>NC_140246.1:11240297-11895297 GCF_949987555.1 Borostomias antarcticus
TATTACTGAAATGTGATTAGTAACTCGCTACACCCCTCGTTACTGGAAAAAGTAATATTATTACTGTAGCGCGTTACTAGTAACGCGTTACTGCCCAACACTGCAGGAGGGAACTGGCGTTGTTGAATGTTGTGGTTGCACTGGGTTAAGAAGCTGAGGGCTCAGGTTTGGAGGATTCTGTAAGAGTAACAAAGCAGGTATTTTGCCGCAATGCTGGAAATATATATTTTGGAGATCATTAACTGAAGGAGATCATTAACTGAAATCTGATGTATTTGTGCTGTATCTCGCAATTGATATGAGGACGCCCATGTGAGAGGAATGTCTCGTCATAGGGTGACAAAAGGGTGGCATAATAGGGTAATAACTTATTTATTCACATCCTCAGAGAATAATGTTGCCTGTATGTGGTCATAGCTAAAAACCTACAGTATGCAGATTTTACAGATAGACCCCAGCAATACTATAAAGCCCATTTCAGGCATCTGTCCTCTAAGATAAATCTCATTCTCTGCATCTACATCCTATGCACTATAAAACCAGGCCAGGTCCAGTCTGGCTTATGTGCATGGCTGGCTTGTTTCTGTTCAGGACTGGTAGAACAGAAGCTAGTCATGCCACTGAAATAGCTGTGAATTGAAATTAAATATTGTCTGATAAATTAAGATAGGTCTTGTTGCCTGGACACACCGTGCTTCCAATGCTAATCCAATGTGTGTGTGTGTGTGTGTGTGTGTGTGTGTGTGTGTGTGTGTGTGTGTGTGTGTGTGTGTGTGTGTGTGTGTGTGTGTGTGTGTGTGTGGGCGGGCGGGGGGGGGGTTCTATGTTCTCTGTATAGAACATTGAGATCTGTTTTATCACCGGTAGCAGTCGTCAAGGAGGAGCATGGATCTTAATTGTGTTATAGTGCAGTGTTAGGCCATTAGCCTGGAGACATTCACTATTACCAGCTACACAGCAGCTGCGATAGATCTTGATTTTCTAACGTTACAGGGGATTGAGAGTTATAATTAAATGGAGTTTGTTTTCCCCAGCATACACTGGGAAAACCTGAAAGTGTGTTTGTGAGTCTGTGTTTGTGTGCAACTTGCTGAAGTAATGATTTAATCGCAGATGCTTGAGAGTGCAGTAGAGGAAACTTTTAGAATAAGTTATAGCCAAAACTTGCAGCATACTGCTGGGTGTTTTATTATTCAATGGATAAGAGTTGGTGTCAGACTGAATAACTGAGACTGTCAAGTATTTTGAAAAATGGTTTTACCACCGAGTCATCAGACAAACACTGCTGACGCCTCACCATTTAGAAGAGGTAGAATATTGACATGTTGGCAGATAGCTGTGACTGCTAACCTCTCTCTCTGATCAATGCTGAGCCATGATAGCTAATAGGGCAGCTGTTAACATTGGGCGTGCGTCAGCGACAGACATCCCTCTTGTTGTTGTTGTTCTTCTTCTTCTTCTTTCTTCTTCTTCTTCTTTTCTTCTTCTCGTTCTTGTGTTGTTTGTTTGAGCATCAGGATCAATCTCCATGCAGGGTTTATATACTCAACAGGGATAAATAACCTCGACCTGGTCGTTAACGCAGAGATTAGTGACATTAGCATATTTTGTTAAGATGATTTTCCTGCATGGGAAAAAAAAAGAAGCTAAAGAGCCGCTGGAGGTTGAATGCTACTGTGTACTGTACACAGTACGCATCTAATTGTCAATATCCTTAAGTAATCAAATAGCCAAGGCCATTATGTTTTCACGGTTGTGTTTGTTTTGCCAATATGAGCCAGCTTCTTGTTAAAGGGCATTTTCTGCCCAGATCTGTATATGAAATAATTTCTCTTACGCAGTTACCTTCAATGATTATGTTCATTACATGAGTCAGTATTGATTGATTTTTTATAAGAATTCGAAGGTAACATTATAGGTAATTCAATTTAATGCCATCGTGGTCGGCTCTGTTGTTGATTAGGATAATATAATCATATTAAATTATGCATGTTACGGCTTAATTTTATGAAACAATATGGTTCTCAATCAAAGACATAGATCATGAATTTCCTAAACGTGTCACAAGGATCCAGACAAAGACACCTAGCTTCCATCTAAAGATTTTCCATGAATGATCATCGATTGTGTATGGTCAAATTCTATGACTTAAAGCATTGTTCATTTTGATATCAACACTTCCATAGCAGCACAATTCACACTTTTTTTTTAATTTGCTATAAAGTGAGCTCCCGTCGATTTAGCTAGTGATGATAGGCCACCCAGAAACCCTGACTCTGCCCTCGGCTCCATGCTCAGTCCACCCAGAAACCCTGACTCTGCCCTCGGCCCCATGCTCAGTCCACCCAGAAACCCTGACTCTGCCCTCGGCCCCATGCTCAGTCCACCCAGAAACCCTGACTCTGCCCTCGGCCCCATGCTCAGTCCACCCAGAAAGTCTGACTCTGCCCTCGGCCCCATGCTCAGTCCACCCAGAAAGTCTGACTCTGCCCTCGGCCCCATGCTCAGTCCACCCAGAAAGTCTGACTCTGCCCTCGGCCCCATGCTCAGTCCACCCAGAAACCCTGACTCTGCCCTCGGCCCCATACTCAGTCCACCCAGAAAGTCTGACTCTGCCCTCGGCCCCATGCTCAGTCCACCCAGAAAGTCTGACTCTGCCCTCGGCCCCATGCTCAGTCCACCCAGAAACCCTGACTCTGCCCTCGGCCCCATGCTCAGTCCACCCAGAAACCCTGACTCTGCCCTCGGCCCCATACTCAGTCCACCCAGAAAGTCTGACTCTGCCCTCGGCCCCATACTCAGTCCCAGACTCCCAGTTAGCTCTTGATCCGTTCAACCACACACAGAGTTTTAATGTCATTATCCTGGTGGCCCAAAAGGATCCAGGTTTGTCTGTGCCAGGATCAGTGGTGTGTGTGTTTGTGCGTGCGTGCGTGCGTGCGTGCGGGCGGGCGTGCGGGCGGGCGTGCAGGGGGCTGCAGTAGGCATCTGTGTTGGCACTCGCGTGCCACAGATGGTGAGGGGACAGACAGCTGTTTGACCTGGAGGACGCCAGCCCAAATCCGCTGCGCCAAGCAGGCTGCAAGGCCTTGTAGAAAATCCAAAGCTGTTCCATCCCTCTGCCAAAGCCAGTCGAGAGAGGATACGATTCGGTTCTTTTGAGGAAATGCAAGGCGTTTTAGACTGACTGCCATATTGTAATTCCCTGTCTTGAGGCGTTAAATCCACACGCCAGACATGGGGGGGAAGGGGGTGGGGGGGCAGTGAGGGTCAGTGAGTGGGGGGTGTTGAAAGTTGTCAGTGGGGTGTGCTTGTTGTTACATCAGCTTATACTTTCAAAGGAAAGCTTGGGTGGTTTTGTTGTGGACGGCCACTGCTAGCCGTTGGCTGGCAAAAGCCTTTTTTTCTGCATTGCAGCAACCGAGCGTATCTTTTTACTGACCAAGCCCGGGCTAAGCGTATAATGACATCATACTGTTTGGTTCCTTCAAGGCACACAACAGTCTTAGCATCTGCAAGGTCACTCTCTTAGTCGTTGTTCTGCCGTTGTAGAATAGTATTGCGGTGGTTGTACAGTATGTGTACTGAATACCCTGTTAACATGCAGGTCGTAGCCATGGCCACAGCTGAGAGCAAAGTGATATTTGTAATTGGACCTTTGTAAATGGTAATGGTAAATGGACTGCACTTATAAAGCGCTTTTATCCAAAGCACTTTACAATGAAGGCCTCTCATTCACCCATTCACACATACATTCATACACCATGGCGGTAGCTGCCATGCAAGAGGCTAGCCTGCGCATTGGGAGAAAATTTGGGGTCCAGTGTCTTGCCCAAGGACACTTCAACGTGTCGTCAAGAGGAGCCGGGATTCAAACCGCCGACCCTACAATCATTGGACGACCCGCTCTACCACGCACACACACACACGAGCACACACACATATTCCTCTCTCCCTTCACTTCCCTATGGTTACAAAATGAGAGCCTTAGGAATAATATCTAGATGAATCAGTGTGAATGGACAGGACCCAGTGGAGGGTCAGTGTTCGCCGATTGATCCCCTTTTATTCTCGTCCTCACGCAATTAACCCTGCGCCCGCCCCTCACAAGTATTCTGATTGGACAAGGAGGGGCATCTCTTGAGCTTGGCGTTGAGTGGCTAACGGGGCATGAGGAACAGAGGGGCCAGGGGGGAGGAGGGGAGCCAAGCGTTGAGGGTGGGGGGAGAGAAAGAGAAAGGAGTGGGAGGGAGGATGGATCGGGGGTGGGGGGTCTGGGGTGGAGCGATGAGGTATCTCTCCCTCTCTCTCGCTCTCTCCCTCCCTCCCTCTCTCTCTCTCTCTCTCTCTCTCTCTCTCTCTCTCTCTCTCCCTCCCTCTCTCTCTCTCTCTCTCTCTCTCTCTCCCTCCCTCTCTCCCTCCCTCTCTCTCTCTCTCTCTCTCTCTCTCTATCTCTCTCTCCCGCATCCCTCTGGGTGTGCAGTCGTGTCACAGTGAGCAGCTCAGCCAGACAAAGCTGGCAGGTGTGCTTCTTTTTGGACCGGGCTTCCTCACTCCTCACTTCCTCACTCCGGTGGGCCACAGTAGGGCAGCCAGGCTGACAAGGCAACGCCGTCAGTCAACCGGACCGAGCCAAACGCCGTCTGAGAAGACAGGCGAGGCAGGAACAGGCGAGTCGTCTCCCATCCCTGAGAGGAGCGGTGAGTCTGGAGGAAGGAGCCTGCCGGCTCTTTCACTCCTCAATCCCTCCCTCCATCTCCCTCTTTCTCCCTCTCTGCCTCCCGCCCCACTCTGCATTGACTGCTGTTCCTTCGGTGAGCGTTGGAGACAGGCTGGGGTTGAGTTTACAGTCTGGCTTTGTGGACTGTCAGAGTCAGGGGGCTAAGCTGTTCAGAAACAGGGAGGGACATCAATTAAGGTCATTTAGCCGGCAGCTTATGTGTTTTTCTGATATGTAATAGCGAGATCCTTAGGACTCTATAGCATTAGTGTAGGATTATAGGGGCGGACGATGGGGGATGAGCCGTTTCTCCTCAGTTTCCGAGCGGCCCTATTATGTCAGTCTTCGTGTGTGTGTGTGTGTGTGTGTGTGTGTGTGTGTGTGTGTGTGTGTGTGTGTGCGCGTGCATGTGTGTGTTTCTTTTTATTAGGTGTCATGGTTTGATCATGGATGTTTTTTTCTCAGTATTAATCAAACATCTGTTTTCAGTGTCATGATAACAGCTTTCTTTTGCACATGTCCAGTGTATGAGTCATGATGAGTTCACTGAATTGTACATAAAGTAATTTCCAATTAAAAATGTATGACTTATGGAAACGAATCGGGACAAAAACACAGCTCTGAAGAGTTATTTTGTATCTACAGCATTGGGTCATGCTTTTTTGCATTAAGAGATGGAATTCTTTTCAAATGAAGCCAGATATGTATGGACAATGGATGAAGTTATGAAGTAACCTTTTCATTGTGTTGGGAAGCAGGGAGGAGTATTCCCACCAACGTAACTTCTTATTGTGAGTCAGATTGATCCAGTATGTGGGAGTTTGCCTTGTTACATAACAGCTCCTTTGAGAAAGGGTTACATGCTATTGTCTATGCACTTCGCACCTCCACACCATCACCATAATCCTTTCGATAAATAGACATTGATTCTTCTATTTGTCTATTTATTTTTAATATTATGCTGCATTCTCCACCCTCAGCCTTCTTACAGTACCTGCAGCAAATAGCATATTCTACATTTTTCTTTCTCCTGCTGGCAGTGGAAGACTTACAGCATTGAATATTGTATGAGGCGATGTCTGCATGGTTGAAAGGAGCCATCACACTGCACTCAGTGATTGGGAAGTACGTGCCTTGATGTCAGTATGAAAGAAAAGCATTCACACGACACACATTCACACTAGAGAAAGGCCCTGAACCCACTGTAGGTTTAGCTGTAACCATATGTAGTGAAAAGCTTATGGGTTTGTTATGAAGTGGGACAAATGGAGTCAATAGTGTGTATGCTTTTACATTGAGCTTATTTTCCAGTCTTACATATGAGATAGAAGATTGAACCAACATCCACCATCTCACTGCATCCTGTACTCTCTGTACAGTACATTGACTCATTGTTTATTGAAAAAGTTATGATGCAAACACTGCCTAGATTGCTCACATATTGTCAGGGGAAGGGGGTTATTGGGTACAGCCGTTGGTCTTGTTGAGACCCTAACACAGGCAAGTTAAGGAGCGTGGGTTGTCCCTCCTCTGCCTGTCAGATCCATCAGAGATGAACCAGTCAGAGGCTGGCGCCTAGGGACCCGCCTCAATGCAATATTCAGCCCAGAATACAGGCATGCTCTCAGGACAGCCGTCAGGGGCCTTAGTCCTCATGCTGTGTTTGGCTGCTCTACTTAATTCATATGCCCCTTCAGCACTCTATACGTTAATGCTATCATATTAATATTTACAATACAACAACATTGTAAATGGATTTTAGTACAGTTTCAATAGGACCCAATGAATGATTTTATAGGCTATTCCAGTCAGGGAACAGGGATTTTAAGACTGTGTTTTACTTCAGTAGCTTGTAAAGGGTGATTTATATCCTACATCTAAGTGTTTTCTCATTCAATCTGCCAGTGTACAGTACTTTACCACAGCCTTACATTACTAAAGCAATGACTAAGCATTTTGACTAAAACTATTGTAAAGACAGGGAGCTGTTCTAGATAACAACAAGAAAGGAGGATTACAGAAAATCCTACCAGTTACAGTCAACTTATTGAGGAACATTCTAATCTTTTTACCACACACATTTTAGACTAATATTATTTGGGGTTTGTGGAGGATTGTCAGTATTGTTAGTACACCTCCCAGAGGAAGGAAGAGAGAATGAAAATCAATGTGTCACAGCCAGGAGCAACAGAGAGAAAAATTACTCTCACATTTATTGTTGATAAGAATTTGGAGACAATAAGGCTTTTGAACAAACACAAAAACAAAACAAACAAACATCTTTATTTATCACACGGTGAGAGGCGGCACATCACACGGTGTAGGTGGCGAAATGCACACACACACACACACACACACACACACACAAATGGCTGGTGCATCTACGGAATAAACTTCTCTCTGCTATTAAACCATCCCGTCGTCCTTCCCCCAAGGGCAGCCGGGAGCAGACAGTAGGCAGCGTGCAGGGGGACGCGCCCGGGGGACAACCAAGTGCTCCTGTTCGTCTTCGCCAGGGACGGACAGCGTTAGCTATCTGTTCTTCTGCATGGTTTTCGTATTGGATTCTTCATGGGGGAAACCCTTGCGAACATGGGGAGAACATGCAAACTCCGCACAGAAAGGCCCAGAGACCTTCTTGCTGTGAGGCGACAGTACTAGGTACTGCGCCAGTGTGCAGCACATGAGCGATTTTGGGGTTCAGTGTTTTGCTCAAGGACACTTTGGCTCAAGGACACTTCGGCACACTCAAGAAGCTGGGATCGAATCCCCAGCCGGCCACTCCACCTCCTGAGCCATCTGCTTCACTTTAGTGAGACAACTTCACCAATAAAGTAACAGAGGCTCCATTTTAGGAAGTATCTATTGACTAGGGAATTAACATAGTGAGTCAGACCATGACTAGCAAGTAGCTACACGGAGATGATAATCTTGTATTTTCATAGAAAACTTGAAAAGGATCCCGGCCATTTTGATTTAAATTATTACATTTATAGACTCCCAAAGCGGTCTGCCTTCACACAAAACTCTCTCCCTCACTTTGTACTCTATTACCTTAAAAGGGGGGGGGTTTATCAGATAAATAAAAAATAAAAAAAGGTTTCTCTTGTGCCTCTCAGCTTCTCTCAAAGAAAACTAATTTCAGTTGGATTAAGAGTTTGATGTGTGAGATTACAGCACAGGGGGCTGATTAGCACTTCCAAACCACCATGTCTTTGATGCGTGTGGTGGCTGTTGGAAGTCCAGACGTAAACTACTTTCTCAGTGAAACAGGCCTAGGACTGGCTGTGATCTCAGCAACTCTGACACTGTGGCCTGTGCCTCATTTCCCACTGTGTATACGCCTCCTCTTCACTCATACTGCACAAGATTTTGATATGATACGAGACATGATGAGCTCACTATTTGTCTATGGGCAGGAGCCAGTCGTCACTTCCCAAAAGTATTCTGCAGGGCTGCCAATCCCCTTTGGGGACAGTGACAGACTCATAAAGGTCTGGCTCCGTCTGCCCTCCTGTCTGCTGTCGCCCTTTGGTCTTTTTCTCCTTGATTGATGATTCAAGCAGCCATTGATGGTACTGTAGCTACGGCCAGCAACACACACACACAGACACACACACACACACACACACACACACACACACTGAAACAAGGCAAGGCAAGTTTATTTGTATAGCACATTTCAGCAACAAGACAATTCAAAGTGCTTTACATTAAAAGCATGAAGACAGAGGCAGAGACACATAAATGGTCATATAAAACAAATGTAAAAAAGGCCTGTGCCGGACAACCTGAGAGGTCTGGATGGTTCATAATGTAGCAGCAGATCAGAAATATATTTTGGCCCTAGACCATTCAGTGCTTTATAAACCAACAGCAGTATTTTAAAGTAAATTCTTTGACAGACAGGAAGCCAGTGTAAAGACCTCAGAGCTGGAGTGATGTGATCCACAAGGCTCTATCCACATGTCATCAAGCCAAATATTCTCTGTCCCATCCTGCAAAGAAGAAAGTCGGCTACTGTAGCTTAAGTGCTTCGGAAGATAAAGTCGGAACGAACTTCCAGGCAAAGTCAGGAAGTCAGGGCCTCTTAAGTGGAGCCAGCGGCTTGCAAGTCTATTGATTGATCTTGTTTTATGCTGTGCATTCCCATTCACTTTCAAGCTCCATTTGAATTGTGTTGAATTGTTCTTGTAGTGAGATAAGTGACTTGTTTAGTAAGCATAGTTGCTGATCTTCGAAAGAACAGGCTCACAGTGATGTATACTAAATGATAAATTACACAATGACGAATGAAAAATCTTGAAATGGAATCTGGACACAGACTATTTTCAATTTGTAGATTCCATTTATTCTGATATGGAATTGAGATGATGAAGTCATTGTATTCCAGAAGAAGTGAGGTTGAAGAAATCTTATCACATTTCAGGGAATAGTTAAAGATTTAGACTGAACAACACGTTGTGGAATAGCGGAGGAAACACGTCATTCACACAACTGTACAGAACTTGCACTGCTTTGCAGAAACGGTGCTGTGTATTTAGCTGTCCAGTCCATTGTAAACGAAACACTGCAGGAACTAATTTGCACAACTTGTAGCTTCTGAAAAGCAACACAGCTCCATTCAAACCCTGTCCAAAACATCATTAGTTTTGTGTTGCATGAATGCACATTTTGGATTGAGGTCGATAATAAGACAATAGCATTATAGAATAAATCCATCAAAAGGCTGAGACAAAAGGAAACATGACAGCATATTAATCTGTCACTATATTCAAACCCACTTCTCATGGTAACCTGTTGAAAACAGTTTTGTTTGAGAAGAACCCACACATCCACAGATGTTGCCTGTTTTATAATAACATACTGTGAATAACTCAACTTCAAATCACATTATCTAACTCTGATACAATATGAGAAGCCTCAGTTCCTCTCATCATCCATTGTAGGCCTTTCAAAATAGTCATTATCTTCCCATTTCCATCCTGTCTTTGGGTTTCATCTTTGTCCAGGATAAATTATAGATGTCAGGAAGAGGCCATGTTTGTGGGTCTAAACTTTAATTAGATGACTATCCTAGCGCTGAGACCTTTTGAGGGATTGGACGCTATCTCCATATGCTGGAAAATAATTGGCTGGGAACAAAGGGTTTGAATAGGAATGACATTTTGGCTTTGTTGAAAGTGGAAAGCCTATTAGGAGTTGAAACCCTCCGGTGTGTGCGTGCCGGGCACACAGGCTCGGGTTTGTTTGTGCTGCTGGACTGCTGGTGGGTCATTTTCCTCTAAGACTCAATTTCACGATGAGGGAGGTGATCAGATTCCCAATATTAAATAAGAGAGTACACACACAAGAATGAGACCAGATATGTTGACATGGCAACCAGCTGTGTGTGTGTGTGTGTGTGTGTGTGTGTGTGTGTGTGTGTGTGTGTGTGTGTGTGTGTGTGTGTGTGTGTGTGTGTGTGTGCAGGCGTGTATCGCGTTTGTGTGTTTGTGTGTGTGTGTGTGTGTGTGTGTGTGCTCATGTGCGTTTTGTGAGAGAAAAGAATAGGCAGAGGGCACTAATGCATTTTCATGGAAGTAGATTTATTAGATGTGATAGCAGAAAATTGGATTGCAAATGGCTGAAACATGTTGCTGGAAATGTGCCAGCTCTATTTCTCTGAGGTAATTAAACGTGTTCTGGAATTATCTCAGTTTGATCGACATGGCCTTTGTTTAGGGGCTCTGTCTCAATACATCAACTGAATTAAAGTAAAACAAATCAAAAAGATAACTGATAAATAAGACCACAAAAAGATAAGAACACATTTCTATGGGTTTATTCAGTCCACATGCATTGTATTAATGCCATGACTGCATGAAAAATGACCAGGGCCCTATGGAGGAGAGAAAACCAATACCCAGAAGTCAGTATGGCTCTAATCAGAATTTAAGGAGGGTCAAGACACTACTCAGTATACTAATTAGCGATGATAATTTATCAGTGGCAAATTGGAGGCGCGGGTGAGAGCAGGCGACTGGAAAAAGCAAATGGGTCTCTGCAACACGGCTGGCTTGTTTCCGGAACACTCTCCTCTCCCTAGGGACCTGGGGGCAGGAAGGCGAGGAAGCCAGGTCTGGTAGAAGCTGCAGGCTTGAGGTGCTTTACCTACTGTAGCCTTTGACACTGCTGTGCTGTACATGCATGCTACATTGAAAGGACCCCCAGTTATAGGCTAGATGGAGGGCTGAGAGAACATGAGGAGAGATGGAGGAGAGGTGTGTTGGAGGGAAGATGGACACTACTGTATTTGTCTTCATTTGCCTGTAGTGCATCTTGACAGTTTACTTATTTTCCCCCATCTTTTCCTCTCCCTCTCTTTCTCTGTGTGTGTGTGTGTGTGTGTGTGTGTGTCTCTCTCCCTCTACAGCTGGGATGACAGTAGCTCGGTCAGCAGTGGTCTCAGCGATACTCTGGACAACATCAGCACAGACGACCTGAACACGCCCGCCTACTCCGGCATCAGCTCATCCTCCCGCAAGAATCAGGGCACTCAGGTACCGCGTGACATCGAACATCTTAACAGTCTCCCTCGATGGCTGATACAAATGTTGGACGATAACGATAATAGCAGTGAACTTTGTTCATAAAACAATTAATAACACATCATTAACTTGTGCTGAGCTGCACAACGCCTATGGTAGAAGCAGTCTTTTTCCTAAGTGTGGATTTAGCAACCAAGGAAATCTGCAGTGGAAGGTTTCTCCTCATGCAGTTCTCAGAGAGTCTGGTAAAAATAGATGAGTTTCTGTGCCCTCTTCTGAAATACTTCACAGATTAAGGTCTCTGAGGTTGCAAGTGAGGCAAGCTTCGTCATGTGTCAGGTTGGTTACTCATACAGGTGTGTGTGTGTGTGTGTGTGTGTCATCTCTCACAGTCCCAGAAGGGCTCACAGCAGCATGCAGAGCAGGAGGTAAGCAGCAGCTGGGCAGGAGCTGAGGACCTGAAGAAGGTTGACGAGGAGCTGGACATCAGCATGGACCCTGGCTCCAAGTGGAAACCTTCCTCCTCCTCCTCCTCCTCCTCCACGGCCGGCCAGTGTGATGACCCCGGGCAGAAGACGGCTCTGCCCATGTCCCAGACAGGCTCCTGGAGGAGGGGCATGACAGCCCAGGTGGGCATTACGCCACCTCGGACCAAGGGCACATCTGCCAACCTCAAAACTCCTGGTATGACACACTCTTGTTGCCATGTTGTTTTGCTTTATAATATTATTATATACTGTATTTCAATGCCAACCTAAATTGTTAAATTTGAACTACTGCACTGAATTCAACTTCCATTTAGTTGATATTCAATTCTTATGAGACATTTCTTAGTTTCAAGTCGATTTATACTTGAATTTCATTTGTACTGTAGATCTACAGTAATAACGCTTCAGTTTGATTGGATAACAGGGTCAGTGAATCTGCTCTTGAAGCCTCAGCCAAGTTTTAAGTCCTTGTAGTTTTTCGTTAGCTCAGCAACTTTCCTGTGTTTGGCTAAGATTAGTATAGCTTTCTGATTTAGCTGAGCTCTGTAATAAAAGGAGCGCACGTTGTGGGTGCTAGCAGTGATGGGTGACAGCATGGGGTGATAGCAGCATTATTTGGGAAATAAACATTGAAGTTGACCTCACCTCTGCTCTGTGCCCAGCTAAATTATACACTACCCAAGCGTTTTACAGAGGGCAAGGTGTGTGCCTGTGTGCTAATGAGAGCGTTGTGTATGGACAGGTAAAACGGACGATGCCAAGGCCTCGGAGAAGGGCAAGGCTCCCTCTAAGAGCTCGGCGAGCGTCCAGCGTTCGCCCTCCGACGCAGGCAAGAGCAGCGGCGACGAGGGCAAGAAGCCACCGTCGGGCATCGCCCGCCCCCCGACCGTGGGCTCCTTCGGGTACAAGAAAATGGGCGGCCCCTCCGGCGCCCTCATCACCTCCAGTGGCGCCACCCTCGCCAGCGGGTCTGCCACCCTGGGCAAGGTGCCCAAGTCGTCCGCCATCGGGAAGGGCGCGGGCATCAACGGGGCCCGTAAGACCAGTCTGGACGGCGCCCAGCCCCAGGACGACGGGGTGCTGCTGGGCTGTGGGGGTTCCAAGGTGCCCCTCCAGTACCGCTCCCTGCCCCGGCCGGCCAAGTCCAACAGCGGGGGCATGGTGGTTAGCGGGCGTGGCGGCGGGCATCGCTCCAGCTCCTCCAGCATCGACTCCAACGTCAGCGGGAAGTCGGCGGGCGGCGGCGGCGGGTGCGGAGGCGCCGTGTCGGCCGCCACGGGGGCGAAGCGTCGGGATACCGGGAAGGTGGGCTCGGGGCGCTCCAGCCCTATCACCATCAACCAGACCGACAAGGAGAAGGTGGCCGTGTCGGACCAGGAGCCTGCTGGGCTGTCCACCTCGCCTAAATCCAGCCCCACCTCCACGGGCCAATCAGGACTCCGGCAGCCTGGGAGCAAGTATCCCGACATTGCCTCGCCCACCTTCCGCAGGTAAGCCGCTCTAATAACTTGGATTCCCAAGATAATGTACAGTATAGCCTTAGGAGCAATTACAGTTGAACATAGGACAAGCTATAATGGTATAATTAACTGTTATTTGTGAGATGCAATTTTTTTCCCGGTTCATGTGCATATACACACACACACACACACACACACACACACACACACATACACACAGACCCCTGTGATGGATAGTATCGTTTCACTGAAGCTATGGGACCTGAGAGGCAAATTCTCTGTTCTTGATTGAAACACCGCCACTGGCGCCACATAACTCCTGAATCTCCTAGATAATAGATAAAAATAAAATGATCATTCAGACACCCACTTAATCAAACGCCTGCACAGAAATTGTATCAAGAGTTTGTTCAGCTTAAAGCTAGGAGGAGGAGGCCAAGATGAGGTGGCCCCCTGGTGTCCAAAACATGTCAGTACAAGAAGACAGGCGGCAGGGACAAGTGGCTGTTGATTTGCCATTCAGGTCAGGCAAATCAGATTCTCCAGACTTGATTAAAGCAGGCAGGGCGAGAGCTACTCTTCATGCCAGCCTTCTCTGTCTCGTTAACACATGGACGCTTGCCAGGCGTGTCCGAGCAATTAAACCGCCGTCTGATGTGTCGAGTTGATCTGTTACATCTGCCCCTCGAGATGCTCACCTATTAGTTAGTTCAGAGTAGTTTTGATGACAGCCAACACCAGCGACGACACAACATATGCGTGAGGCGATCAGGGTTGAGTGGTCAGACCAGTGGTTGATTTGATGGTGGAGATATGAATGGGAGAGGGTGTGACCCCTGACCTGGGTAACTGGGTATGCAGATCACTGAGTGCCAGAGGAACAGCAGGTAGATGAGGTAGCGTATTTCATATGAGCATTTTCTGTGCATTCAGAGGAATGTTATTCAGTGTAATATTTGCTAGTGATGAATACGAGTTTTGAGAAGGAGGGCATGAATACACTGTTTCTCTACTGTTTCCTTGAAGCAAATCAATCATTAACTCTATTATGATCCAAATACTCTCATGATCTATACTTAATATACTGCTTTGCACATGAACTAGTTACCATGTTCAATCTGTCTTTGAGAGCATACGGTTTTCTTATAGTTTTGTCAGTGTGTGGATGACCATGCCCATCTTGGTCTTTCTTGCCCAGATTGTTTGGCACCAAAGCCAGCAGCAAGGCCAGTTCCCCAGGCACGCCGGACTCTGGCAAGGGCCCCTCAGCTCTGGGCAGCCCTCACGGCACGTTGGCGCGACAGGCCAGCCTGGACTCGCCCTCCTCGGGCACGGGCAGCATGGGCAGTGCTGGTGGACAGAGCGGGGGCAGCAGCCCGCTGTACGGCAAAGCCCTGGACCTGGGCACAGACTCGCCCGCCTCCAGCCCGGCGTCCGGCCTCTCCCTGCCCTCCAACGCCCGTCCCTGGCCCGCCAACCTCAGCAGCTCCTCGGCCGGTAGCAAGGACACCCTGAGCTGCCAGAGTATGACCAGCCTGCACACTAGCTCGGAGTCCATCGATCTGCCCCTCGGGCACCACGGCCCCAAAGTCACTCGCACGGGCAGCGTCAAGTCCACTCTCTCTGAGGGGTGAGTATAGAGTAGGCATGCTTGTGTGGTGTGGTCTTAATATAGCTTACTGTTCTCATAGATATGTTATGTCTTTGCCTTTTTCTTCTACTCTTGAGTTTAGACTTTTTGTAGTTTGTAGTATTCCCTTCTAACTAATCACGTACTTTGTGTTTATTACTTTCTCGGGTTCTTTGTTCTACTGTCCAAAACAGTTATGCTCATGTTGCTTTAATCAAAGAGGGTTTGTAAATCTCAAAATCTGTGTTCCAGTTCAGCCAGTAGATTTAAAGAGTCCTTTTTAATTTTACGATTGCAGTTTTTGTTGTTGATGTTGTTGGTCTAACTTTCTTGTTCTCTGTATTTTAACAGCATGCCTCTTGACAGAAACACGCTTCCTAAAAAGGGACTGAGGTACTGACCGTTCTCAGCCACGCCTCCCCTCCATGTTTCATATTCAATCACTTTTCATCCATTACTCTCACAACTCATACTGCTTCATATTCATTTGTATCCAACAGATAAAACAGTTCAAAGGAAGTCATATTGTTACCTCAGATGCAGATAAGCCAGAGTTTAGCCAATTAGCATTGGCTTTTGATAGCTGGAAATTGGAAATATCATGTATCACAACCACACTTTGTGGTCGGCATAGGCGATACTGCTCTGTCATGCTTTTCAGAGTTACTGTCATGCAGAAAACATACATATATTAATGAAGTAGGATTTTCAAGAGGGTTAGTGGCAAGTGTTGTATAAATCCTGATATATCATGCTCTTTCTAATTACTGTAGTGTTTGTTGACCCACACTATAAGATTCAACTGTACATGTTAGAGACTGGCTCTTTTGAATGGTAGTTGATGAATCCAAAGTAGTCCACAGATTGCAGGTTTCGCAGTAAATAACAAAGATTTGGTCTTTGTCTCTGTCCTGCAGACCACAGAAAAACTTGACTTAATAAATGAGCCGGTCCAAGTTTCCATTAACTCACTCTAATGACACAAACCTAGGAAAGAATCGACCCATTCTACTTTTAGGCAGGTGGAGGAGGATTGGATGAGAAAGAAAAAGCATTTTCGATTCATCACTGTCTACCTCCTCAGAACAAATAGCCTTTCTGTCCAATTACAGGATCCCTGTATACTGAAGACAGAGAGCGTTGAGTTTGAAAACCCTGTTTACTCATACAGAAATAAGCTGGTAGCCATAGAGGTGGGGTGACACATAACACACAAAGAATTATCACTATTTTGACCAATGTTTATTCTCAAAGATTCAGTTCCAAACAGTAATTGTGTCACTTTCCCTTTAGGTGTTTCTATTCATCCTAAAGGGCGGTCGGCAGTTTACACCCATTGCATGTATTGTCCCTACTTTGTTGTGGCCCGGAAGATTTCAAAGCCACAAATTGCTTCTCAAAACAGCAAATCAAACTGTCAGGGAGAATGTTCTTTCAGTTTCATGCAATGCAGTTTGTGCCTGGTACTTAGTTTTGATTGAGCCTTTCCTGGTCCCTCTCTGTGGACAATTGCATGCGAGTGGACCCTTTTATTCTCAGCTAAAACATGTTGTGACACCGAGAGAAAAGAAAATCAATTATATTTAATGGTTATTACAGTGCAGAGGACTGAATAGGCCAGTAGTGACAAGCTCAGTCATATGGATGTAGAAAGAGGTCCATCTTAAAAAGATGACCATAATGAACTAAATTATCCTCCTCAAAGGATTTTTTTTAAATGGCTGCTTCTCAAACACTTTGATTGCACTGCCCTCTGAATGTTATGTGTGTGTGTGTGTGTGTGTGTGTGTGTGTGTGTGTGTGTGTGTGTGTGTGTGTGTGTGTGTGTGTGTGTTCGCGTGCGTGCGTATGCACATGTGCATGCAGTGTACTGTAGTTCTATACTGTAGATATTCTTTCTCACCCTCCAGTCATTTCATCACAATATACAAATATGTGTGCATAGCACATACACACCTTATTGGAGGCAGGGTTTCGCAATAGGTCCCACCCACTATTAACCTCTAGCACGCCCCTCTCTCAGGTACCCCCCCACCTCCAGACAGACCTCCCACGAGGAAGGGAAGGAGTGGCTACGCTCCCACTCCACCGGGGGTCTCCAGGACACGGGCAGCCAGTCCCTCCTGTCCCCGCCCGGAGCCGCCTGCCTCACCGTGGGCAGATACCACTACTCCACCCTGCGTAAGCTCACCACCAGACTCACCTTCCAGTGTCAACCTCCAGTCAGCGTGTTGGCTTATTCCTGTGTCTTTCGGCCGAGCCCGGCTTCGCCAGACCCAATTTGCAAAAATGCGAAGGGGCTGGAAGTTCTCAGTTCATATTTGATTTCCAAGGGGCGTTATCAATGGGCATAGATCAAAATGCCTCTGGATGGACCTATGACCAATCAGATGAAATGTGAGTGTTTCTCTGATTGGTTATAGGCCATTTGTCAATCAAACCCGACCCTTGTTAGATAAACAGTTGTGATTGGCCCGGTCCCAAAACAGCCGGGGGAAATCTGAAACGGAGCGTTTCCAGACTGATCTGTGGAGAGAAACCGAATGTGGGCTCGTGATCAGGATGGCGTTGCCAAGCTATCCTTCACCACCTGATACATGTAAAGATGGCACTATGCTCATAAAAGGACAAGCAGAAAGGTCATATGTCAAGTATGTGTGTGTGTGTGTGTGTGTGTGTGTGTGTGTGTGTGTGTGTGTGTGTGTGTGTGTGTGTGTGTGTGTGTGTGTGTGTGTGTGCGTGCGTGCGTGCGTTTCCCCACTACAGTGAGTCCCACCAACATGGGCCAGTACCCAGGCACCACCAGTATGAGTCGCTCCAACAGCATCCCTGCCCAGGACTCATTCGAGCTGTACGGGGAGGGGCACCCTCTGGGGGGCAGTGCCACCTCCCTGGAGGAGCGGCCTCGGGGCATGAGCCGCTCCGGGTCCTTCAGGGACAGCACCGACGAAGGTATGTCTGGACCCCATCAATCTGAACTCTCAGCTGCAGTGTCTCTTAATAAACGAATTAATTACAGCAAGGGGGGGGGGGGGTAATTTTGTATCGGCTTCAGTGTGTGAAAGTGCTCTGTATAAATGGTGCGAATCTCTCTCTCCCTCTCCCCCCCCCCCCCCCTCTCTCTCTCTGTCTCTCTATCTCTCTCTCTACATAGTCCATGGTTCTTCACTGTCACTGGTCTCAAGCACATCCTCCCTCTACTCAGCGGTAAGTGGTGGCCCCTCCCCTCCATTGGCTGATACTACTGATGATACTACTGATGATACTATTAATGATACTATTGATGATACTACTGATGATACTATTGATCTAGAATGATTTACCTCCTGCTAAGCCTGTTCTTATAATGAGCCCAACTTTTCACCCTTACACCTGTTTCTATGGGAGACGGAATCTGGGAAAATCAATCTCCATATTTTAACGCTGAACATCCAATGTGATTTAGGGAAATTCAAGTTAGTTGGAGGTGAAAGGGATTTTCTTTTTCGCACAGGCAACATTCCAGCAGTCACAGTCATTGAGATGATAGATTAGTTTAGAGGGAGAATCGATTTCTGCTTTGCCCCACCTCTCTTCTGCTGCAGTGGAAAGGTTTTCAATTAGTTTTACTGTCAATACATTTTGTTTTCAGAATCTTCGCACAGAGCAGAAAAGGCAACATTTATTATCATATTTCATTGTGGTGATATCTGATGGTGTTCATGCTTTATGTAAATGCATTTTGACAGCGCTGTTGCCTTGATCTCATTTGGTTTAGCTTTTCATTTGTGATTGTTTCTGTGCTTTTCTGTTGGCCATTCTATCATTTCTTCTCATCTCTGGCATTATTTAGCTTTGAGTTACTCTTCCATTCCATCTGTCTTCACATCACTGTTATTATGCACACTTCCAAGATCTCTTCTCCTCTAAGTACATGATATAATACCTTTACACATTACCCAAAACAAATTATCAGCTTGTTATTCAGCCATTTTTTTAATGGGAATTCTAAATCATTACCTGCTACCCTGCATATCAAAGAGCAGCAATACAGACGGCAGACTACTGATCAAAGGCCATAGATGATAACCAATGAGAATGCTTGGCTAACACGAAAGTCCACCCTGTTCTCAGGGGATATGCAAAGTGTTGAGTGGCCATGGTTTCCCATGGTTACAGCTTCCTTGAACCCTGGTTTTCTTACGTTCCAGGTGCTATACTACCTGGACAAGGTAAAGCCTGTGCTGTCTGCTCTATGATGTCGCCACACAGACAAGTATTCCCACCACATGCTGTAGACTTTATGATTATTGCAAGACTTCCCAACACATGCTGTAGACCCTCTGAGTAACACAGGACCCCTGTGTGGATGAAATGTGGCTGGCATTTTTGTTTTTTTTTGTGGTGGTGGGGGTGGGTGGGGGGGGGGTGATGAGAAAGATTATCTATTTTGTGTTGTATGCATCACCTGCCACACCTTCCAAATATGACTTGTAGAGCCTAATACAGTCTGATGAATACCCGAGGCAGTCTTCCACTTTACCTAGAGGGCATCACTATGCAGCATTAACACCAGCCTTTGGCTTTCACCCACTGGTATCATCTATGGCCTTCTGGGTCATCCATCACTCTCAATCAATCAGTTGTCTTCTCATGACACAACTTAGAGAGAGAGAGACATAGCAAGAGAGATAGTGAGAGGCTGGATGAGGGAGGATGTAGAATTATCTTGAGTTTGTAATACGGGCTCCATAAGAGGTCTATTTGGGCACTTAGAATATGCATTCATCTAAATATGTTGAATCTATGTAGAAGCTGTAAGTGCTAAACAGGCCTGTTTGAAGTAAGCATTTTTAACAGTGTGTTTTCTTCTATACAGACGGAGGAGAAAGCCCATTCTGAGGTAAGAGACTACAACACAAATGAAGACATGTCTGTCTGCCTGTTTGTCTGTCTGTCTGCCTGGATCTGTCTGTCTGTCTGTCTGTCTGCCTGGATCTGTCTGTCTGCATGTCTGTTTGTTTGTCTGTGTGTCTGTAGATTGGTTGATTTGTGTCTCTCTTGTCAAATGTGTCGGTTGAGAACCATTAAAAGCACAAACAGTGATGTACTGTAGCTATTGACTTTTTCAGAGCTACAATTGGTGGTCTGTTACAGTGACCATCCTGACCATTATATCATATACCACACTTACTGTACAACAAGTGATGGTACTGTATATAACCTGGAATTGTTGTCCAGGTCAAAGTAGTTTAACCCTATGTTGCATTGCTTTTCATAGATCAGGCCTTTTAACCCTCTTGCAAATGACAAAACCCAAACAGCGCTTTATAACTACCTCTACCACACAGCACATTGAAAAGTCAAGGACAAACATAGACAGACACTATTAATACACCCTTGTTATACCTGTCATTGCTTTCGGTTCACACCTTATCACCATATCACTGATTTATCTTTGATTCTCAGTTTGGTGTTTCTGTTCGCCAGGTTCTTCTATTACCTTGTTTTCTATACTTTAGATGCACTTGTTTGCTTAAAAAATACTAATTTTTCCAATTAGTCTAGTCTAATTGATCTTTTTCCTTTCCATACAATTTCTAACCAACCTAAATATACCTGTACTGGTGTTATAATAACAACTCTATCTCCCATGCTGTTTGGAGTAAGCATGCAACATAGAGTTAACTTGTACTCTTTTCTTTTCAATCAAGGGCCAAACTGTCCAAAACACCACGGTAAACTTCCATTTACATTCACACTTTAACCCAATGTTTCATACTGTGACAATGAACCAAAGACTTATTTTACCGTGGCAGTGATAATTCCCTAATTTTCTCCCCATTAAACAGCAAATCAGGAAGCTGCGTCGAGAGTTGGACGCCTCCCAGGAGAAGGTCGCGACCCTCACGTCCCAGCTCTCCGCCAACGTGAGTGTGTTACCTCAGCAAACACAAAGACGCAGTCAGAACACTGTCTGCTCGGTCTGGGTTTGTTTGCATTTCAAACCTGACGGAGGTTTTAGGGAAATGTTGCCTCTGCGATCCCCATGAATATGAAGCTCTGAAACAAACACTAATTCCTTTTCTCTCAGGCTGGGTATTATAAACACCTCTGTGTGTGTGTGTGTATGTGTGTGTGTGTGTGTGTGTGTGTGTGTGTGTGTGTGTGTGTGTGTGTGTGTGTGTGTGTGTGTGTGTGTGTGTGTGTGTGTGTGTGTGTGCAAGCCTACAGTATACGTGTGTGAGAGCCCAGCGACGCACAGTTCAGAGACGTGGGAAGGGGGGCGTCTGTCAGTTTGCCTGGATGGGAGAGGGTCTTTCAGGGTGAGACAGAGCCCTGCGCTTGGCTGATGGAGGTGTCAGTGCTTCTCAGTCTCTCTCTCTCTCTCTCTCTCTCTCTCTCTCTCTCCCCCTGCAGTACGGGGAGGGACTGATGAAGCAGGAGACAAACAGGGGGAAGTTATATATCTGTAGAATGTTCCATTGTTGTGTATGTAACGGCTTACAGATTTCTAGAGTATTGATTAATGTTATTCATATTGATTAATGTACAGTCATGTATCTAGATAATTAAATGATGATAGAAAGATACTTTAATGATCCTCTAGGGGGAAATTAGGCATTTCAGTAG
This sequence comes from Borostomias antarcticus, assembly GCF_949987555.1. Lineage (NCBI taxonomy): Eukaryota > Metazoa > Chordata > Actinopteri > Stomiiformes > Stomiidae > Borostomias > Borostomias antarcticus. The sequence goes on from NC_140246.1 coordinate 11,261,738, forward strand.
TGGAAAATTTACAGCAAGGTTGGAAAATGCATTAGATACAGAGTAGTATGTATAAAAGAAGAAGAACAAGAACTACATGCACACCTCCAGAACACAGACCGCTCTGTTAGACAGTCTGATGGCTGCTGGCACAAAGGAAGGCCTGAACCGCTCCATATTGCACCTGAAAGTGCTCCCCATCTGCCACAGCTCATCATAAAGGGGATGGGAGGGGTTGACTGTAATATGTGGTAATACAGTACCTTTAAACAGACCTTGTTTCAGTTGAAACTCATCACTTATTGATAGTGAGGATGAAGTCAGTTAAGCTTAATGTAACAAATGGGATCTTTACATCTTAGCACCAGAACTGCATTAGAGCCTGTCCATTATTTATAGGTTCTAATAGGAAATGGGAGAAGTCTCAGTTCCACCAGGCTCCATGACCAGCATGTTGTTGTGGTGGTCCTGGTCTCCCAGTGTGTGGAAAGACTTTTTCCCACCCCTTGTCACAATCTTTTCCTGCAGCGGGCGGAAATCTGGAAATGTCAACCCCCGCTTATACAAACACACACACACACACCCGCACACTGCCCATCTGCCCAATCCAAGCTTGTGCTGTCCATGCTGTGCCACATGGAGAAGTGTAGCTGGTGTCTTTTCTACCTGGGCTTCCGGTGTCTTGCGGTATGCGCTGACTGAACTGTGCTGTGTTCATTACATCAGGCTAGATGCTGAAAGCTGATCTTTCCCAGCAGAGATATGCTTTTGTGGTCATAGTCTCCGGAATGGCTGAATCCATTTAAATCCCGTTTAGGGTGACTGGCGTGATGTGTATGTTGATTGAGGGCAAGGCAATTTGACCCCACATACTGAGCTGAAATAAATGAGTTTACTGTCACGGTGTCTCATTACATACTGTCAGAATAGTTATGTTTATAAATGTTATGTAAACATTATGCAAATATAATACTTTTGACCGACCTGTTCGAACAAGAAATCTCAAATGAAGAGTTATTATTAAAAGGTCAGTGTGACTGATTTTCACAATGTCCTCCGCATCAAACCAGGTACAGCCACGTACAATAAAGATCAGCTATGGGACGTTCATTTCGATTAATTTCATATTTGTATGGGTTTTGTTTGACCAGAACAAAGCACAATTAACAAAAAACCCAGGAAAAAGGATTAAAAACGGCGTTCTGCCAAACAGGCTGGGTATGGCTCTGTTTTCCTTCTCTTTGAAGGGATTACATTCTTGCCTTGGCTGTCATTAAAATGGGTTTAAGAGTTCAAGCTCATAGTTGGCTGTGCATTGCGTACCCCCCTCTCACTACCCACCTGCCTCTATCTCTCCTTCACCTTCCTTCACCCCCCCCCCTCTCTCTCTCTCTCTCTCTCTCTCTCTCCTCTCTCTCTCTTTCTCCCTACCTGACCCTCCTGTAGTATTGGGGGATTTAGCGTAGCAGGCAATGCTGGCTCAGACCACCGTAGTTGTGCCGACCACTGTGCGCCCTTCCGCTCACAGGCGTGTGACTCAGCCAGGATAGGCGGGAGAGAACTGTAGAGGGCTCGGAGGATGTCATTCCCATCAGGCCGCAGTAGGGGCAGCTCTCTGGCTGGCTCGCTGGTCTGGCCCGCTCTCAACCGCTACCCAGGATCCCAGTGGAGGCCTCCGGGCATCAGTCGTAGGGCCAAGGGTGGCCGGGGGTCCACCGCCAGGACTGCACAGACGAGCCAGCCGTGGGACGCGTGGGCGCCCACTCAGCCCTACCTGCTGGGCGGACAGGTGGGGCAGCCGTGCTGGGGGTAGCGTGTAGCGTGTAGCAGGTGGAGGAGCTTCCATCCACTGCATAGGAACATTTGATATTTATGGACCTATCCAAAGGTTAAGATCTTGTGTGATTCTGGCAGAGAGAGGAGATGAGATACTGGGGGATATTGTCTTGAGGTTGTTATATATCCGTGTGTCTGTGTTTGTGTGTGTGTGTGTGTGTGTGCGTGCGTGCGTGCGTGCATGCGTGCGTGCGTTTGTGCTCTGTGCCAGCTGGGATTCTCTGCCTGGTTCTGTGTGACTCATAGGACCTGACAGGTGTGTGTCGCTCAGTGCTTAGGATGGGTGTAGGTGTGGGCTCTCTTGATGGCACACACACATACACACACACACACACACACAGTTTTTGGTATTGTCTGGTGTGAAATGCATTCTCTCTGTCTCACTCACCTCTCTCTGACTCTATTTTCATCTTGAAATGCATTCTCTCATTCTCTCACTCACTCTCACGCTCGCGCACACACACAAACACAAACACACACAAACACACAAAGGTGTTCATGGAGCTTTACCTTCACCGGGCTCAGTGGAGCAGATGGTGCGATGCTGCTAAACATTTGGTAACCTTCAGTGTCTCACTGGTGCTTCTTCAGGTGAAAAACCAAGTCAGGCGCTATTAAAGGGAGAGTAGCCCTTCTCTGACCTGACATGTCAGATCTATGCCATCTCAGTCATGGGCGTGTGTGTGTGTGCGTGTGCGTGCGTGCGTGCGTGTGTGTGTGTGTGTCTGTGGTTCAGCTTGAACTACGGTCAGTCAAGCCAGAGAAACAGAATCAAAGTCAAGAGTAACTTTTGGGAGGTAACTAGCAATAGCAGATGTTTAGCATAGCTGCTACTTTCTCCAGACACCTCTGGGTCATGTCGTCATGCCTCGTTCGAACCCGCTCATTTTGAGCAATGGCTCAGAACCCAAAACTTCAAAGCTCTCATTCTGAACCAGGGAGGGGGATTTTTTTGTTGTTGTTGTTTGTGTATCACGGCAATGCAGCGCAAAGCGCCAAACAGTAACTAGGAGGGACCTCTTTTGAATATTTGGTTTGAGATGTAAATAAATATGATGGTGTAGTCGGTGATGATGTATTGTAAAGAGGTTACATTTCGAAGGTGGGATGGAACTCGACAAAACACGTCTTTTTTTTATTTGGAGAGACAATGGAACAGCCTGAGATTGTTCTCTGGGTATTTTGATTATGGGTTTCCATAATGTGTATTACATTCCTGTCTATGGATCCTTATAGTTACAATTCACCCGATAGGTATTTTGCTCCTCTTGTTGCTCCTCTTGTATAGAATCTTAGGAATTTGACAGGAACTCACAAGTTTGTGAGTAACTGAGCAAAGGTTTTGACTGTTTCTGTGGACTAACACAGTTGGCTAAGTTTCTACAGAGTTCCCAGAGAAAATATTTCAGACCCCTGGGTTCTTCAGTGCCAGTTGAATGTTGTCTCTGAATGCCAGCTGTAATGCCATGCCCAGTGCCAGTGTGTTTACTGTGTGTGTGTGTGTGTGTGTGTGTGTGTGTGTGTGTGTGTGTGTGTGTGTGTGTGTGTGTGTGTGTTTGTTTGTTGACAGGCTCACCTGGTGGCAGCCTTTGAGAAGAGCTTGGGGAACATGACCTGTCGTCTGCAGAGTCTCACTATGACTGCAGAGCAAAAGGTACGTCACTACATCCTACTTCAGTGGGCCGATACAGCATTACCTGTAAGTGTACATAGTGGAAATTTCCACAAAAACAAGCTTGCATTAAGTATCTGTGGTATACTTTCTCTAAGAAAGTCTCTGCGTAGTTGTGGGAGGCCTATATATGTCATTTTTAACCCATATTAGAGACAGAGATGTTAAGGGGTTTGGAGATGCTCATCCATTATGTACAGTAGATATCAGCAGACCTGGCTGAGACAGAAGGATTTCTCATGTTCTGTAAATGGTGGTGCTTGAGTAGAACGACAGTCTCTCAGAACATCTCGGTCAGAAAAAAACCGTCTCAGAGCAACTACGTCTATTAAAAAGTATTATCAAAGGGATTGAATTGAATATATCCCTTTACTTCATTTTTTTTTTAAGTAGAAAACTCTAAATACAACACTAAATCCCTTTACTGTCTGCCCTTCATATAGCAATGATCAATGAAGATCATAGAGAGAATGATGCATGCGTTTAAATCACCCTTCTTACCATGAAACATAAGTGTCTCCTTCTATTGACGTGACACACACACACACACACACACACACACACACACACACAGACAGACACACACACACTGATGAGCTTTGGTTAGTCCTAATCCCATCTAAATGAAAGCAGGCAAGATTATAAAGCAACGTTTTTGTTAAACAAGGAACTGTGCCCTCCCAACTTTTAATTAAAGTAGAAACCCTATCACAAGCCCACAGTAAGTGAGTGAGTGAGTGAGTGAGTGAGTGAGTGAGTGAGTGAGTGAGTGAGTGAGTGAGTGAGTGAGTGAGTGAGTGAGTGAGTGAGTGAGTGAGTGAGTGAGTGAGTGAGTGAGTGAGTGGCGTGGACTGATCTGAGCTCTGCTTCCTCTATCTAATCGTGTTGATTCCGTGTGATTAGCTAGCGGGGTGTCGGTTCATTACTAATCAGGTAGAGCAAGTGACGAAAAACCACACTTATCCTCTTAATCCTGCTTCTGGCTTCCCTCTCTTTTTGGGCATCTGACTGAAATATCTAACAGCTGTCATTTTAGTTTGTAATTTGAAATGGTGCCCCCAGCCTTACAAGTGAAGGACAGGCATTAAAGGGATTTAGAGTTATAAAGGCAGGAAGGGATTATCATTAAGTGAGGAGATATATTGAGTGCAATACATTTGATAATCATTTTTCATTTTTAATAGACACAAAGCACTTTTCACGTTGTAAGTTTATGTCCTTTAGGTGCGATTTACATCGTTTTTACTTCAAAGGTGGTGAACGACGACACTGGTAGTTGCGTGACGCTATGAGAACTGACCTGTTCACAGTCCTACGGTCTGACTGTTCTGCTTCTCTCTGCAGGAATCAGAGTTGGCTGAGTTGAGAGAGACCATCGAGGCATTGAAGGCCCAGAACACAGATGCCCAGACTGCCATCCAGGTGGCCCTCAACGGTCCGGACCATCTACACAGAGGTACCACAGAGTCTCCACACACACCCATAGTGTGTCTCTACATATCGACCCACACACTTCACACGTCTCTCTCTACTCATGCAGGAGAGCAGGCATACGCCAGTTCAGTTTTTTCCATCCGCCATTTCATACTGTAAATGATGTTCATACTGTAAGATCTCATGTACCTGCCACTCAGGGCTTAGATAGGGAGGAAGTAAAACAGGATTTGTCTTGTGTTTCCAGACCTGCGGATTAGGCGGCAGCATTCGTCAGAGAGCATGTCCAGCATCAACAGCGCGGCCAGTCACTCCAGCATGGGCAGCGCCAAGGACGCCGACGACAAGAAGAAGAAGAAAAAGAGCTGGGTAAGTGAATGGACTCTTACCATAGAAGAAGACAATACATTTCAGAGTCGTCTATCAAAGATGTCTCTACTCTTGTCCAAATGGTCTAGTCCTACTCAGTCTGACCTTCACATCAAAACCAGCGGCAGGTTTCACACACACCCCCTCTACCGAGCCGTCCTACAGTGTCCTAACTGTGACTTGTGCTGTCATTCCACTCCCTCTCTCACCCTCTCATACACTCTGCCAGGGGAAGGAGGGAGGCAACGAGGTGAATATGAAAAGTGTACCATTCCACCCGCATGTCAGTGCAGGCGTGTGTGTGTGTGTGTGTGTGTGTGTGTGTGTGTGCGTGCGTGCGTATGTCTGTGTCTGAGTGTATGTGTGTGCATGTCTGATATATATATATATAGAGAGAGAGAGACAGAGAGACAGACAGAGAGAGAGAGAGAGACAGACAGACAGACAGAGAGACAGAGTGAGAGAGAGAGAGAGAGAGAGAGAGAGAGAAAGAGAGACAGACAGACAGACAGACAGACAGACAGACAGACAGAGAGACCGACAGACAGACAGAGAGACAGACAGAGAGAGAGACAGAGAGAGAGAGACAGACAGAGAGAGAGGGAGAGACAGAGAGAGAGAGCGAGAGAGACAGAGAGAGACAGAGAGAGAGAGAGAGAGAGAGACAGAGACAAAGAGAGAGAGACAGACAGAGAGAGAGAGAGAGAGAGAGAGACAGACAGAGAGAGAGAGAGAGAGAGAGAGAGAGAGAGAGACAGACAGAGAGACAGAGAGAGAGAGAGAGGGAGTGTGGGAAAACACCAGTACAAGGACAGCATGTGTCAGTGCCATCCCACCCAGTTGCCTCCAACCCCTCAGGCCTCCCCCTGATAAAGCCTCTGTTCCCCCTGAATCCTCGCTCACCCTCTCCTGTTGAGCAGGTGTCCGTCTGCCCCCCGCGGAGAAAAACATGACACACACCATTTTAAGAGAACGCTCATCCATCCCCCCCCCCTCCCTCAAGAGTGTTCCTTAGCCTTCCCTGCACCTTTAGTGTGTCTTGAGTAGTTGATACTGTGCACGTGTCCTGATGGTATAACACACTTTTACATTGTCATGGCTTTCTGAAATATTTAATTTTTGTCACATTCACGAATTTGTAGAAGTACGTATGTCATGCAATTAAGACTGTTACACACTGCGTTGTGTTTGTCAAGGAATACTGCTACCAAGTTATTTTACGATTGCTAAATTCCTTCAGCACACCCCACCCACCCATGCACTCACCCACCCATGCACTCCAGAGTGAGAGAGCAAAGCTCTCCAGGTTCTAATTTATGCGGTTGTCAATGAATTATTTGCATAAATCCTGCCTGGGTGCCACTGTGGTCTGACACGTTGAGGGAGTGTTGCTCTACGTTTCCCAGACGGCCAGGGAGCAACTCTTCAGCTTGTACAGGAAACTAAATGTCTACCACTGCAGGCACTAATTGGCTCTAAATGTCCTTTGACATGAGGGTGTGAGGGAATACTACAGTCACATCTGAAGACCTTTGAGATGTTAATGCCTGCAAATGCAGAGACCAATTGGCAGTTAATGGAGTTTTACAGACGACAATTGTGGCCATGACTGTTGGGTGTGTGCTATATATGTGGTAACAGTCGGGTGTGTTCTGTCTCCAGGTGGCTGACTCCATCCCAGCACAGGTCAGTTGTCCCCCTCGCCCCCAAAGCGCCTGCCGTACGTGTGCTGTGGTTACCGTGGCTACCCCTTCTTCGCACCCCCCCCCCCAACTACAGCCTTCCTCCCCCCTTCTCCTCCTCAGTCCCCCGTCGGCATGGAAACAGCTACCCCCCTCTGCCTCCCTTGTCCCTCAGTCCCATTGTTGACTTCCTGTTTGTTCTGAATTACAGGACCCTTAAAAGTCCAGTTTCACCCCCCCCGCATTCTCATTCATCCAAGCATCCAATCTGACCGGACGCCTTTTCTCTGCGATTGCCTTGTTCTCTCTCTTTTTGACCAGATAACTGTTGATTATAGGAACATCACTGACCTCTTCTGGTGTGACAGCAAGTGATGCCGCAGAAAGTCAGAGTAAAGCCGTCGTGGGCGATATTGATGTTTTTCGGTGTCTCTCTTGCAGCTGCGGAGCTCCTTCAAGCAGGCCTTCAGCAAGAAGAAGACCAAGTCGCAGTCGTCGCACGACGAGTTAGAGGAGATGACAGACTCTTCTCTGCCCTCCTCACCCAAGCTCCAGCACGCCAACCGGCAAGGCAGCACTCCCACCCTGCACTCCTCGCCCTCCACCACAGAGTGAGTGTCACTTGGCAAACGCGTGTGTGATACCACACACACCCCCACATATAGACAGATACAGTACACACAGTACTGGTTAACACACCAATCTTTAGCCTATCGCATTCATCACATTCGATGATTTTATTTCTGACTTTTTCATCTCAACTTCTCTTTTATTTCTCCTTTCTTTTGACCTTGTTCCCTTATTTCATGTCGTCCATCTATCTGTAGCAAGTGTTTTTGCGATAGCAAGTCCTCCCCCATTTGGATGCCAAAGAAAAGGCAAAACGGTCATGTGGTCTACAAGCACAGATCTCGGTAACAGGCAGTGTGTGGTGGCATGCTCCCGGGTGGAGGGGGGGTGGGGGGGTCAGTGTCGACTTCATTCATCTGCATCTCCTAATACCATCAAAAAGCCTGCTTTTTTACCTCCTCTCACAAATAGGCCCCAGATTAAGCCAAGACATAAATAAGCCCCAGAGTGGAAGTTAAAGTGCACAAATTTACAAAATGGCAATTTTTCTCACACAAAAGCAGTGAGCTTGGCGACGGAGACGGTTGGGAATTGGCTGTGTTGAGAAGGCGGAGGGGGCAGCCATCTTTCACATTTCCTATACTGGTGATGCATAATTCCAGACAGTAACTAGCATGCTAGTTAAATTCACACCTACTGTGCGTGCGTGCGTGCGTGCGTGCGTGCGTGCGTGCGTGAGTGAGCCAGCTGGCCAGTTAATTTGCCTTCCCATATCTTCAGAAGACACCTCACCAGATTTCCTAGCAGTATCCTTCTGGTAGATTGGGTTTAATGTGGATTTGAAATCATTCTATTTTGAGATGTTTAACAGAACTGTGTCCTGCCTGGGTTTGGTAGAAGTGTGTGATTTACTTGTGTACAACTAGCGGCATTGTTCCCGATCTTCTGGACCATAGCCTTTGCTCGGTATGCCACAATATGGAGGATTTGCTCGTGTCAGTACACCTCTCGATCTACATCCTATCGCATCCGTCTGTTTGTGTTTTACCTGTGTGTGTGTGTGTGTGTGTGTGTGTGTCCGTGAATTTTCCAAAATGACTCTAATGGAATCCGGCTTGCTTTGGACTGTGGAGGCACAGACTTCTTTCTTTCTCTCCTTGTTATCATTGGGTCGGCCTGTGTCTGTACTGGATTCCTCCTCTGGGTGTGTTGGTGTGCGTGTGTGTGTGTGTGTGTATTTCCTTCCCTGCCGTGAACCCCTGTGTGACCCCGTTTGCAGGCTGTGTGAGTGCACGGAGGCGGAAGCGGAGATCATCCTGCAGCTGAAGAATGAGCTGAGGGAGAAGGAGCTGAAGCTCACCGACATCCGCCTGGAGGCCCTCAGCTCCGCCCACCACCTGGACCAGATAAGAGAGGCCATGAACCGCATGCAGGTGAGGCACTAGTTCACCCACCAGCTGGCTATAACCTTATCACAGGGACTAGTCAGGGTCTGGGTGAGGCCTAGTGCCAGTCTGCTGCTCCCACCACTGGTCACACATTGCAGTAAAGGCAGTGCTGGCACAGGGGCAGACTGATCAAGAATATACGTTTTAGCTTCTGAGCCACCATCCATCTAGGAACGACTGGTAGAGAGACAGTTGTAGGTATGTTTTCCCAGACTGGGACACAGAGACTAACTTCCCATGAGAGAACAGCCACAACTGGAGAGCTCAGCGCCCTCCCTTCAGTTCATCTGATAATCTACACCAGGCACTTAATCTGGGTTTAGGTTTATGAACACACCAGCACAAAGAGATCCTTTAAGATTAAAGGCATGCTTATGGCTCACGATGCCAGTAATACTGATCCACAATCATAACCATGTCCGGTCTGAGTGCAAGGAAATGACCGTATAATCCTGATCAGCCTAACATGCTGTGGGAATGAGTTTATTTCATCACAGGGTTGTGGTTTTTGATCACTCTCTTAAAGTGTCGGTAAGAAATGTTTGCTTGGGCATTGAGCAAGCTTTTCCACTAAGTGTGAATTGATAAAAAGCAACTTGATCCCACTGACTTTTGTGTCACTGCATTCCACTGATATTTGCTCTTTTCTCGTCACGGCAGAACGAGATCGAGCTGCTGAAAGCGGAGAACGACCGCCTCAAGTCCACGGGCAGCACAACGCCGGCTGCCACCCCCGCCAAGGCGGCCCGCCCCCCCTCAGAGACATCCAGCACGTCCTCCTCCTCGTCTCGCCAGTCTCTGGGGCTGTCGCTCAACAACCTCAACATCACAGACACCATCATGTCAGGTGAGACTCAGTCCTGAACTCTCAGTAACCGAGGACCTGTCCTGAGTAGGAGTAGGATACTCGGTGTTCAGGGGCTATGAATGGTAGCAGAGACGTTGAAGACAGTCATGAACTCTTGCCAGCCCTACATAACTCAGGATAGCTCATTGGGAATTAGGAAACTCTTGGGTATTGAGTGTATGAGAGAAGAGGCTGGAAAGCAGTTAGAGGGATCAGAAGCAACGATTCCCTCTAAGCAAGCACTCTAAACAATGATTCCCTTTAAGCAATGATTTTCACGCTCTAGCTTTAAATTATTTTAAAATGCCTTTCAACACTTCAAGAGTCATTCTTTCTCACAAAGATTCGAGTCATTCGTTCCCTCAAAATAAAACAGTTTTCATGTTAACATTTTATCAACATGGTCAGTGAAAAATAAAATCCAGTGGCTGGTTTTCTGTAATGAAGCCTCACAACACAGAGGCTGTTTTTTAATCCCTGGGCTTGGTGTCTTCGAGGGGTTGGATGAGTCAGGAGCAGCAGCAGGCAGAGGAGGACGAGTGGCAGAGGGCTGTTATCACCTCTAGGCAGAGCCCGGTTCAATACAAAGTGCCCCTCCTCGTTCCAACATGGAGGCAACCACTCAATGCAAATAAAGAGGAGAGAATCTGAGAGAGACAGGGAAATAACAGGCTTGGGATTAATATCACAAATTCCACATAGTCTAACTTTCCTACCCGAAGACAGTGCTTTGTGAACAGGCAATGGGAGCCAGTGCTTATAGAAGCCATTTTAGATTGAAGAAGGGTTACATGTCTCTATCGTTTCACAGGCTTTTTATTATTACAGTTATTTTTCATTGGTTTTCCCCCCGCCTCTTCACAGAAGGTTGTGTGTTTATGTTGGCAGATATCCTCCTGGATGATGGTTATGAAGGCAATCTACGCAGAGAGGGACGGTGTGTTAGAATTGTGGTCACCATCAACAGTGGCTCCAATAAGACTAAGGTAATGAAACGGGATATTGTTGTTTAAAAAAGGGAATTGTACAGTACCACTTCCTGTCCATATACAGTATCGCCACAGAGTCATTGGTTGTAATTGAAGTTGTTGATCTTTTTTTTGAACAGTTACAGGATGTCATTATTCGTTTTTCTTTGTTTGTTTCTTCAGGGCATGCAAAGCCAAGAGTATCTCATTGGCTCTATTGGTGTGAGTGGGAAGACCAAGTGGGATGTACTGGATGGTGTCATCCGCCGCCTGTTCAAGGTAAAAACACGTTATTATTCACATACTGTACTGTATGCCAAATGGGTACAAATTCATAATTTCCTTAAATTTAACCCTGTTTAACTCCCTCCTCTCTCTTCAGGAGTACGTGTTCCGAGTGGACCCGATGACCAGTCTGGGGTTGAACTCGGACAGCATCGTGTGCTACAGGATGGGTGAGGTGGTGCGCGCCCACGCCTCTGAAGTGCCTGAGCTGCTGCCCTGTGGCTACCTGGTGGGGGACAACAACGTCATCACTGTGAACCTCAAAGGTATGGCGGGAATGACCCACGCCAGACACCGTAGCACGCCAGACAGACACAGATACGCGATTGTGCAAGATGATGTAGCATTGCTGGTTGCTACGTTGAAGGATTGAGAAAGTGGGCATTTTGAATCCGTATTGTATTTGTGGTTGATGTACACCATGTGCATGGTGTGGGTGTACATGGCTGTTATTTTAGGGCCCTTTCCTTCCTCACAAACTTTTCATCTTGATGGTCTTAATGAAACTTCCACTACAGCTGCTTGGGCCATTGTTATTATGGCATAGTCACAGTAGGCCGCATTAGGAAGGAAATGTTCTTCTGGGCCAAGGGTGCCATTAAATGTGGTGACAGCCGTTTTTCCTATGCCAATGTTAATGTGTTTTCATAGTTCAGAATAATATCACAGGTCTCATTCACGGTCCATCATACTGTTGGCTTCCGCAGTCATTATAACCCAATTGGATGGAAATAAGCCAGTTGTTGCCATAGATGTCAGGGTGAAAGCATCATTGTCACTTCAGGCCTTTAATAGAAAGCAGGCATATCATTGAACATGTGTGGTTTGTGTGTATGTGTGTGTGTGTGTGCGTGTGCCCCCCCCCCCCCCGGCCCCGAGCCGATGCGGTGAGATGGAACACTTTCAGTTTCATTTTGCAGGCTAAACTTGAAATGGACGGGCTTTCCGATTGTGAATGATGAACTGTCGGCAAGTTGTTGAGCGGGGGGTGGAGGGGGGCAATTCTGATTGAAGTGTGATTTGTTGACAAGGGTGGGGGAGCGGTTTACTTCGCGGAGATTCGTGGAGATTTTTTTTCTGCTCCTCTTGCCACCCCCCCCCCCAAGATGCCGCGGCTGCCCATGTTACCCTTGCCTAAATACGCCACTGTGGGTGTCTGAGAGGGCCATTGTAAAGTCCTTTGGATAAAGTATATAAGTGCAGTCCTTTTACCATTTACTCAACAGAATACTCTAGCATACTGAACATTACAGAATATATCACCATACTCAACACTACTCCAGAGAATACATCAGCACTCTTAACATTAGTCTATAAGAATACTCGAGCATACAATACTCAACACTACTCTTCAGAATGCTCTAGTGTACACAACACTACTCTACAGAATACGTTAGCATACTCCACTCTTACACAACAACATTACTCTACAGAATACTTCAACATGCTCCATACACATCCTCATTTGTCACATCCCCCTCTCTCTCTCTTCTCCTTGCCCAGGTGTGAAGGAGAACAGCATAGACAGCCTGGTGTTCGACACCCTCATCCCCAAGCCCATCATCCAGAGGTACCTGAACCTGCTCATGGAGCACAGGCGCATCATCCTCTCAGGCCCCAGCGGCACCGGGAAGTCCTTCCTGGCTAGCAAGCTGGCCGAGTATATCGTCACCAAGGCCGGCTGGGAGGTCACGGAGCGCAACGTGGCCAGCTTCAACGTGGACCAGAAGTCCAGCAAGGTAGCATGCGCTCACTTGGAGGATCTGGAGGAACAGATCCTGCTTATATCCATATTGAGTTCATTTGTGGGGTGGAAAGAGTGAATATTCACTAGCATGGCTCTATGTATAAAAAAACAAAACAATGAGGAAATATCATAGCATTATTTACGCCCATGGTAATGTGAAAACACTCTCAGTTGATGTCACCATGACTAAGCACCATTGTGTGCATGCGGTTGGTGTGTGTGTGTGTGTGTGTGTGTGTGTGTGTGTGTGTGTGTGTGTGTGTGTGTGTGTGTGTGTGTGTGCGTGTGCGTGTGCGCGTGCGCGTGCGTGTGTGTGTGTGTGTGTGTAGGACCTGCGCCAGTACCTGTCCAGCCTGGCGGAGCAGTGTAACTCTGAGCAGAGCGAGACAGAGCTGCCGACCGTGGTCATCCTGGACAACCTCCACCACATCGGCTCGCTCAGCGACATCTTCAACGGCTTCCTCAACTGCAAGTACCACAAATGGTGAGTGGGCGAGTGACGCCAGCTGTTTCAGGTACAGCTCACAGTGTCCTTAAGTACAGTACTGTTTTTAGTGTGTTGAAGAGGTACAAAGAGGCAGAGGGGTCAGCTTTGTGATGATGATGTGATGTTGATGATGATGATGATGATGGTACTGTAATGAAAACTGGTGGTTCAGTTGTTCAGTTGTGCTGATCATGGTCAGGCTTGGATACTTTACTCTGATGTAGCAATGTATATGGCATAGCTGAATATTGCAGTTTGGTCTTTTGAAATGGACTCTAAAGCAACAATCCTGGTGTCTGTCTTGGCTCATAGCGGGATAATGCAGTTCAATACCCTTCTACATATTTGGGTCTATATTTTCTCTGTAAGTCACTGATCTGCTGGGAGAGGGTGCTGGACCAGTGTAATTGCTTTGCCCTCTCGATAATCAACCTGCCTGTCGTTGTGTCTGGTTGTCTTCTCCAGCCCGTACGTCATCGGAACCATGAACCAGGGGGTGTCCTCCTCCCCCAACTTGGAACTGCATCACAATTTCAGGTGCGTGGAACCAATTTTTCTTACTATGCCTTTTATGTTATGGCTATGTGTTCAATCTACTTTGACAGTGTCTGTAGTAAAACTATCGCCGATAAGAATATCATCACAAAAATACCACATAACTAAATTTAGTTTTTTTTGTCTACATCTGCTACATACAAATGTTGCTGCGTATGTGTGTACTGTACATTGATGTCTTTGCAACACCTCATCTGTCAACACACTTTTGAGTTAAATCACTCACTCGCTCCCTCGATGTTACAAATGGAAACATCAGAGGTAATAATTTCTCCACTAAGGAGCAGTAATTGAATTAGATGAGCTAATTTGATCTTCTAACACACTTACACTGTAAGAGATGTCATTTTTATTTGACATGTATGATTAGATAATGACATGCTGAAGGTAGTCAGGGAAATTGAGGTAGGCTAAATAATTTTAATTAGGCATGCAAAGAAATTAAATGAATTCACTCTCTGACCTTGATGTCAGAGAAAAGCCCCCTGCAGAAAAGGACATGTGCAGGAAATAACCTGTTGTCTCATTACCACAGCATGAAATGCCAGGGAGGCCGAATGTGACCACCTTTGATACTGGCATCTTTGATTATGACACCACCTTATGACCGACTCAGACTGTGTCCCTCAACAGGAACTGTCTTTATTATGCTAATTATCAGAGAAGTCACATAGTTTGCATGTTAGATCGGTGTGCCAGGCCGTCATGACTACTCCCAGAGATAGAATAAAACATGCTGCTGCTTAAGTGTCAGACTGATGCAACGTTTGTTGTCATTCTTCTCTCCGGCCACCAGGTGGGTGCTGTGTGCCAACCACACTGAGCCAGTGAAGGGCTTCTTGGGCCGTTTCCTGAAGAGGAAACTGATTGAAACAGAGATTGACAGGAACATGCGTAGCAACGACCTCATCAAAATCATCGACTGGATCCCCAAGACCTGGCAACACCTCAATACCTTCCTGGAGGCCCACAGCTCCTCCGACATCACCATCGGTTAGTGGGTGCTGATCACAAACACACACACACACACACACGTGAAAAAAATTAATCCACTTTAACATTTCCAAACACAAACCCTATCACGTGCGCACACACACGTTTGAGAGGTAAAAGACTCAACTAGACTGATTGTAGCAAAAGCAATATACTTTTTTTTTTATGTATGGGAAAAATATACAGGCTATGCTTCAACATGTCTGTTCTCACCGCCCTTCTGAGATCCCACTAACAAGCTGCAGATTCAGGGACAACACAGGTGCAGGCAATTAATGGATATGGCCTACACACCAAGACAAAACAATATTAACTGGAGGATTTGAAGTTGATAATCCACTTATGTTGATATGATTAATTAACATGGTCCCAAAATACATTCATATACATTAAAACACTCAACACGTCAAATAAATATACTCTATTTAGGGCTTTGTTTCTTTAAGCTTGTATTCAGTTTGGTATCTATTGTCTGTTCAGGCCCCAGACTCTTCCTGTCCTGTCCCATGGATGCAGACGGCTCGCGGGTGTGGTTCACTGATCTGTGGAACTACTCCCTAGTCCCCTACTTGCTGGAGGCCGTGAGGGAGGGGCTTCAGGTGGGTGCATGCTGAGGTCAAAGGGCACTGAGCATGAAATACAACTCTAGAGAGTGTTAGCGTTAGCACTATCCCTAACACATCGGTTAATGATGAATTTTATCCTTTTATGAATCCGCAAACCATTGTTCTCCCCTCTCCCTAACTCATTCCTCATTGGCCCACAGCTGTACGGCAAGAGGGCGGCGTGGGAGGACCCCTCCAAGTGGGTGAACGACACTTACCCATGGTGCTCCGCCTCTCTGCAGCAGGACGGCCAATCACTGCTGCAGCTACGACCAGAAGACGTGGGCTATGACGGCTACAGCTCGTCGAAGGAGGGAGCCTCCTCCAAGCAGGTGTCTCAAAGCGACACAGAGGGAGACCCACTGGTGAGGACCAAAATCTGAAATGCAGTCCTATTACTAATCAAACTCAAATCAAAGTCAGCAGACTATACACCTTGTAGTACAATTGCAGCTACTATTACAAAGCTGATGGTTAGAATGTGAATGATTTACCAGACCTACAGTACCACAACAAAGGATGAAGATCTTTCATGGTCAAGGTGTAGTCAATGTACATATTCAAGGTATTGAACAACATACCAATGATAAATAGATTTCAGCTATTGCCACTGCTCTATGGAGTACCAATGCTATGACAATATATTCAGGAACCAGCATTATAGTATGTTTGAAGTCATTGGCGCCTAGTGATAGTTGAAAGAGTGGGTGCAAGATTAGTCAGCTGCAAACCTGGCAACAGAAATGCACCCACCGCAAATTGTTGAGCTTAGTTCACAGGAATTTCCCCTTGGGGATCAATAAAATCTATCTATGAATACACTGAACTGGTTTGAATAGCCTACACATTTTTTTTGAAGTTTTTGCTACTCTGTAAAGAAAGGGAGAGGATGGGGAGAGAATATGATCCAAGCGTTTGTCTTCATGTGTTATGTTGATCCTACGTTATCCATGTTAGTTATTCTACACTGACCGGTATTTCCATTAGCCTACCAGGAACAGGGTGAAACTAAGTGTGGAGAAAGCTCTCTTTGTGGGACTAGCCTACCTGTAACTCTTGGGTCTTTCTCTCCTGTCTGCAGTCACCACACGCCCATGATCGCCAGATTTAACTATTCTTTCAAACTAGCTTAAACATGTCAAAATAGCATTGATCAAAAAGCGGGGATGCAAAAGCACACGTTTGCTCCCCCGAGTTTTATTGTGGAGATGCTGCTGCTTCGTGTGCTCCATTGCACAGGCGCCCGTTGAAGTTACACAGTGTAATACAATAGAAAAGCTGCCATTATGTGAAAGGGGTTGCTAGTTCCCAAGGATACCAAAGACAAACATGACAGAGAAAAAACCCTGCGTCTCTTCAAAGAGAATGGAGATGGAATATTGTGCAATATACGCGCATACACACACACACACACAGCCCAATAAAATCTCAGCTGCTCGTTATTTGGATGACTACACTTTAATTACTCCTCGACTGAGATAATCTCAGCGGAGAATGGTTATCTCTCACTCTCTCACTCTTTCCCTGTCTCTCTCTTTCCCTGTCTAACCCTCTCAGGTGTAGTTAATCCGCACACATGGCTCTATAATCAGTGTGCAGAGCTGGCTAGCTAGTGCCTGTCAGGCCCTTATAGGACCATCAGGATGATTACAAGGACAGTTAAGACCGCTGTTCCAGCAACTGGTTATACAGGGCCAGACACTCACATCTACTCCATTCACACTGTTAGCTACCCCGCAAATGAGGGGAATTTATCTACAGTAACGGTCAGACTTAAAACACCAGAGCTGGTCTTAACATGAGTGATCATCCAAGGAGAGTGTAGACATAGTTTAGGGCTCTATATAGGTAAGACGGGTGCCTTGGTAAAGAAATACTGGGCTAAAGTTACGATGGTGGACTTGGAATTGTGTGCCGTTTTCAAAAACCTTTTTGTGTGTTCTTATTGAATGGATCATTTATTAGGTCTGTGTGTGTCCATTTCCAGATGAACATGCTGATGAGGCTCCAGGAGGCAGCTAACTATTCCAGTGCCCAGAGCTGCGACAGTGACAGCACCAGTCACCATGACGACCACCTGGACTCTTCACTGGAGTCTGCACTCTAGAGGGGAGTTCTGGGAAAAGACCTCGGATTGAGGAGTAGTGCTTTATAGGCTGAAACTAGTCTCTGACAACCCCAACAGAACACAGTGATGTGTGTGTAGGCAGGCAGGAGATGTCTAATAACAAGGGGCAGTTAGACCTCTGGAGTTGATCAAAATGGAGCAGGTTTCATTTGTGTTTGGTGTTGAAACACAGTTCCTCCATTTCTCAACTGGACATAGCGCCCACAAAATGGCGGCTACACAGTCCCAGTGATGAGCAAAATAATGTCTGTAGTTCTACACGATAAAACTGGAATTTTCATTTTGTATTTTTTTGTTTGATAACAGTTGTATTATCTGCAGATGTTTACAGGGGGGCAAATTCTGGTTTTTGTTTACTGAGGTGCTACATGTACACAAAAAACAACAACACACATTTAAAAACAGGCACGCACCCCTCCCGCCCAACCCTGACCTCAGTTTGAGCCATGCGGTGCTGGTCCCGTGCCTAAACCTCTCTTGGGTTTACAAGCATTGCCAAGACCCTCACTGCCCCGCTCGCCAACAAGCACAAAAAGCGCATTGTGTGTGTCGTCCAGCCAAACCGCTACTGTGAAACTATGGACAAGTGCCAATGTTACTGTTTGATTTACTGCCAAAATGTACACACTTGACATCTGTCTATTCACATCCAAGAAACACATTGCCAATGGAGGCTGTTACCTTTGTTTTAGACCATTTTTGGCTTTTCAGACTGGCTGGCCCATCATTCACTCCTGTCCTTAAAGCACCTCTACCAACAGAAGGCTGCTAATGTGAGTTATAGCTAATCACATCCAAGAGCCACAACAAGAAGGGAACAAACCTGATACTGGTGCTCTCACACTGCCTTAACTGTGCAAAGTTCTGTGAGATGGTGGCTGTGTTACTACTTTAGCCTTCACTCCATTTGGCCATCCTAAGAGGATATGATGTCAGTGACAGGGCATCCAGTTCCTGCTACTCAGCAATTCCAACAGAGTTGTCCCATATCTTCTCAGTGGGTGCTTAGTCTTGGTGTGAAACAGAAGAGTTGTCTAGACTACCTTGTGTCTGAAATACAACTGTTTGCAATTCCTGTTGTAGCCTGTTTCCCCAAACCATCCCCTTTTTTATTTATGGCAGAGGCATTTTACAAGCATATGGGTGTTATGCTGTATTCAAAAGTAGAAATCACCAATTGTAAAAGAAAAAAGTTCAAAAGGGGATGGGTGTTTTTTAGTTGTTGTTGCTTTCACCCAGTTGAGCTGGGTTCACTTGAACTGACATGATGAGCACAACCCAACCCTTTTGGTTTTATAGCCTGAGGAGCATGTTTTAAGCTTTCTAAGGGGGTACTTTAAGAAGAGACTTCTACTTCTACAGTATGTAAGTTGTGTGTTGGGACGGAAGCCATTTTGGATTTTGATTGTCCTTCCTTTGTTAATGAGTGGGTTGGTTTTGCACAGTTTGAGTGGTGGGGAGGGTGTACATATATAAAAGTCTTGCACAGTGAATCAAAGATGCATTCTGCCCTGTCAATGTTACATTATGCTTAAACTCGCTGAGAATTATTGTACTTTGCAAAACCGAGAAAAAAGAGAAATGCAAAAACAACACGCTGTCAGATACAGGTGTATGTCTTGTGATGATTGGTTGTTTTGCCTATGCAGGAGGCATACAATGTACAGTATGATACTTTTTTTTACTCCGTATATTAATGTCCAATAAATCACTGATAATTCAGAGCAAATTCATTTCATGTATCACACTTAGAAATATGTCATCACCACAGTATTCCCTCTTTGGTGCATTCTATTATTTTATGTATTCATCAATAATATTCCCTTTCTCAATGCTCTACACTGCAACATGTATTCCTATTTAGTATTTCCTACCCCCAACATGTAATACAATATTGATATTTTGCTATTTGAGGTACTGTTTGCCTGCTGTCATGCTATTTACAATTACAACAACTAACAGGTGCTACTGCTCAACTCAACCAACGACTACTGTTGTGCATACAACCTCAGGACAATCCTACAGTACCTACATGTGCTGTTTGGCCTAAAGTTGTCTCTCCAACATGGACTTTTATTGTTAACTCACAGCTATGACAGACTTATCCTAAGTCTCAGACTCATTTTCGTTTGGGTTCATTGTAACCTTCTGATCACAATGTGGTGGCTGATTCCATTCAGTACCTGGGGGTTATGATTTCAGAACCTGACACAGACACTTTGCCACAGACGGCTTTTCCTCACTAGAAACCGAGGTACATTCATTTCATCACATGCATCTGTCCATCTTCCTGCTCCCCTCGTTTATCAGTTGCCTATTTAACCAAAAGTTTTCACTCCCCAAAATAGTATGTCATTGTGGTAACAAAGTGACATTTTCCACCTACTTGCAATTAGATCTCAGTTGAAACATAGCATTTACTACTTTGAGAGAAGAATTTCTTGTTTGGTGAAACATTTGTCCTTAAATGTTTTATATTTTGTACATTTGTATGTAACATATTGTGTAAATAGACAGAGACCGCGATTTAAATCATGATCTGGAGGATTTTGTAGTCTTTGTAAAGCCCTAATAAATGGTATTTGGTGTCACATGAGCATACATTGTATGTGTCCTGTTATTTTGTGTTCAAGCATTTTTCATCAGTTATCACTGATCACATAGTAGCTGTGTGTCAATGCCGTGTCCCTCAATCAAACTAACCGCAAATGGGAACACCAAACAATAAACACCAGCTCCCTCGCAAAGAAGGCACAGCAGAGGATGTACTTCCTGAGGCAGCTGAAGAAATTTGATTTACCAAAGGAAATTATGGTACTCTTCTACACCTCCATCATTGAGTCCATCCTCACTTCCTCCATCACCATCTGGTACTCCACCGCTACAGCCAAGGACAGGGCCAGACTGCAGCGTGTCATCCGATCTGTTGAGAATGTGCTCGGCTGCAACCTGCCCTCCCTCCTGGTCCAACCTGCCCCTCCCTCCTGGTCCTGCACAACTCCAGGACCCAGAAACAGGCCAACAAGATTGCGTCCGACCCCTCCCACCCCTGCCATAATCTCTTTGTGCCACTTCCCTCAGGGACCACATGCACGACACAGAGGCAGGTTCTTCCCCACGGCCATCGGCCTCTTCAACACGCCACACACACACTTACATGAACTCACTTACACATTACACTCTACATACACTCTACTGACTGCACTACTTTGGTATATTGTTCTTTTCTCTTAGCTTATCCCCTTTTTGTTTTTTTGCACTAGCATTTTGTACTCACCCTTTGCACTGTCCTGTCTTTGCACTGTACTGCCTCGTCCCTGCACCCTGTCCAATGTTGTCTCAATGTTATGCACCACGTCCGAAAGCAAATTCCTACAGTAGTATGTTGAAAAACTACAATGCAATGCCAACTAGGGCTGCGAGCAGCATTGAGCGGGCCCTCGCACCCCACGCGTGTCGGGGTGCGGCGCCGTTAAAGGCTGTGCTATTTCGGTGTCCAGTACTGAGAGAAACTTCCTGTCACCAGTAGGTGGCGCTCTAAGCGTGACGCAATACTGACACATAGATGTGTTCAGGACAGAACCGTCATGAAGCGTGAGATATACCGGACAAATTGGATAATGTATGGAGGAGTTATGAGGACATCCTGCTTCACCAATAGGTGGCGCTATACGTATGACGCAATACTGACACATAGATGTGTTCAGGACAGAACCGTCATGAAGCGTGAGATATATCGGACAAATTGGATAATGTATGTAGGAGTTATGAGGACTTCCTGTTTCACCAATAGGTGGCGCTATAAGTATGACGCAATACTGACACATAGATGTGTTCAGGACAGAACCGTCATGAAGCGTGAGATATATCGGACAAATTGGATAATGTATGTAGGAGTTGGGAGGACTTCCTGTTTCACCAATAGGTGGCGCTATAAGTATGATGCAATACTGACACATAGATGTGTTCAGGACAGAACCGTCATGAAGCGTGAGATATATGGGACAAATTGGATTATGTATGGAGGAGATATGAGGACTTCCTGTTTCACCAATAGGTGGCGCTATAAAAATGACGCAATACTGACACAGATGTGTTCAGGACAGAACCGTCATGAAGCGTGAGATATATCGGACAAATTGGATAATGTATGTAGGAGTTATGAGGACTTCCTGTTTCACCAATAGGTGGCACTATAAGTATGACGCAATACTGACACATAGATGTGTTCAAGACAGAACCGTCATGAAGCGTGAGAAATATCGGACAAATAAGATAATGTATGTAGGAGATATGAGGACTTCCTGTTTCACCAATAGGTGGCGCTATAAGTATGACGCAATACTGACACATAGATGTGTTCAGGACAGAACCGTCATGAAGCGTGAGAAATATCGGACAAATTGGATAATGTATGGAGGAGTTATGAGGACTTCCTGTTTCACCAATAGGTGGCGCTATAAGTATGACGCAATACTGACACATAGATGTGTTCAGGACAGAACCGTCATGAAGCGTGAGATATATCGGACAAATTGGATAATGTATGGAGGAGTTATGAGGACTTCCTGTTTCACCAATAGGTGGCGCTATAAGTATGACGCAATACTGACACATAGATGTGTTCAGGACAGAACCGTCATGAAGCGTGAGATATATCGGACAAATTGGATAATGTATGGAGGAGTTATGAGGACTTCCTTTTTCACCAATAGGTGGCGCTATAAGTATGACGCAATACTGACACATAGATGTGTTCAGGACAGAACTGTCATGAAGCGTGAGATATATCGGACAAATTGGATAATGCATGGAGGAGTTATGAGGACTTCGTGTTTTATGGCGAAATGTCAAACTTTGGCGGGGCGCCACGGCAAGGGTGTTTGGTGAAAACTCAATTTTTTTGATAACTTTTGATCACAAAGGTCTTAAGATGAAGCTGACCCGATATGAAGTTGATCGGATGAAATCTGTAGGAGGAGTTCGTCGAAGTACGAGGCATGGAAATGGTCAAAACAAGGACAAAATGGCACATTAAAAGCAAAATGGCGGACTTCCTGTTGCATGTTGGGTATAGCTCCAAGAGACATTTAAGTGTGGCTCGATGAAATACATATGCCCACCGAATTTCGTTCGCCTACATCAAACTGAAAGGTGGGGCTCGCCATTTTAGATTTTCCAGGGGGCGCTCTTGAGCCGTTTTGCCACGCCCATTTCCGTCACCCATGAATTATCAAATTTTTCACCGGGACTGACGTATCTGCAAAGTGTCATCCGTTTTCATCGATGTTTAGGCCGTCAAAAAGGCATTTGTTTGGGGAAAAGAATAATAATAATCCTTCGAAATACAATAGGGCCTCGCACCGCCAGTGCTCGGGCCCTAATAAACAGATTCTGATTCTGAAAGAACTCCATATCTATTAGACCTCATTAATGAAAAACTATGAGTCAAAGTAACTGAAAATGCCAAAGCTAGCTAAATATGTTGTGTTGTCATTAACGTAATATATATGTGTGTGAATTTTGTTTAACAGATTAATACAGTCATCTATAAACAATTCAGAGACAAGGCTTTTATTTTGAAGTCTAAGTGCCGGTTTTCGTTGGCTAGTAAAGTTACTGACTGAACCAACGGAAATGAGGCTAGGATCACACCAAACACTACCTGAACATTATGAGGACAGAAGAGAAGCTCGAGTCAAAGGGGGCTTTGGTATCCTTACCAAACCACGCGTATTGGTTCGATTTTTGGCTGTTTGTGATATTTGATATCGTATTTTTCCTCTTCATGTACTTTATAGTCCCCTAAATGGTAAGCGAGTCCCCAAATGTCATGCCTGCTGCTAGTTACTTAACCAGTAAGGGTGGCTAAGGAAGTACGTACCTAAAGTGGGGAGGCTAGTTATTCTTGTAACGTTACAACTACAATGTAGATTGCTCGCTGCTTGTAAACATTTTTATGTCGAGGTATCAACGGGACAGAACTCATGAATTTATATGGTAGTCAAGAGTTGATGAATGTAGGCCTAAATGTGTCCCCTATGCAGGAGTGTCACCTGGAACTTCAAGCTATGAAGTAAGGATGCTGTCCGTGTGCCTGAAATGCAGCAGAATGGATACCAGGAGTATTAAAAACACGCATTCCATGTGATTTCAGATGCAAGTTGTATCAATTATTTGGCTTTTCTGCGTTTTGTGCTCCTTGTTTTTGTAACGTGATTGGATAAGATATAGTGTGCAAAGAAAAATCAAAGAAAAAAGTTTGATGAAGTAGCCTACTTTTGTAAATGATTGAAACCTTCAAATCGTTTCTGAATAATTTCCATCCAAATCATTTATAATATTTCACCTATTTGTATCTAGTTTGTAACTGTGACTGCTAATTACTGTGGGCACATCTGCAATGTCTAATGAAAGATGTACAGTGGAGTGAAGAGAGATTCAATTAAAGCCTGGGTCGGATGAAAATAAGATTAAGCTCCTTGTTGGCCACGACGACTCTACCTGTAGGATCTGTAATTCAGATTAAATTGATGTACAGATTGTAGAAGAAGGCCAGACAGTATGAATGATTAAAATGCGTTGATCAAGTACCACTGTGTCATCTGTTACTGGGTCAAAGATAGGCATGGCTGGTTTATCAGCAATATGCATTATAATATAGACTATAAAGTAATTTATACATTTAATAAACGGAATTAATTGATTAAGATGTATAAATTAAATCTGGTACATACTGTAGGAAGATGTGCAGTACAGCTAGTTTCGGGGTCTACAGTAGGTGGCAGTATCAACAAAGAGGAGTCCTACTGAATATACCACGGAAGAAGAAAGTACAGCAAGCTCGACAACGTTATGTTGCTGAAGGTTTAGCCGTATGCGTAGACTTCTAAATAGCCTAACTCGCCTCAGCTGGCAACAACTTCATACCAGTTTCTCGTCAAAATGATGGAAACATGTGTCACGTCAAAGCAAGATAAAAATGCAGGTTCGTAGCATTGAGAAACAGCTGTAGAATGTTGGTCAGCAAATCCATGTAGCAATTTAGCTAGCATAGCTTTAGCTCTTCATTTGCTAGATAGCATAGTTTTAGCTCCCTCACTTGTCCAGCAGTCATCAAATGCCTAACTAGCTAGATAGCTTATCCAAAAAACCTAAACAACAATACGTATAAGAATATTCATATACTCTGCTAGATTGGTAAAGTTTTCTGGTAAATGAGGGAAGTTGGGCTATGTATCTAAAGTGTTGCTAAGACTGTCTTTCATCGCATGCCAGAGTTAGCAAGGTAAAAGCATCCTGCACCTTTTCTGGTTGCCTTATATTGTAACATTGTAACAATGTCCCTTTTTTCTTGCACTGCAGATATCTTTCTGCCTTTATCCTCTTTGCGCCTGCTCATACCGCCTTTGCGGCTAGTCTCTGCAGCCATGTGGCAAGTTGCACAGAGAAGAGATGTCCTGGACTATGAGAAGCTTGATGAGTTTGTGACTTTAGTCACTGCGACGGTCCCAGATCTGCTGGAGACCAAACAAAGAGCCAAGCTGCTTCTCAGGCTGCGGACAAGGGTAAGTTAATGCTAACCATTAAACATTATGTGCCATTATGGGGAGGAGAGAAGATTTGTCCATTTACAAAATATTGTTCTTACTAAAACTTGTTACTTTTTTCAGATGATCCTAGACTTGTGTGCTGTTGAACAAACAGCTGACCTCCATGTAATCCAACCCCACCTGGACAGAATACGTCCC
Organism: Borostomias antarcticus; assembly: GCF_949987555.1. Taxonomy (NCBI): domain Eukaryota; kingdom Metazoa; phylum Chordata; class Actinopteri; order Stomiiformes; family Stomiidae; genus Borostomias; species Borostomias antarcticus. The sequence continues at coordinate 11,287,094 of NC_140246.1, forward strand.
CCTGGACATACAGGGGTAAATGACACCGCAAGGACAGCTGCTTTTCATGCCTTTTCGATGGATGTAGGATAGGATAGGATGAGACAGATTGATGGCTATGTTGAGACAGAGGTGTGTGTTTGTGGGTCACTTTAAACATACAGTATCACTGAGTCTCTTTCCTCCAGAGTGGAGATGCTGAGGTGGATGCAGAGGAGGCCATCTTCTTGGAGCTGATCCAGACCCTGCTGAAAGACCCAGCTGAGAGAGAGCACTTTTACCAGGTCAGGCTACTGTGTTATGTGTCATGTCTCATGCTCATGGTGTTTTGATGACCAGGGCTGTCACCAACAGGATCATAAAGTCATGCTTTAAAGGAGTAGTAAAGGGAAAATGCATGTTTAGCCCTGTTTTAAGGTTACTTATGATCATATACAATGGTTCAGATCAAAACGTTGACAAAACTAGCACTTTTGAGAAAGTCTGATAATTGCTCTACCACGGTTTTGGATGTGGGTGGGCACCGTGAAAAAACATTCAAAAAACATGTTAAACTCTCAATTTCAAAGACAATAAACTCACCGAGGTGTTAGTTGGCATTAGTTGGCATTCTGACATATAATTCACCATAAAGTAAGATTCTAGTTCATCTGGAAAGGCTTTTTTAAATATTTAGCATAGAACTATTTAGTGGCAGCACTTACGTGTGTAAACGTCCGCAAACTAGGTAGCCTAGCATAACATAAACAATAACAATAGCTACCGTAAGTAGTTCCGCTTCCTGAATCCCCTCTGCGGATTGATCTACACATCTACAACGGTCGCATCAATACAAGTCAATGGATTTCATAAAATGATCAATAAAACCCTACAGGATTCATACTTTGCAGCGAATTTGATGTCAGAACACCAACGGACACCAATTACCCCCTCAGTGATGTTGACTTTCGTTGTCTTTTATCATTGTCCTTATTAAGCTCTGCGTTGTGTTTTGATGACAAAAGACGGCCCCCAATCTCACAAAATACCACACAGTCCAGTGTCTCCTTTCTCAGGTGTATTCCAAATGAATCTCTCCAACACGGGATTTGAGCCTCAAGCAAAAGCGGTTTATTACAGAAGGTTTAACATACAAAAGACAATGGCATGGTCTAATGCACAGATGACCTGTCTGTATGCTGTCTGGACCCAAATCAAAGTATTGGTCTCGTTGCAACGTTCTTATGTGGCTTGAGTGTCCCCCCTCCCTCGTCTCTTCTTCGATAGGACTGTCTTTCTGGTCTCTTCTGTGACCTTGTTTGGTCAAGTTAACCTACGCCGCCTCGGCGCCCAGGCCTTTATCTCTAACCACAACAGTGGTGTTTGGCACAGAGTGTACCAGCCATGGAATGTCTTTATCTCATAAGTCTATGGAAGAGGGACACCGTTTCTTACCGAAAACTCAAGCCGACAGCCATACTCAGAGGTCAATCATCATAATTAGGAAATAGCTAACAGGATCATATTAAAAGGCATTTCTCTGAAAATCAACCATGTTCAACAGTGAGCTTCTTGTCTTTGAAATCGAGAGTTTAACATGTTTTTGAAAGATTTTTCAAGCTGCCCACCCACATCCATTGTATGACCAAAACGGTGGTAGAGCAATTATCAGACTTTATCAAAAGTGCTAGTTTTGTCAACGTTTTGATCTGAACCATTGTATATGATCATAAGTAATCTTAAAACAGGGCTAAACATGCATTTTCCCTTTACTACTCCCAGTATGCACTGGATGTAATCGCTATTATGATCACTATTATGATTATTCAAAAATATTATCTAATTAATTACATGATCTGTAATTAATCACAATTAATTGCATATATATTTTTTATTTTATTTTTTGCCGAGAAAAGACCCCAAATGAAGATATTTCAATAAAGCATTGAATAGACAATACAAAAGGTGGCTTTAGAAGTCAATAATGTTTTATTAAATTATTATTTGCAATATCTTTCAATCTGAGCAACATATTCAGCTTGCGCCAATGATTATAGGTGGATTTTCGAAACTATTGTGCCTCTTGATGGCGGGTTGTAGCTGCATTGGAGGACATAATTTGCAGGACTTCCATTAAGCCCTTGTATTCTACGATAGCAATTGACCTGCAGTCCATTGCAATTCATTTTGCGATCGAATTAGACAATTTGTCTGAGGTAGACTTGGCCTACTCATTCTGTGCTGCATGCTCTTTGTAGGCTATAGTCTCCGCTGGGCAAAATTGATAAATAAAAATAAAATATTGCATTAATTTTTTAACACATAGATTTTTGCATCATTAATTGATCCAATTAACACATTAAATTGATAGCCTCAACTATGACATGCTTTTTATAAAGTATTCCCCCTCTCTCATTTAAGTTATGTCCCCATTTCTCTCACTTGCAGGAGGTTTTTCCAACAGAGTACGGGGTCGGCTATGACAAAGACATGCAACTACTCGTGTGGGAGTTCTTGTCCAGACTAGAGAAGCTGTTGCCAGTCCCAGATCTTGGACAGGTACCATAAAATAACACTATGATGCTTTTGAGTGGAAACATGACATTTATGAGTTAATAGTTTCTTGAAAACATGTCACTCACTTTATGGTATTTCTCTATTCCCTCGTAGACTGTGTCCTGGCTCAGCTCTGCCCCCTCTGTGCTGGATGAGTGCTTGCAGGCCCTCTCAAAATCAGAGGACCTGAAGTCACTACTGCAACACCATAAATGTCTGGAGGACTTGGGAACTCAGGGTAAAGTAGAAAAAAAAAAAATACTACTACCTCTTCAGGGACATTCAATATTTGAGACAACAGTACTGAACTCCTCAAACCATTTGTGATTAATGTGCTTTCTCATTCTCTTTCTTAAAAAAAAAAATTTAGGTCACACTGTTGAGATGTCCACCCAGGTCTTCGCCTGCTCTCAGTGCCCGTTCTTTCACATGCAGGAGTCCTTCCTCCTTCAGCACATTGAATGCAGTCACCCAGAGGAGTACAGCAAGCTCCAGAAAGCTGAAGACAAGTCTTCCAAGAAGAGGATCCAGCTGCCTGAATTCCCCAAGCCTTTCCCCATCCACACAAGGCCTGATGCCCACACATGCTACGAGTGCGGCAAGACTTTCACACGTGCTTCAGATGTGACCAGGCACCAGCGTATTCACACAGGGGAGCGACCATACACCTGCGAGGAATGTAACAAGGGTTTCAAGAACTCCTGGGATCTCAGGAGACACCAACGCATCCACACAGGAGAGCGCCCATTTTTATGTCCTCAGTGTGGCAAGGGCTTCACTCAGATGGGGTTACTGAAGCTCCACTTTGAGAGAACAGTGTGTAGTGAGACGTGCGACCCCCCGCTAGAGACAACAGAGGAAGAGGTGACGACGGAGGACAAAGGGAGTGGTGGCAGCCAGTACAAGTGCCAGAAATGCGGGGAAAGCTTTGCCACCATTCTGGAGAGACTGAAGCACAGGCAAACACACGTGGTTAAGCGGCAGTACAAGTGCTCCCAGTGTGAGAAGATCTACGGCCGGCCGTCGGATCTGAGGAGACACCAGATGAAACACACTGGGGAGAGACCCTTCCCCTGTGAGTGTGGCAAGACCTTCACGCACGTGTGGCTTCTGAACAAGCACCAGCAGATCCACACCAAGGAGCGACCTTACCCATGCACTCAGTGCGGTAAGAGCTTCACACAGCTACAGATACTGAACAGACATGTGTTGATCCACAATGGACAGCGCCCCTTCCAGTGCTCCTACTGCGAGAAGAGCTTCACTCAGTTGGCGGGCTTGACCAGACATGAGAGGATTCACACAGGAGAGAGACCATACCTGTGCACCGTTTGTCAGAAGACTTTCCTCACACACGGAGAGCTGGTGCGACACCAACGCAGTCACAGTGACCACAGACCGTACGCCTGCCCTCAGTGTGCCAAGAGGTTCAAAACCAAGCGAGCCCAGAGTGAACACTTAAACACTCACACAGGAGAGAGACCGTTCTCGTGCGTGCACTGCAGCAAGAGGTTCGCTAAGTCCACTTCACTGATAAGGCATAATCTGATGCACACAGGAGAGAGACCTCACCAGTGCTCTCAGTGTGGGAAGACCTTCCTTACCTCTGGAGAGTTACTTCTCCACAGGAGAATACACACCGGGGAGAGGCCGTATCCGTGCTCCTTCTGCGAGAGGCGGTTCAGGTGTTCATCAGACCTCACCATGCACCTGCGGACACACACAGGAGAGCGGCCGTACTCTTGTCTGTTCTGTAAGAAATGCTTTTCCACATCAACGAGACTCAAGAGGCACACGCGCACCCACATAGGGAAGAATATCACTGTGTAATAATAGCCAGTTGTAAGATGGAAATACACCAAGCTTATGGTCTGATGAAAACAGTGTCTTAATAAGGCTGCTAAACCAGAAACAGACTATTGAACAATCTGTAGAACTGTATTACGGTATGATAAAGTATTTTAATAGACATAATTTGGGATGTAAGGGTACATGTATTCGTACCGAACCAAACTTTTAGTACTGTGCAAACGTTTACTGATGGTGCAGACGTGCCAGGCTTGTTTTGCGTGTGGAACATACATATAATCCGAGTTCCAACGCAGTGGAAATTTGTCTCTGCCTGGCACTTGTTTTTGTATTTAAAATGGCTAAAATCATATTTCATTATAGAGCTGCACAGCGTGCTGATTCGCTCAGCCCCTCTGTCCCTCGTTCTTGCAATTCTCACACGCTGCCTCCTCTGCAAATTCATACAGTTAGTTACCTCTGATAAGCTTGTATGTTCTTAACACAACACTGTAGGGCTGGCCCCAGTAATTTGAGTATTCTACTTCGTTCAGTAGGTTGGTAGGCTCGTTGATGAGGCTGGTGGCCGTGGAGAAGAAGCTGCCTCTGTGGCGAGGGATCATGGTCCTGATGGACTGCAGCCTCCTGCCTGGGGGGAGTGGCACGAAGAGATAATGGCTAGAGAGGGAGGGGTCAGGTTTGAGTCAATCAAGTTTTGATTGATTCTGGTAGACTATTAGTCACTAGTTTATCATGGTGCAAGATAGATTTTGAAATCCAATCAGTGGTTTTTAAGAATTTATGGATGTCATGTAGCCAATGTTAGAATGTGAAAGTGAAATCTAAACTTGGGCAAATTGACAAAAGCCATGATAAAAATAAACCCAAACCCACACGTGAATACTCAGCTACATTTACATTACATTTGGCTGATGCTTTTTTCCAAAGAGAATTATAATATAAATAATAATTATACTATATATTGTATAATACAAATAATTGCATTTGATGTAGGAAAAGCCAATGTACTACTACTTGCCAGAACTCACAAGTGCATCTCCTTTCTAAAACAAGTGACTAAGAGCATAATCTAGTGCTGAAGGCAAACTGCAAGAATAGCAATTTAGCAAGCTAAGAACTCTAGCAAGCTTACAATCTACAAGTAGCAGGAGGCAAACGGCAACAAGCCCAGCAATCAAAATGTCATGACGTGACATCTTTCAGTGACATTCAGGACTAGGCCAAATCCCAGCCCATGTGGGGATTTTTTTTTACATTTCCAGGATGTCATCTTAACGTTTTAATGACATAGTTTCTCCACCCTGTATGTATGAATAATTTGTATTATATTGCATAAACGTGTTAAGAATGCAGAGACATTGGAGTTATTTAAGTTTTTTTTTACGACACTGTCGCCGGGACTGAAACTCGTGGTCCTCCTGTTCATAACTGACTACTCTAATATCGTCAATTGAAATGTGCGTGGACCACATTTTGCCTGTACAACATGACTTTGGAGAAATAATGAGCTGAACAAATTATTAAAATGAGTTTTGTGACATGTTATCGCATCTTCAATTGAAAACAGTAAATCAGCGCAAATGTTTCCGGCTGTCAAATAACGTTAGTGTTTTTGAACAGATTAAAAGTTCAGAAAGACTAATTTGGGTAGGCCTAGTGCACATTTTCATCTAGGTTTCCCAGATGGCACTCATAGCATTTTGCTGATGTCGGCCTGAGATCGGAGGGTTGGCATTCTATTCATAACGTCTGACAAGCATCGGCCCATAGACGGATTTCCCACTTGCTGCAATGTGATTTTATTTATATGGCTGTAGGGCTATGTGGGGTCCGAAACAAATGTCCCATCTTCGGCTGGAACAAATCAGACGGACTAAACAGCCTAATTTTCAATGACTACTTTTGGGCTAAGTAAAAGACAAGACGACCAGACCAGATTTAGCCCATCAGAGTATGCGAAGCCTGTTAAATGGTATTCTGGACAACCCTACAGCACTGTCAATATCAGAGACACAACTCTTCAAATAAGTTATTAAGCAGGTAATTCTAGCTAGCTATGCTATATTGGCTACGGTTCCATATTGTTTTTTTCCCCTTGCAGCAGTGATATTCACATTTGGCGCCTTTTCAAATGAATTAAGTTAGTTGTTTCGCCAGAAATGTCTCATCACTACTGAGAGGCACAAGAGGCAGGTCACTGTTGATGTTTACAAAAGTTGATAATTGTATAATAAATGACAAGCAATTTTATATTTTGTCCCCCCCCCCCCTTACTGTACTGAAAATGAGCCGAACCGAGGTATGTACCAACCTGTGATTTTTGTGCACAGTTACACCCCTAGTATATTATTCCATGAAAATAAGAATGACTTTTTTCATTACCTACCTATCTACATAGGGAGTGGATCCTTCCACAGAGGCTGCCATTTTGCATCATGTAATTGTATTTGGTTAATAGCAATCTGCAACCTCACCACTAGATGCCACAAAACATCACATTGACTACAACTTTAATAAGTTATGCTTTAATACCTTGTTACTATTATAGGCATTTACTTGTATTATTTTGATCTTGTCACACATTGTGCCTCGCACAGATACACAATACTCCACAACTGCCATGAAACTCCCCACAACTGCCATAGGCGAATGCTCCCACTCAAGCACTGTCAAGGTTAACAATGTGAATCTAGGCTATATGCTCTATCAACTGTATATTAAATTAACATTTTTGTATTCAAACAACACCTGATTCCCTATATTACTCTGTTCAGCCCTTCTATAAGCTATGATGCTCAGTTTGAATAAAATAAAATTGAATTGAAAATGAATGTCCCAATCTACCTTACCAGCTGTTCCATTTTACCTGAACATGCCGTCAATGTGAGGTGTCGATGTGTTTGAAAGTCTTTCTAAACAAGTATAGGCCTACTTTACAACATATTTTCAAAACACAAATATTGTAAATATTGCAGAGATCCATGATAACTTCATTGGAGTGAGTAAACCAGCTTCTGGTAACTACCAAAAAGTGTCCCAAATTACCTGATTCCACCCCACCAAGAATATAGCCTACTCTGATGTGGTAATAGGACATACAGAATATGAAAGTTAAAACATTGTTTCATTGGAATGACACAAAAATCTAAAACAGGCCAAAACAGAACTGTCTGAAGAAAGCTGCCAGCTGCCATCTGATTCACTACGTGTTCGTAAACTGTTGTATGGATTCACATCTAAAAAGGAAGAATCCAGCACACTGTTCTTGCTGGCAAAAAAAACAACTTTATTGGCTCTAATAGGCACGGAAAAACAACGTTTCGGTCCACAAGACCTTCTTCACGTCACATCTGCCTTCTCATAAAGATGAATCCTGTCCCATAAAATCATCCCCATCGGGTCTTGAACCTTGATCTCCAGAGTTCAATGCTTTCACCACGACTCTACTTGTGCAGTGGAGATCGGCAGATTGATTTTGGTGTCCTTCTTTATTTTGGTGTGCTAGGACTACTGCTGTGGTGCCAACAGAGAGATGCAGGCCAACATTGTTCGGAGTGAAGGAGTAAGGGAGGGATGGAGGCAGTGATAACAGGACAAAGCTACAGCCTACTAGGTGGGATGGCTTGCAGCCACGCACAAAAATCACTGAGTAGGCTAGGTTAATTAGCCTGCATACCATGTTGCAAAAACCCAAAGGTTTTCGACAAAATCACCTCTAGGCCTACTAGATAAGACCGAATTGTAGATTTAGCTGTACGTTCTATTTCAATAGTTCCAATGCGTTGTTAATTTTGAATATAAACATTAATGTAACCATGATGCAGACCATTTTCAAACCAGCAATAAGAAAAGAGCAGAGCAAACGTTTGCAAAATATTTCGTGACTATAACTCCAGTCCTATTTTTACTAATGGATTTTGACAGAGTAAGAGAGGGGGTAAGTTAGGCTATGTACTTCTACGCCACAATTTAACAAGTGGGCTAATCGTCGTAATTGATTGAGCCAGATAAATAAACGCTGGCACCTGCTGGTTACTGCTAGTAAAAGTTACACTGGTCGAGGACTGTTTCTTCCATGGTTCTTCTGATATAACCTGTGATTGTGGTTCTTGCCAGTTACGTTAGTGGTAAACTCGAGGTAACACTTTATATTATGTGTAGCCTACATTAATGACGTAGAAATTCCTGTAGCAATTCCAGTATTAACAGTGTAATGTTAGGCTACATAACTGGTAGGCCTATGTGTAGGCTACTGTGGTTTAGCTGTAGGCTATATATTACCACAGTAGCCTATATATTACACAAGTGTAACAGGGTATGGGGACTCCAAGGTCATGTTAATATTGATCTTGTTTTGGCAACACAACCCTTACACATCCACCACTGGATTCCACCATATTTGATCCACTTGTGATAATATTAGTCTGATTCTGTCATTGCATAGTAATTTATGTACACCTAAGCTAAAGTGGTACTGTGACTTATATTTTGTTGGGAAAATGTGGTATCTTTAGTCATGAAAGTGCTATTAAACATACTCTTTATCACAGCTTGCAGATATGGCCATTCAGCAAGCAACACGCACAGTTCAAACAGAGGAATACCATAGGAAATCTATGTCTTCAATCTTCTTAAACAAAAAAAGTGAGCTGAAGACCATCCCTGAGACACCTGAAGCTAAGCCTAGCAAAGGGTCCACTGAGCAGCACCGGGACACCAACAACAATACTGACTCAATCTCAGGTGAAATTCTCCCAGATGGCAAAGCCAATACAAAGAATTATGACCTTGCTGTGGTGGATTCCATTGAATACTCTCTGACTTTAGTACTAATATTTTATATATATATATATATATTTTATATATATATATATATTTTATAATCTGTTGTTGTTGTTTTGACTACAGGATTATTTTGGTGCATATGCACAAGGCATATTCAAAGAAGCCTGCATGAGCCTGAAGCTGGCAATTTTGTTATTTATGATGTAGGACTGCTGTAGGACTAGTGTTGGACTCACGTGGATTGTATTGTATTGTCTCCCATATTTAGCACGTAGTGAAGAGAGGGAGATTGACCCGGAGTCAGCACAAGTTGATCATCTGACCAACGAAGTGCTCAGACTTTCTGTCTTAGAAATGAAGGATGATCTGCAGAGGGAGAGGGTGTGGCAAGAGAGCCATGCTATGTTTCTATTGGATAACCAAAGACAGTTGGCTAAGATAAAAATGAAGGAACAAAGATCCATCTCCAATCCCAAGCAACGCAGGGCAGAGCAAAGGAAGGAAAGAAGGAAGGAGACAGAGAAGCAGCGGTGCATCGTAAAGTCATTCATACCCTGGTCTAGAGTGAATAATTATAGGGCAGTTGAGATGCTCCATCCTCTGTCTCTCTTATCAACCAGAGAGCCACACCACAACCGCAGGACCTGGAGGTCCTTCAACTGCATTGGACCTCAGACAACAAACCGCAAGGAGGTAGTTATGAACCGCCTCCGTTCTGCCTACCGTGTGAAGCACATGCAAGACCACCATGAGTTTGACAACAGTGCTGAGGGTTTCATACTGTGCAGAGAGGCTGAAGACAGGGGTGACAGGGAAGGCGTGGAGGAGGAATTCAAAGGAAAAAGTAAGAAGCCTGCTAAGAGCAAGGGGTTGAAGGGCAAAGAGAGTGGAGGAGTTGAATGTGGTGAGTGGGCTCATTTGCAGGAGGAAGGAGGAGGGACCAAGGACGAGCAGAGTAAAGCCAGGCTGCACACTGGACAGACAAGTAAGGATAAGAGAAAGGAGAAACGTGAGAGAAAAATATGCCCAAAAGAGTCTGAGTTGATTTCAAAGGAATTAGAGAAAATGGGGATTGAGAGAAGAGATCAAGCACAAAAGGATGGGGCTGTGAATAAGACATCTGAGGGCAAGAGTGTCGACTCTGTAGGCAACTTCAGCATAGGGAGACACGAGGGAACGAAGGAGGGCAGAAAAAAGAGGAAAAAAGGGAGAAACAAAAAGAAAGCAATCAGTACATCTGTGGAAGGGGGAGACGATACCATAGAGTTAAAGGAGATCACTGACCAATGTGTGACTGCAGTGACTGATGGCTCAAATGTCAAGGGTGAGAAAGTGATGACATTAACTTTATTTATGACTTGATGATTATGTTGACTTTTTGTCCGGTCAGTGATGTCTGAATGCACTGTATTTTGTCTTCCAGATGTCCTAGTTGGAGAGGTTGACACAGGGCAGGGCCAGAACGCCACAGACTGTGAAGTGAGACAAAATCAAGAGAGAGAAAACACTAACACCTGCACAGAAACAGGCACAAAGAATCATGCTCCAGCCAAGCCTATTCAAGACTCCCAAACATGGAAAATGATAGGCAAGACCCAGGTGAAGATAAAGAAAGAACCTCAAGAGGAGGTTGAGATAAATGAGAGTGAGGACATTGAGCGTGGAAGAGAGACCAACATCCCTGAGGGCCAGGCACGGGAGCAGAGAGGCCAGGGTGAGAAGGGTGTTGGAGCGGCTGGGATGCCGAACAGGAGAGGGACCTGGTTGGATCATAGAGATGGTGGGCCACTGAGAGCTAAGAGGTGGGATGAAACTACAAGCGATAAACAGCCTAGGTTCAGGGACAGGTGGATGGAGGAGAATGGTGAGTGGGACAGATCACATGAGGATCCCGAGTGGAAGCACTGGGGCACCTGGAGAAGGAAGAAAAGAGGCCACACAGAGGAAGACACAGAGGGCAAAGCATGGCAAATACTGGATAGGGATGGAAGTGAGATGCCGGTTGGTGAGGTAGGGAAGGACGAAGATGGAAAGGATAGGAGAGGAAGACGGAAGGGGAGCCACTCACGTCATTCTAGGAAGCAAAGACAGAGAAACAAGTGGAGCAATGAGCTCCATCCTTCAGAGAGCAGTTCTGACTGGAGGAGCAGACAAGAAAAGCTGCCAGCGAGAAATGAGAAGAGTAGGATGGAAAGACAGAGAGGTGAGTCTGTAGGAGAGAGATGTTAAACAGAATGGGCTTTGTGAGGAAATACTAGTATCTAATTTCTTCTTCTTCGTATTATTATTATTATTATTATTATTATTATCTTTTATTTGAGCCGGCACGATTCAAAGATCCACTGACACACTCAGATCAACTGTACAGTACTATAATCCTGTTTTTAATGCAAGGGATGGACGGTACTCAAATTACTCAAAACTAGTCCAGTACCTGTGCCCGTCCAAAACGCCCTTTATTCGCCATGAGAAAACACAAGAGTAACAGCATTTTGGTAACCGAGAGCTGCAGAGTTGTTGAGTCCACACTTCTCATTGCGGCATTTTATGTGAACAGAATTGTTGGTAGCCTACCCTTCCGTTAAAGAAAGAAAAACCTACAATGGTCACTGAAATAACTTGAAACTGACAAAAGTAATAATAAATAAAAATGTACTGAAAATTAACTAATGAAAATCAGACATTGCTTTTGAATTGTGGTTCAACATAATCTTTTTTAAGAAGGCATTTCTGCTTTATTAGGATGGGACAGTGTAAGGACAGGAAAGGTGGGAGAGAGAGAGAGGGGAAGCAAAGAGCGTGGGCCAGATTTTGTTGCACAACCTTTTGAGGCAATCACTGCAATCAAGCGATTTCTGTAGCTCTCAATGAGACTTCTGCATCTGTCAACAGGTATTTTGGCCCACTCCTCGTGAGCAAACTGCTCCAGCTGTCTCAGGTTTGAAGGGTGCCTTCTCCAGACTGCATTTTTCAGCTCCTTCCACAGATGTTCAATAGGATTTAGATCAGGGCTCATAGAAGGCCACCAGAATAGTCCAATGTTTTGCTCTTAGCCATTCTTGGGTGTTTTTAGCTGTGTGTTTTGGGTCATTATCCTGTTGGAGGACCCATTACCTGCGACCGAGACCAAGCTTTCTGACACTGGGCAGCACATTTCGCTCCAGAATGCCTTGATAGCCTTGAGATTTAATTGTACCCTGCATAGATTTAAGACACCCTGTGCCAGATGCAGCAAAGCAACCCCAGAACATAACCGAGCCTTCTCCATGTTTCACAGTAGGTACAGTGTTCTTTTCTTCGTATGCTTCATTTTTTTTCATGTTCACATCTGTGAACATAGAGCTGATGTGACTTGCCAAAAAGCTCCAGTTTTGTCTCATCTGTCCAAAGGACATTCTCCCAGAAGCTTTGTAGCTTGTCAATATGCATTTTGGCAAATTCCAGTCTCGCTTTTTAATGATTTGCTTTTAACAGTGGTGTCCTCCTCAGTCGTCTTCTATTAAGTCAATTTTGGCTCAAACAGCGACGGATGGTGCGATCCAACACTAATGTACCTTGACCTTGGAATTCACCTCTAATGTCTTGGGAAGTTGTTCTGGGCTCTTTGGTTACCATTAGTATTATCCGTCTCTTCAATTTGTCATCAATTTTCCTAGGGAGGTTGGCTACCGTCCCGTGTACTTTAAACTTCTGAATAATATGTGCAACTGTAGTCACAGGAACATCAAGCTGCTTGGAGATGGTCTTATAGCCTTTACCTTTAACATGCTTGTCTATAATTTTCTTTCTAATCTCCTGAGAGAACTCTTTCCTTTGCTCAGACTGACTGATTACAAGTTTGAAGACACCTGTGATGCTAATTAGAGGACACACCTTGAACATGTCCCTATGGTCAAATATTTTCAATCTTTTGTAGGGGTACCATCATTTTTGTCCAGGCCAGTTTCTTTTTTAAAACGATTCTGTTGAACCACAATTCAAAAGCAATGTCTGATTTTCATTAGTTAATTTTCAGTAAATTTGTATTTATTATTACTTTTGTCCATTTCAAGTTATTTCAGTGACCATTGTAGGTTTTTCTTTCTATAACGGAAGGATAGGCTACTGTACCAATACTTTTGTCCACGTGTGTATGTACTGTATTGTCTGGAGATGCGGTAATGTAGACCGAGTGAAAAAAGTCTATGGCATAAACCGGTGCTGGTGGAGAAGGATGGCCGGGGCCGGTGGAGAAGGATGGTAAAGGCTAGTTCCCATAAACGCACAGGCCATTTAGGATTAAGGTGAAGGAAGTTAGGGTTAAAGTTAGGTTTAGTGTTAAGGTTAGGCTTAGCTATATGGTTGGGTTGCGTTTAGGGTTAGGTTGCATAATATGTAGCATAATCTTGAAGCTGGCAACAACATTCACTTCACAGCAACGTTGCCGTAAAGTCTAAGGACGGTAAATTATTTTCGACAATAGATGGACGTTGTCACAACATCGCCTGATGGTAATGTTGCAATTTACCAAACTACAACCTATGTGCAACGTTGCTGCACCCCACTATGTTAGTAGGGTGTACACCGTACTACATGTGACAAATAAAGTAATCTTGATTCTCTTGAAACTTGGTTTAGGGTTGGGGTTAGGGTTTGACTATGTATTTATGGGAACTAGCCTTCTACACAGGCTGTAGCTGTATCCCATCTAGCCACAACTTGCTTATTTGCACAAGTATATAGGTTATCAACCCTATGGGGTTGTATAATTTGATTCGTTTGAAAATATGTAGGCTATGGTTAAAAATTAGGCCCTATATAGATTTCTGTTGCCAGAAATCATATGATTCCTCAGTTAAAAGCTGCATGACATTAATCATCCAACTCGTTGCAGTGTTCTTTGAATTGAGATTTAGAGTTGTGAGGTATTTGTGCAGAAATGCATGTTGTCATTCTTGTGTAATTCTTGAGTAAATACATTTGATTCATCACAAACAAGAATCAAAGGCAGTAATTATGTAGCCCTATAGTTTATGACCAGAAAATGAAATGATTTCAACAAGTTGAACAGAAATGTTTTGAGGAACACGGTTGGCATTTGACTCGGTCCACAACATGTAGGGCTACAAGAAAAACGGAACGTAAAAAAAAAAGTAAATAAAAAAAAGAGCTGATGTCACAACGTGCTGTCCCATTCCTTTTTTGTACAATTTCGAGCACTTTCTTATCTGTGAGGGTTCAGGGTTTGATGGTTTAGGGATTGGGCCATGTCTGTGTAAACACATCTAGAAGAGGCGGAGATCTCGCAAGGCACCGCGAGACTACTTCCCCCCGGTTGCACTGTTGCTTCCGTGTGGCCAAGACTTATCGAAACGCGAGCTAGCCGCTGTAAACAAAAGTTCTCAAGCCGTTTGATTTGACCATTACATTGAACGAAACGATATGCATATCAAAACAGGTAAGTTCTGACAAGTTTTACAGCATTTGTAATATAACGTTTGCTCTGGAATCCCGTTTTGGTAAGGCAACATGCTCCAGTCAAATGCGTGGACAAACGCACCTACCCAACAAGCTAGCTAGCCTAGCCTCCTAGCTTAGCTGGCTACTGAATGAGGGTTAGACGGGTTATTAAACTTTTGCCTTGCAATCTTTTGCTCGACCATACGGTGAATTATATAGCAAATATGTCATTTGTGTATTTATTTATTACGTGTAGTTAGCTATCGACGTTGCCAAACGTTATCTCGTCTCTCCAGAGAAGCTAACGTTAGCTAGCTAATGATTTAGCTTTAGCGGGTTCCGTAACACGTTGCTATGTATGGAGGAACAGCCTAGCCAACCCTGGAAGGAGGCGGTTGCTAGCTCACTAGCTGGCTAACTAGCTATATTGTGGCGAAGTAAATAATTGATTTTTGCTAAATGGCAGGCGGACATTGGTGTCCCATAGGCTGAGAAGTATCTAGTTAGACTCCATTCCCGGCCAGCTAAGGAGGCCAGCCCGTGGTGCCCTGGTGGGTCACGTCTGCGCTCTTTCTAGAAGTGTATAGAACCGATTCAAGGTGAGGTATGAGCCCAGGAATGAACCTGAGGATCCATCTCAAGTTCGGACATAAGAGCAAAATTAGATCTTAAACTAACGACACGTTTATAGGTGATAGAAAACGAACATTTATGTATTTATTTATGAGCATTTATGTTTAGTTCATGTATGTATTCGTTGTTGAATCAGGTGCTCTGACGTGGCAATGTTTGTTTGGAACTCGCAGTCTATTTTTATGGCGGCTGTAATAGACCGCTATTCTTACGGTGCCCTATCTACCCGCCTCACAATCTCAGCGGCTGTAAGAATAGATGCACCCGCAGTTCTTACGGCGCTGAATCTTGTTTTGGGGAATTCTGCTTTCAAAATGTAACCAACTCTAACCCTATCCATAACTATAACCTACATATAAGGTATTTATGGCTATGCATGATGAATGCTTGAAATCGGTACTTCAGGCCGCCATAAAAATAGTCTTTGTTTCAAGTAGCTACATGAAAATTAATCAGGATTTTACATCTAACAGTTGTGTGATTTTTGTCAGGAACATGGGAAGCCAGCAACACAGTGTGTGAGTCAGACACCCTGTGTGATCCAGCGGCACTTGTGTCTTCGACCAACCCAGAGCCACACATTCGCAACCGCCGCTTGTCCCCTGGGTCAGGCAACAGTGGAGGTGGAGGGGGAGGAGGCTGCACCACTAGGCTGGACCAGCAAGCCCGGCAGTTTTCCCCTGAGGGCACCCTGAACGGACCCACGCATGCACATGCCTTCCGCAGAGACAGGGACCGCAGGAGCCAGCAACACAAGGGCCGTGGCCCACGCAGAGAAGGCCCCAGAGGGGCAGGGCGAGTGTCTGACAGGGCCCCAAAGCAGAGCCCAAAGTCGAGGTGGGTGGAGGACAGCCTGTCACTGCTGAAGCCCCCGCCTGCGTTCCCAGTGCAGGATAGCCCAGCCAAGCTACAGCCGGCTGTCAGCTATGCCTCTAAGGTGAAGGCGGGAGCTGTAGGTGGAGCCCTGGAGGAGGATCGGCCTGCTATTGGGGTGCTACTACAGAACCAGTGGGGACTCAGTTTCATCAGTGAGGCCCTACAAGCCACAGAGGGGTCCGGACCCCGACCTGCCCCTACAGAAACATCACAGCCCACAGTCGACAGCAAGCCAGCCAACCCAGCACATGAATTGCATCACACAGTCCAGCCTGGTGGTGAAATAACGATTCCAGCAGCTACCTCAACCCCCATTGGCCAGTGTCCAGAGGAGGAGGAAGAGAGGAATGGGAAGCTGCTGCTCAGTTGTCGCCATCTAGTGGAGGCCTTGAAATATCACAACCAAGGTGAAGGAAGAACTGGTTGATTAAGGGGTTTTGGAATTCTGTTTGCAGCAGTTCTGGGATGTCATTAAAATGTTCTGAACTATAAAATATTTTGTGTGAGGTGATGTCCCTAATGTGGTTGAGCATGCCATTATACTTGAACTGAGTATTGTCAACTTGCACTGAATTCTAATGCCCTTCTCTCTCATCTTTTAGAATGGAACACCATTTACAACAACCAGAAACAAGGTGAGCACTCACTGATTAGAGGACTGTCGGTCCATTGTTGAAATTTGGGTTGTATTTATATGCATTAAACATGGCATGGCGTAGTACTTACTTGTTTTGTTCTTAAGTTATTTGGCTAATTCTGCTGTACCTAATGTTAGAAATTGGCTCCAACTAAAGCTTGAAGTTTAGGCCTTCAAGTATCCAGTGTGCTCATGTAATAATATGTACTTTGCATTGCAATAATTTCATTTCAGATCCAAAAAAGGTTGTCTGGTTGAAGAACTCCCTGGAACAGCCAGTCTAGCAGCAGCCCCCCCCCCCCCCCATACACATCAAGTCAACCACACCCCCATTTCACACATGAACACTGCACTCAGGTTGATGTCTTTACACAAAGCCACACTGAGACACTTTGGACTAACTCCTTGATGAAACAAGGACATTTTCTAACGCCTTACAAGAAGCCTGCCTTAATTAATTGGACCTGGAGCCCTGTCTCTGCTCGTAACGATTCTTTTAACATCGTACAGAGCTGGTATTTTTTAAACAACCTTTAAGAGCTGTCATTTTATTGTAAAGAGCTGCAGTTTTATCATACAGTTCCTCTGTATATGCGAGTGGTCAATCAAGCACTTTCTAATCCGTTGTGACCAATCCTTGTATGCTTACCTTACCAGACTGATTTTGTTTTTAGAGCACACATTTGAAAATGTCTTGTACCTGCTTCCATTCACAATACATTTACACAGGGGACTCATGTAACCATGTCTCCAGTTTACATTGGGGTGCAGTCGGCAGCACAATAAGAATGCACCCTACCCATGTCTGATCTTAATGCTGTTTTTTTTTTTTGTACCCTGATTGGGTGAATGTTACTCGTAAATCTATAAGGGATCACACTTGCTCAGTATGTTCTCTGATTTGAAAATTATATCAAAAGAAAAAAACTACACTGGAGGAGGATTGTAAGTGAACAGTATTGCTTAATAAAATTGAATGAACTTGACATGCTGTGTGGACTGATGCTGAAGCGCCAACATTTAATTTGACTTTGACAATGTATATGCCGTTTGTTGCTATGAATGCAGTACATCAATCTCACATGACATGTTATTTATTACAAATAGACATATATATGCATGGGAATATGAAACACTGGTTATTCTCAGTACAAAGTTGGAAAAATTGATGTGTTGTATGGTTTCGTTCATTTTTGAATACGTGTTCTATATTGAAAGTGTCCAAACACAACATTTTCATACTGTTGAAGATCCCCTTTCCTCGCTTATGACAGCTGTGCTGAGGCTCACTGGACAAAAGTGAGGTATTCTCTCTACATTCTTTCCCTCCAGCATGACACATCTTGTCCTCTTAACTAATGGGGGAAGAAGTGCATGTTGCAGCCTGTCAATCTCTCCATGTCACCTCCACTTCATCTGTTCGGTACCTGAAAATATTAACATGGCTTAGACTTTATGATATTGGTTATATTTTACAAAAAAAAAGGAAAGCAGATAATGTGTTTTTTTTTACCTTTGTGTAATCCAGGAATCTGACAGCTCAGTCACCTGCCCTGATTGGAACATCTCCCATCCAGCCTGTGCAATCATCGCTCCATTATCTATGCAAAATCTATGGCACCAAAGCATTAATAATATCACTGTAAAATGGCAAGTATGAGTATCAACACTAACCATCACAGTTAGATGGATCAGGATAAGCCTGGCTCCAGCCCCTGAATCTTGGAGTTTTCAAATTTTCGAAATGCAATTTAGGGTAGGGAAAAGCTCTCTTCCAGAGAGGCCAATCAGCGTCCTTTGAATGCGATGACAATTAAACTGCACAACGTGATTGGTTAGGGAATTAACTAATCCATGAGGACCCCTTCGGCAATGCCCATCTCAGAAAACTGCTGAAATGGGAGCTTATTCAGACTAAATAATAAAGTGAAATGAAATGGCAATTAAATGAAATGGCAATTCAGTCTGAGTGTCAGGGTTATACTAAAGGTTGTATTGTAGGGATATATTCAAGCTTATTTACCTTTCATCTGTAGCAAACAGCTTTGCTCCTCTCTCCTTGCACATGACCCCCATCATTTCCTGCAGACGGAGATTACCTGCAAAATAAAATGGCATGTCTGTCTGTGCACTTCCATCCACAGTGGCATATGAAACCTATTTCAGTATTGGAGAAAGAATAACTCACAGCCAACCCCTCCGACGATGAGCACCTCCTGGGAGCCGCAGTGAGCCATGGCCCTCTCTGTGATCTCCACTAGCATGGAAAACACTGTCTCCTACAGCGAACATGGGCATGGGAGAAAGAGTACAAAATTGCTAATACAGCCTCTATCACAGGCAGCATTGCAGAGTAACATACCTACCTGTAGTGAGAAGCACAGGTCTTCTGGTGTACACTGGCCAGAGCTCAGCATCTTGTTGGCAGCCTCCTGCAGTCAACATAAATTACAGTAACATGAGTAGGTTAAAAGGAAACCCCAATGCAATGCAGTTCGTCCGCTTTAGCACTGTTTCTTACCTCAATGTAGGATAGAATCCCAGAGAATGACACGTCCATCCCCTTCACTGTGTACGGAAGCTCCACATACTTGGTACCTCTGTGGATGCATTGAGATGCAATTACAGATTTTAAGTTTGAAATTGCTACACTCAGGGGCAAATACTGGCAGTACTATGCTGGTTTCAAAGCACATTTAGTAGGCCTGCTTACTTCTTAGCCATCTGCTCGATATTGTACCCTGGGCTGGGGTCATTTGAAATCTGATCATAAAAGAAGAGTATCACAAGTATTATTCAAATGAAATAATTATATAAGAACAGCATTCAACAGCACTGTGTAGAGAACAAATTCTGCCTACCTTTATAACTCTGGCGAACCTGTCCAAGCAGTTGCCCACTGCTATGTCAATGGTCTCACCAAATATCCTATACCGCCGTTCTGAGTATGCAATTACCTGAAAGCAGGAGCACATGGAGAGATTGCCTTACATTGCACAGCTTAAATAGGGGGAATCATACGCCTTGTTTACTTGTGTAGAATATCTAGTAAGACATGTCCGAATAAGAGTGTATGGGTATTGACCTGTGTATTACCCCCACTAACATAGAGTACTGTGGGGTTGTTAGCCTGGGTGATGAGGCGGCCCATTTCGACGTGTCCAATACAGTGGTTGACACCCAGGAGAGGTTTCCCCCACAGCTGGGCCACAGTACGTGCCACCAAGGCCACGGTCACCAGAGGGGCACCCATACCTGGACCTGAAGACAGGAAAGACTTCTGACTACTGTTTTTGAACCGCAGTGTATGGAGTCATGAAAGGTAACCACAGCTTGGTATTAACATAGGAGTCTATGAGGTTTACCTTTAGTGTATGCCACACAGTCAATGTCAGCAGGTTTCAGCCCTGCCTCCTCTAGGGCTTCCTTCAGGACAGTTAGGATGACGCCACGGTGATGTCTGGCTGTCTCACTGGGCAGGAACCCTAGGATCGAGGCTCAACTGTTAATTGTGGGGTTGGGTTGCCTATGCTGGGCAAGTTTTTCAAAGCTTCATCGTTCATTATTTCTATCAAACCAACTTGCCTTGTCCAGGGGGTGTGATGTAGGTGCGCCTCGGGTTGGAGAGTACTTCTCCATCCCTTATGATACCCACGCCAATCTTGTTGGCACTACCCTCAAATCCTATCACAACAGTCATGGCAGCTGTAGGAGGGAGAGTGATTGAGTGATGATGACAATGCAATAATGTTGACTCTCATACACGCCACAGTTATCTAAGCGCATGTAGACAGGACAAACTTGTAAGCAAGCTCAAGATTTACGATGCTTACTAACTAGTTAACCTACATGATGGGTGGGTAACTTGCTAACGTTGACTAAATATTAGCATGCAGTCAAACTGACAGCAGGTGCTATGTCCATTGTAGCAGCGAACTCGTTTTTTTCTCTAATTATTCTGGCACACCACACCACCATCGGTATCTAATTGTATTGATAAATAGCCCAATACATATACTGAAATGTATAGATTTGTAGAAGTTTGCAGAGCCACTTCCTAACCAACCTTTGTTACTGTCGGAAGCTACAAGGACCAGTTTGGAGGGATCCTCCTGATTTTCTGACAGAAATCAATCTCACAGAGAACACCAGAACAGAGTTACCAACATCCACTAATTTTAATAGATAAAGGTATTAGTTGAAGAAGTGTAACATTTGAAAAGAAAGTCCTAAATGCGGGCGAACTCATTCATTGAGTCTGAGATTCGATCAGGCATAACATTGGCCAGCCTCTTAGCACATGTGCCCCTATTCTCATTAGCTCAGTGCTGCTGCTTTGTTGTGGAGAAGTGACTGTGATTGTGCAAGATTGCATCTTTTTTGTTGTGAACGTACAAAGTAAGAAAACTGGTCTTTCTATCTTGTTCATGGCAAAATTGCATTAGCAACAAGAAAATAATCGTAACTTCAAAATCAGGTTGATTGCTCGTATTGGTGTTTTCCATTCATTCAACTGGTTTTATTCTCCTTACGAGGCCGCAGTGTTTCTACCAGAGTTGGCTGCTAGCTAACGTAAGCTAGCTACCTCGCTAGCTAGTCACTTTGACGCAGATGATATAGCCTAATTAGCTAGCCACTTTATAAAGACGTTCAAGTCTGGAGGTCAGAGATTTCCCCCCATGTGTATTGGATGTATGCAATGCAGATAAGTGCACCGAATAAAATCGTCTTTATTCCTTTCAGCGGCGCGTGTGTTGTGTGTACTACGTGTCGTGTGTCTGCAGGGTGTGTGTGCTTTCAGAGCGACTGCGAGGATGTCCAAAAGAGGAAAGAAGAATGAAGAGGTGACCGGAGAAGGTGACCATGAAAACGGCGCAGGTGCGTCATCAGATTTATTCAGTGTCGCATAATAAATGTGTTGATGTCTGACATGTCAGTCTAATCAATTTCCGGTTTTCAACTTGTAGCCCCTGCTGCTAAAAAAGGGAAAAAGGCGAAGGAGCCGGAGGCTCCAGTGCTGTATGAAGACCATCCTGATAAGATGATTAGTAAGGATGACCGTGCTGCCAACATGAAGATCACCTCGTGGAACGTAGATGGGCTAAGAGCATGGGTCAAGAAGAATGGCCTGGATGTAAGTTGGAGGACAAAGGAACCAAAAAGCAACATAAATGGACATTTCAGCTCCTATAGTTTATCGTTGTGTAAGTGCAATAGGAAAGAGAGCCACTCAATTAGCGGAAGCCAACTCTTCCATCTCTTTTCTTATCCAGTGGGTGCGTGAGGAGGATCCAGATGTTCTGTGCCTGCAGGAGACCAAGTGCGCTGAAAAGTCCCTCCCTGCTGATATCACCTCCATGCCAGAGTTCCCTCACAAGTACTGGGCTGGCTCAGACGAAAAGGAGGGCTACAGTGGTGTGGCTATGCTGTGCAAGACCAAGCCCATCAATGTTACCTATGGCATAGGTGAGACTAGTTAAAGCTATGTACTACATAAGCAAAGTGAGAACTGTAGCAGTAATGTGTGCAGAAAATAACCGAATTGGCTTACCTTCTTCAGAAACCTGTCTGACCATGCATGGTGTGTTGATGTTTCTCTTGCCCATCAGGTAAAGAAGAGCATGACAAGGAGGGCCGCGTCATCACCGCAGAGTTCCCCACCTTCTTTTTGGTCACGGCCTACGTGCCCAACGCCAGTCGCGGCCTGGTGCGCCTGGACTACCGCAAAACCTGGGACGTGGACTTCAGGGCCTACCTCTGTGACCTGGACAAGAGAAAGCCCCTGGTGCTCTGTGGTGATCTCAATGTGGCCCATGAGGAGATTGACCTGAAGAACTCCAAAGGCAACAAAAAAAATGCTGGCCACACCCCTGAGGAGCGCGAAGGCTTCAGCCAGCTGTTAGCTGCTGGCTTCATCGACAGCTTCCGCAAGCTGTATCCAGAGCAGGCCAACGCGTACACCTTTTGGACCTACATGATGAACTCCCGGTCCAAGAATGTGGGCTGGAGGCTGGACTACTTTGTGTTGTCCTCCGCTCTGCTGCCTGGCTTGTGTGACAGCAAGATCCGCAACAAGGCTATGGGGAGTGACCACTGCCCCATTACTCTACATATAGCCGTGTAAGCTAAAGTCTGGCTGGTCCCTAAGTTAGCTAGACCATATTCCCCCAATAATTCTAGGAGCTACCATGCATAGTTTTCTCCTTACATGAAGCTATTGTGTTCCAGATGTTGTATTCCCAACCTAACTACTGAAACTAATCTGTATACCGGTGTGCTCTCCGTTTGAGGCAGACATCTGATCTAGGAACATGACAGCTACAGCAACTGAGACTCTGAAATTTATTTAGTTACCCTGAATCTCTTAAGAATTGGTGTTAATTTACTTATCTTTTTCTGATTGTCAAACTACCCAAGTATTGTTCAGTATAAGCCTTTATCCTATATTTTTCAACCACACCAGTATGGTGTGCCTATTTGTAAGACAGGTCAGGGAAACTGTTACATCACTCTGATGTTATGATTGACTCATTGTACACTTTGTGAAACATGTCGGTAGTATTGCTACCAGTTTGTGGAAACATTGCTCTATTGATGGGACCGTGAAAACAGCAAGCCAAGCAATTTCCTTGAATAAACATATACTTGATTCCATCATGGTACAGATTTTGTATGCAAACGTTCAAGACGTGACATGAGACCAACTATCACCCACTGTAGTCTGTAGTTAATGTACACGTCTGTTTTTATAAGCCTTCTTTCATACCAATGCTTGCCGTTTGTAGATGTGAAATGCACCCATGCCATAAATAAAAAGTTAAGTTTCAAATAATGCTTGCTCTTTTAGACATCCTTTATTGGTTATTCTTCAGGTCTTGTGATATAGGCTACATTCTGTAAAGATTATTATTATTTGATAAAAATCTCACCGCTCTGTACTTAGCAAAACAAATGAATATAATTTACATAACCTACTTATAGCATTCTGATGCAGACCAAGATTTGTTAGGATAAATATATTCTTTTATAATGTCACAATTTCTATGCAGAACAATGGAATTTTCAATAGCATCTAATGAATCTTCATGATCATAAGGTAATTACAATCACTTCTGGTTGGCTGTCACAGTGGCTATCATAGAAACTCAAACTATTCTACCAAACAGATTAATGTATGAGTTATCGAAACTTTGGAGTATGAGTCCTCATGTGCATCTTGAGGTGATATGACTGTCTGAAGCCCTTTCCACACTCTACACACAAGTAGGGCTTCTCCCCGGTGTGCGTTCGTTGATGTCTCTTCAGACGGTTGGCACTGAGGAAGCTCTTGTCACACTGGGCACAAGTGTAGGGTCGCACCCCCGTATGGTAGCGCAGGTGAATGGTCAGGTAGCAGGACTGTGTAAACTTCTTCCCACAGTGGGGGCACTGGAATGGCTTGTGTCCTGAGTGGAAGCGCTCATGCTTCAGCAGCTCGGCATGGGAGAAGAAGCCTTTCCCACAGTCAGAGCACAGGTAAGGTCTAACCCCCGAGTGTGTTAGCTCGTGTCTGGTTAGGGTAGCCTTGTACACAAAGGTCTTGTCGCACTGGGAGCAGCTGAAGACGTTCTCTCTAGTGTGGCAGCGTTCATGCTTCTTCATGTTCCGCTCCCTCTTGAAGCTCTTGCCACAGAAAGCGCACATGTAGGGCATCTCCTCGGAATGGATCTTCAGGTGACTCAGCAACCCTCCCCTGTAGAGGAAACCCTTCCCGCACTGCTTGCACTGGTGCGGCCGCTCAGCCTGGTGGGTGCGCTGGTGTGCTGCCAGAGAGGCCTTGCAGGCAAAGTTCTTCCCGCAGGTGCAGATGTGCAGCCGCTCCTCTTGGTGGGTCTGCAGGTGCCTGTTGAGGTAGGTTGCGCAAGTGAAGCCCAGGTCACAGCGGGGACATTTGTGAGGACGCTCGGCCTTGTCAGCATTTTCCACATGGGTCTTCAGGTGTCTGACCAGCGCGGACTTCCAGGCGAATGTTCGGCCGCATTCAGAACACAGGTATGAACCATTCGCCATGTGGGTGCTCTTGTGGTCTCTGAAGGCCGACAAGGACTTGAAGCTCTCTCCACAGATCAGACAGTCATACGTGCGTCCGTCCTTGTGTGTGTTTTTGTGCCTTTCCAGTGACTGTTTGAAGGAGAAGCAGCGTCCACATTGGGTGCACAGATATGGTCGCTCCCCGGTGTGAATGCGTCGATGGGCTTTCAGCAGAGACTGGAACTTGAATGTCTTCTCACATTCTGGACAGTCATAGCAGCCAGCCGGGCCTGTCTGGGGCTCAAAGGACAGCGAGTCGTCTTGAGCCTCCCCGCCAGACTGGACCATTTCGATATGCTGCTGGACGAGTGCCTTGTCTAGGGTGGAACTGTCTGCAGTTGCCCCTTGAGAAAAGAAAACGTGATTGAGATGAAAGAAATGTGGCAACTAGATCCCAATGGACTAAACGATGAATTACATTAGTGTCGCTCACCTTCCTTTCCTTCCTTTGCAGAAACCATCTGTGAGCCATATGAATGTTCATCACTGTCAAAGACATAAACTATGCATTAGCATCAATCGCAGCATTTCAAGGTGGAGCATAACACATGAAATCATATGTTTTTCAGCAAATTGTCTAGTTAAAATGTACCTGTTGAAGGGCACTGGCTTGGTCTCTGGAGGCTTCACCACACCACTACCCAATCTCCTCTTAGGAGCCATGATCTTTCCCTTGTGTTTCTGCAGGTTGATAACTTGAATCTTCATGGTGGGTTTGGGTGTACGCCCACTGGTGCGAACCTTAACCAGGGATATGACCTCGTCCAAAAGCCTAGGGACCAATGCTGCTGGTTCAGATTGTGTTTTTTGATTGGACTGACCCTCTATTTCTTGTTCACTGAGATTGCATTTTGCGCTGTCCTCCAACCTCTGGTCCATGTCTGTGGTTTCAACAGCCACCTTGCTGATGTTCTCTTCAATCCCCATATCCTCTTGCTCCACCTTGAGGCTCTCGGTGAGTTCGTCTGTGTTGACCTCCTCTTTGTGGGCATGAGTCCTTAGATGTCTTGCGAGCGCCAACTCCCAGTTGAATCTTCTGTCACATTGCGGACATGCATACACGCCATCCTCCATGTGGTTCTTCTTGTGCTCTGTACGAGCCCACAGGGACTGGAACCTGTCCCCGCAGATCACGCAGTCATACTGACGGCCATCTTTATGGGTGTGTCTGTGCCTGTCCAGTGACTGCCTGAAAGAGAAGCATCGGCCACACTCTTTACACTGATACGGGCGCTCACCGGTGTGGATGACCCGGTGAGCTATCAGTGCTGAGGCAAACTTAAAGCTCTTATCGCAGTCTAGGCAGGCATGTGGGCCAGAGGGGGTTTGGGACTGAGAGGACATTGGTTCATCTTCAGTCTCTACTATTTGGGAAGAGCTCTTAAGAACACTCTCAGCTTCCTCTGTCACTCTCTCCTCTTGGTTCACATCTTCTCTCACTTCCTCTTCCGGAGGCTTTTCTATTGGTTCTTCAGTCGCATCGTCCACCATTTTAACTTCTTCCAGGTTCTCCTCCACCAGCACCTCCCCATTTTGGCTTGTCCCCAACTCGACCTCTGTGTAATCTGTCACTGTGACTATTTCCACCACCACGTCCTCCACGAAAGATATAGAGTGTACGTCGTCAATCAGTTCCTGAGAGAGTTCGGATCGGCTGTCACAGCCGATCTGCTCAGCACTGTGACACTCTCGGCCACGTGGAGGCACAGAGAGACTGGACAGGATACAGTCGCCCATAGCACAGGGGGGGACTGCATAAAAACAATATATATATTGTTAATATATATAAGAATTCAATCAAAATTAGAAAGACTGCCGCCTGCTGTTTCTTGTACGTCTATAAGAGAAAGATCACCCACCATGCTCCTCCAAATGTCCAATTAGTTTATGGTGCTGGAGCAGACTCTTCAGATCCTCTGGGTGAGAGACAACATGGCCACAGTCCTCCAGGACTGAAGGGGCAGTACTGAGCCATGACACAGTCTGTGGGAGAAATACAAACTCAAAAATGTTTAATTCCAATGACACACGACAACATTATATAACATGGGGTAATATTGGGATATCCTTTCACACACCTGCTCAAAATCAGGAGTTGGTAAAAGCTGTGCAAATCTAGAGAGGAACTCAGACAACAGGATCTGTAGCTCACTGTCATATTGGGGTCCATACTCCGCTGAAAACACCTCCTGGTGAGGACAGAGAGAGAAGATGTAATTTCTACTGAAACAAAATCAAACTAAACTTCTCGATGAGTTAACTGCCATGTGGAGGTATTGTGAAGACTCACTGTAAAAAAGTGTTCCCTCTCTTCAGGGTCTTTAAGTAGGACCTGGACCAGCTCCAGGAAATTAATCTCTGATGCCTCCACCTCTGCATCATTCACCTGCAAAAGCACAAGGTTTCATTATTAATGCATCATTATATAACACAGGGTAGTTAATGCAGGCTATGGATTTCTTGATACATCTACATATTGTACTCTCGACAATAGTGGACAGCAACAGTGCATGAAACAGCCTTTTGAACTGGCACTACATTTATCTTTTACATCATACTAGTGTTGTAGTACTCAAGTCCAGAACTCATGACTCGACTTGGACTTGAGCACTAATGACTTGGACTTGAGCATTGACTGCATCCGGACTTGGAAGTTGGAGAACCCCCTTTGAAATGGTCACAACTGTGTCATTTTTGTTTAATGTAGACCTTTTTTTATTTGTACGCCACTTTGACTGTGCCAGAGTGGAGCACTGGAGCAGATTTTGGAACTTGGAACTTTGGAACCTCGATGACTCGGACTCAGACTAGGGTAATGACTCGACTACAACACTGTATCCTACTGAAACTGCACTGCAACAAATCATGCACAAGGCCAGTATACTATTCCATGTGGCTAAATACATGGGTCAAATGAACAGATCAATCAATATTTTCCAGTGTGTGATAATAACACCAACCACTAGGGGGTGCTCTAGATCTACCAGTCAGTCCACAGCTCCACTGGCAGCATCAGGTCTGGCTTCTTAGTCATTATTTACTCTCCACTTCAATGTGTCAATTATCCTCTCCTGTCTACAAAATGGCAGATAAAAACATCAGGCAAATTAATTGACAAGACATGCTTCCTTGGACCTGCTGTCTTTTAATTATACTGGCTCATCATGACCTCCAGACCATCCTGAGCTCCTTTTTGCTGGGCCTGGGTATAACTCAAATCTACACATCTATGGGTTTCTCCTAGTCACATACTGTCTGCGTGGGGAACTTTTGCCAGCAGCCAGTATTTCTTTTTATGAACTATGGGAACCAATCAGTGGCTGCGTCCCCACTGGGGGGCAGAACAGCAGTTAGAACACAGTCCCTGATTGGGCCGGTTAAAATGTAATTTCTGTTATATCGATGGGGAGAGGTCCAGACTGATCCGTGAGCAGAATGAGAGCTCACGTGATCAGGATGGCGATGACAGGCTAATATGCCAATGCATTTCTTACTAACCCTCAGGGCATAACTTTCATCATTGTTGGACGAGTTGAGTAGTTGAATCCTGTCCAGGTGCGATAAGATGACCTGAGGATCCATGCGATTCTCATTGCGACACAGCTCCAGTATGTGCTGAAATGGCACAAACAAGTTGCAATTTTTGCCCAATGTAAATACTTCATGGGTTAGTACACCTAACCCCCTGCCTCCATGTCCACTTACCCTAGACCTGACAGTTTTGGAAAACGCTATAGAGTAATGATAAATAAGTAGCAAGTGTGTTTATTGTCACTTAGAATGCAAGAAAATTGGGTGATACCCATAGTAAGACTTGGACATTGATACTTTGGTTATGTCTTTTTTTGGACATAGTGGACTGAACTTCACAGATTTGCATTCCTCTATAGTGTAACGTTAAAGGGTAGTGTATCACTGAGCCCTGAATCGGGTTTACACTTACCCTTGCTCGCAACCCCAGAATAAGTTGGGCTCTGTGCTTGTAGTTAAGCAGCTCTGGGACCATATCTGTTACCATGGAAACAAACTCAGCCAGCATCCCATAACTATTGAACTTTCTCTGTTGGACCACCTGCCACATGGACGCAGACATCAGCTGCAGTGGGGGGACCAGCAGGCGCAGGGAGGGCAGAGGTAGAGGGCCACCTGAAATAATTAAAAACATTTTTTGATTGCAATTTACAATGTAGTTAGATTTAAATAGGTTAAACTAGAAATAACCATAGCGATCATTAAATGTACTTAATGTAATGCTAAACTAAAATGGCAAAGAAGCTGTAGCCGGTGTTCACTGACATCTTCAACGCCTCACTAGAGACATGTCATGTACCAGCCTGTTTCAAGACCTCCATCATCATCCCCATTCCCAAGAAAGCATGGATCACTGGCCTCAATGACTACAAGCCCATCCTCCAGACCTGTGTAGTAATGAAGGTTTTTGAGCGCCTTGTTCTGCTGCACCTCAAATCCATCACAGAGCCACTCCTGGCTGGACCCCCTGCAGTTCACCTACAGGGCAAACCGGTCTGTGGACAAAGTAAACATGGACCTTCACAACCCCGCCCCCCCCCCCCCCCCCCTCACCATGAATAGCTCTCCGTTGCCACTCTTGACTTTCCACTCCACCGCCATCTCCCTGGACCTCAAATGGGAACTAAACACCAGCTCTCTCGTGAACAAGACACAGCAGAGGATGTACTTGCTGAGGCAGCTGAAGAAATTTGGACAACCAAAGAAAATGATGGTGCTCTTCTACATCTCCATTATCGAGTCCATCCTCACATCCTCCATCACCATCTGGTAATCTGCCGCTACAACCAAAGACAGGGTCAAACTGCAGCGCGTCATCCAATCGGCCGAGAAGGCTGCTACCTGCCCTCCCTCCTGGCCCTCCAGGACCCTGAAGCAGGCCAGGAAGATTGCAGCCGACCCCTCCCATCCCAGCCACAATCTCTTCGTTCCACTCCCCACAGGCAGGAGGCTGCAGTCCATTACGACCACGACCGCACGCCACAGAGGCATCTTCTTCCCCACGGTCACCAGCCTCAACGAGGCTGGTGTTCCCCTCTGACTTCCCCCCTGCCCCACCCCAGACCCTGCCAACGTTGAGACACTTGCACATGATCACCAAATGTACTGTACATAGGACACACCGCACTCACATATCACGCCGCACACACCATATACACACACTCACATACACATTACACACTCACATACACTGACCACACTACACGTACAGTCATGGACAAAAGTATTGGCACCCCTGGAAATTTTCCAGAAAATACAACTTTCTCCCAGAAATTGTTGCAATTACAAATGTTTTTGGTATGTTTATTTCCTTTATATGCATTGGAAAAACACAAAAAAGCAGAAGAAAAAAAACAAAATTGACAATTTTACACAAAACTCAAAAAATGGTCTGGACAAAATTGTTGGCACCCTTTTAAAACTGTGGGGAAATCATTTTATTTCAAGCATGTGATGCTCATTTAAACTCGTTTGTGGCAAGTAACAGGTGCTGGCAATATAGAAATCACACCTGAAGCCAGTTCAAATGTATAAAAGTTGACTAAACCTTTGTGTTGTGCACCTGTGTGTGTCACACCAAGCATGGAGAAGAGAAAGAAGAGCCGTCTGAGGACTTAAAAAGCGAAATTGTGGAAAAATATAAACAATCTCAAGGTTATTAAATATAAACAATCTCACAAGACCATCTCCAGAGATCTTGAAGTTCCTTTGTCCACTGTGCGTAATATAATCAAGAAGTTTATAACCCATGGAACTGTGGCTAATCTCCCTGGACGTGGATGGAAGAGAAAAATTGAGTTTGGAATTTTGGAAAGAATGCAACGCAGGATAGTTCGAATGGTGGATAAACATCCTCAGTCAACTTCCTCACAAATTCAGGCTGTCTTGCAGACTCAGGGTGCAAAAGTGTCGGCTCGGACCATACTTCGTCATCTGAATGAGATGAAGCGCATGGCAGGAGAGCGAGGAGAACCCTACTGCTGACAAAGAGACATAAAAAAGCCAGACTGGAGTTCTAAAAAATTTACCCGCGTAAGCCTCAATCCTTCTGGGAGAACGTATTGTGGACAGATGAGACTAAGGTAGAGCTTTTTGGAAAAGCATGTCATTCTACTGTTTACAGAAAACGGAATGAGGCCCACAAAGAAAAGAACACAGTACCTACAGTCAAACATGGTGGAGGTTCAAAGATGTTTTGGGGTTGTTTTGCTGCCTCTGGCACTGGTTGCCTTGACTGTGTGCAAGGAATCATGAAATCTGGAGACTATCAAATGATTTTGGGCAGAAATGTAGGGCCTAGTGTCAGAAAGCTGGGTCTGCGTCAGAGGTCATGGGTGTTCCAGAAGGACAATGACCCGAAACATACCTCAAAAACCTCTAGTGCCACCAACGTGTCAAAGTTGGATGTGCATTTGTGCACGCAACTTTTGACTGGTAAGCCCGATTTTCAAAAATGAGGGACCGTTGGATTCCTTGGCTCAAGCCGAGTTCAACATGACAATTTTCCGCCATACTGTATTTCCCACCATTTTGGATTTTGTGAAAAACATCTTCTAGGAATTTTGACCAATCTGCACAAAACTCAGTATACACATTCTCTAGACCAATGTCCACAAAAATTGTACAGGGATTTTCGATTCTCGAAAGCTTTCACCCGCTACAGCCAATCAAATTTGGCGTCTAAGCCGCCAAACAGGATATGGAGTCATATCTCAGCAAATTGTTAATGTATCAAAGCCACATTTGGCGCACTCATCGGGGACAGTCCCATGACCCGTCAGCAAGTGTCATCGCGACAGCTCGAACCCTCTAGCGCCACCTCCATGTCAAAGTTGGAAGTGCATTCATGCTGAGTTCATCGCACCCTATGATGTCATTTTCCACCAATTGGATTTCCCGCCATTTTGTATTTTGTGTAAAACACTTACATTTATCTTCTCCTAGGGATTTTCACCAATCTACATAAAACTGGCTGTACACATTCTCTAGACCAATGTCCACAAAAGTATTACAGGGATTTTCGATTGTTGAAGGCGTTCGCTCGCTACAGTCCAAGCCGCCATACAGGAAGTGTGGTCATCTCAGTAACGTTTTGATGTATCATAACCACATTAGGCACACTCATCGGGGACAGTCCCGTGACCCCTGTCACCAAGTCTATGTCGACACTTCAAACTCTCTAGCGCCACCAACCTGTCAAAGTTGGAAGTGTGTTTATTCTGAACGGATTTGAATGCAGCTATGGCGTGTTTTGCTTGTTGTCTTTGATGTGCTGGTCGCGCATCCTGCTTGGCCCCCACATTGCTGCTTGCAGCTATATTTACTTTTAATCTTCTTAGCACAGCGTAACTCCATAGGCATAGCTTTTACATGCTTTTAACATCTACAGTCTCACAACGCAACATAACTTCTGCCTATTCTCGCAAAAGCTACAGCGCCACCTGGCAGCTGCATAGTGTAACTAAACCTCATGAAACAAATACTGAACACGAGTAGGGTAGGCCTACAAAGCGTGCTGCAACTTAACATTAGTTGCAAGTGAATTTAAACTTTACCTTGCTTCCCCCCAGAGGTAGGCTATTTTGTCCTAGCATACATTGCAGATGGCATGTGTTTCATCTGTCTCCCACACATTGTAGTAGCACCACAGTGCCAACATATTTTAGGTTAACACGCATGCGACAATGAATTGGCCGTCATTGATTGGTTGTCGTGATCTGCGACTAGAAAGATATATCGGAATTCATTGCCCTCATATTTTGACTGAACATCTGCCAATTCCGATTTCTGGCCGATCATCTGGCCACCAGATCGATGAGACCAGATTATTTTTTTCATAATTTGTCTGCAAACTCATTTTGAATAAAAATCGTGGGAAAATGGTATCGTGAATCGTGAGTTAAGTGCTGTTACATCCTTCGTTAATGAGGCTCTATGTCCAACATTTTGAACTACCCCTTTAAGCAACGCCTCAGTGTACAACTCAAACGTTTTAAAATATTTTGAATGCTACACACTCTGAAGTCTGGGGTATATTCAATAACGCAAAAGCGTAGGAGCGTGTGTTGTACAGCGATGAACAGGGTCCACAATCAGTGTTTCATTTTGTAACAGCAAGTAATATCCTAAACATGGCGTCCATACTGCTGAACATAGCCCAAGCCAAGAAATATTGGTCATTAATGAGAAAATGTATGCCAACTATTAAAACTATAGGGGACTAGACATACACTGCACTTTTAAACTATGAAATTGTTGTATACTGCACTTTTAAACTATGAAATAGTTGTACCTGCAGTGGCAGACGAAATTAATTCCGAATCCATTTTCTCGAGTAGGCCAAAGTGTTGCAGAAGTTGAAGGCGGATCCGGGTTGATCAGCTAACGTTAGCAAGATTTGAGTTGAACGTGGTTCACCGTCACGCCATTCAAAACACTACAGGTTGTAGCAAGCTATGACTACGTTGTAATCTGTTTGCATAAAACGGAGAATTGATATGTCGAAGCAAGCTTAGATAGGTAGCAAGGCTAATGGTAGCCTGAAAACAAGACATTGGGCATGTCCGGAAGCTGTTTCAGCGAATACTTCGCGTCACAACGGGTGCTCGGAGGGGGCGCGTTCAAGTACAGCATTAGCAGTGTGGGAAACATGCTCACCAATTCAATTACAACGTAAAACCACTTTGAATGTATATTGTATATAATGACGTATGAACGAGTGCGGATATATGTATATATACCAGTGAGACACAAACACACACCATACCAGTGAGACACCAATACATATGGCAAAACTCCAAGTAGAGAAAATTGACACTGCATTCTCTGAATTTTCAATCTTTGTACAACAACCTGATTTGAAAATACATCTGACAAGTCTTTTATTCAATCAAAATGCAGTTCTTGAACAGTGCAAGATTGCTTCAGTGTGGTGCCCATACTCAATGCATTTTTTCTTTATATTTACACTGAATACAAACATTGCAAGGGAGAGAAATTGCCTTTGATTTCAATGACTAGAAACTAATTTTAACAAACCTTTCATTAATAAAACTAATATAAATTGGTCAGGCAGCATTGTCTCACATCAGATGGCACTGGGACTCACCACTGTCAAGTCAAAATAACAACAATTACCTGTAAGAAGGTACATAAACAGAATATGCCTGCTTTCGCTGTGGGTACAGTACCAATACTATTGCAAGTGACATTCATTCTGCCGTATCTATTTTAGTTTGTTCAACACTTTCAATGTTCGAGGACTGGGCTTCGGCCTCAGCCTCTGTCCTGTGAACCTCCATGTGTTTCCTCAGTTTAGCGTTGGAGGTAAATTTTTTTGAACACAGGTGGCAGTTTGGCTTGGCAGGCCGCACCCCTGCATGACAACGCTTGTGTCTCGCCAGCTCTGACGAACTCTTGAATTTCATTTCACACACAGAGCAGGGGTAGGGTCGCTCGCCTGTATGAATTCGTTCATGTAGCTGTGCCTCTCCAAGAGTGAGAAATGTTTTCTCGCAATGTGAACAATGAAACGGTCTCTCTCCTGTGTGTATGAGATGGTGTCTGGTCAGAGCGTACGGTTTTGAGAAGCCCTTCCCACAGAAGTTACAAGGGTATGGGCGAGCGCCGGTATGGGAAAGGATATGTTCCTGCTGAGCTCTTTTGCTCTTGAAGCTCTTCTCACACAGATTGCACGGGTAAGGCCTGTCATCCACATGAGACCTATGGTGCTTGGAAAGTTCACCTTGGGAGAGGAAGCCCTTCCCACACTGAGAGCAAAGGAACGGCCTCTCTCCTGTGTGCATTCTCTCATGTCTGGTCAGGATTGATATCAAGGTGAACCTCTTGGAACAGTGGGAGCACTCGTAAGGCCGCTCGCCTGTGTGGACTTTGAGGTGTTTCTTGAGCATGAAACGAAGGGAAAACCGTTTTCCACACTGGCCACACTGGTAGGGCCGCTCACCGGTGTGGCTGGCCAGGTGCCTCTTCACGTCGGCCCTGCGCGTGTAGGTCTTGTCACAGAGCGAGCACTTAAACTGCCGTTTGGACAGGTGTATCTGCCGATGCTGGGATCGCGCCAGCAGGGAGTCGAAGCCCTCGCCGCACTGCTGGCAGATGTAGCGCAAGCTGGCTCCGTGGGTCTTCTTGTGAACCTGGAGCTCGTGCGACGTGGGGAAGCTCTCGCCACAAATGGAACAGATCTGGGGGAGCTCGCTCTCCCCTCGGTGGGACTTCCTGTGGTGGACGGTAAGAGAGCGGAGGTTGGGGAAGGTGGTCGCACACTGCTGGCAAGGGAAGGAGGCGGGCGTCCCGTGGTGTTTGCTCTCATGCTTGGCCAGGTCCCAAGAGTGCTGGAAGGTGCGGTCGCAGCGTGAACAGCGGAAGGGTCTTTCCCCTGTGTGGGTGAGCTGGTGTCTTCGTACATCTGATGTGCGGGTGAACGTCTTACTGCATGTTTCGCATGTGAGGGATTTCTGCTTGCCTTTTGTAGATGGGAGAGTAACAGCACTTTCTGCATTGGAGGGAACACAAGGTTGTTCCATTTTAATAGAGCTGGCTGAAGGGAAAAGTTTGATTGATGTGAATATCTGGTCAGAGCTACTGGGAGACGGTGTAAAAGTCGCTCCATTTGAACTATCTGACATGTTCTTTTTGTATTCTTCTGTGATAACATTTTGAATGTGGATGTGTGGGGGGCTTTTTTCTTCTGTTTTATGGAAGGGACACTGAGGGCAGCTGAAGATGATAGAAGTCACTTCTTCAGAATTGTCTAGAGAGAGAGAGAGAGAAAGAGAGGGGGGGGTGGGGGGGATTTGGGTATTGGGATGGCAATGCATGTTTTAAGAAATGTGGTGAAAGAGTGAACTCTGCTTTAAAAAGTAAACTTCACTGAACAAAGTCAACCACTTAAGTTTCATTCTTACCGGTTTTGTTTCCCCTGATTACCCCTATCACAGACGGTGCAACTGAAACATCAGCATTGTTCCTGTTCAAAAGAAACACAAGATACATAAATTCTTAAACACATTACAAATTCAATCCAGAATTACAGTAGGACCCCACTCATCCGAACTTCAGAGATCCGAACCTCCCGGTCTACCGGACAGGCTTAACTTTTTTTAGCCTGCTATCTGGTTACTGGTGGGATTTTCATTACAGTACTGTATCCTACTGTGAATAAAAACAGAACTATAATAGACCTACATGTTGCCTGTAGGCTGTAGCCTACTGTCACGTTTCATTTCTTTGTTCTAATGTCGAGCGCAAAACGCAAACGAGTCTGCTGCGAGAGAGCTGCATTCCTTGGTAGCCAGAAAGCGCGTCAGCAACCTGAAGCAGCATCGAGTCATTTTTCGTTCCCAGTTAATGGACTTCAGGAACACAGACGTGTTGTGAGCATGTAGATTAGCCTACTAAACCTACTGTATTTGTTAAATAATAGCCTACAGCCTAGGCCACGTTAGCCTACATCGGTTGTTTTAGAGACTTTCCTTTAGGCTACAATAGCCTAAGACACGACAACTTGTCTGTCATTTCATTTATTTATTTATTGATTATAATTTGCTCTAATTGTTCTAATGTTGGGTTGTTTTTAGGCTATACCATTTTGTTCTACGAAAACAGTAGCCTATCGATGCAGCGTACGCCTCATTTGAGAATAAAGTACTGTATTTGATCAAAGCACGCACTCAAATGGAAATTCGGTTATTTTATTATAGGCTAGGCTATATGAGTTTAGTTGGCTATTTGATTGCAATTTTGATGCATTTTCACAAGTAATTAAGGTTATTTATCGGTCTATTATGAGTCTATATGGAACAAGTATATTGAATTTGGTGCATTTTAACATACGTTTCAGTCATCCGGACATTTCAGAGATACGAACGACCTTCAGTCCCGTTGGGTTCGGATAAGTGGAGTCCTACTGTATATAATATAATGCATCAAGTACCAAAGATATAGTCTTGTCAATCTTACACTTTCTGCTCTTTATCATTCACTTTCTTCTTCTCCGAGGTCTTGTTCTGCCGTTTCTGCCGCCCATCTCTTGTCCTTATCTGAAGGCGTGTGGAACGTCTTACACTGCACAACGTGGTCTGTTGGGTTTTGGAGGAAGCAGCCACATCTGAGGTGTCTTTCTCTTGGTCCTCAGAGACAGGCTCTTCATTATCCTTCATCTGTGTGTAAGACTTTGAGCTGCCACTGAGTTCAATGTCCTCAGTCTTCACAGGTACAGTGTCATTGTTCTTCTGCCCCATGGATCCTTTTTTAAATGCACTATCATTTTGCCCACTTACTTGTTCATACACTACATCTGGTACACTATCGACAATGGCATCCTCCTCCATTGTGTAACAAGTCTTTGTCAGAGTTTGTTGTTTCTGCCCCATGGGTCCCTCTTCAATAGCAGTCTCAATTTGCTCACTTGCATTTCCTTCATCTGTTATGCTTTCCACAATTTCTGCTGTCATGTGCTGAGACAAGGAAATGGTCTCTGACTCTCTGATCTCAATTGGCTGCCCGTCTTCATGTCCAACGTCCTTTTTCAATGCAAAAGTCTTTGTCAAGGTCTCAAGTGCTTCATCTATGCTTACTGCATCTTCTACTTGTTCCTCCTGAGTTATCTCTTCCATCTCTTCTGCCTTTGCACTAATTTCCTCAACACCACCATCTTCACCTACATTCAGAGTCTCCATCTCCAGTTGAGAGCTATTTGATTGTACTTCATGTGTTGACTCAACTACCTCTTCACCCAACTCTGTTGCTCCAACCTCGACCTCAGTGTAAACAGTTACTACTCCATTGGAGTCCACTCCAACGTAAGAGATGGGGTTCAGAATGTTAGCGTAGTTATGCATTGACTCTGGCCCAATAGCAAAGGCTGTCTGCTGAGAGGTGATCACAACTCGTTGAGAGGGAGGGATGGATAGAGCAGAGAGGATGCCGTTTCCAACCGAGGTGGAAGGGCCACCTGATAGTAGACACAAGCAAGTTGGAGTTGGAACACAAAAAACACAAGCAAAAAAAAAAGATATGTTTTGGTAAAGTTGCTAATTGATCCTGCTGCGGGTGGTAATCATACTGTATGCATTATAGGAGACTTACAAGGTATTTTCACAATTCCTGAACTCTTAAGATGTTGATGGATGAGGTTCAGTTCCTCAGACGTGGACTGCCAACATTCTTCCAGGACTGAGGGGGCAGACCTGAGCCATGCAGCAGTCTGAAAGGGGAAAAGAAGAGCGCACCTCAGTCTTTTTATTATTTTTTTAGAGAATATAAATCTATATTGTAAAAAACATCTGCAATATTAATGCAACATGACATGTAAGACAACCGTACCATACAGCCCCGTACCTGTTTGATATCTGGTATTGGGAACAGCCTTTCCAATTTGGAGAGGAACTCCCACAATAGTGTTTGCAGCGCTGAGTCATATTTACTGCCATATTCCACCGGGAACACTTCCTGTTAAAAGGCACCAAGTTGTAAAGAATTTACTAATTTACAAATGTACTGTCCTATGATCTCATCTCAATTGATTGATTGATATTTAAACAGTGACTTGCTCCAAGCACAGATCTGACCTGGAAGAAGTATGCTCTCTCAGAAGGGTCTTTCAGAAGGCTCTGGACAAGCGCCACAAAAGTAGATTCAGCTGATTCCACTTCCGCATCCCGGTACTGCAAAGTAGCAAACAAAGGAGTAACCATCACAACACATGAATTAAATCAGATAGAACCTCTAGAAGAGAGTGGGTAGCTATGATGTTCATGCAGAGCCATTAACTCACTCCTGTGCTTCCTGGGGAGATGGTGGGCAGTCTTTCCAAGTGGGGTTGTATAATTCGAGGGTCAACAGGATCTCGGCATAACTCTAAAACCAGCTGTAAAGAAACCAATCAATACCTGGAAACCTTTCCCACCACCATCATCATCATCAATTTCAATTATCTAGGGGTTTCAACATGTGTTGATGTACAATTCAGAGGACTACATAAAAGCACTGCAGGTCTGTATAAAACACATTCTGATATTTTGTTTAAGTTTGATCTATGGCTTTTATGACCATGACAGGTCTGCATGGCCTCTCACCCGTGCTCTCAGGCCCAGGATCAGCTGGGCTCTCTGTCTGCAGCCCATCAGCCCTGGGACTGCCTCAGTCACCAGCCCCACAAACTCCTGCAGCTTCTCATACTGCAGAACATCTTTCTGTTTCACCACTTGCCACATAGCAGCAGACAGCAGACGCAGTGGTGGCACCAGCAGGCGCAGAGAGGAAAGGGGGAGGACTGGATCTGAAAAGGCCCAGGTAGGACATGGACAAACATTGAAATGGCACCCAGTTACGTCTTTTCAAATGCTCTTTCACTTGAATAGTTAGCTATCAACATTGGCGTTGTGCCCCGAGTGGAGCATCTGGAGTGGATCAGAAGTTGTTTATGCACAAACACCTCAAGCAAAAAAGATGGGCTAGTCACTTAAGTTGTGTGGAATACAACAGTTTGGAGCGGTGTATAACAAGGAGACTAGCCTGCATTATTAGGTTCCGGAAACGGCATTCATAATGACTAACTTTAACATTACCGTTACTTCCGATTTCTAATTTAAGCAGGTAATATGAAAATCAATTGAAGTCACACCTAAATACTTTACAAGGCATAGATTTATGACGACAAGGCATGGAACGCATTGTCGTAGACCGTGTACCAGACTTCCAGGTAATAGTCGGGTTCGCTAATCGTGTGCATTAGGCTACTGTACTGAAAATTGCAAAACCTAAACTATACATACCACTTATATTCTCAAATGATCCACGAGTATTCATGACTGTAGATCAACCAATGGTGGAAAATAATTTAAAATACAATACATTTGTTGTTCTTCTCAGCTAGATGTATTGCATGCGCGTTTGCAACGCAAACTTCTTCTGTTCTCTAGGGTTGTGTTCCGCATGGTTCTTTTCAAAATAAGAGTCTAACTTCTCGTGCGATGAAGCTCTTTCATCCATGCCAGAGTATGGAATGCCAAGAGGGGCCACTCCATTGATTCTGCTATGGATCCAATTCGCCTTATTCACCTCAGCTGCCGCGTGATTTTTTTTACCAACCAATTTCTGCCATAACCACGCCCCCGCGAGTTTTCATTGGCTTAGGGTTAGGTTTAGGGTTAGGGATAGGGTTAGGGTTAGGGTTAGGATTAGGGTTAGGGTTGTCCAATGAAAACTCGCGGGGGCGTGGTTATGGCAGAAGTTTGTTGGTAAAAAAAAAGCACCTGCTGAGCCGGGCTGCCGCCATTTTGCACTGCCAGGTTAAAGGAGTAGTACAGGGAAAAATCATGTTTAGCCCTGTTTTAAGGTTACTTATGATCATATACAATGGTTCAGATCAAAAAGTTGACAAAACTTGCACTTTTGAGAACGTTGGTAATTGCTCTACCACCGTTTAGGTCATACAATCACCTCTACAGGATTCTGTGCCATGCACATCAGGTTGTGAGCCCCAGTATTATGGGATTAAAATCCCCTTACAGAAATAACATCCAATTCAGGAGATTCACATTTATAATTAAAGGGCAAGTGAAACAAAAACCTACACACAGACATTTGATGAAGGGAAAATGTATTACTTCCAAATGTCAAAAAGGGTTAACTAATCAAAAATTCTTTATTAAACAAAATATTTAGCAAAATAGGACACACGTTTCAAATGTTTATTATAATAATAATTATTGTTGTTGTTTACAAATGTTTCAAAAGTCAATCTTGCATTTTGGAATCTTACTGTCAAGCTTGAGACTCCACAAACAAAAACAACCAATAGTAATTTATCTGTGAAATATGAATAATAAATCTGATGTATAATGACACACAAGCCTCATTAATTAACTGCATGAATTTTCTCATGAGAGCGCAGGAGATGCAACCTGTTGTAGGCCTTCCCACAGTCTGAGCACTTGAATGGCTTCTCTCCAGTGTGGGTGAGCATGTGCCTCCTCAGTGGAGTTGTACTGTTGAAGCTTCGTCCACACTCTGTGCAATGGTAGGGGCGCTCTCCTGTGTGGATCCGCATATGTACTGTAAGATAACATGACTGGGTGAAAGTTTTCCCACACTGTGCACATTTGAAAGGCCGTTCTCCAGTGTGATATCGCTGGTGTTTCACCACCTCGGCATAAGTCAAGAAACTCTTCCCACACTGTGAGCAAGTATGTGGTCTCTCCCCTGTGTGCATGCGATTGTGCCTGGTTAGGTCTGTCGACTTAGCAAATCTCTTGCCACAGTAGGAGCACGGGAAGGGACGCTCTCCAGTGTGAGTCTGCAGATGTTTCTTCAAAAAACGGTTTGCCTTAAAGGTCTTATCACACTGGGG
This sequence comes from Borostomias antarcticus, assembly GCF_949987555.1. Classification (NCBI taxonomy): domain Eukaryota; kingdom Metazoa; phylum Chordata; class Actinopteri; order Stomiiformes; family Stomiidae; genus Borostomias; species Borostomias antarcticus. The sequence goes on from NC_140246.1 coordinate 11,328,259, forward strand.
GCATGGAAAGGGTCTCTCATCTGAGTGACTCTGGAAGTGTTTGGACAATTCCCCAGAGGATAAGAAGCTTTTCCCACAGTCAGAGCACAAAAATGGCGTCTCCCCCGTGTGAATCCTCTCATGTCTTGTTAAGATCTGCAACTGCGTGAATCTTTTTGGACAGTGAGAGCACTGGTAGGGGCGTTCCCCTGTATGTGTCCTCTGGTGTTTGATCAGATTGGATAGCCTTGAGAAACCCTTTGGACAGTGGGAGCACAGAAATGAACCCTCCTCTTTGTGTTTCATCAGGTAGTGCTGCCTCAGACAAATAAACTGAGAGAAGTTAACCTTGCAAGCAGTGCACTGGAACTGCTGCCCTACATTATGAATCTGCATGTGTCTAGTTAGGGCATCAGAATTGGGGCATTTCTTCCAACACTGGCTGCAAAGGAGTGGGTTGTCCTCCGAGTGAATTTGCTGATGCCGCTTCATCCGAGACGTCTGACTGAACATCAAGTCACACTGGAGACATTTGTGTTGTTGACCCTTTTTGTCACTGCTCTCCTTGCCTATCTTGACATCTGCTGTCAGGATCAACCTACTGCCACTATCGTCAGATGTCGTGGTCACGTTTGCAGGATGAGTGATCCCGTGGTGCGCCTTCAGACCTTCCTCCTGATCGAAGCCCTCCCCACACACACAGCACTGGAACGGGCTCGACTCTGTGCCCTTCCGCTGGTGTCTTTTCAAGTCAAAGGAGTACAGGAAAGACTTCCCACACTGGGTACATTTGTATGGTCGTTCCCCGGTGTGGGACCTCTGGTGCCTTCTCATGTCTGTGGCTCTAGTGAAGGTTTTGCCACACACTGGGCAGGTTTTGGAGCATGGTGTTTGTTTGCTGTACTTTCTCAGTGTGTGGGGGATTTTTGTGGGAGACTGGTTCTGAGATTGGCTGCTGGAGGGCTCTGGTGGTGCTGGTTCCGATCCATTATCTCCAGAGTCCTGATATTTGCGGTCCTCGGCAGGGTGAAGGTTTTGGATGTGTTGCTGGAGGTCCATTTCATCTGTGTGGTAGGAAGAGCACTGACTGCAGCCAAAGACCAGAGGAGAAGCTTTCAACATCTCATCTGGAGGGGAGAAGAGAATATTATCTTTATATTAATAATATAATAGTGGCTTTCCAATAAGACACTATAATTGCTGCATGTCAGCGAAATTAAATGTCTGCCATGGGCATCGGCTGTGTAACACACAAACCAATTAAAACTGTCCAGACATTTATCTTTGCATTTGCTAGTCCATTTATTGCTCCACAATATTTACAGTGTTTGCATTATCCAGGTAAACATATTGATCACAGTTAGGTAGCCCAACCAAACCTAGCTATTGTTACACTATCTGCAGATGCCATGACCACAGTCAAAAGCTGTATGCCTCACTCGGCATGCACCTCTGGCTGAATTACCCTTAAATGCAATTCCATTACAGGTAACTGCCACCTGCTGTACCAAAAGTGTATTACACCAACAATAAACACAAAAACAAACACATGGATGAATGGCTCTTCCAAATGTATTTATTAGCCTTACCTTTAGGAAGAGAATTATCAATGGAATTCTGGTCAAACATTTTCTTGACATTATGGTTCAAAACATTTTAAATCATCTTCATGATCTATTATGTAACAGCCAATATAATATTGTAGCAATAGCTCATGAGAGGATGTGGTATATGGCCAATATACCACAGGTTGTGCTGCGGTCAAAGGCACGAGGCGCAGCCGAGTTGGCCATACTGTATACTACAACCCTTGAGTTATTGCTTTTATACGGTTACATCATCGGGAAACATTTATGGCATAAATACTGACTATTGTATTGTGTGTTAAAATCGATTTTAGTGAACTCCGCCAAGAAAGGTAGTTCCTAAAACTATCTCGTTGCTATGGAGTTTCAAAGCAACATACAATGAGCCCTAGCAACCAAAACTAATACTCCTGACCAACCTAGCTAGCCATGAACGAAGTGTAGCCTATCTTTGCTGTGCAATTGCGAGTTGCAATAGTAGTGACTTTAAACCAGAGTGGTAGGCTACAGGACGGACAGAACAACTCAAAATTGACATTGAATGTTTCCATTTTTCTTGACGAGAAACCGTAATGTAACCAACAGACTTTTACGCAATGGAACTAACGTTTTTACCAGGCAGCAATAATCGCCGCAGTATAAAATTACATTTTATCCCGTTGTATTTCAATGTGATGTTTATTAATAAATCTTATATGTTTCATATATACATATCTATATACAATGTATTTATAAAATATATAAGATTTATATTTAGTATATACAGTGTATATATATATATATACACACATACATACACGCACACACTATATATGATATATACACACATATATAGCCTAAATGTAGTGTCAAAAAGACAAGTTTAGTTGATCATATCCATATGGCATACCTTTGGTAAAGTTGACAGCAGAGTTGACAGGAGCAGCAGTGCAGCATTCAGCATCTTCCCTAGGGAGGAGTAAGGCCAAGCATCATGTCACTGGAGTCAATGTCAATGAATGGGTTAAAACTACAGCCTTCACTTACCACCATACACATACCCTTTTTCTGAAGCCTCTGGAAGCCGATTCAAAGGGACGACCCAGGTCACATTCGCCTCATTCTGCAGCACCATAACTTGTCCTTCAATGGATTTTTGTGATCTCCCTTTACTCCTCAGCAACATCTTATTCCGTGTCAAAGATTGAGAGGATGAGGACATTGGGTATGGCAAGCCACTGATGTCATGTCTGTGGACCAGTATCCTAGGCAAACTAAGTTGACAGGAAATGGAGTCACTTGCATTGCCCTTGTCTATGTCCGTATGAGGAGTATGAAGAGCTTCATCTCTTTCCAACCCTTCTTCTTTGACCTCCCTCTCCTTAAGTATGCCCTCTTCAAAGCTGGCCTGTGAGTCATTTGTGTTGTCCACACATATTACTGACTTCTCACATTCATTTTTCACATCATCCATGAGCTCCATCTCCTCATAAACTATTTCGACTTCTCCATCCATCGACTCCAGCTCCTCACAAGCAGGCGCAGCCCCCATCTCTTCACACACAACTTCCACCAATTCATTGTTAATTGGGCTGCTTTCCTCTGAAATGAGCTTAGCTCCATCTCCATTTATCTGCTCCGCTTCTTCACACATGAGCTCCAATTCTCCTTCTAGATGTTCAACCTGAATTCCTTTGGGATCCACCTCAGATTCGTTATGCATTTGCTTCTGTGGCGCTGGCCTGTTGTCCATTCCCAACTTTCTTCCCTCACCGGTGCAAGAACTGGTTCCCAACTCCACCTCTGCATACTCTGTCACCACTACAGATTCGGTGCCCATGTCCTCCTCATACATGATGACTGGATCATTAAGGAACTCTGATTGGATCTCTGTATCTATCGGCCTTGTGGCCGTGCACACCAAGGGTGAGAGGGACAAAGAGGAGAAGATGCAGTTGCCAGTGGAAGAGGACGGAGGTCCTAATAAAGAAAAAGCTCCTTTTTCAGTAATATGTTTTGAGTCAAGTAATATGGACTGACATTTTATGGAAAGATATACGGTATTGTATTCACTAATTAATTTGCTTACCATTAGGGTTCAAATGTCCTTGGTTTCTATGAATTTGCAGGAGGGCCTTTAGGTGCCGGGAGTGACAAACAGACTCCACACACTCATCCAAGATAGAGGGGGCAGCGCTCAGCCAAGATGCTGTCTGCAAGAGTAAAATTACATATATAAATATGGTGATATCTCCAAATTCATGATTGATTCAGTCAACTGTTCAATCACAATATGCCAAAAAGGAGCAATGTGAAGTTCTCTGTGAGTACCTGTTTGAGGTCTGGTACTGGCAGGAGCTGCTCCAGTCTTGAGAGAAACTCCCATATCAGTCCCCGCAGAGCAGAGTCATACTTAGTACCATACTCCACAGGAAAGACCTTCTAAAGCAAAAGATGTCCAAGAAATAGGTGTAAATAACTCATTTGAAAAATTAAAATGCTTTGACTAAGACATAACTGCAAGCTCTTATGACCTGAAAGAAATGATCCCTCTCTGCTGGATCTCTAAGCAAGTTGTGGACCAGGGCATGGAAATTGTATTCAGACACTTCTGCCTCTGCAGCACAACACTGAAAACAAAACATTGCAACTCATGTAAATAGTGACAAGAGGAGGATGCAGGCTAAATTTCAGACACTGTGTAAATTCATAGGTAACATCATGTCTAATTCATTCTTCAGAGAACTGTTCATATTCTAAAATCAGATTCATCCTCTGTAATGAAACTCACATCCAGTCCTTCAAGGGGTAGTGTTGCAGCTCTGATCCTGTCCAGGTGGGGCTGAATGATGTGCAGCTCCGCTGTATCCTCAGTACGACACAACTCCAAAACAATCTGAAAAAATGAACATCAGAGTATGGAGTCCTTATTTAATAGTGAAAAGAATAGCACCCACACACTCATATACGCCAATGTTGAATTTTACTTAAAGCCTCTGCTCTTTGTCAGGTCATTTTTGATGAGGCTCAACACGTCAAGTAAAATTAAATTCAACATTGGAGTATATTGTGTGTGGGTCTATTCTTTCCTTTGTGCCAGCACCCTGATAAGTGATGTGTGTATCCCTTAAACTGTTCTTATTTAATAGCCCTGCTGTTCAGTTATAGTCATGTTTACAAACCACTCTCACAGAAATGCATCATCATGGTCACCTCTTACCTTTGCTCTCAAACCTAAAATAAGTTGGGTTTTCTGCCTGATATTGAGCAGCTCTGGAACTATCTCGGTCACCGACGTTACTATTTCCTCCAATGTCCCATAATCTTTAACGTTCCCCTTCTCTGCCACTTGCCACATAGCTGCTGACAAGAGCTGCAGCGGTGGAACCAAGAGTCGCAGGATAGGAAGAGGAAGAGACGAGCCTGAAATGTACATGGAATACCGCACACATTTACCACACCACAGCACACATGTGCATGCATTTATCACATATAAGAAATGCTTTTACGCCAACAGCATAAGCCAAAAGTACGTATCTCTAGCTAGTTCACGTTAGTTATTATTTTGCTATTAGTGTGCCACTCTAAATATAACCTAGCTAGTAAGCTGTCGGCGAAAAGTTGAACTCACCCGTAGTCCCCAAATTGGGATGGATGTCCATACTTTGCTCTAGTAAGTAGGCCTATACTGCACGCTGCTGAAGGCATGGACACAATATAGTCTAAGTGTTTAACCATGCGATTATGATTCTTGAACCATTCGTGTCTAGCAACAATGTATTTGAAAATGTTTAGTATAACAGGAAGTACTCTAATAGTGTTGCTGTTTTTCCGGTTCATATTTGCCTTCAAAATAAAAGTTTGGGCAAAGAGTATGGAATGCATGGATGATGGAATGCCAAAACAAGGGCTTGGGAAAATGTAGTCCCAGACACGACCATCTTGTTTCTACACAGGTGTATCTATTTGTCTGATTGGCTCTACTGCATAGAATCCTATGCAATCAGACGAATAAATACACCTGTATAGAAACAAGATAGTCGTGTCTGGGACTACATTTTCCCAAGCCCCGCCATTTTGGACTGTCAAGTTGATTGCACAACCTTTGCTGCACTGTTAGTTATCAGTGTCATGCACTCACTTTTTCGTGTTGACACTTGCGTTTACTAAATAATAAATCATCAGGAATTGCCACTATTACAATCTCACTCTTTTTTTATTTTATCTTCATAAAAATGTACAATTAAATATACGCAAATCCTATCTAAGTTACTCATCTAATATAGACTGATACAGCTACATCCACACAGGTTTACAAAAGGTAAAGCTGGACACAAGATTTTAAATTTTTTCACTGAATTTAATTCTCACAGAACTCAGAAATTCTTGTTTCATACTGAAATCTATGTTCATATACACATATTTACATTCCTACACGTCTATTTCATCAATGTTTAAACCATATTTAAATCCCAGTGGTACTTATATTTCATCAATGTTCATACCCGTAATATTTACATACAAGCTATAACTTGGCTAGACTGGCCATCTTCAGTAGTACCAAGGAGCTATGTCTGGGAGGTAGGATGGGAGCAGGCAGCATAGGACCTGCCTTCAATCCTGCTATCATGGAGGGACACAAAGTGGAACAGGCCTCTCACTTTAAATACGTGGGAACAATCATTGACAATAAACTCAGACCAACGCAGACTACATAGGCCTATCTATAAAAAGGCAAGGTAGCGTCTCTCTCTCAGGAAACTGAGGAGCTTCAACGCCAGCGAACACACCTTGACCATGGTCTACAGGTCACACGTGTTCTCACCTTCAACATCGTCTCCTGGTGTGAGAACCTCTCAGTTAGACACAGGAACAAGCTGACTCAGGTAGTCAACCAGGGTAGCAAGTTCACCGGAGACAAACAACTGCAACTCAATTAGTCCATAAGAAAAAAAGCAACCCAGATATATGTGTATGCCAATATTAAATCAATTTGATGCTTTGAATGCTCAAAAATTGCATTGGCAATTAGAAAATACGATTTAACACAACTGCCGGTACATACCACGCCCACTTCCGGGTACTATCCGAATACAAATATGAATACAGATCATTATGTTGATTGAACAGATACAGATAATAGCTGCTGCTATGTAGGCTATATATGCACAGAATAACAAGATGTTTGGAAACCAACCAAACAATCAGTGGCACAGGTGTCCTCTAAATCAGTCAATTTAGCCAGTTGTAGTCCTAGGGTCCACTATTGGGGCAGAGTTGTCAACAGCAACATCTCTGTTTGGTGGAAACATTGCTGTTGCACTATAGGATTGTCGGTAGTGTATTTTTTCCTGTATGAACAGCAATACTTTGAGGGGACAGACTTCAAAATATTGTCAAAAATACAGTTTTTGAGATATAATTCTGAAAAATTTCACACTACATCTATGATGTCATTTAAAAGTCATACTTTTTTTCATGAACATTGGAGATTTATTGAGTGAGTATTTGCAGTAGCTGCATACAGTACTGTTAACAGTAAACCATTTTGATGTGCTGTGGGCTCAAATTCTGTGAATTCTTGCTAATTTTGTGAAATAATCTGTGACGATTGTTTGTGGAGGACAGTCTGAAGATGAAGTATAGCAATTGAGGTGTCAATTTACCAAAAATGTGTGAGGAGTAGGTTTTGATTGTTTTTCGCAAAAACTGTAAAACCTGAGTGATGGGCTTGATAATTCCTGCCAGCTCAAAGCATATAGAAGTTTCTGCTAACAGTACTTTGGCCTACATGTTGGTGGTTTTTGCAAAGTGATAGCACGTATGGCTGATTTGTTATGATTTTTTCTTTAGTTTTAAACTTTAGACTGTTGCTGTAGCGCCACCATCAGGACTATTGCCCCCCTATGCCAGCTGAGGACTTCTGGCATAGGACTGGACCTATGTGCAAAGTTTGTTGATTTTTCATGCATGGGAAGTCAGACTTCCTAGGAAGAAGGAGATTCAGATTCAGAATATTGGCAAAAACAAGAGGCCAGGCCTCTAAAGAAGAAGAAGAAGTAGAATATTGGCAAATATAAGAGCGTTCTGGCAGCTGAGGCTGCCCGGCCCCTAATAATGACGTCTAGGTGCCTCCCTAGTGGAAACACATCTGTTCAGCAGACTTGACTTGCTTGCTAAGATTTATATGTAATACCACATGATCTAGGCTAAGAGAATATAATTTTTTCCTATCAGTCAGTGTCTATCTGATTTGTTTGTCATGAGTCAGATATTATTTTGTTTTACATGTATAGAAAGATAAGAAAATATTGTTTGCAAAAACAGCAAATAAATAAAGTTAATATCTATCTAAAGCTGAATTGTGTCCTCATTATAAAGGAGAGCCAAGTTCTACTAAAAAAACATTACATTACAGTCATTTAGCAGACGCTTTTATCCAAAGCGACTAACAATTATTGCATTTTATGTAGGAAAAGCCAATGTACTACTACTTGCCAGAACTCACAAGTGCATCTTCTTTCTAAAACAAGTGACTAAGAGCATAATCTAGTGCTGAAGGCAAAATACAAGAATAGCAATCTAAAATACAGCACAATACAATACAATACAATACAATAAGTGCTTAGGAGGGAGGATTGTTGTAGCACTTCTTGAACAGATGAGTTTTGAGCCTGCCACGAAAGATGGGCAGCGACTCTGCTGTCCTGACATCAGTGGACAGAGAAGAGCCGTGACCGTGTCGATCGACCGCAGGGGCCTCGGAATGACAGGGCAACCAGTCGCCCCGAGGTAGCAGAGCGTAGCGGTCGGGAGGGGGGTGTAGTGTTTGACCATGGCCTGGAGGTAGGAGGGGGCTGTTCCTTTCATTGCCCTGTAGGCTAGCGCCAGAGTTTTAAACTGGATGCGAGCCGCTACAGGGAGCCAGTGTAGGGAACGGAGAAGGAAAGTTGTGTGGGAGAACTTGGGGTGGTTGAACACCAGGCAAGCAGCAGCTTTGGACTTTGGAAGTTCCAGCGGTTTAATGGCTGACGCCGGGGCCCAAGCGAGGAGGGAGTTGCAGTAGTCCAGGCGGAGATGCCCAGGGCCTGGATGAGTACCTTCGCCATTTCATCAGTGAGGAAAGGGCGAATCCTCCTGATGTTGTAGTGCATGAATCTGCAGAGCGTGTGACGGATGTGACATGTGCGGAAAACGACAGTTGGTCATCCAGGGTCACACCCAGATTCGCAGTCCGAGTTGGGGTCACCACTGTGTCTTCAATGGTGATGGCCAGGTCCCGGTGCGGGCAGCCCTTCCCCGGGAGGAACAGCAGCTCAGTCTTGTCCAGATTGAGCTTGAGGTGATGTGTCGTCATCCATTCCGAGATGTCAGCTAAGCACCCAGCTATCCATGTCTCCACTTGTGTATCAGAAGGGGGAAATGACAGGACCAGTTGGGTGTCATCAGCATAGCAGTGATAGGAGAAGCCATGCGAGCGAATGACAGAGCCCAGAGATGTAGTGTAGAGGGAAAACAGGAGAGGACCCAGGACAGACCCTTGTGGAACCCCCGTAGTCAGCCTACGTGGTTCTACATCCTACAGCCTACATCGACCCTCTCCATGTCATCTGGTAGGAGCGGCCCGTCAGGTAGGATGCAAACAGGGAGTGTGCAGAGCCAGCGACACCTTTCTCCTCGAGGGTGGAGAGGAGGATCTGGTGGCCTACCATATCATCTTGATTAAGATTTGAACCCGGGACTACACTGACAGAACAGTGGCTTAAACACTCGGCCACCTGCAGTAGAGTAAACCAGGCAAGATACTTATAGATGGAGTGGTTTCCCATTAATCATTTTGTTTTATATCTATAGGAATAAGATAATGTTGTTTGCGAAAACAGCAAATACATTTGACTCATTATAATGAAGAGCCATTATTTTATAAACAAAAAAAAAATCTTATTCCAGATTAGAACCCGAGACTCAATACTGACAGAGCGAAGTCATAACCATAGCCATTTTTTTCCCCTTTTAATTTGTAATTTGTATCCGCTCCAAAATTTAATGAGTTCTAAGTTGGCCCATGCTACACCCCTCCACTGAGTTTCGTGAAAATCTCTGGTAGTTTTTATATAATCCTGCTTTGTAATGAGCGAAAGAACAAAATAACACACACAAGTGAAAATATATCCTCTACCCTGGTGGTCGCCAGCGCAGAGGCCAAAGAACAGTTTACCTACAAAAATACTAAATCAGTGAGTGAGTGAGTGAATTTCTAGTGTTTAGTGTTAGACCACAGCCAGCGACTCGCTGCACCGTGGTAAAAAAAAAAAAACGAAGATAAATTAGTATAAAGTCTATTTTATTATAGACAGATTCAAATGCATACTGTACATATAGACATACTACGCAGATTGTGTAAATATCCATTTAGTACACAAAGTGGTACATAAAACACCTACATGGTTAAATGTTTTCATACACTGTAGTTGACACATTACTGTGCACATTATGTTTTTACATTATAGAGAATAGTACCTTTGATTACAGACAAAGTTAATATGCCTACATCATCGATTCACGATTAAATTAGGCATTAGTGGCGACAAATGACGAGCAAGTGGTTATTTAAATAACTCATAGATCGGCCAACACCATTTTCTATGTTTAACCATCATGGCATGGTCATGGCATTCCTGTTAAACTCATAATTTCAGGTTTTTTGGTCATACTCAAACATAATGGAAATTCTCATTACTGAAAGTATGTGATTTTCCTTGAAGTGTCTATGATCTCTGATAAGCGTCTCAGCACTTGTCACTGTAACATCAATGCAACATTGCAAAATATCAAATGTAGCAGTGTAGCTATAATCATTTAATGATAAGTGCTTGACATTAGTATTCCTAAATATTATATATACTGTATGGTTATAAAGGACTCCGCTTTAATAGGTGACATGATGGCAATGGAGCTAAATCTCATGTCTGCATCTTGTGAGTCATGTCCAAACATAACAAAGAAGTATAAATTATCAAAAATGAACATTTACATATTTAGCTGATTATAATACTGTTACATATTTTGATCTTGCCAAAGAACACTCAACTATGATGCATTCTTTTTTTTTAGGTGTCATAATTTGACTGTTAAGGCTGCTGCATACTTTCAAGTGTTAGTTGACAGGTGTGTAGGAAGGTTACATAATACAACTGTTGAGAAGATGTGAAGGTCTTGAAGCATCATAAGTCAAGATCCGCCTCATCCACATTGCATTCAAGGATCTTGTCAGCGACTGGCTTCAAGTGCTTAGTAACGAGTTTGAGGTTGGTCTCATGAAGGATTACCTGGGTCAAGTACTTCTCTCGTTTAATCTGTTCTTTTACCGCATAAGGCACGTCCGGGATAATATAGGACAGAATGAACTTGGTGAGGTACACGATATGCTGGTAGGATAGAAGGAAACAGAGTATTATATAAATAAAATAAAAAACAACAATAACAATAACAATAACAACAACAACAATAATAATAATAATAATAATAAATAATAAATAATATATTTCAACAGGCAGGTCATCTAAAATTCACCGTGGAAAATAATTCAATCTGGAAAGAACAAAATGAATTTCAAGCAGGAGTGCTTATATGTTCTGTAGCCTTCAGGCCCTTTGTTGCATATGATGTATATATGTGCAGTTTAGCTGAAACATTTAGCTAGAAAGCTAAAAAGTTATTCCCCCCACTCTGGATAATGGGAGTTGTGGGGGGAATTCATTACTCTGCACAAGAATAATTGAGTTCATGTTCTTTCTCACCTCTACAACGATTATGAACGCCATTTTTGCAGCGATTACATGCCAGTAATAAATGCTGTATTCATATTGTCTGTAATGTCCAGGAGGATATCGGAAATCCCTGTACCTAAAATAAGACAAAGCATAAGGTATTAAAGGTAACCAATTCAAACTGTTCACATTTGCTGAAGGGCCATCTAAGTGGAAATATCTTAGTCGTTAATGTGATGTACAGTAGTGTGTGTACCTGCAGGTGGTAATGTTATTGAACCAGTATGGTGTGTTACGTGGTCTACTCTGGTTGGAGAAGTCCTGGATATTGAACACAGAGAGTGTGTTGTTGATGTAGCCCTCCATCGTGTGACTGGAATGGTCTCCATATGGATACACAGAGAAAGACCAGTAGTACACCAACCGAGGGATCATGTCAGATGTGAAGGCGATGATCATTGCCTTGGAGAGAAAACAGGCAGTGGAATGGACAGGTAAATATCCTTCTTACTTGGGTACAATCATATCATACAGGTATCCAAAAATGATAGTGAAAGCTCTCATGCTTTAGAATTTCACCAGCCTTGTGTAAGAGAGCACCACACTTGCTTGGCAAGTAAAGTAACCTTGCCTTAGATCAAAATTCTTGCATTCACTCACAATGAAGGAAGTTGCAGGACCCACTTTCAAGGTTGTCAATCAATACTACCTTTCCGTCAAATTATAGGAGCCATTACTCACATTTGTCGCCACAGCCAAAATTGCAATTCCCTGGAGGATGGGCTGCCAGGCCCCTATGTCCTGGGCCTTCTCTGGCACTACACGACGGAACTGGGTGGTGATCTTCCAGGCGTCAACTCGGATCTCAAACAGGTTATTGACCAGTGCAAGGACTGGTGCCAGCGGGAAGGATGCCACGAACAGAGTCACAAAGCCAAACTGAATCACTGTGGGGAAACAAATCATAAATATGATGGCAAGCAAATACAAACACACACACACACACACACACACACTGTATTGTGAAAACCATTGTAGTATAAGCCAGCATGAATTATTTTTATGAAACTGTGAATAACAGTGAGACACACACACACACACACACACACACACACACACACACACAGCAGCTTCCTATGGTCTCATGGTCTCACCCATTTCCAGGTATTCATAAAAGAGTCCCAGCTTTCCGAAGGGTTGAAGTTGGTAATCCGCTTCCCAGCGAGGGATATTTTTCTCAGAGCTCACACGGGTACAATAACGGAAAATCAAATTCTTCACCCACCTGTTGAAAGAGCATTCTTAAATCAATTAAAATAACTTAAAATAGCTAGCTAACATTCTCAAAATACATAACACTTTAACCCCAGGGTTTTCAAACCGGTGGTCCGCAGCCCCCTGGTAGTCTGCGAGGGCATTGCATGTGGTGAGTGTCAATTTTTATTTTCTTATTATTTTTAATTCATTTATTAATAGATTTTCATTTCCATTTACAATGTCTTGTTTGTGAATAATCAAATCCATCCAAATATGTCAAATTTAGTGCAGTTGACTAACGATTACAAATAGCGATCGATTCTTGGTAGACTGTGTGCTCTGGCAATGACAATAGAATCCATCACCAACCAACATCCCATTTAAAAAAAATATAAAATAAATAAATAAATAAATACAGAGGTCCATCCATTACTAGGATCTGGGACAAATAAGTTTGAGAAAGGCTGGTTTATGCCCAATGTTTTTTGGTGTCTTTGGAATATGGTTACTGTAACCCCCACAGCTAAGCAAGTAGGTGTTTGTGCTGTGAAATTGTGAAATGAGCAGGTCTATAGCTATGTCTATGTTACTTAGCCCTACACTAATCAAACTCAACCCAGCTTCTCAAATCTATAGAATTCACTTAACGCTTAAATGAAGGCTCACATCATTTCACAATTTTTACCTCCGCCCGAGCGACAGTGCAGAGTGAGAGGTAATGTTTTTGTTGGTGTGTGTGATGGCGTATGTGATGGTAGCTGTGTGTTAGTAAGCAGGATTATGTAAAAACTACCAGACCAACCTTCCTGACACTTGGTGCAGTGGCGTAGCATCGGCCAAGGAAGAACCCATTATATTTTAGAGCGGATCCAAATCACGGGACAGATCCACAGACAATTTTTTTCCCACTGTGTAATACTTCCGAACGACTACCAGAGGTGACTACTTCTCTCCAAAAAGCTCTTAGCAAAACGTGTGTGTGGATAGCCTGGCTTCAGCCCTGAATCTGAATTTTCAAATAATTAAGTGAAACGATTTTTGGAGCGGATCTGAATGACAGGTCAGGTCCACGGGCAGCTCAAACACAGCCGGACTGGTTTTTATGAAACTCATTAAATATTTGAAATATTTTCAATTCCTAGCTGATATGGTTTAGGTAAATTTGTAATTTAAGTAGGTCAAGAAGTCCCATGTTATGCAACTTGCCCACACTGGGATCGCAACCAGGTCCTCTGATTTGCGAACACACATAACCACCTCTCATAAACACTACTACCAGTTACATCACTGAAAAGCTAGTTCTTCGATAGCACGAATGAGTAGCATTTATACTTAGGAGTGAGTTTAACCAATTCAACTTGGTTATACTGACGAAATGCATCCATCGGCTGAGGTCTGTGCTCTCTGATGACCCTTTCTAGTCTTTTACGTTTTTAGTGGATTTGTTGCACAACTACATTTCAGTTAGGGGACAAATTAAGTTCGAAGTTGAAACCATAACTTACGGTAGCAATACCTCCTGTATGTTGTTCCAGATAGCTTTTCCCCCCATAATGACAGTCAACTGGGTAGTCAACTCAATCATGCATCCACCTGGGTCACACTGCAAGGATCAGACAATACGTTATTACCAGCCTCTCATAAGAGATGGCGCTACTGGAGTCAACAAAGAGTAGGTGGTATTGGATGGTTTTGTGGTATAGATTGTGGCATGAGTGGTTCTGTGCCTGGGATGCATAACTTAATTTGCCCAACGGGGGACAGCATTTAATTGCTGAGATAGCATTAGACATTTACTGTATACTCTTGTGCGTAACGAATAAAGATCCTTGAGTCATATGGGAGTGGTCAAGTACAGTAATATAAACACAATTGTGACAAAATGTAAACAAGTGTGCAGGACTCACCTCCTCATTCCTGTATTTTCCCAGCAGGTAGACTGGGTCACCAGGATAGCCCACCACTTTCCCCTTGCCAAAGGCAATGTAGAAACAGGAGGAATAATAGTTTACAAACTGGAAGAGGAACATCTTCAGGGTCAGACTGTTCTCATACTCTGTCTTGGTCCTCGGTAGCTCTGTCATGGGTGAGACAAGTAAGAAATCAATCAGGAAATTCAAGAAATTCAAGGACTTCATAACATTCAGAGTTTTTTAATCAATCAACCCCTCTATTTCATCTTCCTACCAAGACTTACTGGCACTTTTCCACCTTACAAAACAATCCCTTTCATATGCTCCATTGTTTATGTGTGTGCGGCACATGGATGTAGTGGTATGGTATGGTGTTGTGTGTCGTGTTGAAGATGACGTCACAGCAGTTTTACGAGGTGTCACTATGATGACCAGCTACATTTAGGTGGGTACTATCTACAGTGGAAAACGCAGTGAAAAATACAGCGAGTAAAGTCGAGTCAAGTTGACCCAGTACAATGAAGGGGAAAAGTGCCATCAATAACAATGCTGCAAATATGACATCGTAGTGAACTTGAAGAGGCTGTGAGCTATTTTGGACATTTAGCCCTATTTGTGGTCTGTCTACAATGAACCTGAAACATAGACACCATAATTTCACTGATTGTTCCAGTTGAGCTTGCTACAGTTTTTCTGTAGGCTCTCACTGAGCTACAATGGAAGTCAATGGGGCACCCGTAAATGCGTTATAAATGTGCTTTTCCGAGATGGGAAGCACAGGGTGTAATCTTACCAGTCTCAGTATGTCCTCCTGTGAAATGTATCGCAATCTGAATATTTTTACATGTTTGGCATAGCTTGGACATAAGCATTCCCCTAGCACTTGTTTTCACTGCTCCCACGGAGGACTATGTGCAAGTCATATCTTTGGTCAATAAAGGGAGCAAGTGAGTGCAAATGTTTGTAAGCTAATAAGGATTTTCCTCCTTTTTGTGAATTGTGAAGAAAAATGATCAACAGGCCCAGTCAAAACCTGTTGATGTGTGCCAGGCTTGTGCTGAGCAAAAGTATCCTAAAATAACTCAAAATTAGTCTTCATTCTCCATGGACCTAGTTGTTTACATGGCATATAGGCCCTAATTAGAATCAATATTATATTTTTCTGAATCTGAAAAAAATATATGCGTAGTGAGTTTCTGCTGCCGCTGATGTAGCCTACTTTAAGTCAGTGTAGTTTTTGTAGCACTACTGTCCTGAGACAACTACCAAAAATTACATGAAAAGAAGAAGAAAAAAGCAAAGCATGAGAATTTAAGGGAACATATTTAGGGAAGTGGTAACCTTGTGGTGCCTCACCGAAGTCAGTGATCCAGATGGCGACTTTCTCGTAAAGGATGTTGAGAACCATGATAACAACGAAGCTGATGATGGAGGCTGTGACAGAGGTGGCCATTTGCGGAGTCACATACTCCTTGAACGGTTCAAGCTCCTTCAGGTCTGTTGCTCTGAGTCTCGCAGAAAATGAGAAGAACACTGCCAGGCGGTACACTATGATAGCCACCACTGACACCAGGATCAACACAATCTAAAAATATCAATATGAAAACAAGGTGGGGATGTCACACAGAACATAGAGGGCATTTAATTAGTTAGCCAGAATCACAATCACTTCACTAAGAATGAAAGCAAGTCGTATATGTACAGTGAGTTGTATTTGAATTGGCCACACATCCTGTATTAACAGTAATACAAAGAGAGATTTTTTTTTACCCAGAACAAGACTGTCGAAATTCCAAATGACACTCGAATACATCTTCCACAGGCTGTATATGGAACGCTCTCCTTCACCTAAAAAAATAACAAGCAATCTTGTTCAAGCTCGAAAACAAATAACACTATCACGTTCATACCCTGACCCTCGTAGCCACCCCTGAGCTTGTAGCTGACCCTGTAGTTGCCCCTGATCCAGTATCAGCCCCTGTCCCTGTAGGTGACCCTGACCATAGTTGCCTCTGAGCTTGTATCTTACCCTGACCCTGTGGTTGCCTCTGACCTTGTAGCTATCGCTGTCCCTGTAGGGGACCCCAACCCAGACCGTGTAGCTGCCCCAGAACTTGTAGCAGACCCTGTACCCTTAGCTGTATTTGTCCCGACCCTGTCCCTGACTCCAGCCCTGAGCTAGACCCTGTCCCAGTCCCTATACCCTTAGCTGTATCTGTCCCTGACCCTGACTCCAGCCCTGAGCCAGACCAGAACCTATCCTTTCAGCCAAGTCTGTCCTCAACCATGAGGCTGTCCCTGTAGCAGACCTGCCCCTTCTGAGCCTAGCTGAGGACCTGCCGGTCTCCCAGCTGATACTGCCAGCTCAGCTGCGGACATCTCCGCCAGCACTCCGCCTGACCTTCCTGAGCAGTTGTCGGCCGTCTTCATCGATGCCCAGCCAAACCTCCTGCGACCCTCCTCCTGCTCGGTACTCCCATGGTCTGTCTTTCCTGTCCTCCAGCGTCGTGGTTGACCTCCAGATCAGTCTTGCCTACTTCGCCGGCCTCCTGAGTGGTCTTCTTTTGGATTAAGCTATACCTGCTTTGCCTGCCTCTGTATGCATATAGGCTCCATACCACTGCTGCTTTGCATGCACCCTATTGACACCTCAGCCCCAAATTATTATGGAATGTGCATTTTTCCAGATTCATTTGGTGCACATTGTATTTGAGGCTGTTGAGGAGTAATGTGGCAGGGTCTTTACAGACATAGAAAGTCCTGTGAGTACCGCAAACATTTGTCAACTTTGACTTGTGATTAAATTCTCTCTTGAATGTCTCTATTACCTGTGTGACAGGGTTCATTCTCTCATGGGTGCACTTGGCCTCATACTCTGGACGAGGTTGCTCCTGTTGTTCTAAGAACTCCACAGTGTCCCATTCATACTCCAGCTCTGCCTGATATCGCTTCCAGAACTCCAGAAACAATGTCACTGCAACCAGGAAGGGAACAAGTACAACAATGTTAATATGAATTATAGTCATGACTCATGTTCTGCAATTATGAGCAGTGGACAGCCATCGTTCATGGTGCTTAGGGACCAGGTCCAAGCGCTCAAAATGCGAACCCAAAATGCATTATTTGGTAACAGTGGACCTCATTCACGAACACAGTTACGAAAAAGTTACGTACAAATTTCTTCTTAAACCCACTTATAATGTTTCTGCAAAAATCCTGGAATTCACCAATGCTTTCTCTTCTAGTATTTGTTCGTAGCTAAGAACACAATTTATGAACACTGAAAAGCAGTTGCAGGTAGGCCACGTTGTAGTGCGGCCATGTTCGTAAGTGTTGAATATGTGAGAAATCTTCAGTTCTACAGACATGATAGGATTGAAATACAATAATATTTGCATCATTTACAATTATGTTTCACAATTAGCCTATAGTCATGATTTTACAAGGCATCAGGCCTAAAATAAATAAACACTACCCCATTGAGCAAATGATACAAATATTGTTGTACAGTATTTAAATCCTATAATGTCTGTAGAATTGAGGTAAATGCAATCACCAACAATGATTTATCACAAATTCAGCCCTTACCAACATGGCTACACTCCAATGTGGCCTACCTGCAATTGTTTTTCAGTATTCCTACATTCTGTTCTTAGGTACGAACAAATCCCAGATGAGAAAACATTGGTGAATGCCAGGCTTTTCATCTGAACTTTATAGGTGGGTTTAAGAAGAAAGTTATGTTTGTGAAAGAGGTCCATTGTCTTTAGTGTTGTTTAGCTTGTTGTAAATGCAAACAAATGCAAGTACAGCATAAAAGGCACACTGATGTAATGGTCCACAGCTCCAAATAGAGCTGCTGTGGATTTAGGTGAACCTATTGGTAAGATTAATGATGATTCAGTGACTCACCCCAAATGGACATGAAGACAGCAAACACCAGTGTACCAAAGTTATCAAATATGCAAAGTTTCTGGAAAAGAGAAAAATGTGTATTTGTGAATGAATATTTGTAGTAAGCAGAACATTATTTGCAGTATATAATGCACATGTATGCACTGATCATTGAATGGTTAAAAATAAACATTATTAACCTACAGTAGCAGTAAATTAAATCCACCTCTTTCAGTGATTATGGTTAGGGTAGAGTATTTACTCTAACACATGTAATCTGCAACAGTGAGGCTACTTTTAAAAGGTATTTCAGAACCCCAAAGTAATGAATCTTATAAAAGTAAAAAGTTACTCACTTTAGAAGACTCACAAGTGATATTTAACCTCCAGTATGGGCACTCCTTGTCACACTGCGGACACATCACAATACTTCCTCCAATTATAGGGTCGCACACCTCTTTGCTGTGAAAAAATCAGTTTCAACTTTAGAACAAAGTACAGTACATGTTGAACAAAGCAAAGAGAAGAAAAGGAAGAGAACCACCATCTGTATGTACTGTAAATGTACAAGAAAGTTTGACTTTCTTTTTTTTTACCTTGCATTATGGGTTTATGATTCACATTAATCAGTTGCAGTGTGTTTATTGTAAGTCCCTCCTTCTACTGTGTCTGCTAAATTGCTAGTATGTAGAGTAACTGATTAATTGCATACCTCCATGTGCTTGTTTCTTGAGTCTTATACCCATAAATGAAACAGCTTAGTCCCACGATGGCAGCGAGGGCAAGCATTGCAGTATAGAAGCCCAGCCATGCAAAGTAAATGCTGATCTTCTCCCCGTAATACTTTCTGTGAGAAAATGGCAATAATTAACAATATCACAGAAGTATAAAAAATAGAATAATATAAAAATGGTGGGATAAATGTGCATGGTCATCTACTGTATGCTTTTTTAAAGCTCATATTACCTAATGAGATCAAGTGGCTGCATCTTGTAGAAGCTTTTAGGGTGAGCCCACTCCTCATAGAGCAGGTATCTCTCATTGGGGCAACCATCTTGTGTTGACTTGACATTGAATCTGCACTAAATTAACATAAAAAAATATAGTCAAACTGTGCCGCAGAAAATTATGTTTTTGATTGATACTTATCCTTGGATTACACAAGAAGATAAGTGTCAAGTACAGAATGACCATTTACTGTTATCAGATCCATACATGCATGCAATGAGGTACAGTGGTGGCAGTCAAACAACTGCAAAACAAATTAACCTGTCATCCCCCACCCATGATGCACATTGTCAGCATGTACAGTACAGGCATAGGCGATTTTACCCTCTGAGAGTAGGGGGGGCAACATTTTGACCTGAGAAAAAAAAAAAAACTGTTCTGCCATCCCATCCCATCTACTTACAAAGAATGCCAGTTGTGAACAGTACGCTAATAAGAAATCCGTATGACAATTCAATATGCACAACGTTTCAAACTTCATCTAGACACCACAAGCATGTCAATATGACTTTATGACCGAGCACTAGGCCATACCCAACATCACAACATCAAACTGCCACTGCCTGCTGGTGCTAGCTTCCTCGCCGTTCTATTAATACATCCATGTGGTGAAGTTGCTAGTGCTAGCTTCGATAGCCTCTGGAGCACTTCTGCATTCGATTGCACTTCTGCATTCGATTGCACTTGCTGCAGTGTCATTTCGAGTGGTAGCTTCTTCATTAGCATTGCCAGTTTTATTTTCTTTTTTTATGAAGAAGTGGTCAATTGTTTTTATAGCTCTTTTCGCCATTGTGAGAATGTTGGCTAGTTGTAGCTTGTTGAGCACTGAGCAGTACAGTCAGATCTCATTTTTTTGCGGTAACAGATCAAACCGGAAATAGTTGAGGTCAACGGACGAGTTGTGCCATTGGTGGATTATGATTTTTTTTTATTAAGGTAGCCTAGTTTAAGTAATAAATACACTTTTAAAATGAATGATGACCTAACACAAACTGGTACAAACCACAATTATGTATTTAATAATTGTGTTAATTAGTTAAAAAAAAAATATATATATATATATTTTTTTTTTTTTAGAATTTGAGCAGAGTTGGGCTGGCCAATCAGGGGGGGCACTTGCACCCTGCCCCCCCTATAAAATCGCCCATGAGTACAGGTATTGAATGTGTACGTGGTGTGGGCTTTTCTAGTTTCGATTTATCTATAGAGTTGGCATATAGGCCCATCATATTTTTAGTTTGGTCTAAAATGTAAGCATTTATTCAAAAGTAAGTTGTAAATTAATTCTACAGGGTGTAAGAACAGGCACCAAAAGAGCTACTTGACACCTAGAGCTCTGAATTCTGTGGATTTAGAAAGTAGACAGGCTCCTGAGTATAATAGACTATACTTTTACTGAGACACCAAAAAACGTTTTTACTTACAGCTTTTACATATTTAAAGCGAAATATACTAGGCAATGGGAAAAATGAATTGTGGCGACCACCCTCCGATGGCAGGGTCTTGTACTATACATGTGTGCCGAACGCTACGTACATACAGGGGTTGATCTAAAGTCCCCACCTTTAGCGTTGGGGACAATTATGCAGGATGGGCGCAGGGTGAGGGACAATTACGCTTCGTCTGCATTTCATTTAATTGTTCTGTTTCATACATACAGCATACTCTATTATGCACGGCATATCATCTGATTGATCCGATACAACAATAATCTGTTTCCTCATAAATAATCCCCCTATCTTAATACCCACACTCACATCATGGAGAGGATAGGCAGCCTTGTACATCCCACCATCCAGCAGTTTGGTGATGCCAAACTTCTTTACGTTCCCTCGTACCTCATAAGGGGCTCGGCTTAGGATGTAATAGGCCTAACAAGTAGAAAAATAAGAAAGGGGTGTTACAACGAACTTCAATATCTTTCTAGTAGTCCAAGTACAGTGAACGCTACATTTATTTCACCAAATCAATGTCGTTTATACACAACATTTATAAATGACCATCAAGATCACAATTATACAGTAGGCCTACTGTACAATAAAAAGGAGTACACATTGTGTATGTATTTTGGAGCTTTCAAAACATTAAAGTCGGACCATGTTTATGTTTAAATTCCATTAAAGAAATCCCTTGTGTTATGTGCCGACCCCCCCATGCTCACAGCCCCCTAGGATAGTTTAGGTTAGTTTAGCCACAGCAAGGTGACAGTAGTTGGCCATTTAGTCCATTATAAGCCTTTCGCCCCCCCCAGAACCAGAGATACAGGTATGGGAAACGGTCAGGTATGGGAAAAGTCCTAACTGTATGGTGGTCAATGCGTGGTTATTCTCTGTGCTTATAACGACACTAATCGACTCCAAACTGCTCAAAAGCACATTGCTAGATTCTGTAGGCCGAGAGGAATCCAATGATGTCCACCTCTCGACATTTGGACGATTTTATTGACCGCTAGATCGACCAGAAGCCATTTTCATGCAACAACTACTACTGTTGTGATCACTACCGTTGTTAGTATAAGTGGAGTAGAACATATCGAAAATGATGATCACGGTTTCTGTTTGGCAAGTACTGTGTGAATGATAGCTTGATTTGGCTAACGCAAGGCTATATTGTACAGGATGGACAATAGAACACATTAATTTTGGGCAAAGCTGACCAACGGCAAAATAATTCTTGAGTAGCTGGAACACTGGCGTGAGGTAAACGGATTGGATCGACCGTTCAGAGAGTAAAGTTTGTATCATGGTGTTCTATTCGGAACAGTATTTCTATTGACTGGCTTGACTTGGGTGGAGTATGTCCGCCGGAGCAGTGCATTGTGAAAGGAGGGGAGGCTTCAGAGCAGTATTAAAATTAGCCAAAGTATAAATTAATTAAAAATCTGTCTCTGTCACAATCTGCCAAATACCCCTGTGGATACCCGTGCCAAATATGAATGCTGTCAGGCCTAGTGTTGCACGGTATACCTGTACTGAAAAAGCACTGCGGTAGTAGAGTTTTGAAAATGGTACTACACCATCATTTGGAAAAAAACTATACTGAACTATACTAACTACAGTATGCATTGTGCTTAAATCTCTTTAAGCACAATGCATAGCAGCGGTGACGTCACTGACTTTGCACTAGTGGGTTGTGTGAGAAAACGTCACTGTTTGCAAGCGTGAACAGTAACTAAAATAGCAACGGGAGAGAGTGTTTTGTTCAGCGAAGAGATGGCTGCAGCTGCAGCAGCAACACCTCATCTAATTGTAAAAGAGGGGGCACAAAGTTTAATATGGAAATATTTTGGCTTCAAAGTTGACGAAAACTCCGAGCCCCAAATTACAGCAGCTCTGTTTTAAAGCGTCTCGCAAAAGGAGCCAACACATCAAACTTGGACAAACATCTGTTGGACAAACATCCAGACCTTTTCAAATAATTCAAAGACCAACAGGTAACCGACAGAGACTTCATTCCCATTATGTCCATGAAAGAAATACAGAGCGATTGAAAAACCTCTCTGTAGTTTCATAA
Organism: Borostomias antarcticus; assembly: GCF_949987555.1. Lineage (NCBI taxonomy): Eukaryota > Metazoa > Chordata > Actinopteri > Stomiiformes > Stomiidae > Borostomias > Borostomias antarcticus. Next base: position 11,351,158 of record NC_140246.1, read on the forward strand.
CATTGGCTTGTTTCCCTCTTTTTTAAGCATTAGTACCGTTTGGTACAGTGTACCACAACACTTGCCTTGGTACCAATACCGAAACTCACATTTTGATACTGTGACAACACTAGCCGGCCAACAGTCTCCGAGGAAGATGTGGACAGATGGACAGACAGAGTTGCTCATTTAGATGTTAGATGTGAAGATACTACTTTTATAAATTGTTCTTGATTTGAGGCTTCCTGACAATGACCAATTCGTGTGAAAAGCACAGATGAGAGAATGTTAACTATGTCCAAGTCTTGAGGCCCAATGGAGCCCAAGATCCCATTCCAATACTACTGTACTGTAGATGCATTGTCCCTAACCCCACCCCTCTGGACACTTGAGAGTGTTCATAACAGCAGAATACTGTGTTCAGCCTAACTGGGAGTACTGTGTTACTTTGTTTTCTCAACTCAAAATCTCTTGCAAGGGTTGGTCCATCCTGCTAAGAAGGGCTTTGAGAACTGGCAAAGAACTATCTGGGAATCCTATCATAACTACACAGTGTCTGGGTTTTTTTTTTTTTTTTTTTTGCGTTTTTGGGATTGTACTGACTGTTTTTTTGCCTAATACTGTTCAAAGCATATTTCTATTACACTCATGTGCATGACATAAAGCTAACATCAAAACAATCTCAGGTGCACATGTTTCTTTGCAAAACCAACGTGTTAAACTGCATTAACATGAACATACTGTTTGTGGTGGTTTCAAAAGTTTCCAAAATCACAAAAAGAAAGCTTTAGGACTTGCCATCCTACTCCTCATGGATGGTGTGAAGAAGAGGTCATGGTCCTTCACGTGGAAGTACTCAAGACGGTCTTTCTCAAAGGGGGCGGTGAAGAAATCAGCTTCTTTGGCGATCAGCTCCTCCCTGGGGTAGAAGTACTTGGTGAGGCAGGAGAGAAAGCCGAAGGGGGAGGACTTGGAGGAGAGGTCATTAGGCTGGATGGGCAGCTTGATGTGGAGGACCTCGGCATAGGTGCACAACACATCCCATGGCATATGTACCTTGACGAACATTAGCTTTTCATCCACCACCTGTAGGCAGGAGTAAGAGAGGGAGAGAGAGAAGGAAGGGGATTGAAAGTGTGAACATCATCTACATAAAATATGCCTATTGACACAGATGGATGGTAATTGTAGGGAGACTTATTCAGCCATAGGGTTTCACTAAGCATATAGCATTCTTCTTCCCTAACCATAGATAGATCAATCAAGTTGGCGGCAGCAACATTTCACTGTGACTACAGTGACTACTGTCATTACATGTGACAAATAAAATAATCTGAATTATCCAACACATAGAAACACCTGCTGGGTTATAGGTATTCCAGCCTCCTGGGTTATACTGTAGGTATTATTAAATGTTGATGTGTGGTGCCCTAGGCATTGTGTGAGTGGGTGCGCACCTCTTCTCATTTGCTCCCTGATGAAGACCTGGAGGATAAAAGCCAGGAGGACCCGACAGACTTAGACAGCTCTAGAGTTGTGTACACGGAGTCAGTGGCTCTCTCTCTCTCTCTCTCATTGGGAGGGAAAGTGTGTTTTCTATGTGTGTTGTGTGTTAGTGGCGAATGGGCCAGTCTGCAGTTGTCAGAGCTGTGTGTGTGTGTGTTTTGAAGTTGTGTGCAACAGAGTCGGTGACTCCGTCTCTTTTGGAGGGAGTGGTCTGTAGTGTTGTGTTTTGTCTTTTGTTTGGTTTAAGTGGTAATTTTCTTTTGATATTTTCTTATAATTATTTAAGTTGATTAATAAATCATTGGATCATATATATATTCTGTTCTCCCTGCTTCCTTTGTCCCCGGGTTACTTTCTATATTCAATGTGTTACTCTCCTATCCCCTGGATCAATTTGGGGACGTAACAAGACAAGTCTGTTAATACAGTTGGATACAGTCCATTTTGCATTTGCCACTTACAGATCGGGTTGCCTCCAGTTCCATCCCCATCTTCATCAGGCTGGCCTCAAAATACTCTCGCCGCCGCTGGGAATAGAAACAATCAATAGATAAGTTGTTTAAAACCTCACTTCTTAATTCCTTACCATAGTTATGCATTTTGACTTTTATACTGATTAGTATAACATTTGTTTGCATGTAGAGTGCAAACCCCATCAGACTTAATCAAGTGGTTGCTCTTTCCAATTTGTGGGAAACACAACACACAGCACAAAATGGAACAAAAGACAAAATGCTTAGCCTCCTCAGTGTGAGCTTTAGGGAAACCCCATCATAAATTAAAGTGTTTGTCTGACTAGAGCCCAGTATTTAAGACCCACCCTGATCTGGAGAATATCTTAGTAGTCCCAGTGAGACATGACATCAGCTGGGCAGAGCATTTTTAGTCCAAGTATGCAATAAGAAAAAAAACTTCACTGTTTCAAAGTTCAAAATACTTCTGAAACATATTTTGAACAGACATCCGACATTGAGCTATATAAATGTTGTGTAGAATGTGTAGAGTGATGTTTAAGAATAAGTATGCCCATACTCTAAATCATGTGCATGTGATTAATCTTGCGGATGCCTTAGATCTTCTTGTGTACTGTACATTGTGATGCAAACAAAAAAACTGTGTCTTCGACTAACTGCTATAACTGAACTGAATCTAAACATGATTCTCATTGAATGAAAGTACTCTTTATCATAGCAATCTGAATGTAAAGGTTTGAAGGGGTTTATCAAATGTATTATTACACAATTTAACTTGAAAAACGTACTGCCTTCCTGATAAACCATATCTATTGGCTGCAGGAAATATTACAAATATTCTACAGACATATAAATGTACAAAACACAGTTATGCTAAATTAGTTAACTAGGAAAAGGGAAAGGTTAAAAAAAAGTGTTCAAAGAGGCTGATACATAAACCCGATTTGACTACTCTTGAATGAACATGACCCATTCAGACATACAAAAGAGCACCAAAAACCGCTTACTTTTCGTCTATGGAACGTGTGCCTTTTGTCATACTCCTTCTTGTCCTCATCCTCGTAGACCAGGACAAAGTCGATCCGCCTCACCCCATCGTTGAAGAACAGAGAGTCGGGTTTGTCATTGAACTCAGCCTGTGGGCAAAAGCAGTGTCCATCTGGCAGTTCTATGTCCTGAAACTCATACTCCTCATCATCCATGCTATTGTACAAGCTCTTGAAAGAGGGTTCTCAGGTTCAAGCTGGTTTATTTGTCATTTGTCTACAAACTATTAGTGAAGAAAGATCTTCTAGTCAGACCCAGAACCACATCCTTAGTAAGTGACATCAGACAAGGAGGGGCGGGCAGATGTGTCAACAAATATAGACTAACTCAGACAGCTTTCCAATGGAAATATATTACAAACTAAGTGCATAAAAGTATGCACAGTGCATGCTACACAAATCCATGCAGCTCAAAATACCATGGTCACAGTTAGTAAGGTTGTGTGATTCATTATCTTTTTCACCCACTTGTTCTGCTTTCTTTACTGATGCTCCTTCAGGTATGGTTGCATATGTTGGTAAAAACTCCTGAGAATAGACTGACAAAAAAGAGACAAATCATAGTGAAATATGCATGTGTTGGCAACAGTATGACAAAAATGGTTTGAGTATAGGACTACAATTGCTAGTAGAACTGGCTCAGTTTACTAAGCATTTCCACCAGCTTTTGTGTCAGTGCTTTCTTTAAAACGGAAACACTGGTGGGAGTTTAAAGCGATGGAAAATGTAACAGATGTTATTTTGAAAACATTTCCCTTAGTAACGCCCTGCCAAACGAAGGCCTACATTCTATTTCCTGTATCAAAATGCTGCAACTTCTGAAATAATCTTGATTCAACTGAAAATATTCATACTTCAAATAGAGAAGTTAGCCTGTCTTTACAGCTTACTTATCAAAGATCTAAATGTGATCTATTTTGTTTAATTGAAGAGTAGACTAGTCTAATAACCTGTAATATTTAATTAGGCAAAAATTATAATTGATATTAGCCTATCAAAGGTAATCTAAACCTTTTTAATAGAATTAAGCAGAGCGCAATGGAATGACTGTTTCATGAACAGATACTATTTCCCGTCTGAAAAATAAATAACCTGAGAAAAGCATGTGTGAAGCATGTGATGAACTTAAAGGAGTAGTAAAGGGAAAAGTCATGTTTAGCCCTGTTTTAAGGTTACTTATGATCATATACAATGGTTCAGATCCAAACATTGACAAAACTAGCACTTTTGAGAAAGTCTGATAATTGCTCTACCACCGTTTTGGTCATACAATGGATGTGGGTGGGCACCTTGAAAAATCTTTCAAAAACATGTTAAACTCTCGATTTCAAAGACAAGAAGCTCACCGAGGGGGTAATTGGTGTCCGTTGGTGTTCTGACATCAAATTTGCCGCAAAGTATGAATCCTGTAGGGTTTTATTGATCATTTTATGAAATCCATTGACTTGTTTTGACGCGACCGTTGTAGATGTGTAGATCAATCAGCAGAGGGGATTCAGGAAGCGGAACTACTTACAGTAGCTATTGTTATTGTTTATGTTGCTAGGCTATCTAGTTTGCGAAGGTTTACACACGTATGTGCTGCGACTAAATAGTTCTATGCTAAATATTTTAAAAAGCCTTTCCAGATTAACTAGAATCTTACTTTATGGCGAATTATATGTCACAATACCAACTAACACCTCGGTGAGTTGAGTCTTTGAAATTGAGAGTTTAACATGTTTTTTTGAATGATTTTTCACGGTGCCCACCCACAACTGAAGCAAATATGGTCACAACTGATGTCCCATCAGTAAGTTACTGAAAAAAAAGCCCTAATTTCAAAATAAAAGTATTGCTTCAGTTGTGGCCATCTTTGTTGCTGGAGGTCATCATGATTCTGAGAAATTTGCCGTCCTTATCCATCCATTTTCTGTTCTATTATGGCAATTTGGTATTGTAGTGCCATAGTGCAGCAGATTTCAAAGGAAGATTTTTCTTATATATTGACAAAGCCATATCACATTTACATATTTATTAACAGGTGAACATACATATTTGTTAATTACATATATATCATTTCATACAATTACAAAGCTCAATCTCCTGACTTCTTGAACTTTACCAGGTTGTTCAAGTCCTGCTTTGAGTCATTCTTGGACATCAGCCTCCTGCTGGTCTCCTGAGCCCTGATCGCTCCATCCCTCTTTTCCTGAGAGAAGTACTTGGCTGAAGCCTCTGTCACCATTTTAACAACCCTCTCAATGCTTTGTGTGTGGGAAGGCCAGTTGAGCACCTCCGTGGGAGTGTTGATGAAGCTCTTCACCTGCGAAGTGCCTCCAACATCCGCTTGCTTTATTTTTCCTTAACCGGTAGTTCTCCTCGCATCTTCTTTTACAATTTTCGTCAGTGTTATGCCTGGTGATGCCATCGCGAATGTTATCTACTCGAAACTTCACCATGTGCAGCCTACAGTAAACACATTAAAACAACTGTTCTTCTTCCGGTCCAGACCGGATGTGATGCGTCATCGCGCTTCCGCTCTATACCGGCGAAACAACACCGAACGAGAAAGGCCCCAGACTAATGACTACTCACCCAACTCTCACGTGATCAAAGCAGTTTTTAAAACACACTGGCACATTTTACAGTCTGACTTAGAACTATCCATTATCTTCCAGGATCCGCCCCTAGTTGGTTTCAAACGTGATTCTAATTTGAGAGATCACCTCGTACACGCGCACTTCACAAAGAACCCTGGTACATCAGTCCAGACGCTGCTCAGCCCTCTACCCAATGGGAATTATTGCTGCGGCAATTGTGCGCAATGCAACAATAAATATAAGACACTTTAGTCATCCCCACGCAGGAAAACGGTTCCCTATTAATAGTGTGATCACCTGCTCTTCCACCCATGTTATTTACATGCTGCGTTGCCCCTGCGGTTTATCATACGTGGGTAAAACTACTAGAAAATTGAAGCAACGCATTAGTGAACATAAGAGTAGGCCTAGTATAAGGAGAATTATACAACGGTATAGATCCAGTCCATTGTCTCTATTGGTCAGTTTGCATTCCAGCCGTGGCGATAACCACGATATCCCCATGCTAAAATGGAATGTTCGCACATCTTTTAATATCAATCCAGCTCTTATTAGTAGCCGTGGCAGTGTCCAGATCAATGTTTACAAAGATGTGCTGTAGCATTGTCGTTGCCTGGCAACGTTCCCTTTTTCAGCAGAAGTATCCGCAAATGATTTCAAATAGTTCCATTAAAAATACATTTTAATGTTCGTATTGTCTTTCTTTTTGAAATATTGACGGATAAATGTGTCAACCGTTGTATCAAAGCATTATGGAACTCGAAGCCGTGGGATGTCATGGATATCGCCACAGCTAGCGGGGTGTAACGGCACTCTGCTGCGCGTCGTGCCTAACCACTCCCGCGAGCCGTGGCCACTGCTTCTCGTTCCATAATGCTTTAATGACCGTGACTACCCAGTTGCGGTTCACTTTAATGATAACAAACATCACATCTCCTCCCTGCGCTTCTATGGAATAGAAAAAGTAAGGTTGCCATCTAGAGGTGGTGACCACAACTTTTTACTGATGCGGGAAGCTTTTGGGATATTTACTTTGAACACTTTAGCTCCCAAAGGTTTGAATGATGAACTAGGCCTACTACTCAATGTCATGCTGTAATTTTCATGTCCTATTTTATTGTCTCCATCACCCAGGTATTGAAGACCTGTGGAGTGGACGGATGTGTCCTGATCCCTTATCTGTATGAGTACATTTGCCATTCATTGCACAATTATCTTGATATCAGATTAAAAAGATTTTTGATTGTTAGTATTTGATATTTGTGCAATGTGTTGCAACTGCAGACTGAGGCTACTATGTTTTTAATATGTTTACATTTTTAAAATATGTTTACATTTTTCTAAATATCTTTATTGATGTTTCCTTTGCAGCCACTAGGTTAAGGCTAATTGGAGCCACTTTAGGTGCTGATTACTGACGAGATGCAGCCGGGGCCCAGCTCTCTGATTGCCATGTGGGCTATATATTGAAACATTTGAGTTTACTAGCCACTTGTATAACCTGATGAAGGTCTTTTTGACCGAAACGTTGTCACAATAAAATAGATATTTTTGCCAGTAAAGACAGTGTGCGGGACCTCTCCTTCTTGTATCTGTATAGGTAAATTACATCCTGACTCTTTTGGTGATGTAGGGCAGTTCATACCTCAGCAAATCTGATGAAGATAAGACTGGCTTACAGCCATGCACAAAAGACCATTCTCAATAACTTGAGAATGGTCTTTTGTGCATGGCTGTAAGCCAGCGCACCTAGCATTTATCCTGTTATCACTCCCTCCATTACTCCGGACAATGTTGGCCTGCATTTCTCTGTTGACACGACAAGAGGCAGTAGGGGAGAACCGGGTCAAAAGTCGCACTTTTTGGTTTTATTCCATTTACTCCGAAATTAATAGAGATAGAGATTCCACATGTTATGACACACAACTTGCACATGTCCTTCACTATTATCAACTGTAATGTTCGTGCTAGGATATAAGAGCTTAACATAAATAGGGCGAGAACGGACCGAGTGCAATGCGACATTTGTCCCTGCCGAGCGGGACAGAAGTCTCATAGGAGAGGGGCAAACGTCGCACGGCTGCAAAATGTGTCCTATCTCTGTTTTTTGGGCATGTAATTCTCTTTACTTTCAACGAATGTATTATTAGACATAATATCATGTTTGTATCAAAGTAATCAATGTTATAGGTTCAAAATCCATAGAAATAATGCGGGGTTAACAGCAATGGTTGGCGATAGGATAGCCTATTGGCAGGAAATTAATTTATTAGACGAATGGTTAGTCTGCACTAGTCATTTCCTTGTCTCGTTTCCACTTGAATATAACAGCCTATGAGCTGTCTTTCTTCCAGGAATTTAACAGCCTATCAGCTATCATCCTTTCAGGAAAGACCACCCCTAGTTGACCTCACTTATCCAGGTGCGCGCGGAGACCCTTACCAGTCAGTTGCCAGTGCGTTCGCTCGAAGTGAAATGTCAATTTATCACATCAAGTTCCGTCTGCTTCTCCACAACATTTAGGCTATAGGTAAGTGATAATCTGCATACAAAGTTGGTCAATAGCATTAGAAAGATCTTTAAGAGAGCTTTCATTTGACCTGTTCATTCTGCCCAAATGTCACTCGCGCACCCCTCTGGTTCTAAGCCATCACAACGCAACTTCTGTCACTCTACGGGATGCGACTTCTGCCCCGCCACGGTCTCCTGTCATTTCTCCCTGGCTTGCAGGCACGACTTGATCGCACGAAACTTGAAACCTATGCTATCATGTAGCCAGCAGATGTGCTAAGAAAAGTGCATATGTTTGCAAACTAATACAAGTGAACACAATTTTACAATCGAAAAATGCTTATGAGACCATTATTTTACTTATATGGGGCAAAAGTGGTTTTCCGTCGTTCTCTCCGTCAAATATGCTGCGATCGCGCCCCAAATTTGAACGGAGCTCGTACACGGTAATATGTGCAGGCATGTTTAACCACGTGATTGCAGGTCCAGTCATTCTGGAGAAAATGGCAACGCGACTTTGGTCCCGCGCGACTTTTGACCCGGTTCTCCCCTAGTCCCAGCACACCAAAATCAAGAAGGACTCCCACCCGGGTGACCGGTGTTCAAGATCCGGTGGGGATGACTTTATGTTATCATCAGTGTAACTGCTTTATCCACTGACAGCTACCATTAATGTTATGAAAGCTGCTGCTAGTTATTGTGAGCTCATGAGCTAACTGGCTATCCCGCTCTTATTGTGCTGGATTAGCATTGGAAGCATTGGAAACTGATGTGTCCAGGCGACAAGACCCATCTTAATTTATCAGACATTATTTCATGTCATTTCAATTCACAGCTATTTTAGTGGCATGACTAGCTTCCGTAGTACCAGTCCTGAACAGAAACAAGCCAGCTACGCACATAAGCCAGGCTCGACCTGACCTGGTGTTGTTAACAATCCCCTATTTGAACTGGCCTAACTTGGCTCTTTTTCAGGAATTGGGGTAAGTCTAAAGCACAGCCCAAAAAACAAATTCTGCACAAAATAAAAGTCCACAACAATCCATGTCATTAATGGGAGACATATGGAATATGAAAAAACACATTCGTGTTTTGAAGTCGGGTAGATGTATCTCGAAAACTAAAGCCTTTTTGAGGACTTGTCGCTCTCTGTAAAGGGCATTGTGTTGCCTCTGTATATGAAATGCGCTATAGCCTACAAATAAAGTTTAATTTGATCTGACTAGAATATAGGTAAAGACCGACAAGAATAGAGATCGTGCAGAGTAGGCTTCTTCAAGAAAAGTAGGCTGGACAGCGCCGCACCCAAATTCATCTGTGTCTTACCGATTTCTGTCATCTCTATCGTTTCCCCCTCCGATTCCTCATTTTCGGACGCAGAGTCAATCTCAGAAAACTCGTTTTCCTCACGGTCGCTCATTTTCTCAGTTTTTCACCTATCAAGTCATAATAGGCTATCTTCAAATGCAAAAAGAAACTTCAGATGAAGTAGCCTATGAATGATCACATTGTGTAGAGCCTATAGGCTACTATTACACAACATTGTCTCGAAAGAATCGAGTTGTTCAAGTTCTAACTTGAGAGAATGGGTGGGGTTAGAGAAGGGTTTGGAAGTGACATGGCTTGGTTTGACATTATGTAGAAATAGAATCAGGCTATCCAAATGTTCAAACTGGGAGATCTGGGTCAACAAATTGCAACCCTTTTCCGGTTGTATGCGGTTTTCAGTGAAAAATGATCTAGCTAGTTATTATGTTAAAATACCCATAAAACAGCGCCGTATTTTTGTGACATCATCGGAGTATAATTTTGTATAATAAAAATGACATCCTGAGTCAGAACACGCAGGTATTGTACATTTGGTAAATAAAACATCTTGTAATCAATATCAATAGCACATACATAGCCTAATCGAAATCTCATCTCACGACATACTCAAACCAGTCAATAGGCTTCACATCCAAGGACGGAACCAATAATAGAAATTGAATGTAGCACTAAATGCACACGGGGCCAAAACTTTGACGGACATTTAATGATCTCAAATATCACCGCTTTCGTCGGCTAATGGTTTGGAATCACCGCGTCCCAGCAATATCTAGCTAGCTATATAATAATTCATTTCCAGCGGTAGCTACTGCTAGGTTATCGATTCTGGCTAACTAGCTAGCTGTCTAACAAAGCTAGCTAGATTGTTCCGTCGTTGTGTCGTCTGATGTTAGCTAGCTACCCCAGTGCTACGTAGCTCGCCAAGAGGCAACGTTAGTGTTGCCATAACCTAACCGTAGTCATAACGTTATTTGCTAGAATGGAGCATTTCCATGGAAAGGTAACTAAAAACACTTGCAATGAAATAAACAAAGTTTGAAAATAAGATGCACAGCACATTTTGAAAATTTTTGTAATGCAAGTTCGACTAGCTAACGTTATTAGCTACCTTAGCAAGTGATTGTATCTAGGCCAGCTAGTGCTAACTGGGTTTGCAACACGTCCAACGTAAACATAGCTAGAATGTCTCCGTTCAAAGGAATGGCCTGACTGAGCCTTGCGTGCTCTAAATGAATATGATTAGCTAGCTAGTAGGACGTATGTAAAGGTCGGAGCTGAGAGGGCATTGGTTACATGCAGCATTTGATTCCCTGTAACTTTAGAGCACTGCAGAAGACCACTTGATTCCAGGTTTTCAGTTTGGCACTTCATCTCCCTCTACAGATTTCATACACCGCTGAACCCAAGATGAAAATGTTCTCGGTTTCCCACAAGACTGCCTTTGTGGTTGACCACTGCCCCTACATGGCCGAATCCAGCCGTCAACAGGTGGAGTGTGATGTGCAGACTAAGAGTCGTGCCCAGGGCGTGATCCCACTGGCCCCCGTGTCCAAGTCCCTGTGGACCTGTGCCGTGGAGTGCTCCATGGAATACTGCCGCATACTCTACGATGTATATCCCACCAACAAACTGGTGAGCCCCCTATGTTTTTCTCTTCCATTGCATACCACCTACACGACCTAGACATGTATCCGGGCTAATTTATATTGCATATACGGAGCCCTGTAACTAGTGATGGTGAAATGAGGCTTTCTGAAACACAGAGGCACATTGTATCGCAAATAGATTCATCACTCAGGCCTCATTAAAGGTACCCAATGTAGTTTTTGACCACTAGTATGCGCTCTAGAGCAAATTTGGGATGGTCCTTTAAGCATAAATCACAAGCAAAAGTTTGCAAAGAACTTTCGTGAGTGAAAGTGAGTCAAGTTGCATGTGCTGCTGGAGTTGGTTAGAAGAATTGTAAAATATGAATTAGTTAAATATAAGCCCCTGTCTCATCCCAAGATTGTATTTTACCAATTATATTTTACAATTTACTTTTTATTTGATGAAAGTGGGTGCTGATATGAGAAAATGAATAGACTAAGTAGAATTCAAGGATTCTTTCATTGTCAGGCCTACATCCAATATACAAGTAGCCATATGTTGGGTAAAATTGATGAGTAAAAGTATGTTTTGGCTCCTCAACCTAATAATAAAAACAGTACAGTAGCAATACAGTGAGAATATGGTATGCACAAAGTGTATAAAGTGTATGTTAATGATATCAATTAATCAATTATTAATTGATTAATAATTATTGACTTTCAATTCATCTGACTCCTTCAGTTTATCTGACTCCTTCAGTACTCTCATAATGATTAAAGCTACGTGAGATAACTTGGCAGGTTTCAAAGTGTGAGGAATTTGTAGCATATTTTAAAGACAGGATAACTGGCATTAGGATGAATATCACCTGGTCAAGACCAATCTGTACAATGTTTTACTTGTTGAGCCTAATCTTCCTCAGAGCAGGGTTATGAACTTGTTTACACAAGTTGACAGAGATGCTGAGCAAAGTGGTGTCAACTTAAATCATCTACCTGCCCCCTTGATCCTATTCCCACCAAGTTATTCAAGACTATTTTTTTTCACTCTGTATCCATGGACACATAAGCTATTGGAGCATTATGGAACTCGAAGCCGTGGGATGTCACGTCGTGCCTAACCACTCCAACTAGCCGTGGCGATATCTGTGACATCCCATGGCTTCGAGTTCCCTAAAGCTTTTATACAACAGTTGCCACATTTATCTGTCAATATTTTAAAAAGAAAGACAATGCAAACTTTAAAATGTATTTTTAATGGAACTATTTGTTAATAATTTGTGGATACTTCCGCCGAAAAAGGGAACGTTGCCAGGCAACGACAATGCTACAACACATCTTTGTAAACATTGATCTGGACACTGCCACGGCTACTAATAAGAGGTGGATTGATATTAAAAGATGTGCGAACATTCCATTTTAGCATGGGGATATCGTGGTTATCGCCACGGCTGGAATGCAAACTGACCAATAGAGACAATGGACCTGATCTATACCGTTGTATAAGTAAGGGATAATCAACGAGTAGGTGTGCGTTTAACAGTTTTAAAGCATGACGTGGAGGCGAATGAACCACCCGACGCGCAGCGGAGGGTGATTGCCTCCACGTCGTGCCTTAAAACCGTTTAACGCACACCTATGAGTTGATTATCCCGCTTATACCATGACCCCACATGCCAAAGACAAATAAATGTCCCATTTACTCGCATTTTGTACATTATAATATAAAGAAATGTTATTTATGTGTTGCTCATTGCTGAGTTTCATTATAGTCCCTCACTGCTAAATCACGTTGCTATGGAATTACAAATTGAATATCATATTTCTTGGAGGAACAGCGTTGACATCCAATAGTTAACATGGTTTTGGAACCGTAAATGTAATAGAAAGTGTCCATTACCTTTTCGTTCAGCAATGTCTCTCAACCCTGGATACGACCTAGCAACCAAACAATGAGCCTAGCAACCCAAACTAGCTAATTCCATAGCCTACTGTACCCATATATGACTGTAGCTACCTGATATTGCTAGATAGCAATGAGCGAAGTGTAGGCTACTGCATATTTGCTGTACAACATATAAATCATCCAGCTGTCAAACCTAGTTGCCAACAAACTGTATGATAGCCAGACACCTGATTGTCCAACTCCAAAAGTATTGTTTTCATGTCGTGGTATATCAGTGTCAGTTGTATCTTACGTTCATTGTGAGTTGATTTGCGAGGGCGGGATGTGTCATACCATAGAAACATTAAAGAGCTGTCAAAGACGTACAACTGACAGTGATAGGCTAACGTTATAACACGAAGTGAAAAAACAATTTTTGATGTCTGGCCATCATAAAGAGTTTGTTGGAAAATAGATTTGACAACTGGACAATGGATGCGTTGCAGAGCAAATATGCAGTATCCAACACTTTGTTCATGGCTAGCTAGCAATGGTACAGCAGGCTATGGAATTAGCTCATTTGGGTTGCTGTCAAAGCCGGCGCATTAATTTAGATCGGTAATTAAACTTCAGCCGAACTACGTGTGCGTATACACAGTTTTAACACACGTCTGCTGGCCAATCAGAAAATAGTATTAACCCAGGCCATGGTATAATGTAAATTGTTCCCTCAGTACAGGCATTTTTCCATCAGCACTTGAAACTGCCCTGGTAAAAACCCATTCTGAAGAAAAACAACTCCTCAGTCCTCAATTTTAGACCAATCTCCAACTTCCCCTTTTTACGTAAAGTTCTAGAATTTTTTATCTATTTCAACAGCTTAGTGATTTCCTAGCAGCAAATTGTATCCTGGACACTTTTCAGTTAGGTTTTAGTGTCAGAGCACAGAGGCAGCGCTGGTCAAGGTCGTCAACGACCTCGGAATCAATGCTGACTCAAAAGCTCCCTGTCCTTGGCCTCCTGGACCTGAGTGCAGCATTTGACACATTCAAAGTTTTGTTTTCATTTGTTGATCCAGCTCGTGATTCAGATCTTCTCCAAAATTTAAAAGCTTGTAAGTTGGCCCATGCTACACCCCTCCACCGAGTTTCATGAAATTCGGTCAGGTAGTTTTTGCGTAAACCTGGTTCAAAAAATGAGTGTTTGGGCGGGCCCATGGACCTAACCCGTGCTTTGGATCCGCTTCAAAATTGTGTGGGTTCTAAGCTGAACCATGCTACACCCTTCCACCGAGTTTAGTGATAATTGGTCCAGTAATTATTGCCTAATTCTGCTAACAAACACATACACGTCACAGAAAACACAATCTCTTGCCTTGTGCTGTCGCAGAGGTAATTACATTAACATAGACATATGCAATATAACTGAACCTTGATACAGGTCTACCACATTACCCAAACAGTGCGTTGAGAACTCCAAAAATAATTTATGTTGTCATATGGTAAATATCACAAAAGTATACAAAAAAATAAGATATCAGCTTAAGTGCTTTGGCTTACAATGGTTTAAAGACATGTTTTAAGGAATGTCTACATATTGGTTCATTCTTTTGACTGGTGTAAAAAAGTTGTGCACCAAATAACTATACCCCTGTTATTTAAAGGACAGGTTCAGAATCTAGCATTATAAGCCATGTTATAAGGTTATTTACGATCATACAACGGCCGATATCAAAGTTTCGTCAACCGGTGCACTCTTGAGATATAGCCCATCGCCGCTAACACACTCAATGGATCCATAAGTGTATAGACAAAATCCCTCAAAAACACCATAACCTCTCGTTTTCAAAGACAGAACTGGTGTCCGTTTAACTGGTGTCCGTTGATGCTCTGGCAAAAAAATTGCCACAATGTATGCTTCCGATCGGGTTTTATTGATCATATTATACCCATTGATTTGTATTGACAACAAGGCCAGAGATGTTTGGATTCATCCACGTCCCATATTTATTTTGATCAACAAACACTTCTACCAAACACTATCAACAGCTGCAAAGCAATCCTAGGCTTCTCAACTTGTTGTTGTTGTTGTTGTGTACAGTAGACCTGTAACCCGGAAGCGGCTATTCTTCTACGGTAGCTTCCAAACTTAGTCAAGACCTCCCAAAGTTCAAGCGGAATTTTACAAACGCCTATACTGCGAGTGAAAATAGTTCTATGCTAAATGATTTTTGTCAGAACTTCAACGGACACCGGTGACCACTCGGTGAGTTTCCTGTCTTTGAAAACAAGAGTTTATGCTGTTTTTGAGGCATTTTGTCTATGCACCTACTGTATGGGTCCAGCTATATCTCGAGAGTGCACCGTTTGACAAAACTTTGATATCGGCCGTTGTATACAATCGTAAACAACCTTTTAATATGGCTTTTGCTAAATTCTGAACCTGTCCTTTAAATATTATTTGTTTATAGCTTGTATTACTATATTGTATTGACTCATGGGCATGTTTCAGGTCAATTACATTGTGAGTGATTCAGAGTTCCACATTCTGAACAGTTGGAGGCAAGAGGACCAGAGCACTCAAGAGGTAATCAACTTCCACATTTCACTCAGAGGTTTCCTGGAGAAAATGGAGAAAGACAACATGACTACAAATCCTAACATGGGTAGGGTCTCTCACGTTTAAAAAACACCTTTCCAGTTATTTCTTGTCTTTCCATCCTAGTAGTAGGGTGCACAAGGATCCATGTGGTGAGGACGGGAATCACCTTACAAGATTTTTCACGTGTGTGGTTGCATTTCGGAACATCGGACCACATCTTAAGCCCCTGACACACCAGACCGATAATTGGCTGTCGTGAACGTCCTTGAGTGTCATGAGTGTCAATGGCTTGAGTTGGTGCAGTGTGTCGCACACCATTGGCTACATCGGATAATTTTCGGCATGAGTCGGGACATTTGAGCATGTCTAATCGGCGTCGGAGTGAGCGGGCACGTCGGGAAAAGAGAGATCACTCTGATTGGCTTACAGAAGTCACGGAAGTGACTAAAGCAAACAAACTCAAACCAGTGATATTAAAGATGGCTACCTTACGGTGAAAACAAAAACATGGGGAAAAAAGCTCAACGCAAATAATTGTAAAATCCGTGGAATACCATAGTTTCATGTAGATTCAATTGAACATGTCATTGGATCGTTATGACACATTTCAGAAAAATCGCTATTCACGACGTCAACTGCATTTCGGTGTAGCCTACTACTGCATTTTGTCATCCAAGTCCTTGTATGCTACGGTGCAATGTTGAATGTAATGTAATCTTGAACATTGGGTAAACAACAGTACAGTTGATTCCATGTTCCATGTATGAAGCAGAAATATGAAGTAGAAGAAAAAACCCAGGAGCAATGTTTCTGCACTTCCCCGCTCATAGGCTGCAGTGCACTCTATTCAAATCTAAATGTGACTACTTTAGAAGAAAATTTGTAGTTAACGCCTTGGTTTCTTTTCAAACACATAGGAGATTCTTGATTAACAATCAAATTCCTTTTACAAAATAGAGGGGATAAGGCAAACACCTTCAGTTACAAACGGGTGTAGTGGTAAATACAGAGGTGGGTAAACTGTTGAATACAGTTTACCCACCTTGTTTTCCCTCATTGATTAACACAGTTGATCAGAAAATAGCTGAGTAACCTCTCAGACTCATTTTAAAGAGGTGGGAAAACCGAGTTTACCCTCCGCTACAGCCCTGGTTACAATAAATGTTAAGAAGGAAGACAAACATGATTGAAAATCAAAAAGTTAAAATTTATTAAAATGTTGCTGGAAGGAGCTGCAGAGGGAAGTCAATGGGTTATCGACTTGAGGGAACTAAGTTCAGTCAATTACTTTATTACTTTTGTTTTGTTACAAATGATGATTTGACAAGTAGAAAGAGGTATACAAATCGGATTTGGACACACACGGCAGATAAACTACAAACCAGATTTCAGAATACACCTGTCCAAATACTAACACTATATATTAACTACTGGGCTAACGGGAAAGTTCCTTGACAGTCACTGTAGGATCCATGCATGCTTTCACCCATTTTGTGCGGTTTCTCATTCTCTTTCACCTATGCCTCTTTTGTTCTACAACACAAGGAGCCAGGGCTGATAACGACAGTGCTAATTTCAATTTATCAGACCTCTTCAATTTACACAATTTAGTAGACATTTTCAGAGATTACCATCTTGCTGAGCGTGAGTGCTGTATTTGTAGCTAAACAAACGCAGCGTTATTAACGTTTTATACATCCGGTGGTCTTCCGTTTCCCCTTTATACAGACTACTACCACCTGGTGGTGTGGAGTTATTTCATCTCACGCAAGTGCAGAAACGTACACGCTTGTCGGCTGCTGGCTGTTGTCCGCTTGGTGTGTTCAAGTGAAACTTGTCGGCCCTGAAACAGGCAACGCAAGGCGACGCAGCAGTTGTCCTCGTTGGCGCTAGTTCTTTGATGTCGGGTTGGTGTGTCAGCCCCTTTATCCCGCTGTTTGCTGTAAAATGTAAAGCAAAATGCATGTTTGTGTGCGGCACTCATGTAAAAACACTCTCTGTAAAAACAAATCTTGCTGAGGTATACAGTTTGCAAAGTCTTGTACTGTAGAATATTTTACAATTGCACAACTACCCTCTCTGACTCATTTCTTCCTTGAAACACTATTGTTTGAGACAGATTTTGCTGTAAGTATCTGGACCTACAGTACTTCTTTCCTTTGTGTTAGCTCATGTCAGCTCTGGCAGCGGTAGGGCCGCCTAACCCACACGAGGACCCAGAGTGTTGCAGCGTCCTGCATGGGCTGGTAGCGGCAGTGGAGTCACTCTGCAAGATTACAGAGCTGCAGCATGAGGCACGCACCACCCTCATGGACACAGCTGACAGGGTTGCCAACAGAGGGCGCATTATCTGCCTCACCAACGCCAAGAGGTAAAACAAAGCACAGCGGTTGGACTCATGCAAATCTGTCTTTATTGCTATATTCTTCATTGTTTGAACTTTTGACAGGCCTTAGTTGAAGTGTATATTCTGTTTGTCTTTAGCCTTAATTACCTTTGTCTTAACCTTTATCTTCATACACAGTAGAATGAGCATATTCTCAGTTTCCGTCTGTTTTACAGTGACACCCATGTGCGGATGCTTGAGGATTGTGTCCAGGAAACCATCCTAGAGCAAAACAAACTGGCCGCCGGCTCAGATAGGTGTGTGTGTCTGTGTATGTGTGTGTGTATAGTATACATACATTTAGAGGGTGCAAGTGACTGGCCTGAGCTTCATTCTTATGATATGATTTGTTTAAGGGTAGAAGAGGTTGCTTGCTTTTTTTTGAGCCATTGCTACAAGCTGTTATCTGCGTTACAGACTAATGGCCATCCAACAATGTGAGCTGGTTCTAGTCCACATCTACCCTCAGGGGGAGGACACCCTGGTCTCTGATCGACCAAAGAAAGAGGTGGGTGCTTGGAGTATTTGAGCCCAAGGCCAAAGGTTAATTGAGAATATGTATATAATTAATCTATAATGGTTAGAGATTGTTGGCCTTTAATTTAGCAAATATTATGTTATACATTTCTTGGTATGCAAAAAAAAAAAAGAAGCAAAACTGTGGTCTTGAACATCGTTCCATGTCCCCTGGCAGGTGTACCCTTTGCTGACTAGTGAGGTCCACAGTGTACGGGCCGGGAGACATCTGGCTTCCAAACTCAACGTTCTTGTTCAGCAACACTTTGACTTGGCGTCTACCACCATCACAAACATCCCCATGAAGGTAAAGGCCAGTCCACATTCAAACTATCACTGTAAACTATATTGCTATAACTATTTAGTTGGTTGAGTGAGTGTCAACACTAGAGAATGTTATTGTTCCAGGCACCTTTCAATCAAACGGTTTTTCTATCTTACTAATGACATGAATCATAAAGTTAGGGTTATTATTATCCATGTTAATTTAAAGTGGCAAGCTCAACCCTTTTCATATAGCCTAAATGTTGCTTTTGCTACTCTATTATTGCTGATTGAGGTAACACAATAATGATTCAGCCTTCCCCTTATTCATGAAAGCCTTTCCATTTTCAGTTCTGAGAGTTCTACTGTAGGTGTCTGCATGACCTTCCCTGCAGATAGGCCCAGACGGGACACAGGTAGTGAAGGCATGTTACATAAAACAGTGGTTGGTCCATCAGAGAGGATAGGCAGAGTTATGCTCTGCTCTGGCAGCTGGAGCTGGTCCCTTAGCGTCTTCATTGCAAGCAAGTCTAAAGTCCAGCAATCATGGCCCTCCAAACCACAACCCCCCCTCAGAACTAGTCCATTCATTTGTGTATGAAACATTTTAAATTGTGGTATTCTATCAATTTTGTGTGTGACGAGGTTGGGATAATCCAATTGTAAACTTGGGGAATTACAGAAATGTTACACAGGTGTTTAAAGCTAACTAACCAAGACAACACTGTCAACAAGCAACATGTTTGAATTCATGCCCATATCAATATTATATGTTTTTTTTTTGTAATGCACTTGATGACAATGTAATTAGCTAGCAAACCTAAACTAGCTAGCCAACCACACAAGCTAGCCAACCAGAGCTTGCACACAGGACCACTGAATGTTACATTGGAAGATAAGATACTTAAATAATCCCTGTGGGTGAATATTGGTGTTTCAGCAGTGGAAAACGTACAGCAGCGGGAAAAAAGTACAGCAGAATAGATAGAGAATATTAAAGCATTATGGAACGAGAAGCAGTGGGATGTCACGGACATCGCCACGGCTAGCGGGAGTGGTTAGGCACGACGCGCAGCGGAGTGCTGTTACACCCCGCTAGCCGTGGCGATATCAGTGACATCCCATGGCTTCGAATTCCATAATGCTTTTATACAACGGTTGACACATTTATCCGTCAATATTTCAAAAAGAAAGACAATACAAACTTTAAAATGTATTTTTAATGGAACTATTTGTTAATTATTTGCGTATACTTCTGCTGAAAAAGGGAACGTTGCCAGGCAACGACAATGCTACAGCACATCTTTGTAAACATTGATCTGGACACTGCCACGGCTACTAATAAGAGGTGGATTGATATTAAAAGATGTGCGAACATTCCATTTTAGCATGGGGATATCGTGGTTATGGCCACGGCTGGAATGCAAACTGACCAATGGAGACAATGGACCGGATCTATACCGTTGTATAAACATAGATAATATACATAGCCCATAGATAATATACATAGCCTATAGATAAAATTAAATTACAAGAAAATTACAAGTAAAAAAAGTAAACGGTATGCATAAATATAGGATACATACATACATACATATATACTCTACATACAGTACAGTCTAGATATATGTATAATACTCAAATATACATACATACACAAGCTAGATTAATGCGACAGAGAGCTGACAATTCAAAAATGCTAGATGTGAAAATGCTAGAGTCTATTAGCTTGACTAAGCTTGTCTGTTAAGCTTAGCTAGCTACTCCCAAAATATTTTTTTTATAGTGGTGTGGCCCACATGCTGTCAGTCTGATGTAGGGCTGTTAACTGAGCTCAGGAATGATATTCGACTTTCTCTCCTAAATATTTTCAGAAAATCGAATATATTCGATTATTGGTATTATAATTTTGCAAAAAATGATGTCTATTATAATGGAACTAGTCGGTACCAGCTCTAACCACAAGAGGCTGCCTATTCTCAAACACAAACCATTAACTCTTTTGTGTCCATCTCTGTCAACATTCAAGTATTTACGCGATTCAAGTAGGCTGTTCAAGTATTAATTAGGCTGCTTGATTTCTTAAGACCACGCCTCTGTCCAACAAACAAAGCTTGTCCCGCGTTGTGTTCATAGATTAGACATTAGTTTTAAGAAAATGACTCTTAAAACACAGACAACTGGCCTGCAGGCTGCTGTACCATAATGTTATAAGAAAACAAGCTACACGATACTCCACACCTCCCTCCACACATCAGTACGAAGCTAGTAACGTTAGGTGCTTGATACAGTAGCTAATTAGCCCGTAGCTAGTAAACAGATCATTCTCACAGGCCTATTTTCTAAAAATGTTGTCCTGATGAATGTCAATCTGGAGTTTGCGAGGTGTTTGTGCTTTCCGCATAGGCTACATCGCCAACACCTAGCATTTAATCTGCTCCGTCCGAAATCCAAATCTCATGGCTATATCCCTTTTAAAAATAGTTCAGGCCTTTGCTACTGGGGCTGACAGCTATTAACACGTTTAGCATTGAGATGATAAGTTAGGATAAGAGTCATTAAGGTCCAAATTTAAGTTTGTTGCTTCAATAATGTTAAAACAGGCATGACGTGACAACTGTGCCACCTACAGCTGGCCGAAATCGATGAAGGTGATTAATTTGTGTTAATTGTTATTAATGTATTAATTATGCATAATTAATGTAATTAACACGTTAAATTGACAGCCCTAGTTTTGGCATGATTAGAAGATCGGCGAGATTCGAGAGGCTGTGTGACGCGCACTGCTTTGTGGTAGCCTACTAATCGAATCTACACTTAAGATCGATTGAGCATTTTTCCCCCATCGATTCTGCATTTTTTCCCCAAAGTTGATGACTAATTGAAGTTCGAATATTTATTTGACAGCCCTAGTCTGCTGACATCACACAAGGGACACTTTTTAGTTTTGAAGTGATCACTGGAAAATCCCAAAACACCTGCAATTATGCTAGGTGTCGCCAAAAATAACAATAAACTGAAAAGTTTGAGATTGGCACTTTCACAAAGGTAAGTACGACATGTGCATGTGTTCACATGTCTTATTTATTTTGATAAGGTGGCCATAGAGGTAACGTGCCAGTGTCACTCTGTTGCTCGTCATTATTGCTTCTTCTCTCACTTGCCATCTCACTAACGTTAGGCTCAATCTTAGGTTCTATGACTAATAAACACACATGAAAACCTCCAGGAAGCTACCGCTTTAGTGAGCTACGCCACAAGCTAACTAGTCAGTGTTATGGGTGGGCGGTATTTAGATTCAAATCGGGAGTAAATTCACCTCAGGAGTAAATTCACCCCCCCCCCCCTCACAGCGAGACTAGCCAGTTGTGCTTGGCTTATTTGTACATTTTTAGTGCAGTGGCACCACTTTAAAGGTGTAGTGTGTTATTTTGAACATTTAGCCCTATTTATGATATGTCTAACATCAATCTGAAACATAGAGACCATCATTTCATTGATCGCTCAAATATTGAGCTAGATCGAGATTTTCGTCCGACTCAAATTTCTTTATAATGGTAGTGGCCAGGGCATGTAAATATGCGTTCAAAAACTAGCAGGAAGCTCAGTGTGTAATCTTACCGGTCTCAGTATGCTGTACTGAGAAATGTATCACAATCCGTTGCGTTATGTGCTTGGCAAGGCTTGGATATGAGCATTGCTCCAGCCTAATTTTCACCGCTCCCGCACAGGGGTTCCGGGGAGGGGTAAGTAATCCCGGCTATTTAGGATTTGTAAATTGTTTTTGTTTTTTGGGATTTGGAATCCACCTAGCTAGGTGAGCGCATTCTACATTATAATAATGGATCATTATTATTATTATTATAATGACAAAGAACTTGATTTAAATATGATGGCACTGGCTACAGATTTGAGCCTGACACAGGCAATCGACTCTAAGAGATGGATGATAGGAGCGCAAGACAAGCAGAAGTAAACAGATGCCCACAGAAGGTGAAAGCTACCGAACGGTACGTTTTATTGGCAACAAACAAACATGGAATTAAACAATACACCCTGCCATTAGCTACTGGATTAAATCACTATGGAGTGGAATCACATTACCACTAGTAAATTCATCTTCGTCTATGCTCTCCACAAACCCGCAAGTCTGACCTACGGAGCACTCAGGTTGGAGTGTTTGTCGATCCCCAGAACAAGCCAAAATTTCAATCGGTCTGGGTCTGACAGCCTATAAACAGAAATGTGTATCGATGTTGCATTCATTTTGTTCCCACAACTGGGGACTGTACATTCGCGCACCATTGCTGTTATACATGATATGTCCTGTTAAGTTTTGCTGTAGGCTAGTTGTAAACTCCTTCTTCATCTTGTTCTATGTTTGTACTATGAGCTTACTCTTGTCTCGTTACAAAGCTGAGGTTTACAGTGCAAAACGTAGTGCAGTTAGCAAAATAGTTCTTGTTCAAATGTAGCTGTTTCAACATACAGTACGCAAGTAGCCTATATTTATCAGGACAGTATACTGACACCAAGTTATATTAAACCATGAGTTTCCCATGTCTGAAAAAGCTACACATTAACATGCCCTTGCCACTTACATTGCAAAGAAATTTGAATCGGACGAAAATATCGATTTTGCTCAATACTTGAGTGATCAGTGAAATGATGGTCTCTATGTTTCAGATTGATGTTAGGCACATCATAAATAGGACTACTTGTCCAAAATAGCACACTACCCTTTTAACACTTGTCATTGCGATGCCATTCCTTCCACGATCACTTGCTTCCTGACTAGGCTCCATCTGGGGCTGTCAGACTTTTCAGAAATACGTGACCACCTCCTGAAACTAGGGATGCACCGATGCATCAGCCGAACATCGGCCGATATTGGCCTTGTTGACAGCCATCGGCCCATCGGCAAATATAATTACATTCACCGATGGTAGTGGCCGATGTTATGTTGCAACAATAACGGCTTTTTTTTGTCGCAAAATGTAGCCTACCCAGCTGCAGATTCGGAGAAGATCCGTGACGTAACTCCGCAAACGCACGTGTAGTTTGCTTTCAAATTAAAGTGAAATAAAAATTGCCGTTTTGGAACCAAACACTTAATTTCTTTGGTTCCCTGGCACAAAAGGGGGAATAAAAATAAAATAAAATAATCATCGGCCATCGGCATCAGCCATCGGCCGGATTGTTATTTTAAACATCGGCATCGGCCCAGAATTTTGCAATTGGGTGCATCCCTACCTGAAACTACCCCTTTAGACAGCTATGCCACCGAAAAGCTAGCAATCCAATATGCACAGGTGGTTGATATTTCAGTGGAGTATGTTTAACCAATTCATCTCACTTGCACTAAAATGTGGGCTTGCATTTTCTATCAGTAGTCCATATTATTTCTGCTCTGAATCCTGTCTTTTCAGTTTGCTCATTCCTCTATGAACCATAGAAGACCATTTTTATTGGCTGCTAATGTTTTATTGTGGATTGTCATTCCCATCAGTTGCCGTATCAGTTATCATCATTAGTAGAAGGCTGCTAATGGTCTGGATTTCATATTTCCCATCAGACAGGCCAGCCCTTTGGTTATCCCAAGTCATTAAAGGGCAGATGCCTCCTTGCCCATATACGGTCACAAAAGAGTCTTAGGATAGAGTCTTAGGCCCTTATCTACTAAGATCCCAAATAAAGAGTGCAAAATTGCATTGGTAGTCCTTCAGATTGCACGTTTAGTTGGAATGCATTTTGCAGGTGATCTATCAAGGATAATTGCGTGAATGACAACAGGTGTAAAAGTGTGAAGACAGACCTATTTAAAAGAGGGGTTGTTCGTGTTGTATCCCACAATTGCACCATGGAAGAGGAGGGAAAACGCAAAAGCAGTAGACTTAACTATTATTTCGTTTTGCAACACGCCAAAGGTGCGCTCAATGATGTTACTCGTGCGGATATGGACCGCATTGTATCTGCTCTCCCCGGGAGTATTTGGGTGCAAAACGAAATAATAGTTAAGCCTGCTGCAATAAAATTATTCTCTCTAGCATGAGACTGTGGCTCAGCTGTAACGTTATAGAACCACAAGACACTGGAAATAACCCAGATAAAAACCCAGATGCAATTAAATAATTAACTTAAAATGAATAAATGCAAAAATAGCACATAGTAGACTTAACTTTATAGACACGTAACCTTATAGACTCAAATATTTCCCAAATTGAGGTGCCTATAAACCAGCCATCTCCAAAGTCACCATCTCGCAACTTGGAGAAGAGAGCACAGTTCCTCACAATGAAGGAATTAGTACCTGCCCTACAAAGGTATTAAATAGCAAATGTAAACACCATCCTTGATAAGTCACTGAGCATGTGCTACAATTATGTATTTGCATTTTCTCCTCCCATATTTTGCACGCGAGGGTAGGTATGCCCATTATTAATTATTATTATTAATTTCGGCCAAAAGTACTAATTGGATAGAGCGTGCAAATTTGTACACTTGGAAGGACGCAATCCTCCATGCACACCGTTCATAGATTACCTTGCATATTTATTTGCGGGTATTAAGGCCTTTGCACACGTAAAACTTTAGTAGATAAGGCCCTTAGAGTGCTAGTGTATGATCAATTTTTCCTTTTGAATTTATTATAGAAGCTCTGCTAAGTGACAGAGAGACAGCCATTACTCCAGGAGGAGGTGCATGACTGGGCTGCTCCAGCAGTGGCCTGTTTCTAGTGTAGTGAGAGTTGATTGACACAGGGGCTACCAAGGGACAGTGCACTACAAAATCAAAGTTTAGCAGATGTTCTCAAAGCTCAAAAAGTCACCCTACAAAAGTTAACAAATACATTGTTAATGTCCATGCCTTCTCTCCCACGTCCCATCATGCTCCACACATCTTAACAACCCTTGCCTACACCTGTTTAGGCTGGCTCCACCTCAAATTAATGATCGATTCCTGTTTTGTTAATTTCTTCATCCCATCATAATGTTTATATGACTCTTGGAATGGCTGCTGTTTTCATGCTGTATTTTCTGTTTTGCTAGCCCACATTAAATGTTTGTGACCAGGTCAGTACTTTCACACACACCAAAGGGACCGCAGAATGCTCAACACTCCTTATATTTTGAATTGACAGTCCAGTATATGACACATCAGAGACGGGGATGGACGATCCACCCACAGCAGATGCATGCTTTTGGTTTTAGTCCAGCTCTAACACACACCACACACACACACCTGATTTAAAGACCAATGTTGAAAATGTGAGATCCAAGTTGATTAATCGATTAATCGATTGATTCAATTAATCGTGTGGTATGTTGGTGCTAGGCCAGAACAAAAGTAGACCGTGTGGACTGGAGCTGCCCATCCCTGATCTAGATCAGCATCAATGTTTTTTGGCAAATAGACATGTATGCACCCTGTAGTTGTCTAAACTTTCCCCCTCATATCTCAATCCATACGCTGATTACCTTTGACGATACCTTCTCTTCCTGTGAGATACATTTGGTCGCACCCCCACCCCGCCTGTGTAGTGTCTTGCTGTGGTCCTCTGTGCTGTGTTGAGTAGTAGTTGTTGAATCAGAGCTATCATCATTTTTACCTCCCATTTCTCTCTCTCTCTCCCACACTCTCATCCTGTCTCTCACACTCTCATCATGTACATAGTAGTGGTAGGCAGGTAGATGCCTTCTCATGTAACTTGGTAACAAATCTTTGGTCCTTATACATCCATGTTTATGAATATATTATGATATTCTGTGTTTTACATTTAAGAATATTCAATTTCCGAGATGTTAGAGGTCCAAAATTCTGACTGAAAAACAAGAAACTGCACAGCACTGCTCATTGTTATGTAATTTGACAAAGAATGAAAGAGTTACTGTAACAGCAACACATTTGATATGTGGATTTGAAAAGAGGGGGGTTTCATCTTGCTCTGTCACTTTGGAGTCTAGCGAACATGAAAGCAGCAGTCTGTGTATTATCTGAGTGCACTGTTGAGTATCACATATCCTGCTGATTTCTCTCATTGTTTCTCCTTGCTCTGTGGACATGTAGGAGGAGCAGCATGCCAACACGTCGGCCAATTATGATGTGGAGCTCCTTCATCACAAAGATGCCCACCTGGAATTCTTCAAGAGTGGTGGGTACCAGCATAGCTTTGTTTGTTTTTACATGTTAAGATATTCACAAAAATGGGATCAAATTATTTTTTTCTGTTGTGCAGGTGACCTGCACATGGCTGGTAGTACCAGTCGAGATAGTGGACTCAAGGAAACCGTTACACTAAAATGGTGCACTCCTCGCACAAACAGCATAGGTAGGCACTGTGAATTTGTATTCTTAAAGTCATAATCAGTTTTTGGAACAGTGCCACGCAGCCCTATCTGTGCTATCTAACATGCCTTCGAGAGAATGAACGTTTTTGGCATATGTTGTTGGGCTACCACATTAGGATTCTGTGGATTATGACGAGAAAGTATAGTTTAGGGCTATTGGGAACAAGTGACAATATTGCAAAATGCGCCCCATATCCATAATTTAGAACATTCAAAAATTGCAGAATTTGATACAACTTGGTCCTGTAGTGATTTGAAACCCTTTGTTGTGTCTTATCTGTATATTTCTTATCTGTGTGCGTGTGTATCAGAGCTGCACTACTGCACCGGGGCCTATCGCATCTCACCCACAGATGTCAACAGTCGTCCCTCTTCCTGTTTGACCAATTTCCTCCTAAACGGTGAGGCTGAGGCACTTTTAGCGAAGTACATTGATGTTCTATGAGATTTTTTCTGTTTTTATTTTTTCTGCTTCTCTTTACTTTTGAGTTTGTTGATCAGATCAAGTCCCAGATTAACACCTTGTTAATGCCCTGCATGTACAGCAGTCCAGTAGATAGCTGTTGTGTAATTGAATAGGCATAAACTATTATCTTAACGTATATAGCTACATATTCCTTGATCCTCCTCTCTCCGAGCAGGTCGCTCAGTGCTCCTGGAGCAGCCCCGGAAGTCAGGGTCAAAGGTCATCAGCCACATGCTGAGCAGCCATGGAGGGGAGATATTCCTGCACGTGCTCAATAGCACCCGCTCCACCCTGGAAGACCCTCCCTCTATTAGCGAGGGATGTGGGGGACGGGTGACAGACTACCGCATCACTGTAAGCCACTTCTTACCCGTACTACTCAGGCTTAAGCCGCTTTCACACCATGGTAATTTTCCTCAGGAACTAGGAACTTCTGGGGGTACTAGCTGTGTTCACATCACAGGAACCAGGGTCTAAAGGAAAGTACCAGGGAATTAATTTCCCCCCAGAAAGTCGCTATTGGCGAGGTGGTACAAGCCATTTTCCCACTAGAAAACCACAGGTACTTTCAGTGGCGATTGCTCCTACAGTATATGCCAAGGTAAACCTGGCATACCTATAACAAATCCAAATAAAACTTGATTTTTGCGCTTTCTTTCAGTGAAAGAAGGCAGAAAAATTGACTTTCTTTGTGTTAACTGTTTTGGTAGTGCTCCGTCACCCCCTACAGGGCCTCATGAAAATAAAGTCCACGGTTATGGTCAGTTGACAGCGGTCTAACTAGCTCATCACTTGGGCCAGGTAAAAGGCTTCTGGCTTACGGAAGTCAAGGAAAATGAAAAATCAACCAATTAAATTAGCCCACACATACAAAACCACGAAAAATGTCATCATTCAAGATGTAACCTGACCTGTGATTTGTGAAAATGCTTAAATGGGAGTACGGGTGTAGGGTAAGCCTGCTCTTGGGTGGCTCATATTACAATTCCTATTGACATTTTAACATGGGGACAGTTTATCCAATCAAAACTAGTGATGATTGTCCTGGCATTCATCTGGCTCTCA
The DNA here is from genome assembly GCF_949987555.1 of Borostomias antarcticus. Taxonomy (NCBI): domain Eukaryota; kingdom Metazoa; phylum Chordata; class Actinopteri; order Stomiiformes; family Stomiidae; genus Borostomias; species Borostomias antarcticus. The sequence goes on from NC_140246.1 coordinate 11,379,704, forward strand.
ATCACCTGAGAGCCTGATAACGCGAGGCTAGTCACTTACAGTCACGTTAGCTATCTAGCTAACCACTGGCAGCGATCAACATGTAAAATGGAAAACTAGAACATTTGTTGAAAAATGATTTCACAAAACTAGCACCAGCTCATATGATTGATTGCAGGGCTGGTGGACTGGACTAATGAATCAGAGACAAGGCATTAGATTGTGTTTATTTGGGGGCAACCAATGTTTGAGTGCATGGCTGTGGATATACCTGGTCCAGGGCTTGTCTTATACTGTATAAACTAGGCTTGATCAATATGGTTTAAGATAAAATGGCAACCTGGTGTGGGTTTCCCAAAAACAAATGATCTTTTGATCAAGCCAAGGTCAATGATGCATGTCTCTGTCTTCTGCAGGACTTTGGGGAGTTCATGAGGGAAAACCGATTGACTCCAGTCCCAGAGACCCCAGCTGCTGGTCCCTCTGAGAAGTTGCCGGCGGAGAGGGCCAAAGGCCAGCTGGAGCGCTACACTCGCTACTGGCCAATGATCATCTCCCAGACCACCATCTTCAACATGCAGGCGGTGGGGAACATAGATGTTCTACTTCACTACCATCCAGTGTACACAAGTAGTCCCTAAACCCAATACATGGGTAAAACTGTAAGGATTAGAATGGTGTGAGAATTCTGCCCATCAAGGGTGATGGAGCCCAAACATCTCGCCCATCCCGGCCTTCAGGTCTATATCCCCCGTATTTAAGGGAAAGAAGATAAAACCTTAAATATTGAAAAACATAGACAAAGCATAGAGTAAAAATAATTTGGACAGTAATAACAAACCAAACCTACAGCTTAACAAGCACTTAAAAACACACTAAATCACTGTGATGCCTAATGGTTGATTTTTGATGTATATCAAATATATATTTACTAAAATGCTGGTTTTAATTTGTTTGGTTTGTTTATCTCCCAGGTGGTTCCACTCGCTAATCTCATAGTGAAGGAGAGTCTAAGTGAGGAGGATGTGCTAACTTGTCAGAAAACTGTCTATAACCTGGTGGATATGGAGAGGAAGAATGATCCCCTGCCCATCTCCACTGTTGGCTCTAGGGGCAAAGGCCCCAAAAGGTAAGTTGATAATGATGACTATTTATAATATGTACATGATTCAGGTACCATGTACAATGAAGCACTTAAGCCCAATTCCCATTGACCAAAAAACTCACCAACAGCCACCAACAACTGTCATATAAAACATAACCATGGGATGGCGCAGTTGACTAACATACTACGAGACGCCCTGTAACAGCATTTATTTAGTGTTTCAGTTATGGTAGAGTGCAGTTACAACAAATAACTTGTATTTGAGAGCTAGTAGAGTAACGTGCGAGTAAGATGTATTCGGCCACAACAAAAAGAGTTAAAAGTAGCCTTAAAAGTAGCCTATTGAATGTTGTGGACATTGTTTTATTCAGAAGATACAACACAGCCCACAGGGGAGGTGACACAGGTCTGTATTATTTTCACTGGCCTCTCGCTATAACTTTCCCTGCACGTTTGTGATGTCAAACATGACATCAGAAAAACTACGGAGGAAGGCACTGGTAATGTAAATGTCAATTGCATATTCATCTGGTGTTTCTTCCTGGTGGTCTTGCATTTACAAAGCCCATTTATTGGCGCAAATCTTCTGTATTTTTTGAATCTTTGGAAAATGGTATTGGCTGCACCCAATGTTTTGCTCGAACCTACGACTCAGAATAAGAGTGTCATGCTCTACCGACAGAGCTAGCTGTATCATGTATTCTGTTGTGAATTCTTCTGTGGTCATATTGTGATCTCCCTCCTCACTGGGTTATCATCTTTTTGGGCTCCAGGGACGAGCAGTACCGGATAATGTGGAATGAGCTGGAGACTCTAGTGAAAACACATGTGGGGGGGAGTGAGAAACACCAGCGAGTTCTGGACTGCATCAGCGCCTGCCGCAGCAAGCCTCCAGAAGAGGAGGACAGGAAGAAACGAGGGAGGAAGAGGGAAGACAGAGAGGACCGGGCTGAGAAGAATGGCAGCAAAGAGGCAGAGGACAAGAGCTGGCAAGAATCTGAGAGGTTGTTTGAAAGTTTTTTTGTTTTTTTTACATTCTGCTTTCTGTGCATGTCTGTGCTGAAATGTAAACAGGACAAATTCTATATTCATGCTCAATGCATTAGTTATTTAATTTTAATTTGCTGTCTAATATGGAGAACGACCCCTAGTAATCATTGTGCTCTTCTGTTCCACCTGGTGGTTGGTTATTCCACTACCAGGCTAAAGGGGGCGCTAGAGCGAGAGAAGGAGGAGCAGGAGTCTGAAGTAATAAAAGACTCCCCTGACTCCCCAGAACCGCTGAATAAGAAGCCCCGCCTGGCCTCAGAGGAGATTCAGATCCCTGAAAAGGCCAAAGGTTTGCATGCTTATACTCACTCCATCTATGGCAAATGTATGATTATTCAAGTAATCATATTTGTTTATTCTCATCTGAGTAATTTACATGACAATTTTTGCATTATTTCTTATTTAACAAAAACTCAGAATTCAGTTTCCCTCATAATAGTAAATATGTATATATAAGTCCTATATATAAATATTTATTAGTCCTAAATACTTTTGAATAGGGTTGCAAGGGGTGGAAAATGTCCAGAAACCTTCCGTAAATTTACCATGGCGAGTTAAGCTTGGGAATTGTGGAAATTGTTAGCTTTTTTTGTAGCCAACAAAACATGAAGTAAACATTTATTTTTATTTTTTTTGTGGTTTTCCGAAATGGGAAGCACTGGGTGTAATCATACCAGTCTCAGTATGCTCTCCTGTGAAATGTATCGCAATCCGAATGTTTTTACATGTTTGGCATGGCTTGGACATGAGCATTCCCCTGGTGCTTGTTCACTGTTCCCACAGAGGACTATGTTCAAGTCATGCTAAACCTAAAAATATTCGGATTCCGATACATTTTACAGGAGAGCATACTGGTGACTGGTAAGATTACACCTTGTGCTTGCCGTCTCAGAAAAGCACATTCATCATAGTTTTCCAACACATTTATGTATGCCCCATTGACTTCCATTGCAGCCCAGTGAGAGCCTGCATAAAAACTGCAGCTAGCTCAATACTGGAACGATCAGTCAAATGATGGTCTCTGTTTCAGGTTCATGGTAGACAGACCACAAATAGGACTAAATGTCCAAAATAGCACACTACCCCTTTAACCTTTTGTGTGGGGATTTTCTGAAACATCAATGAAATTCACTACCTCACAGTTGAGCTCTATTGTCATGCCTAGCAACGAAGTCAACCCTGCCTGAAGCTCTCCCCATTCCTTAGTAAAAGTTGGTCTGAGCAGCATTGTTAATTGCTTTTTAGGGGGCACTCTTGACTAGGGATTTTTAGCGCTAGTTAGGAGGACTGAGTGATTCTCTCAGATTCTTTGTGAATACAGCCCCAGATGTTTGTGACACCATGTAGTGGTTGACTATTTTCTCTGCACATTAATGTTTAATTTAGGTCCAGTCTCACTTCTCACCATGTGGACCAACAGAATCACTGCAGCCAACTCTAGAAAGCACCAAGAGTTTGCTGGAAGAATCAGCTCAGTCAACAACAAGGCAGAGTTGTACCAGAACCTTAATGATGAGAATGGGTTTGTAATGTGCTTTTGTCATATGTATGTGTATGAGTGCACGCACGTGTGTGTGTGTGTGTGTGTGTGTGGGTGTGTGTGCACCTGCATATCACTGATTATCAAGCATAATCTTGGAGCCGGCAGTAACATTTCACTGGGACCATACACCATACATTACATGTGACAAAGAAATCTTGAAAATATTGGATCTTTATTAAAACAAAGTTTGCTCTTCTTTTAACATATCTGTCTTATTTTATTAAATTTGACATCCACCTCGCTCATACCTGGTAGTTGTGAGGTATAATCTTTGATAGGGTAATCCTGAAATATAATTTGATCAATTAGACTGTTCACTGAAAGTTATATTTTTTTTGTCTGCAACAAAGTAATTTTATCTTCTGTTCACAGGATGGACCCTCACGAGAATGGGAAATCCACCAGATAATCTACAAGACCCTCTCACTTTTTCCTGTACCACAGCTACAATGGGAGTTTGGACAAGATCACATTTTCAGAAAGATTTTTTTTACTCAAGTTTGTATGGAAAGGCCACTCAAAATATTTACAGTAATAAAATATACAGTTTTTAACAGTTTTCTCTATTTGACTTTTTCAGGTGATATAATATGATCTCATGGTTTATGAAGACGAGGAACTGTATTCAGAAAATATCCTAAGCCTGAAAGTTGCTGAGTAAATGGTTAAAAAAGCAGGAGCTTCATTCCTAATTTTGAAAGCTGGTCTCAGAATAATTCACAAAGAATTTTAGTGGCTCCTGAACCTAGGAAAATGTAGGAGTGGTGGAAAGGCTGAAAGAAGTCTTAAGGAAAGGGGAACAGCTGCTTTTATTTGGCTACAGGGAAAATAGCAGTGCATTGGTGATGACTGTGACTAAACAATGCCCTCTCCAGTCCCCAAATAGTCCTGGCGGGTCATTTCATTTGGACTTTTGAGCATGCTATGGAGATATGTTTTATATGACCCATAAGTCAATAATATGGGTAAAAAGTAGGTTATTTTGTAGACTAGTGTTGATAATTGTTTTGTGTCATGTAAGAAATAAAGAGACATACCTTTTAAGTTAATAGTCTATAGCCTTGTCTAACTACAGGCCTAATTGCAATTAGCCAACATTAGTCCATCCTAGAGTAGCCTATATAAAGAAAAGTTGTAGTAGCTTATTTCTCTACATGACCAATTCACCGACACTAGGTTAGCTCCACATCTCCAATCACAGTGGTCATAGCAAGCTTGTTAAAATAAAAGTTGGTCTAAGCTTAGTGAAATGCTTTTAAGAAGAAACTCCTAGCTAGGAGGTTTGGTCACTTAACTAGCCATTGTGTCATGAACTCCACATACAGTACAGTGTCAAAGTTACTCCACCTACAGATGCTTCATTGAACCTGTCAGGACATACTCGGCTCTACTATATTATAAAGCGTTTTTATTTCCAATGGACTATTTCTGTTAATTTCATTTTTCTGTATGTGTACATTTTCAACCTGTCCAAAAAGCCATAGCCCAAACAGATGTTTGAACAGCTCTGCCACTTAACTCCAAACATGACCAATCTGCATGACCAAGATCAAAAGTGTGCAAAACCATTTCTAATGGCCGTGCCTGTGTATTGCAGATGTTAGAGATTATGAGAAGCAAAAGGCCATAAGAATATCAAATAAAGCTTGAACACAAAATCAAAGTTAATATTAAGTCTTGTCAGTCAAATAATTATAGTATACAGTAAACAGATAAGCCAAAACATAGTTCATATTGCTATAGGCTACATGGCTAGACCTAGACGTAGACTTTAGAAGAAAGGCAAGATGTGCAACACTTCCAATATGTGAATACCATTTAATAATAATGTTACCTAGAGATGTATTTTGATAGCATATATGCATACATAACAGAGGTGGGTAAGTATCATGTCACAAGCGCCTTGCATGGCAGCTGCCGCCATTGGTGTGTGAATGGCGCTCCGGGCCAGTGTAACAACTGGACGGGGAGCGCGTTACAAATGCAGTACCAATACCTATAAGAACCTGTTACATGAGTACAATTTTCACGGACTGGTGCTTTTCAGAGTATTTTCTGTACACTATACTTTTATACAAGTATATTTAGAGGGGAAAACATTTCTTACTCTTTTTTTTTTATACCACATTTAAATGATCTGTCTTTACATCAATACACTTTCTTAAAAGTATCAAGTCTGGAGCAAGGATGCTGATGGCAAAATGTATCCACCAGTCAGGGTTGCCAAATACCAATCTTTCATCCATCTAAATGACAATAGTAGGCAATAAAAAACAATGAGCAACAAATCAACCTACATTTGCACAAATCACCAGTTTCTCTAATTTTATTCTGCTAACTATAAAATAGGGCCTTACAAGTAGTGACAAGGGCACTAGCAAAATGCTTAACTAGAGAAAAATCTGTCGGGAAGGATAAGGAGAGAAATGGTCTGTGGCCATCACCTGCCAAAACCGTTTCCTTCTTGGGGGTTGTCTTGCTGTTGCCTCTCCTGTCCACCTGTTGTCGCTTTCAAAGCAGGTGAAATTGATTTACAATTGATTACGTTTCCTAACTGGACAGATTGATATCCCAGAAGTTTAATTGACTTAGTGTTATACTGTGATGATTAAGTGTTCCCATAATTTTTGGGGGAGCAGTATACAGTACATACATATACTGTACTGTGCACTGGAGTACTTAACCTGCTACTTTTTTGGTGGCTATCTTTGTCAAATTTCCTGAATAACTTTACTTCTACTTGAGTACAGATTTTGAGTACTCTACCCACCTCTGCTATACTGTATATAATCCCATCCTCAGCTCTCTAAAACAGCGCTACAAAAGTGGCAGCTTAAATGTTGTAACTGGTGGGTAAGAGAACACATTTGGCATATTGTATTATATTTGTAGAGAAGACCAAAGGAAACATATGTACATTTCAAGTAATTTTAACAGACCTTTATGTTTTTCTTATCTCACTTATCAACATGAGGGTCTGTCAATAACAAAAAGCTTCACTGATCTGCACTTAAAAGACACTTCACAGAGAAAAACAAGACAGCACTGTGTGTATAGTCAGATGTCTTCAGATATGCGATTGTAAGTGTCTCTTCAAGTGTGTGAGGCGGGTGTAACTTTTGGGACAATGAGAGCATGAATATGGCCTCTCTCCAGAGTGGGTGAGCTGATGTTTGTTCAGGACAGAACTCTGTGCAAATGTCTTCCCACACTCATGGCAAGTGTATGGTCTTTCACCAGTGTGACTACGCATGTGAACTGTCAAGTGGCTTGACACAGTGAAGGCCTTTCCACATACTGTGCATCTGTAAGGCTTCTCCTTAGTATGAGAGCGTTCATGCTTCTGCAAATCACCAACCGAGCGAAAACCTTTTTTGCACTGACTACATATATGGGGTCTTTCTCCAGTGTGAATCCGTGTGTGCACTGTCAGATTAGCCAACTGAGAGAAGCACTTCCCACAGTAAGAACAACTGTAGGGACGCTCGCCTGTATGAGTCCGTAGGTGTGAAGTCAGTTGACTTTTAGATATGTGATGCTTGTCACAGTGAGGGCAAACAAAAGGTTTCTCCCCTGTGTGTGTCCGTTGGTGGAGCAAAAGGGTGGCTAGTGCACCAAAGCACTTACCACATGCATCACACTGATGAGGTTTTTCGAGAGCGTGAGTTCTCTGGTGGATCTTCAGCTCCACCAATCCATAGAATTTCTCCTCACAGTGTCGACATTTAAAGATGGGATCCTGTGAGTGTGTTTGCTGATGGCTCCTTAGCTCAGTGAGAGAGCTGAAACTCCGTCCACACTCTGTGCATTTGAGCTGTACCCTGTGTGTCCTTTTGTGTTGAAGCCGCTCACTTAACGATCCAAATCTTTCTCCGCACTTACAGCAGGCATAGCCGCCCTCCACTGAATGGGTCCTGTTGTGTCTTGTCAGACTCGATACAAACTTGAAATGCTTCCCACAGAGAGAGCAGTGAAACAAAGGAGTCGCACTATGTGTTTGCTGGTGCTTTCGTAGATCCGAAGACGTCTGGCAAACCTTACCACACAATGGGCAGCTGAAGGATTTGTGAACGGACTGATGTTTGAGCCGCTCACGAAGTGATCTAAAACTCTCACCACACTTGAGGCAATCAAAGGTCGCATTCTGACAGAGTTTTTGTTGGTGTTTAGTAAGCCCAGTTGAATTACGAAATGTTTTTGCACACTGACTGCACTGGTAAGGGCGATCTCCAGTGTGAATCCGTTGATGTTGAGCCAGTTGAGAAGGGTAAATGAAACACCTCCCACACTCTGGGCACCTGTGGGCTACACGCCGTGGATGTTGCAGTGCTTTGGTGAGGGTCTCAGAAGACAGAAACACATCACCTGGTGCTGTTTGGGGGGGGGCAGACACCTGAGGGGAATTCTCTGAAGCTGATCCTGTGATGAAGAAAGACAAAAAATGAATCTGTTGTTTCACAAGGATTCAGCTAAATCTTCTGCAGACATAATCCAGGCCATCTAAGCTGTCAGAAAAGGTCTAAGACTAATTCATAAAATGTATTAATTAATTACTCCTGACCTTCAGCTTTACTGAGTTACAGCACCATATTCTATAGTTACGGATCATTAGTGTTGAAACAATCTCTTCATGGTATGAACACGATATAACTCATACCAACTACTGCATCAGCATAGCCTGACAAAAAATGACTTGTTACCTGACTTTCAATTAGAAATATGAAAACAAATGTTGTTGGCCTATATTTTATATGTATAACACTGTTGTGACTGTTAACAGCGTAGCAATCACACCCAGCACCATGTTGGAGACCACTGCAATTTTTATATTTTTAGGGGGGCTCACCCTTACTTACTTTTAGATTGTTGCTAGATCGTTTAGCTCGCTAGCGGAGTATTTGTTCATGTTTTAATCATGTGTGTGTTTATTTTATCATGGCTTGTGACTGTGTCAGTTTGTCCAAGTTTAGATTTAACTTTCACGTTCTGACAAGTAGCTTTCATTTTTCTGTTCTGTCCATAAACTCTGCCTGTGTGTTTGTGTGGCAGCCGCAGCACAGGAGCAGAGGAGAGACGGAGGCGAAAATGCGAAAATTTACAGCCTTAACCAAGCTACTAGCTTGCTATTTAGCAAGCATATATTATTTTTCCTTTGTAAACACGACACAAGCATGTTTGTAACCAGAGACCCGCAAAGAGTGTTTTGAGGGAGAAAACACGAGCATGAAATCCGCTTCTGTTCAGTTGCGCTTTCACGAGTCACTCTGTAACTTTATGACGATGTTATCAGTTTGGAGTATCGGGACAAAAAACAAATACTCTGCATAGGCTACTGAATTGAGCTCCAAATACCAACCTAGAACGAATAGTGGAATCCTCGAATTACTCGGGCCAGTCCTAGTGTTCATAATGAGGTACTACATTACAAAACTTATATCACTGCTTCAAGGCAAGCCCACTCCATGTTGTCACATTGGTTTTACATTACAAAATGTACTGGTTAAAGGGAGTATGGTGGAGAGGGGAGAAATTAAATGTAATACATTTTCAACTTGCCAACATGTATTTGGAAGTATATGGAATATTGATGAAATATTCTTACAGGAACAATCAAATAAAAAGTACTTTTGAGATTAGTATTCAAATATTTCTGAAATCTAGTCAAATAATTGTGATCATGTCTCAATAGTATTAATATAATTACCTTTCTCAAGCATATATAAATCTATATTTACCTCAAAACTATAGGTCTGTTTTTCTTGAATCTTTCACAAAATAACTATTTTACATGGCATGACTTTGCATATAAAATGCATGTCACGGGGTGGTGTAGCAGTCTAAGCATAGGTTTCCGGCCAGCTGCCCACCGGGAACTGGGGGTTTGCACCCTGGTCTCGCCAGATCTGAATATGGCCGGATCCCATAGGGGAGTGGCATATGGGGCCGCCACTCCTGAGGGTGGTTAGTGAGTTAGTTAATTTCAGCGCAAGGGTCTCTACAGCGACCCTGTCTGGTGACGGAATCACAGGCTTGTGAGAGTCAGGTTGCTGGCTCCTTCTTCCGGACCGCCGACCGCGGGATTGTGTGATGTGCCCCCCCAGAGAAGGGACAGGAGACAATAATGGACAATAGGTAGGTTTGATTGCTGCCAAATTGGGTGAAAATTGGATAAAATCTTAAATAAAATGGATACAGTATATAATTTTTAAAATTATGACAGCATCTGAAATACCAGAATATAATTTCATGAACCTCACCTTTGTTGCCCTCTCTTGGGTCATTGCCGTTAGTTAATAGAGCTGATACTCCACCATCAGTCCTGTGAGTAGGGATTCAGAAACCACATTTAGATAACTGATAAATATTAGTATTTATTTACAGTGATTTAATATGAAAAGAACACAACCTAAACCATATCCCCCATAATTTGCTCTTACTTATCCTGCAATATCTCCACTTGAGGTGAATCAAAGTTTCCTCTGGCCTCGTTCATCCTGTCGACTGGGCTCTTCGACCTCTGTTGCCTAGTGGACTTGACTACATTGTCCACTCTGCTTTTCAGTGTCTAGGGAAAAATATTGAGGGTTTTTGAGTTCCGCCTGGAGAACAAAGTGAGGAGTCAGCATCATGGTCTGATTCTCCAACACCACACTGCCTTGAACCAGGCCCATCTTGGTTCTTCCATTCTGTAAAATCCCTCCCCAGAGTTGTGACTTCCTCCTCCTCAATTGTCTGTTTTGCCACTATTCCCTCATGGGTGCACCCATCCCCATGTTTTTTCAGTTCGAAAGCACTATCCTCTTCTCTGCACTTCTCATTCATATCTGAACATGATCTTGCTTCCCCCTGGTTGCAGTCTCTGTTGCCGGACGAAGTGCCTGTCTCTATTTCCCAGCTTAGATTGACAGTGGAGGTCCATTTTAAGTTTTCAACCCCGAAGGAACCAACAGAAAATGACAAGGCACATAAAAAGCATGAGTGAAAATCCAATTTTGTTACCTAAGTTACATTATCCAAACTAGAAAAGGTGCTTGCTGAAAGCAGACATGTTTTGTTAGACATCAAATTGTTCTAAATAGCCTAATAAGAACTGATATGTATAGTAAGAAAGGCTAGGGATAAACAGATGAATGAAAAAAGAAAGAAAGGTGCATTTACCTTGTCATTCTGATTAGGCTATTTCAAGGTCTCAAGCTTAAATATGAGCGCACTGTGAAGGGGGTGCATCTCTTATTCATCTGTCATTCACAAAAAAGTATGCAGAACCAGAAATGGTGGTCCGAGAGCACAGACGTCTGCCCATGAATGCATTTTGTGGCTCTGCACGAGCAGGACATCTTTGGTATTGCTGCATTTGTTAGGTCGAGAGCTTTATTCCAGTCTCTCTCTGCTCTGAGACCTTCCCGCATAGAGACATGTCCGTTTCAATCCCCCTCATGGACAATGAATGAGGGGGATTTTTCGCTCCTGAGCCCAAGTCCAAAAAAATTAATGGAGGTAAATTGTCAGCTGTGTTTAGTCGCAGCCGCCGGGGGGAGGTTCGGTGCACTCCAGGCTGTCCCCCTGCACACTCCAGTCCAAACCCTGTCTAGCACCCCGACACGGGTAGCTGGCTTCGCTCTGAATTTTGTTTTAATTTGTGGATCCACTCCTGAATTTAATGGGTTCTAAGATGGCCCATGCTACACCCCGAAAACCAGTCTGGTAGTTTTTGCATAATCCTGTTAAAGAACCAAGCAACCACCCACCGAAAACATTACATCTCGCCCTGCAATGTCGCTGGGGCGGAGGTCATAATGAGTGCCCTTGCCTTCTGTAGTCTAAGCAAGCTAATAAATGTGCCAATTGTGTGCTAATGTGCTTCAACTTAATGCTAATGTGCTTCAACATAGGCCTATGCTATGTATAGAGTGCAGACAGCACGTGAAAAGGGTGTCATATATCAAAGGCAGATGGAGAACTATGGTAATATTTTCTTGGCATAATTGCCTAACAGCTCCACATAAAACATCAGACAAAATGGACAGTGAGGACACTGATGGTACAATCTATGATTGACAGTTACTTTTAGCAGCCAAACCGCCAAAGGAGTTAACTCGAGTCATTTCATACAAAAATGTTTCCAAACCATTGGGCCTGTTATTCCTTTGAGCACTCTGCCCAGTTTGTGCACTGACTTGAACAAGTAACGTTAGCTAACGGGGCTCTCTCACCAGTTTTGTTTTTGACACGATCTTTAACCCTCCCTACGAAAAGCTATGCATAGACTAGTTGAAACAAAAAAAAAACTGTGTCCCATCTATAATGACAAGTTACACACATAATTGCATGTGATCTGGGGGCTGGGCTAACGTGTTAGCTAGCTGAGTATGCTAAGTATGTTAGCCTGTAACAGCCTGGGGAACGTTGCCATGTCACCTAGATAATGTCCATTAAAATAGAAAACACTTGCCTATAACGTTCCATACCCTTACTGATGTCAAGCAAAAAGATGCAAATTAAATTTGTTGGGCTTGTCAACTACTTAAGATGTGTTTGTTTGAGGTTGAGTAAAACACAAAACCCGGAAATCCCGATGTATTTCCGGGAGGGTTAGCGCCGTCAGAAATAATTTTCAAAATAAAAGTTCATAACTTGTATAATGTATAGCAGGGGTGGCCAACCAGTCAGAGACTGAAGAGTCACAAAAATTACTGTGGTACCACCCAGAGCCACACCATATATACCAGCGTTTCTCTTTTTTTCAGTCATCGCACCCTTCATAAGTACTTAAAATCCCAAGGAACCCCAGTCTAAAATAAGAAGAAAAACGTTATTGTCCATTAAATATACATTTAAAGTTAATTTATTTAAAATTAATACATACAACAAGATATTTTCTGACATAATATATTTTGGACTGGGTTGGGTTAGGCTGGGTTAGGCTGGACTGGACTGGGCTGGGCTGGGCTGGGTTAGGCTGGACTGGGCTGGGTTAGGCTGGACTGGGCTGGGTTATGCTGGACTGGGCTGGGTTAGGCTGGGCTGGACTGGGCTGAGTTAGGCTGGACTGTGCTGGGTTATGCTGGGCTGGGTTAGGCTGGGCTGGGCTGGGCTGGGTTAGGCTGGACTGTGCTGGGTTATGCTGGACTGGGCTGGGCTAGGTTAGGCAGGACTGGGCTGGGCTGGGCTAGGTTAGGCTGGACTGGACTGGGCTGGGCTGGGCTGGGCTGGGCTGGGCTAGGTTAGGTTAGGTTAGGTTAGGTTAGGTTAGGTTAGGTTAGGCTGGGCTGGGCTGGGTTGGACTGGGCTGGAGATTTGAGGCTTTGAAATGTTCCAATGATGTCTGGCATATCAGACAGAATGGCTTACCATTACGTTTTATGAAGAAAAAATGACTCTCCCACTCGGGTAAAAAATGTCCTGTGTTCGTCTTCATATTTTCTTTTCGCTGCGCATTTCTTTCCAGCCATTCTTTGGTTGTGTACAGTAGCCTAGGCTACGTTAGCTTTTGTTGTAAAAGAGAATGACCCACGCAAAGCGAATTATTTTGTTGACAATTATTTTGTTACCAAGGTGATTTGCTACCTATATGATTGGTTTGAAGTGGTTCTCACGCGACTTCCTCGCGACCTAGCGAAACGAATCATATGATTTTATGACAAATCTGCAATAAACTAATATGGGCGGGAAGAAATGCACAGCGAAACTAGAGAGAGAGAGAGAGAGAAACGTTCTTATGGAATGAATTAATAATTTTTTTTATTGAAAGGATGGAAGAGCCGCAAGCCAACTTTTTTTAAATGAATGGATGGAGGAGCCGCACATTGACGGGCAAAGAGCCGCATGCGGCTCGCGAGCCGTGGGTTGGCCACCCCTTGCCTAGGCCTGTATTTTAGGTTAACATCTTGAATCTGTGTTGTGGACTGTTAGTTCCCATTTTCCCCCATTCCCTATGCATTTTCAGCAATGCTTTTGCAATTTCTTTTCAGCTGTTTAGCATTGAGCTGTTTACATGTTATTTTCTCTAGTAATATGTTTTTATTTTTTGTAGTTATGTGCACTGCCTAGGGCCTAATTTTTGTCAGTCTAATGTCAATCCAGCCCTTGTTGTGCGACTATCGTGAGTTGAAATGCAGGGGTCGATTGTGTTTCCCCTCATTTCTCTGTCTTTGGTTTGGAGTTTTGCTTTTCTTAATGGGTTATGTGGCCCATGGAGAACATTCTATTCTCCTTCTGATCAGTCTTGGGCTATATTATTTGGGCTTGTGGTTACTCAGAGACCAGGGGCTATTTATACATCCATATAGTGACACTTGTTTACACGACTTACTTTCATTAAAAACAAAACTTAAGATACTGAGCTTGAGGGGTTTAACTCACCAAACAAACAACATTTTTGGATTTTCTTAGAATAAAAGCTGTTGACATAGCTCTGGTTCACGAATCGCACCTTTTGCCTAAAGACATCCACCGTCTGGCTAACAGACATTTTCATGTGATTGCATCATCAGCTGCCAACACAAGGGCGTCGCTGTTGTCGATCACCGTACTTTGAAAATTTCCTTGGAAATTGATCCATCGGAAATTGGTCCAATCCGGAGGGTAGAATTGCTTTGGCCAAAATACATTTAGATGGTGCAAACATTACGCTGGCAAGCGGTTACGACAAAGTTTTTAAATGATTTGCTGACCACTGCTATGTTGGAGTGAACAGATTTCAAACTCATTTGCATTCATTTGCAATGCAGTCTGGGATTATAAAATTGACAGATCCCTTCATTGGATAGCGGCGAGGACACCTCACTAAACACTACCCGTAAGGTTGACATCCAGCATTCTCCTTTGATGTGGTGTGACGCCAAGTGTTGTTTAAGCTTAGAGGATTAAGGATAGGCTGTGATAATCTATGACATCATTCTTTTCATTTCTGATGTTTCATATTGCCACATGTGTTTTTCCATCTATTATATTGAATTGTGTTTTAATATTATTTTGATAATTGATTAGTATAACTTCAATAAATATTATTAACCTTTGATCACGTCCTAGCGTCATCACATGATCTTTAGGTCACTTGATTGAGTCAAGGCCACCTCCTTCAGACTGAGATTGTAGGTGACATATTCATGCTTGGAGATTACAACCAGGCTTAAATATGACTATGTTTAAAGTGCTAAACCTATCAATAATAGTGCAGTGAAAATCAAAGCAACACTTGGTAAACAGCAAACTATTTTTCTATTTTATCTATTATCTATTAGAACCTGATTGGGTCAGCATGAATTTGGCCCATTACAGATACTCCTGAAGTAGTCAATCTTTTCAATTATGTTTATACACAAACCATAATTGTTAGAACAATGTGATACAGTAAGTTGCGACTTAAAGGGATAGTCTAGTGCAATCAACCAAATTGGTTAGCATTCAAAGAAAACTCACTTAAACACTTCAAACAAGTAAAGTTGGGAGCATAGAATTGTCCAATAATAAAGAAGGGTCCGCACTCAAAACTATGTTTATGCTCTTTTAATTCATGATGGTGAACAGACCAGCAGACCAGCATAGAATTGTCCAAAATGTCTTGGTAAACTGAAACATGAACATTTTGGTATGAAACATGAACAATTATATGCATCCAACTTTGTGGAAAGCCCTTTTTTGTACCAGCATGACTGTGCCCCTCCATAAAGGCATGGTTGGGTTAGGTTAATGTAGAAGAACTTGACTGGCCCACACAGAGCCCTGACCTAACGAGATTGAGAGCTAGGCCCTCTCATCCAACATCAGTGTCTGACCTCACTAATGCTCTTCTGGATGAATGGGCAAAAATTCCGACAGACACACTCCAAAACCTTGTAGAAAGCCTTCCCAGAAGAGTGGAAGCTGTTATAGCTGCAATGGAGGGACCAGTTCCATATTAATGCCTATGCATTTAAAATGGGATGTCATAAAAGCTCCTGCAGATGTAATGTTTAGGTGTCCCAATACTTTTGTCCATATAGTGTAGGTCCCAACAAACTAATGGGTTCATAAAACCTCAAATGACCCCTGACAGAGTGTCCTTATATTTGATTTGGGTGCACTGTGGAGTGTTTGAGTTTTCTTTGAATGCTAGCCAATTCAGTTCGATTGCACTATCATTAGCATGCCGTGAACGCCCGAACGAGCAACAGCGTGGATTCAGATAAAAATTACAGTATGTCCATCAGTCAGCAACATTGTGGGTAAGTCAAAAATGAGGCCCAATGTCCAACATTCTAGACTATCCCTTTAATGCCATTTATAACAAAGGAAACATTTGTGTGTACTCTAAATTGTACAAAGTTCTGCTTTAACCTTATCCGGCATAACTCTTTCAAAATTTTCATTAATTATTTCCTCTTGTGATTCATCTTCCCCTTGTCTGTTATATGAGTATTGTGGAGGTAGTTGGTATTGGGGAGGTAGGTGAAAAGACACTACTCTGTGATGATGTTGTCTATTCTGAAGAGATGTGTTGGTGAGAGGGTCTTCATAGGCTGGTGTGAGGTTAAACCACAGCTTCAAAGGTGGTGGGGATACTTCATGATGGAACAGAGGGGGCAGCCTTGGCCTTATGGACCTCAGATCAATGGTGTGACCTGGAATGACCCCATCTGAGGGCCAGATGGTAAGTGTCCTTGCCCCCCTATGGCCTCTGCAGAGACAGGAAACTATAATTGTGAGGCAGAGCCCAAGGAAGAGGCAGCACACCACAAGCAGACCGGTCAGCACACTGGCCATCCAATGATGGTGGTCAATCTGTTGTACTGAGGCAATGGTGGTGGCAGCGGTGGGAATGGAAGTGGAGACGCTGGGGTCAGAAGTGGGTTTTGGTGTAGTGGTGTTGAGAGTGGAACTAGATCCTGTTGGTGTGGCCATGGAGGAGAAACAGTCTTGCCTGTAGCTCAGAGGACCTACCTTGCTGATTAGGAACTCCGGAAGCATCGCCTGGCTGAACGCAGGCCTAACCTGTCCATCCTCCCAACTCATTTCTGCCCACATGCTCTGGATTTTACCCAAAGGGCACTCTCCCTCACCATCATTTTGCCTTTGGCATAGGGAGAAATTGTACCAAGAAACAATAGTAGACCCAGGTGCCAGGGAGATCACAGCAAGCTGGTCTCCACTGGAGTCGTTGAAGAAGCGTGACAGTTTGTCCAGGAGGAGCTCCACCCTGTGGCGCTGGCGGAGGAGGGAGTGCAGGCTGCGCTGAGCAGTTAGTCTAAAGGTGTGGCAGGGGTCAGCAGTGTCTCTACGCAGGTCCAGGGTGAAGGGGAGCCAGGCAGCTAAGCCTTGCTTGTCCCAAGCAGCCAGCAGCAGATGCTGAGGGGCAAACTGCAGGTCCACTTCTAGAGGGACTCCATGTAGTTCCAGGCCGCTCAAGGTCACCCAGGAGCCAACACCAAGAGGAGTTCCATCAATAAACCTCAGCTCCAGTGAGAGGGAGTCTGCTTCCCCATCCTCAGGATCTAGAAAGGTTCTCAATGGGATTCTGTAGTGGAAAGGGAAGCCAACAGTGGCCACCAGAGATGGGATGGACTGTAATACTTTGGGAGGGAGATTGGAGGACCCTGAAATGAAAAACACTTGAGATCAATGACCTTCATCTTCAGATAAACAAAAACAATCAAAAGCTAGATATTACTGAGATTATTTAAGCTGTTTCAACTCAAAGTTCATATATATATATATATATATATATATATATATATATATATACGTATATATATATATATATATATATATATATATATATATATATATACACACACAGTGTTGTGCATGAATGCGCTAAAGGAGTGCCGTTCACTGAACCTGCTCATGTTTTTGATGAATAGTGAACTGAACACACCCATCTGAAGTTACTGAAGGTAAACGTGAGCGATGTTCTCTTTCACAGGAGTTAAAGCGATAGTAAACTTCGCTCACAAGTGTTGCCAGATACTATGCAACTTTCCAGGTGAAAACTGCTGAAATGCACACAAAACAGCCCAAAAAGTTTGGCGGAAAACCACCCAATCTGGCAACACGACTGTGTTACACTGTTTTACGTCACCACCATGCCCCGCACGGGACATACAGTAGCTAATAACTCCATGCTACACAGCTCCAAGCATGGCAAGTGAAGGGACACTGCTGCATATTCCATTCCATTGCATCTACAGTATACTTTTGCTGTACCTCTGGTCTCAAAAGTCAGCAGTGTCTCTTGAATATTTAGACCTTTACCCCATGAGATTCGGACACTGAGCATAATTGCATCTGATCCGTTGCAATATGCTTACAGACAGGAGGTTAAGAAGCTTTTCTCTGGCGAGTGTCGTCTCACTACATTTTTTTCAGAATCAGAATGGGAAGTTACTGTACATCACTTCACTGAGTCTACCTTTAAAATATCACATTAAAACGTTTCGTAACGCCTTAGAATAACCCTTGTTAATAAACCATTTATAAATCATTATTACAACATTTATAAACTTTAAGTTATTTATAAATAAGTAGCTATGTATTTATTAACATGTTTCAAAAGATTTTCTAATGGCTTATAAGATAATTTACTGTATAAGGTATGTGATAATGGTCTGCTCACATTTAATAAATCTTTTTTTTTTATTTTTTTAAATCAACCAGTTTTAAATGATTTACATATGATTTCTGCTCACCATTTATGGGCCATTATGAATAAAAGTAATGCATTGTGAATTCATAAATGTTAGCCCGCGTAGTAATACCATAGTTGATGCTTAATACAGGTAATTAGAAACCATTTATAAATCACAAGTGTTTTGCAATGCTTGTTTATACTTTATAGATATTTATAAATGAGCCATTACTCAAGGACATACTAAACAATTTTTTTGCAGTGCTTGATCTAAAGCAGGTGTGACTGATTTGAACTCGTCTGCGTTGTGTATTGTTATTGCCAAGAGGTGGATTTGAACCCGGGTCTCCAGCATGACAGACTTCGTTCTAACCAGCTACTGTATGCCATGGGCACTATCTATACTTAATAAACATTTATAAATGTCCCGTTACTTACCGGTAAAGTACAGTACAGTGTCCGCTTTAGATCAATCATTGCAAAACACTTAACTAACTAGAAATGGTGCTCAGAGGGCATAGACCCCCGCCCCTGAATGCATTTCGTGGCTCTGTGCATGCCTAAATTGAATGACCAGCGGGGAGCAGTGTGGTGCACTCTAGGCTCTTCCCCTGCATACACCAGTCCAAACCCTGTGTATCTAACACCCCCACACAGGGAGCTAACTTCGTTCTAAGTTTTGTTTTCATTTGTGGATCCGGCCCGTGATTCGGATCTGCGCCAAAATTTAATGGGTTCTAAGATGGCCCATGATACACCCCTTCACTGAGTTTCATAAAAATTGCGTAATCCTGTTTTTGCGTAATCCTGGTTCAAAAAATGAATGGAGGTGAATGGCCGGCCGTGTTTGGACGGCCCGTGGACCTGAACCATGCTTCAGATCTGCTCCAAAATGTAATGGTTTCTAAGTTGGCCATGCTACACCCTTCCACTGAGTTTTGTGAAAATCGGTTTAGTAGTTTTTGTGTAATCCTGCTAACAAATGCACACACACACACACGCAGCATCAAAAACTTTACCTCTTGCCCTGCGCTGTCGCTGGGGTGGAGGTAATGATTAATAAATGGTTTATAAAGACCTGTATTAAGCATCAACTGAGGCATTACTACATGGGCTAAAGTTTATGAATTCACAATACATTAATCATAATGATCCATGAATGGTGAGCAGATCATTATTACATACATCATTAGTAAATCTTTTAAAACTGGTTGATTAGTAATTTATAACCCCCTTAGATTTCTTCTATTTCTCCTGCTTTTACTACACATAGTGTCCATCTCGCTGTTAGCAGTTCAATTATTGTATGCTTTATTATGTTTTAAAAATATATATATTTAAATTTTATTATTATTAAGCTTTGCTATTTTATTCTGTGTATTAGTCTTCTGTGTTTTGTAAAGCACCTTGTATTATTAATGTAATGTACCACCAATATTATTATTATTATTATTATTAATAATAATAATAATAATAATAATATGAATGAATCATTAAATGTGAGCAGACCATTATCACATACCTTATATTTGAAACATGTTTTTAAATACATAACTTCCAATCTATAAATAGCTTACTAATATAAGTGTTGTAATAATGATTTGTAAAGAATTAACAGATTATGAACAAATGCTTTATAAATGGTTTTTAACAAGGGTTATTCTAAAGCATTACCAAACATTTGAATCAACTTCAGGTGCATTGACGCATGGTCAGTGTTTATACTGTAGTATTTTCACACAGAAGTACCCGAGGTATTGCACCAACTGTTATTGTATGTAGTTGGTTTGAAAACTGTCCCTTCCAGAGAATATACTGGTTTGTGAATTGTCTGGTGGTTTCAGGTAAGTTTCAGCTTTGTTATATGCCAAATCCATCAAATTTCAAGCAAATATCTGGATACAGATATGATGGCTTATATTGTATACTACATGACAAAAACTGTTGATGCCTGCATTAGTTGAGCATTTCATTGTACATGGTACCCAACCCCTTATCTTGTACATGACTAACATCCTTGATCCCTTAACTAACCAGAGGAGGAAGCTGAGGGAGTAACATGCTGCACAGAGGTTGTCTGATCCACAGATGGCTCAGGACCAAATGAAACTTTCCAAGTCTGGTCAGGTGTTAATAGGAGGCTTGGAGTCTTGACATGTTCCATCCAGAGAGTGCTGAAGGTTAATGGAATGGTCAAGGGACATTGCCCGGTAAGTGGACATGCCAACATGCTGGTGGTGTCCATGCCTATTACATTGTGTATCCTGGGCAATGATTGGCTTATTGATGAATATGAGTTTGGTATGGGGGCAGACACTAGTAAGGTATTTGTGATTTCCAGGAGGTCCTCATCCACTGAGTTTGGTGATCCAGTAAGTTCAATGCTTGGTGAACTTGGGCGGGACGTAGGTAATGACACCAGTGCAGAAGCTACTGACTGCATGGTCATAGAGAGAGAGGTTAAACAGTTTAATCTTTCAGTATCATTACGATCTGTTATGACAGCTGTCATAGCTGTAAGATCTGTGGATGACACTGAAAAACAGAGCCCTGAGTTGTATGCCTCTCTGACCTTGAGAGAGGATTGTCCTCTTGTCTCTAGGCTACTGAACACTAACAGGAGATGAGTCTGCTCATTTCCCCCTGTCTGTGACTCCAGAATGGATTGTCCTGAAGTGTCTTTTGGATTTGGACAGTTTGGGTGTGGGGTACAGCTACTCTGCTCCAAATCCTCTTGGGCCATAGAGTTGCCATACTGTGGATAAGATGAGTCCAGACTGTGCAGCAGAATTAGGGAAGATTCACTGTAGAGTCCTTGGAGAGTAGGGGGAGATAGGTGACAACTACAATCCTGGGCTGTCGTCTCAAAGGCCTCTGTGGTTTCCCATTGAACAACATTTGAACTATCAAAGACAGATTCAAGGCCTAATATAATTGTCATCCTTGTGGGTGTCAGTGAGTAGAGGCTTGGTTTTGTCCTTAGTAACAAGCTTGTGGAAGAATGCTGCTCACTTGTTGTTGGAATTGTAAATGATGTTTCAGTCAAGGAAGACTCCAGAGTTATAAGGGTTTCTGCTTTCTGGGATTCTTTGACTGGTGACACAAGAGATGCCTGTGTTGTTGAGGTCATATATATTTCTGTTGGTTCATCAACCGCCGGTGGGCCAAAGCCATGGCTCTGTGCAGTTGTATGGCTGCTGAGGGGTAGTGTTCCATGATAATTTAGATAGACAGAAATGAACTGTGTGCTGTGGGTCAGGGACATACTGAACAGGTCTCCAAACACAGATAGAGGGGAGGAAAACTTCAAGGCTGTCAGTGTTGACATCTGACCTGTGTTTTTGCTCTTCTTTGATATTAATGTATTAAATTCAAACTGTTGTGATTTACTCACCAATGTCCCTGGTTTTTGGTCTGACTGGGGCAGAGTATTAACTGATTTATCTAGATCTGGTGGCAAATGTGGAGGTGGGGAAATTGATGCATCAAAATGAAATGATAAAGATGGGGCATTAGATAGCCACCAATTCTTTAGACTCTCAGGACCCAACAGCAGCGATGTGGTAAATGATTGCTCCAGTTCTATATCGTGGAAACTGGTCTCTGATGGTAAAGTTGGAATAGATGCAGTTCTTGATCCTATCAAAAACATTGGTGATTTCATCATAGATGCCTCAAGGGAAGACAGCACAGATGTGTTCATTGAACTATCCAAGTTTGTCATCAGTTCCTGTTCCGTTTGTAAGAATGTGGTTGATAACATTTCTTGAATAGATTGTAGAGGTGTCGTTACTGATGCAGTTTTCGTCTCCAAATATTTCCCTGGGACAGATGCAGGTTGATTGAAGGGAGGTGTGACAGTCAAGCTAAAATGTTGCTTGATCATGTTCACTGTGTTTAACGTGGTGTGTCCTACAAAAAATAGACAGATGTTAGTTATGCAAATTAGCTTTTAAGATGTTTTCTACTGTATTTAAAATATAGTCTAATGTATCTATCCACACCCAAAGTCATTGGTTTTATAGATCCAGCTACAGGCCTAACATCCACTCTCCAATTTTATGTTAAAGTTCTACCCGCTGAGATTTTACAAGATTATCTGCTGTATTGCTTCTTAATTCTCCTCTCCAAACACTCTCAGGTCAAGTCAAGGAGAACATCAGGCGACTGATGAGTCATGGAGTAACAACCATTACAAATATATATGGTTGGGAACTATTAGACTTACCGGATGCATTTTCCTTTGCCTGAACCCCATCCAAGGAACAGATCAACATACAATCCGAGCCAGCAAAATCAACTGGCCTTGACTCTGTTTGGGGAGATTGATTCATTGAGAGGGAGTATAGAGTTTGCGGAGTGCCTGATGACACTCTGGTCGTGAGGGTGTCCTCTGGCGCTGTAGGGAGCACCTTGTCAGGGCTAAAGGTCTTAGGTAAGAATGAAGGATAAATATGGGTGACCTTGAATGTTCTCAATATTGTTGTAGTAAGATAACAAGGGTTATCCAGTAATGCTGTGGTGTCCATACTGAGGAATGCATATCTACTCATATGAAGGGTAATGGAGGAATCCTCATATCTTCCTTCTGTATTAAGAATAACAGAGATGGGTGAAAGAACAGTAGACCTTAGATTGGGGGGTTGGGCATCTTTATTGATGGAGTCTGTCTTCTTTAAATGCTCAAACTGACTTTGTTCCGATTCAATTCTTCCTGAGACTGTCTCAGTGTTCCAGATATTCACAGAAAAGGGGGCCAACGTTAGTTTAGTCAGGTCTAATCTATTTGTTTGTCTACCGAACAGGTCTGTCTGCAGTGGTACAGTTTGGACCAAGTTTGGTACTTTAAAATTGTGACTGCTGTTATTCCTGTTTGCCAGGTCTATGGCCCTTAAGTTTTCATGAGCTGAATTTGTGGTTATTGCATGCTTGAAAAACTTACTTTGGCTCCTTCTTGTTGAGTCTAAGTAAAGGGAGTTGTGTACAACTGTCTTGACATTCTGTGTTGGTGGATACATGTGAACTTGTAAATGTTCATCATATTGCAATCCATATGTCGGCTGTGTTGAATGGAGTGCAGTTGAAGATAATGCTGATATCAACTGGGTTTTGCTGGCTAGGTTGAAGGAAGACTTCCCCACTCTTTGTGTGAGACATACAGGATGGATAAGGAACGGTTGCATACTTAGAGATACCAACAATGAATCGTCCTTACAAAGGTTAGGAGATGTAAAATCATAACTAGGGGTATATGTGCGTGAAAGCTCCAGGTTTTCAGTGACAGCATGTATGTCCTCCAGGGCGGTTGAGAGGCCTGTGGTTGGAGGGTATGCAGGTATCATTCCTGTTGAAAATTGAGAAGCATCGATATGTGCAGCAGACAGTCTCACTAACTCTGGGACGGGTGTTGGAGCTGGGATAACTGCAGTCGGGGTGGATGTGTGAAGTAGCTGTCGTAGATCCCTCCTGGTCCTATTGAATATCCCCTTGCAAAGTACCCTCCAACCCCAAACAGGGACCCCCAACAGTATGGCCAATTCACCTGAGGTAGTGCTGTGTTCCAGGATCTGGGCCAGGTCTGACACATGTTCCCCCTCTCCACAGCCAACTGGCCACAAAAGCTCTGCCACCTTCCCACTCCTCGCCCTCGTGGCTGCTTTCACAACAGTCTCACCAGCTGTGATGCTGTTTTGCACAGCCAAGCTACTCTGCCTGCAGATCCAGATTTTCTCGTTCCGCAGTCTGGAGGGACTCCTCATGGAGAAGAAGTAGACAGAGCTGGGAGATAGTCTTAAGTATTCAGCCATGATAGTCACCAGACGGATACGGTCACCAGCATCCAGGCTCCCAGGGTTCAGGTGGAGCAGCAGGTCAGCCCAGATGACCATGTCCCTCTCAGAGCAGACCACACCATCCCTATCAGAGAGAGAATGGATATCAACACATAAGTATGTTATAACCTTGATTGAAAACTAAATACATTGCTTTTGTTTTTGTTTTGGTCAGTCTCTTAGTGTTGGTACGCAAGGAAAAATAATTCCTATTGGAACTTGAGGAAATGTGGGAATAAAACATAGATTGATAAAAATCTATCTATCCATCCATCAATCCATCCGTCCATCCATCCATCCGTCCATCATTGGATTACTCTTGGCCAACAGAACCTACTTAGCCAGTTTGGAGTCGATTAGTGTCGAATAACCTCTCATTGGGGAAACACAGATGTGACTATAAAATTAAGCGTTGGGGCTGAATGGCTGAACCCTAGGGGGCGCTGTTGTATTGCAAATAACCTAAGTCTGGTGACACGGTTAAAATAACCATGTAAAATTGTATTTACTTGTCAATCACGGACTGGGCCTTTAAATGCTTATTATTCGTTAATTATTCCGTTAATATTAGTCACATTGTTCTTCTGCACTTATTATTAATCTTCCGCCCACTTTTTGGCACCTACTTTCACATTGTTTAAGCTAGAAACACTGTTAAAACTTTATTCAGTTCAGCTTTATATGCTTATGGCAGCTTTATATGCTTATACAGTAGCTGCTATGCCTTTTTTTATGTTGATATCACAGTTTAAGTTAATTCACTTTTTGTCCATTGGGAATAAATGGTGGAATGTTCAAAATGTCCAGTTTTTTTCAGTGTGGAGAGCTGGTGATTTGAACATTTTGTAAACTGCCGCCAGTCCTACCAATTTTCACAGCATCTTCACATTTTACACCAAAATGTTCAGCTTTGTACTCACATTCAAATCTTAGCAATGCAAGTTAAAGTTTTTTTTTATTTTTTATATTCAATGTTGGTTGACAACCATGCTCACCATTCAAATGAATGGGGCTCCACTCTTTATTATCTAAACTGTGACATGTATACTTTTTGAGATAGATATGCCGGCCACGCCTTCCCATTGAAATGTATGATGGAATGCTCATTTGTTAGTGGGCAGTGGGGTTTGAATTTTCAATCAGTAAAGACTTGTGACACACAAGAGCAGGCTCTCTTAAAGGTACAGACACCCGTCTATAACTACTGGTAGCATTTATATTCCTACCTTCCTTCCTTACTATATACTTTCCTTCCTGTCTTTCTTCCTACCTTCTGTTAGGAAATGGCAGGCTAGGTAACCCCAAGGCAGACACAGACACAGGTTATGCTCAAAAAAATGATTTACTGGTTCTTTACACCAAATTAACACAAAAAACGGACAAAAACTTGGCTTATAGTTCTCCTCCAACTGGGCTAAGAGTCCTTCACAACCTGGGCTTGGGGTCCTCCACAAACAGGGCTGAGAGTCCTCCACGAACTGAGTAATCCACCTACAGGTGATGGCAGCAGAAGGGATCCTCAGGCAGCTGGAGAGGCAGGCGTCACAAAAGTGTAGCTTAAACAACGATCTGGCACCGAAGGGAAGGAGCCAGGGATTTATATAGGCCTTCAGCTGCTGATGAGGATTGGGAACAGGTGTGCTTGGTAGGTAGCGTTGATTGCCTTCCAGGCATACCAGAGCAGGGAGGGGCTGGGAGGAGACAGAAGGCAGAGGACACGGCTGCCGCAGAGAGAGGGGGCGTGACAGTACCTCCCCCACAACGGACGCCTCTCGGCGGCCCACTGGGGCCAGCCCCCTGGGAACGGTTGAACTCAGTGATGAGGGACGGGTCCAGGATCCACCTACGAGGGACCCAGGAACGCTCCTCCGGCCCGTAACCCTCCCAGTCAACCAGGTATTGCAGGCCGCGACCACGGCGACGGACCTTCAGCAGCCTCCGGACTCTGTAGACCGGGCCATCGTTGAGATGGGTAGGCGGCGGGGGAGCCACAGCTGGAGGGGACAGGGGGCTGGAGGCAACTGGCTTGATCTGAGACACGTGGAAAGTAGGGTGGACACGCATAGTGGAGGGCAACTTCAGGCGCACCGCACTAGGATTGATGATGGCCTGTATCACAAAGGGTCCCACATACCGTGCCGACAGCTTCCTGGATTGTGCCCTCAGGGGCAGGTCCTTGGAGAGGAGCCATACCCTCTGACCAGGTCTGTATCGGGGTGCTGGGGAGCGCCGCCGGTTGGCCTGCCGTTGGGTCTGGATGGAAGCCCGAAGCAGGGCCGAGCGTGCTTTCTTCCAAGTCCGATGGCAGCGTCGCAGGTGGGTCTGGACCCAAGGAACCGAGATCTCGGCCTCCTGAGAGGGGAATAAGGGGGGCTGGTACCCCAGTGAGCAGAGAAACGGAGACATACCGGTAGAGGACTTGGTTAGAGAGTTCAAGGCATACTCCACCCAGGGCAGTTCTTCCAAGTCCGATGGCAGCGTCGCAGGTGGGTCTGGACCCAAGGAACCGAGATCTCGGCCTCCTGAGAGGGGAATAAGGGGGGCTGGTACCCCAGTGAGCAGAGAAACGGAGACATACCGGTAGAGGACTTGGTTAGAGAGTTCAAGGCATACTCCACCCAGGGCAGTTGGGAGCTCCAGGTCGTGGGGTTGGAGCTGGCCACACAGCGAAGTGCAGCCTCCATCTCCTGGTTAGCGCGCTCCGTCTGGCCGTTGGTCTGGGGGTGATACCCGGAGGACAGGCTGACTGTAGCTCCCAGGGCAGTGCAGAAGGCCTTCCAGACTTGAGAAATGAACTGAGGACCCCTGTCGGAGACTATGTTAGATGGGATGCCATGCAAACGGAACACATTAGACACAAGAAGGTTGGCTGTCTCCTTAGCTGAAGGAAGCTTGGGGAGGGCGGAGAAGTGGGCGGCCTTAGAGAACCGGTCAACAATTGTAAAAATGACCGTGTTACCATCCGAGACGGGCAGGCCGGTTACAAAATCCAGGGCTATATGAGACCATGGACGGCTGGGGATCGGCAAGGGGCGCAGGAGTCCGGAGCTGGGTCGGTTGGTGGTCTTGTATTGAGCACAGGTGTAGCAGGCTGTGACAAAAGAACGGGTGTCCTCCGCCATGGTGGGCCACCAGAACCGGCGCTGGATAAACTCCAGGGTGCGCCGGATCCCAGGATGACAGGTCAGCCGGGAGGAGTGTCCCCATTGAAGGACCTGAGACCGGACTGAGGAGGGGACAAACAGACGGTTAGAGGGGCCCGAACCAGGGTCGGGTTCGCCTTGCTGCGCCCGGGTAACTGTGGACTCAATGTCAAAGGTTAGAGAGGCCGCAATGCAGGTGGGAGGTAGAATGGGCTCAGGTTCAGCCCCTCCTTCCTCTGTGGTGTACTGGCGAGAAAGGGCATCGGGCTTGGTGTTACGAGCCCCGGGCCTATAGGTCAGAGTGAAAATGAACCTGTCCAAGAAAAGGGCCCACCGACCCTGACGGGGGTTCAAGCGTTTGGCTGCTCGAAGGTAGGTCAGGTTTTTGTGGTCGGTCCAAACCACAAAAGGGTGCTCAGCCCCCTCCAACCAGTGGCGCCACTCCTCCAGTGCAGACACCACTGCCAATAGCTCTTTGTTGCCCACATCGTAGTTCCTCTCCGCGGGGTTGAGTCGTCTGGAGAAGTAGGCACAGGGATGAAGCTTGTGGTCATGGGGGGAACGTTGGGAAAGGATGGCCCCTACCCCACTGTCTGAGGCATCAACCTCCACGATAAACTGCAGGGCTGGGTCCGGCTGGGTGAGAATGGGTGCAGAGACAAACCGGCTCTTGAGGTCTCTGAACGCAGCCTCAGCCTCCGAGGACCACCTGAAAGGCTTGGAGACGGACGTCAGGGCAGTGAGGGGTGCAGCAACACGACTGTAATCCTGGATGAAACGGCGATAAAAGTTGGCAAAGCCCAAAAAACGCTGCAGCTGCTTACGGGTGTTGGGAGCTGACCACTCCGTCACGGCTGAGACCTTTTCCGGGTCCATCTCCATGCGCCCGGGCCCGATGATAAAACCCAGGTACCGGATGGAAGAGACATGGAACTCACACTTCTCTGCTTTCACGTAGAGCTTGTTCTCCAGTAGTCTCTGCAGGACCAGACGCACGTGTGCCCTGTGCTCAGCTGGGGACTCAGAAAAAATCAAGATGTCGTCCAAGTACACCACCACACACCGATCAATCATGTCTCTAAGAACATCGTTCACCAGAGCTTGGAAAACTGCAGGGGCATTAGTCAGCCCAAAAGGCATGACGAGATATTCAAAGTGACCAAGCGGAGTGTTGAAAGCTGTTTTCCACTCATCTCCTTTGCGGATACGCACTAGGTGGTAGGCATTACGTAGGTCTAACTTTGTAAAGATGGTAGCATTGTGGAGGGGGGTGAAAGTAGAATTGATAAGGGGTAGCGGATGCTTGTTCTTGACTGTGATCTCATTCAATCCCCGGTAATCTATGCAAGGGCGCAATGACCCGTCCTTTTTTCCCACAAAAAAGAAACCCGAACCCACCGGAGAAAGAGACGGCTTGATGATCCCGGCCGCCAGGGAGTCCCGGATGTACTGCTCCATAGTCGCTCGTTCTGGTCGGGAGATGTTGTACAGCCGACTGCATGGAAGAGAAGACCCAGGTTTGAGTTCAATAGCACAGTCATAAGGGCGGTGGGGGGGCAGGGACAGGGCAAGATGCTTACTAAACACGGGAGAGAGACTGTGGTACTCCTCAGGAACCCCAGACAGGTCTGGAGGCTCCGGCCTAG
The DNA here is from genome assembly GCF_949987555.1 of Borostomias antarcticus. Lineage (NCBI taxonomy): Eukaryota > Metazoa > Chordata > Actinopteri > Stomiiformes > Stomiidae > Borostomias > Borostomias antarcticus. Next base: position 11,408,606 of record NC_140246.1, read on the forward strand.
GGGCAACTGCTACATCAGCTGGGGTAGGGGCAGAAAGCAGGCAGTTAGAATGGCAAAAAACACTCCATGACACGATGGTTCCAGTCTTCCAATCCATATGGGGGTTATGTGTCTTCAGCCAAGGAAGGCCAAGCACCAGAGGACATAATTCACAGTCAATTACATGAAAACTGAGTGACTCACGGTGGTTGCCTGACAGCAGCAGATTGACAGGACATGTGGTGCGATCCACCCGGTCCACTTCTCTTCCAGAGAGCCCTTTAACACTCATGGGGTGAGGTAGGGGGAGGGTCTTTATACCCAGCTGTGCGACCAGCCCACGGTCGATGAAATTGGCGTCCGCGCCAGAGTCAATGAGGGCAGGTAAGGTGGTGGTCTGGGTGGGGCTGGAGAGGGTTGCCTCAAACTGAGAGCGGACGGGAGCAGTGACAGCTGCATGGCTCATCAGTCCCTCCCGGTGGACTGACGAGCTCCTGCGTTTCCCGGGATCCGAGGGCAGGCGTCCCTGAAGTGGCCTGGTTGACCGCAGTAGAGACACACCCTGGCCTGCATGCGGCGCTCTCTCTCCTCACGGGTCAGACGGGATCGACCCACCTGCATGGGCTCAGTGCTTGCGTCATGTGGACTACGCTCGGACGACTCCTGGGGCCGCGGAGGCAGGGCTGGATCACGGGTGGCAAAGTGGAGTGCAGTGGTTCTGGAGGCTCTCTCCCTGTGGCGCTCTCTCGCCCGGTTGTCCACCTTGACGGCTAAGGCGATCTGGTCATCCAGGTCCTCAGGTTCCTCCTGGGCGACGAGCAGGTCTTTCACTGTCTCAGAGAGGGCGTTCACAAACACCCCTTGGAGGGCCTCCTCATCCCAGCCAGTCCCAGCCGCGAGGGTCCGGAACTCAACAGCAAAGGCAGCCACGCTTCGGTTCCCCTGGCGGAGTGAGAGTAGTCGCTTGGCAGCCTCCTTGCCCCGGACAGGGTGATCAAAAACCTTCTTCATCTCCCGGGTGAAAGACGCATAAGAATGGCACACTCGTGACTGCCGCTGCCACACTGCAGACGCCCAAGCGAGGGCCTCTCCCTCCAGTTGGCCAATCAGATAGGCGATTTGCGACCGCTCAGTGGGGTAGGAGTTGGGCTGAAGCTCAAAAATCAGAGATACCTGGACCAGGAACCTCTCACAAGCACCCAGGTCCCCTGAGTAACGCTTTGGCGCTGTCACGGGGGAATCCCGTTGGGGAGGGGCTGAGCTGGGGGCTGGCACCGTGGGACTGGGAGCCGATGCGGCCGCAGCGCGGTTAGCGAGTTCCGCCTGGAGAGCCCCAATTGCTGAGGAGATCTCACTGAGAGATCCCGCAATGTCACCCAGAGCCTGGTCATGTTGGCCCAGGAGGGCGCCCTGGCTGGCTATGGCGTTGAGTAGGGTATCAGTGTCTGCGGGGTTCATCAGGGCCAGATCGTAATGTTAGGAAATGGCAGGCTAGGTAACCCCAAGGCAGACACAGACACAGGTTATGCTCAAAAAAATGATTTACTGGTTCTTTACACCAAATTAACACAAAAAACGGACAAAAACTTGGCTTATAGTTCTCCTCCAACTGGGCTAAGAGTCCTTCACAACCTGGGCTTGGGGTCCTCCACAAACAGGGCTGAGAGTCCTCCACGAACTGAGTAATCCACCTACAGGTGATGGCAGCAGAAGGGATCCTCAGGCAGCTGGAGAGGCAGGCGTCACAAAAGTGTAGCTTAAACAACGATCTGGCACCGAAGGGAAGGAGCCAGGGATTTATATAGGCCTTCAGCTGCTGATGAGGATTGGGAACAGGTGTGCTTGGTAGGTAGCGTTGATTGCCTTCCAGGCATACCAGAGCAGGGAGGGGCTGGGAGGAGACAGAAGGCAGAGGACACGGCTGCCGCAGAGAGAGGGGGCGTGACACCTTCCTTCCCTTTACCTACCTTCCTTCCCACCTACCTTCCATCCTTCCTTCATTCCTTTCTATCTTTCTATCTTCCTACCTGCCTATCTACCTTCCTTCCTTCCTTGCTACCTACTGTACCAGAATAACATGGCCACCACTCAACAACAATATGCACAATATGCATTCTCTCTGAAGGTCAATAAGCAGAATTTCACATGGCCGCCACTCAATGGCTGTGTCTCAATTCAGGGGCAGCTGCCTAGAAAGGCAGCATCTTTTGCCCTTATTTGGTCTTTCTCCCTTACTGTAGAAGTCATGTCCCATTTCAAAGGCTGTATTTTATTGTGCCTTGTAAGGTGCCTTATTTTGGCCAATCTGGAAGACAGCATCGCATGTATCCTTACTGTGTGTTGTTACCGGATTTGGAACCCTACCGGATTTGGACCTCTCCTATTCTGCACACGCGTGAGCCGTTCCGCCATCTTGGACACCTAGCTACGACTAGGTGTGGACAAAAACGCTACCTACCCACTAGGTAGCATTGTAATTATAATTATTTGTATTAATTATATGTGATTGCTATCATTATATCCATCTTTCAATAGGTTTTAAGAGTGAACTCTTAGTTAGGAACTTTAAGTGCAATTTAAGAGTACTCCTAGTGGTAAGATGACATGTTTTGTGAATACGCCCCCTGGTCAAGCTTATAGAAAAGCAAGCCAAAATCATTCAAGATCCTGTCTTCGAAGATATCCAACACTCTACTGGGTCTGAGGTACAAATGTGAGAAACCCCAAAACAGACTTGCTATATATGAAATCAAGCAGCAAAGTTTTGTTAATGCTGTTACTCCAGTCGTTTTGAGTGCAGAAGCCAACATGATCTCCGATACACAGGAAAGGGGAGATAAATTCAAAGGCACTGTAGTATATTTTGACTAGTATAATTACACGTTATATAGTGAATTTCAAATGCACACACATAGGCATATTGGAGGGATGGAAAAATACAGACAGGCCTAATTTGAAGAACACTGGGGATTTTCCAGTGTGTTACTGTGGCAGACTGGCGCCACCTATATTTTTACTAAGTGCTTCTTATCTAAACTATATGACATTAAGTGCCTTTTAGAAAAATCCATATATTCACTATTGCCACCTATATGAACTTTTAGTGGCTTTTAGTAAAACCTATATATTCACTAGGCGTCAAGTGTCTGTCTATAGGGTTAGTTGTCTCACAGCAGAGCGCTGGTTTTCATAGTCAACCCACAAACACACACACCGTCACACGAACAGGGCACACAAGATCTGTTTAACTGAACTATTAAACTGTCTAACTTTAGACAAGGTAACGAAGAACAGGACAATTTTGGGAACACCTCTTTTTCGTATAACCAGGAGAGATGCTCTTAGTACGTTCAGTTCATCCTAGACCATTGTCGAGTGAACTCATCACAACTGCGCAGTGTGATTTTGATGCCAGAGATTCAATAAAAGTATTGAAACTTGCATCGACGGATCTGATATTTCTTCCTTACAACCAGAAACGAAATAGACTACAGAACCAGTACAGTCAACAGGCATGCTTTTGTCAATCCTTGTGCTTTCTGTAAAGGAGATCATGTGATGGAAGCAAGCCAAGCAATCTCAAAGATTCCCCACAAGGAGAAAGGTGAGTTTCTAAAGAAACACGGACTTTGCTTTGCCTGCTTGTTAAAGGACATACTGTAGTAAAATATGCAAGAAGTGTCTTAACAGTCATGCCTGTCAGACAAAACATTCCACTGTCTTGCATATTGAAAACTTTACTCCAGAGCACACAATGGGGAACATCAGAACACTCATGACAGCCAAGAAAGATACAATCATCAAGAGCAACCCTGTCACCATTGCTATAGTGTCAACAGATTACACAGGGGCCAGAACCACAGATTACACAAGGTGGCAGTTGTACCCATAAAGGTGAAGTCAAAAAAAGGTAGCTATGTCACAAAAATAATGCGTTTCTGGATCCCAGAAGTATAACAACTTTCTGCACAGAGAAACGAATGGAATAGTTTGTCAGAGGAAAGAGAACAGAGATCTTACTCCGAAGAATGGGTCAAGAAAGGCCTGTGAAAACCCATACTATAAGCGAACTGGAAGTATGCAGCCAGGATGGTAACAACTTTAAAGAATTTCCAGAGGTCTTTACACAGAAAACCATAGGAATGCCCTTACTTGAAGTATGCCTGAATCTCCATCAGAGCAGAGGTTTCTCTGTTGTTCCGTGTGAATATCCCAAAAGCAATAGAACAACTGAAAGTAATCAAAAGTCAAGCCGAGGGGCACTATGCAGTTCTGACATGCTTAGGGTGGATTGGGGACCTCTTGGCGGTTGGCACCTGCAGATGTGCATGGCCGACCACAGATAACATCCAACAGGATATCTGTGGCCAGACTGGAAACTGTATTATCCAGCAATGCAATCAGGACGTCTCAGAGTTAGCCTACAATGAGAAACAACAACACTAATTTCAAAAAAAATAAATATTTGATGTGGTGGCCAACTCAGTCACAAGAGAGAAGGCCACAATGAGATATGACTTCCGTTTTATCAGGATAACATCTTCCTTTTCTACAACAGAAAAATGGCAGAACAAAGAGAAAGTCTTACCTGAAGGTTCAAGAAAGATTAAGCTTTTTGGAAAGATTTCATCAGCTTCATGAATTATGTCTTACTGAAAGGACATGGGAAAAGAATAACATAAGAATAACACAATAACAGCTCCTGGATGATGGAATATTGTAGTATTCCTCAGCCTGTCCCCACTACTGTACTACCTTGTACACGTACAACTACAGACATGCACGACTGTACAGCCAAATTTGACTCCAATACCATTGTCAAGTTTGCCAATGACAGCAGTGATAGGCCTGATTACCAACAATGATGAGAGGGCCTACCTGGAGGAGGTGAGACTCCTGACCCAGTGCTGTCAGGAAAACATCCTCTATCTGAACGTCAGCAAGAAAAGGAGATACTGGTGGACTTTGGGAGGAAGCAGGAGAGGAACTATACCCCTCTAATCATCAACGGGACCCTTGTAGAGAGAGTGGACAGCTTCAAGTACCTTAGCGTCCAGATCACAAAGGACCTGACATGGTCAACACACATAGACACTGTGGTGAAGAAAGCCCGTCAGAGACTGTACCACTTCAGACAACTGAGGAAATTCAGAGCGTCCTACCAGATTTGATGGAGCCTCTACTCATGCACGATCGACAGCATGACTAGGAATATCATCATATAGAATATATACTGCACATAACAGAACCACATGTTATGTCTATGAGGAGGACATGTTTGGTATTGTTGCATTCGTTAGGTCGAGAGCTTTATGCTAGTGTCTCTGTGACCTTTCCATGTTGAAATATGGCCGTTTGAATTACCCTTATTGACAATGAATGTGGGGGAAAAATGAATGGAGGAGAATGGTCGGCCATGTTTGGGTGCATAAACGTTTGCATGCTTCAACCACCTGCAGGTATAGAGGGGGTCTTGAGTCTAGCACTGTTATTTTGAGGGTTGGGGGCTGAAAAGCTTTGGAACCCCTGGAATAGACTATACTTTTACTGAGACAGTGCAGTTTTTTTAAATGTACAAAGCAAAATGTACTTGGCAATGGGAAAAACCCTCACCCTTGAAGAAATGGTACCTATTGTGTAATTTGTAAATTTGCAAATTGAGTATTGGAGTTTATCTGTATTCAGCATAATCGTGGAGTTGGCATCAACATTTCACCGTGACAGTATACCACCGTACATTACATGTGACAAATAAAGGAATCTTGATCTTGAATCTTGATCTTGAAATGAATTGCTGCGACCACCCCAGGTAGTGGGCTCTGGTACATGCATGCATGCACGAACGAACGCACGCATGCACACACAAACAAACAATTTCATCAGGTGGGGGATAATGAACAGCTTGATTAATCAAAAATAATGTCTACCCATTTACCTTAATGCAGTGTGTTGAGGATCCCCGCTGTCTTGCCCTGTCTCATTTAAGACGTGCATGTGAAAGAAGGCGACATCATGAACACAATGCCCAGTGAAGGACACTTTAAGGCAGTACTGCCCACAATCCTCTCTTAAAGCCAAGCCAAACAAAGTGGCAGTTTGCTCCCTGAATGCCAGCCACTGTGGCAGAGTGCCCTCACCATCAGCCAATGACACCTGGGGATAAAGATGGACTTGATTAACACTGTTTACAGTATCTGTATTGTCACATTCCCATTAGATATAATTTGGCAATGGTTGCCTTTTACCACATGACCTACAGTAAAAGCATTTTGTTATTTCATTTTTTACATATACTGCATATCCAAGATATATTATCTAGGTGTGCATGTGAGTGCGTGTGTGTGTGCGCAGTACTCACCTGGTAATGCTCGCTGGGATTCTGGAGCACTGGCAGGGGGAGCTGAAAGACAAAAGCTTTTCCAGCGTGGACAGTGTGGTTGGGAAGACTCTGCATCTCTCTCATTGGAGAACAGAGGTATGGTTTTACTGAGCACTGTGCCTGCAACAACCACCCCAGCAGTAGCAAGAGCATTAAAGGACGGGAGAGGAACTTAGAGGCCATGGACTCCACTTGTTGCCAATTCTATTCTATTCTACTTTTAACCTCTGTAATTGCATTCTGTGAGAAAACAGCATATGTTTAACCTACTTGACCAGTTTTCAGTTTTGAGGGTGAATATAAAACCATGCCTCTAGGTGACCCTCTCACATTTCTCCTTGACACCCAAGTGCAATTGATGAAAATTCCAATGGAAGCTGAGTAGCCTAAAGAGATCCTTTTCCTTATTCAGATACTATTGTTGAGAGAAACCATGCAAAGCGCATCACACAACATGGTTGCCATTAGCCAAAAGATGCATCTTTGCAAAGTCAAGTCATTGGGATAGCCAGAAGAACAATGACACACTCGTAAAAGAAGGCAGGAACACAGTTGTAACATGATAGTCTGATCCTCCCGTTTTCCTCCCTCTACTTACATGTCAGTTTTGTGTGTCCAATTACTAGGCTTCTAGTCCTGGTTGCTAAGGAACCAGAAATGCAACAGACTCTATCAAAGAATATCTGGAATTGAAGCAGCCAGTTGTCCATTTTTTAGCATATCTAGAAAATGGCTCTGCAATGCAAATATGCATTAACTATAGAATGCATTTATAGGCGTTGCATATTTAAAACACTGTTCTAAGTGTTTTATTTGGAGATGCTTTTTAGAACAGCAAATGCTATGCAATATGCAAGCTTGGACGTTAAATGAGTGTGTAAAATAGTGAAAATATATTTTGCATCTTTACCAAGCCTGAAAGTAATAAGCAAGAAAGGGACAAGTAATTAAGGGTCCTACGGTAGTAGGAATATTGTTATTGTTGGTATTTTCTTCTTCTTCTACCACTATTATTCTTTTACTGGAAATGGTCATATAACTCAAAAAGTCCTTGACCAAAAATGAAACTAGAGGCCAGGAAGGATTCAAAACACAAATTTCAAAATGCTGGCATTTCAACATGGACCATGACGTGGACACTATGAAACTCCGATCAACTTGAAACTCCAATTGTAGGCCTACATATTCAAGACATCAAGGCGCATAAAATATTCGATATTGTAGTTTTTCACATATGTTGGCTTTGAATAGGACATTTTATAAATGTGGTATTGTAGCTTGATTGTGTGTTTTGGTAGTTATCAGACAGACCTCATTTTCCTTGTCACGTACATGTATTACTCATACCCTGACACTGTCATGGAAATTACTCTGTTCACAGCTGGCATTGACATGAGTCTAGGGTGATTCCATCATATGTGATGGTCACTAGAGGCACATTGTAGTGCCAGGTGTGAACTGATGGTCTTACAGCTGTACTATAGAATGGGTATAACTGTGTGTCTACTGTATTGTAGGTGGACCAATTCTGCTTAGAAGTGTTAAGTGGGCCGTTCAATGGAGCTCTCCAGAGTAACCAGCAGACCAGCGCCTCCATCCTCCCACAGGCCTTCTCACAGCTGCCCGTCAGGCTCCTCCTCTCATGTCCTCTCTCCTTCTCCTCTCCTGCCCTTCCTCTCCATCAACATTAGCTGCACGGAATCTTTTTTATTATTAGGGCCTGAGCACTGGCGGTGCGAGGCCCTATTGAAATTCGAAGGATTATTATTATTCTCCTACTGTACCTTCTTCTTCTCCCCAAACAAATGCCTTTTTGGCAGCCTAAACATCGATGAAAACGGATGAAACTTTGCAGATACGTCAGTCCCGGTGAAAAATTTGATAATTAATGGGTGACGGAAATGGGCGTGGCAAAACGGCTCAAGAGCGCCCCCTGGAAAATTTAAAATGGCAAGCCCCACCTTTCAGTTTGGTGTAGAAGAACGAAATTTGGTGGACATATGTAGTTCATCGAGACACACTAAAATGTCTCTTGGACCTATACCCAACATCCAACAGGAAGTCAGCCATTTTGCTTTTAATGTGCCATTTTGTCCTTGTTTTTACCATTTCCATGCCTCGTACTTCAACGAACTCCTCCTACAGATTTCATCCGATCAACTTAATATTTGGTCAGCTTCATCTTAATAACTTTGTGATCAAAAGTTATCAAAAAAATAGAGTTTTCACCAAACACCCTTGCCGTGGCGCCCCGCCAAAGTTTTACATTTCGCCATAAAACACTAAGTCCTCATAACTCCTCCATACATTATCCAATTTGTCCGATATATCTCACGCTTCATGACGGTTCTGTCCTGAACACATCTATGTGTCATTATTGCGTCATACTTATAGCGCCACCTATTGGTGAAACAGGAAGTCCTCATAACTCCTACATACATTATCCGATTTGCACCTGACGTCTGCCGGGTGAGACCAGGTTGCCAGGATTATCAGGAAGTTGTGAGCCGGCACATGGTGGATCGCTGTGCTTAGGTCCTCGTAGAACTTCTCCACTTCCTCAAATGGTGCTGTGTGCGAGAGTACACACTCATGACAGTTGTTACCGGGTTCCCCTCGAAGTCAGAGATAAAGATCCTGTCGGTGTGTTGCTGCACCCTACAAAGAGCTTTTCGTGCTCGAGGGCTCACCATTAGCCCCACACCACCAGTGGCGGCCTGGGCTTTATTCCGCCATGCAGATGAGGTGATGAACAAACATTACCACACTCTGTGGTATGCAATTGGCTGGTCAGTGTGCACTCTCCTGTGCTCCTGGACTCCCAGGATCTCCACTCCCCTCTCACCAACAGTGCGCTAGTTCCTCTAGCCGTGTCTCCTCCCTTACTGTGTTTGCGTTGAAGGTTCCCATAATAGATGGTCTCCTACAGCGCAATAGTGCATTGGACAGTGGGCTGTGGTCAGACTGAATCCTTCCTCTCCAATGGAGAGGGTTTGGCATCCAGTCGTCATAGTGTCCCCCCAAGGGAGGACCAGCACCACCGTCTGCTGCTTGGTTCCTGCGGACTCCCGCTGCTGGAAGTATAGGATTCTTGATCGGTGTCTCCATTGTCAGGCTTTACAATACTAGTTAAGGACTGTGGGGCACAACTTCTCACAGCCCTACTCTGGCCGTTTTGGGCTTAAAGCTCAAAGCTTAAGATCCCCTACAGTTTAGCCTGGGACCGCGAGGTACCCGGTTACCATATGTGGCCGCGGGGAGGCACTGTAGGAGTCTTGGCGGTGGAGTGGCTTTGTACCGGCAGAAGGAGGCTTACGCACTCGGCTCCTCTTTTCACCCTCAGTACTATATGCGGAAAAAAACAGCATAATTACTCACAGTTTCTGCATAATTTTCAGTTGGTATTGCTTGATCATTCAGAAAGAGTTTTATCTGAAAATCCTGCATTGTACAGACCCAGGTTGGAAAAGCAATCGGACAAAAAATGGCTAGCACACACTGGCTCTGCTGTCCTTTGAGCTTGGGAGACGATCTGTGCTGCTTAGTACATCCAAGAACAGTGCATTTTCCGTGCGAAGACATTATGCTAGCTAGAGGGGTCCTCGAACGTGACGTAGAGTGACACGGGAGATTAAAATGGCTTGCAGGGACTGACTTTTTTGTTTTCATTTCGGCTGACCACAACAAAATGACTGGGTTGTTTCTCTTCATACTTTGTGTGTTACTAGGCCCACCAGACTCAAAAAATGAAAAAGTTAGTTTTGCAAACGTGGACCCCTTTAACATATTCATACATACGTCATAAGTCATTAACCAGACACTTTTATCCAAAGTTGCATACAATAATTGCATTTAATATAGCTGATAGTGGCCTATTAGTTTACTTATCTGAGATCGCCATCTTGTGGTACAAAGTGATGCTTTAATTAATGTGACAAGTGAACCCATTGAGAATGCTTGATGTATTTATTTGCTTTCCTCTTTTAGACCACACACAGAATACGATGTAACATAAGCCAGATGTGCCCTGTTATCTAAAAAAAATACCCTAAATAGGAGGTCCATCTCCTACCTTGTGTCCTGAGTCGTGCGACACCCCTCTATGACACTACTACACCTAACCAGCAATAGTTAAGTCCAACTCCATTTCAGGGACTAGTACCTGTATAACCTTATCTTCCCTTGTAAGAATCCCATAAAAAGGGAGCTCATGAAGACAATTTTAGGAAACAGTGATACATGATTTAATCAACAATTATGGCACTGGATAGGTAAAAAAGTAAACTCTCCCCTTCCTCACCAGCAGGAACACAGAAAATGTATTAAGTACAGTACATTTTATAAGCAATATGTTACCACTGTGTACAGGCAAACCATGGCTCAGTCCTTTAGTACACATACAGTTAAGGAAAATGTTCACAAACCTTCCTAACTAAAAGGATGAATAAAACAATGCATTCATGTAAAATAAATAATGTATGAAAGCAGTAGAAGAGATTTCCTGACATAGGTTACCTCTCCAAAAACACAATGAGCTGTACTTACAAGCTGTAACTTTCCTTGGTAGCTAAAAGTCACCTGACCTGACAGCATCTATCAGAGCATCATTAGGAGTTTACAATGTTCAACTGGTGTTCAGAGTTCAGCAAGTCATCACCAGGACAAGGTTTTGCCCTTTAAAGGGACCAGTGCATGTCATTGAAGTCTACAGCATCCCCTAGGTTGGCATCAGTGTCCAGTAAGCTCATGATTACTGCCATAGCTGCCTCATCATTGCTCAGGTTGCTAAGGCCCGACACCACCATGCTGTCCAGGTCCAGTTGGGATGCCTCTCCTGTGGGACAACAAATGTTGGGTCATCAAAATTAACCAATATTTCCAAAACCAACAAACATACAGCTAGTCGGAATACCATTTTTGTTTTTTGGGGCATTTTTCTTGAGTATAAAGTAGTGGATTACCTCTTGCCATGTAAAATTCCTGACATTTTAACTCATAACCACTAATGGTATACTGTTATATGACAGGTAGCACCGTAGCAGTCAGATAATACCCCATTTTAATGGTGTATTAATTGCATGCAATCAAACCCAAAATATAGTGTGCTTCCTGAAAGCATTCAAGGGTAAGATAATTAACTCTTCAAATTCAAATTATTAATTCAACTGTTACTTGAGGACTGTTGCTTCAATATCACAGTGGGTTATTGCCCCTTTGACAGGCGATTTGACGTGGTACTTATGAATGTATTACCTGTGTCTATAAGTATCTGATCCCCAGAAAATGCTTCTGCCCTTGATTGAGATGACAATCCAGACCTGCCTGATGTATCCTCTGTATTAGACACCTGGAGGGTCACAATGCATTGCACTCAAAACCAGAGCAAAACATTACACTCCAAACCAGAGCAACACACTCTGATGATCTCATATGTAAGGGATAATATAAGACGAGGTGTGTTGATATAGAAAAATAATGCACAACGTGGGGGCTAATTACTAATTACGGGGGCTATTATTGGGGTTTGCCTCCGTAGTGCATTATTTTTCGATAACAGCACACCTCGGAGTGTATTATCCTGCTGACAGATGTAAGTTGTCTGAAAGTTGCTAAACGTTATAATGTGGCTGTTGTATGTGAACCTATTCTCAACAAGCCAATCTCTGTCCAATGCTCAAGCACATGGAACCATTTTGCTGGCGAAATAAAAAGTGTAGGCCTATTGTATTAATGTTGTTGGTAAGTAGCTGTGTAAAAAGTGGGATGGCCAACTGGTCATTATCGAAAAGTAAGAGCCCTTCAGTGTGTTACATAACCCCACAGCTTCACCTTGGGGTTCCAAATGCACTGTCAGGCTCTTGTTTTTATATAATGACCGGCTGGCCATATGTTATCCCTTACGTAGAGGTCACTCACACTGCTGCTGGCCTGGTAGGGCACTAATGGAGATCCCTCCAGTAGTGGACAGAATGGACTGGCATTTCCACTGGATGGAGAAGAATTAAGCCTGTAAAAACATATACAGTAGTAGATTGAAGAAGTACACAATACAAGAACCAATAGCCAATAACAAAGCAAATACATTACATTTTCACATGCAACACTTTATTTACGTATATTATTTATAGTGTTCAGTGAATGAAGTTCATATTACATTTTTTCATTTAAAATTTAATTTAATTTAATTGTTTAGATATAATGAGTGGCCCATGTCTGAAAATACGGTAACACTTTACAATAAGGGTACATTAATAAACATTAGTTAATGCATTATTAAGCATTATGTAACAGTTAACTAATGTCTCTATTAACCATTTACTAATGTTATTTATGTTAACTAAGGTTAACTCACCTAACCCTAACCCTAACCCTAACCCTACCTAAGGTATTAATTAACATTAGTAACCTAACCTAACCCTAAATAAGCATTAGTTAACAGTTAACTAACGTTTTTTGTGACCCTTATTGTAAAGTGTGACTGAAAATACATTTCTCAAGTGAATGTATCCTCAGCAGTCATCTGTATGTTAATAAAGCAACATTACACATATTTTACCTGTTTGAATTTATGAGCTCATTTGCAATTTGGGTCCCTATACTGCCAGCATAGATCATGGTGCCTGTGCCACCGGAAATTCCAGGAATTATGGGTAGAATACATTTGCTCTCTTCTGTAAAACAAAAAGACAGTGACAGAAATGTGAGGGTAAAAGCAGATCACAAAGCAAATCTTTTCCTCTCCTTACCTTCTAACACCTTTGAGCTGTTCAACTTTCCACTTTTATCATCCCTGTCTGTATGATTAGGCCTCCTGTTTGTAGAAAGGTAAAAAGGATGACTCATAATCTGCAGTATAATGAATAATTTACAGTATATGGCAAGGATAGCAATCTAGCCAAATGTATTTGTCTTTTGAAGCAATCAGATGAATATGTAATTAGAATTGAGGAAAGTTTGCCTCAAATAACATTACGGTCAATTCATTTATTATTGCAGACTCTTAACAAAGGCATGTTGACTGATTTGAATATATCAATATTGTTAAATTGCTTTGTAAATTCATTACCTGTTTTTATTAAAAATAATTATTAACTATTCAAACAATACCTTTCCCACAATGCTTTTGACCAAGCACTCCTCAAATAGCCTACATGTAATCCCTCAGTTATGGTTAAAGATGCAGTGTGCAGAATTTTGTATTGACTTAGCAGGAATGTAATATAATATGTATAAGTATGTTTTAGTTACTGTATAATCCAATGAAAATAAGAATCATTATTTTTTTCATTACTCAGAACAAGCCCTTTATATCTACATAGGCAGAGGGTCGGAAGCTGCCATGTTGCAACATGTAATTTTAATCAGATGGTTGGAATCTGCAACCTCACCACTAGATGTTGCCAAAATCACACACTGCACCTTTAATGTATATTTCAATTGATAACGTGTGACAAATCATCAACACAAATGTAGTAGTTGAAAACACCTCTGCTCACTCCAGCAGTCTTTACACAAGTGGAATACCAAATAGTTTAGACCTGATGTGACTAGTATGCTCACAGCAGAATCAGAATGCTTTGCACAAGCAAATTCCATCTCTAAAGTATTGGAGACCTTAGCATACAGGTTGCGTAAATCTTAAGCATAGCAATTAGCTCTCTGAGTCCAGGGAGGTGAGTTTACTACCAGTGCAGCGTTATACTTTGAAGAAGTATTGATACTTACGAGACAACTCTGTTGTTTGACACAATAAACTCAACTTCTTTGGTACATGGATTTATGAAACTAAACCACTGACTTTGGAGCATGACAAAGGAGGCATGTTTTGTTTTAAACTTGTAGCATCTTGTCCCAATCTTCTCTTTGCTGTGAAGAACTGCAGAGAGATAAAGTTGTGGCATTGGAATGAATAGCATGAAATACCTAGCATCCCTTTGCGCCTGTGTGACTCAATGGTTTTGCAATTATTTTGTTTAAGCAACATAGATACAGAACCAATATCATAACATTGTGGGGGATTATGGTGGTTCTGATGAGATCCGTCCAGAAATGCTGAAGGCGCTGGGTGTAGAGGGGCTGTCTTGGTTGACACGCCTCTGTAACATTGCGTGGAAGTCTGGGTCAGTGGCAGAAGGAGTGGCAGACTGGGGTGGTGGTCCCAATATTAAAAAAAGGGGACCAGAGGGTGTGTGCAAATTATAGAGGCATCACATTACTCAGCCTCCCAGGGAAAGTTTACTCCAAGGTGCTGGAAAGGAGGGTCCGGCCGATAGTCGAACCTCAGATCGAAGAGGAACAATGCGGATTTCGTCCTGGTCCTGGAACTACCGACCAGCTCTTCACTCTCGCAAGGATCTTGGAGGGGGCTTGGGAGTTTGCCCAACCTGTCTACATGTGTTTTGTGGACTTGGAGAAGGCTTACGACCGGGTCCCTTGAGAGGTCTTGTGGAGGGTTATGCGGGAGTATGGGGTGAGGGGGTCCCTACTTAGGGCCATCCAATCCCTGTACACCCAGAGCGAGAGCTGTGTCCGGGTTCTCGGCAGTAAGTCGTCTTCCTTTCCAGTGGGGGTTGGCCTCCGCCAGGGCTGCGCTTTGTCACCAATCCTGTTTGTGATTTTCATGGACAGGATATCGAGGCGTAGCCGTGGGGAGGTGGGTTTGCAGTTCGGTGAGCTGGGGATCACGTCGCTGCTTTTTGCAGATGATGTGGTCCTGATGGCATCAGCTGCCTGCGACCTCCAGCACTCTCTGGATAGGTTCGCAACTGAGTGTGAAGCGGCTGTGATGAGAAAAAGCACTTCTAAATCTGAGGCCATGGTTCTCAGCAGGAAACAGGTGGCCTGTCCACTCCGAGTAGGAAATTAGTCCTTACCCCAAGTGAAGGACTTTCAAGTATCTGGGGATCTTGTTCACGAGTGAGGGAACCATGGAGAGGGAGTTTGGCCGGAGAATCGGAGCAGCTGGTGCGGTTCTGCAGTCGCTTTACCGCACTGTTGTGACGAAAAGAGAGCTGAGCCAAAAGGCAAAGCTCTCGATCTACCGGTCTATCTTCGTCCCCACCCTCACCTATGGTCATGAAGGATGGGTCATGACCGAAAGAACGAGATCACGGATACAAGCAGCCGAAATGAGTTTTCTCCGGAGAGTGGCTGGGGTCTCCCTGAGAGATCGGGTGAGAAGTTCAGTCATCCGGGAGAGACTCGGAGTAGAGCCGCTGCTCCTTTGCGTCGAAAGGAGCCAGTTGAGGTGGTTCGGGCATCTAGTGAGGATGCCTCCTGGGCGCCTCCCTAGGGAGGTGTTCCAGGCGTGTCCGGCTTGGAGGAGGCCGCGGGGTAGACCCAGGACTAGGTGGCGGGACTACATCTCCGCACTGGCCTGTGAGCGGTTAAAGATTCCCCAGGCAGAGCTGGTTGATTCTGCTAGGGAAAGGGATGTCTGGGGCCCCCTGCTGGAGCTGCTGCCTCCGCGACCCGACCCCGCATAAGCAGATGAAGATGGATGGATGGATGGATGGATGGATGGATGGATGGATATGGTGGTTTTGAAAGGATGTGGTCTCCAATCAATAAAAATGTATTTAAGGATTAATGCTTAATGTGGAAATGGCTTAACAAGGATTTTTTTTGTACCTCAATGGCTGCGGTTTGTACCTCAATGGCTTTTCATTCGGAATCAAATAATCCAAATTCGGAATTTAAGTTTTTCCTGCGAGTTTACATGGGAAATAGTCATTCCGAATGAGGGTTTACATGGGAGACACTTTTAATTGCATTTATTTTGGTCCGCGTAAGGTTTGGGGCTGGGAAGGCTTCTGATTGGACAGGGGGTTACATTTACCGGAAGAAAACACTGTAGTCCTCGTTCCAGATAGCAGCAAGATGGTTGACCACATTATTAGGGCCTTTTTTGGACAAATTTTCCTTCTGTTCGTGAAGCAGCAGTAAGACCAAAACCTTTTACTGCTTACCCTTCGTCTGTTGAGGAGGAGAAGGGATTGTGACTGGACCTGCTAACGGTAGCGGGTCATTTACCACTCATCTCGGGGGCATCACTGTACATCCCCCCGAGGTAAACACTCAGAGCAACAACACATTCTTTTCTTTCCAATTATTGTAGAAAATATAACTACAAAAGTGTAATTGCATCAAGGTCGTATGCACACATTATACATAAAAAATAATCAACATTTTTGACAAATTGATATATGTTGCATAGAACAAGGAACAGATCAATTTTCGTATGTAGGCCTACGTATTCGCGCCATAAGGGCAAGGAAACGAGTTTGTGCAGAAAGACCGGAATTAATTTTAATACGATTAAGCGTATACATACAAAAAAAAAAAAATCGGATTGAGAATTGGACTACACCAGCCCCTTACATCGGATTAGATTTTCAATCGCATTGGCCATTTTCATTCCGATGTAGGTGTTTACACGATAACTTTTAATAGGATTGGGATTTCATTCCGAATGAAAAGGGAATTAAACTGTCCATGTAAACGCAGCCAATGTAGCCCCATGAGGCCTCATTCTACTTTGACATTTTGCCTTTAATTGAGAAGGATTTCCAGATGGCCCCGAAGGCCAGAAAATACATGTACAAATGTAATCATCACTTCCATCAGTCCAAAATCATGCTGGTGTCCTTAGCAATATGGAAAACAAACAATTTCATTACCTGTTCTGTGTCTCTCTGCAAGGTGTTGCAGGTC
This sequence comes from Borostomias antarcticus, assembly GCF_949987555.1. Taxonomy (NCBI): domain Eukaryota; kingdom Metazoa; phylum Chordata; class Actinopteri; order Stomiiformes; family Stomiidae; genus Borostomias; species Borostomias antarcticus. The sequence goes on from NC_140246.1 coordinate 11,425,677, forward strand.
ATCCTGGTGGATGTACTCATAACATGATGTCCCAAGTAGTTCCTGTGGCAGGTAGCCTATAATAGTAGTGGCTCTGAGGGGAATGGTAGAACACAAAGATGGGAGGTGTTGTTTTTCATTCTCTTGCTCAATTATTATGGATATGACTGAAAAATAAACAGTGAAATGTGGGAATTTAGCAAACTGTGAGGCAGGTGGGAACAAATGCTGTAGCTACTCATTAAGATCAGAATTTATAACAGGTCCACTGGTGTAATCCATCTGGTGTAATTCATCTGGTGTAATCCATCTGGTGTAATCCATTTGGCCAGGGTACTAACTAAGGTTAGGGGTACTAACAGGGTACTCAGTACTAACAGAATTTTCACCATTTCGAAACCACTGATTTGACTGATTTAAAAAAAATCTTGAAATCTGTTCAAGGGGGGAAGATGGGCCTTGGCCAGGGAGGTGAGTAGGAACCCGAGGGTCACTCTGACAGAGCTCCAGTGTATCCTTGTGGAGATGGGAGAACCTTTCAGAAGATCAGCCATCCAGGTAGCACTCCACCAATCAGGCCATTATGGTAGAGTGGTCAGACGGAAGCCACTGCTTAGTAAAAGGTACTTGACAACCCGCTTAGAGTTTGCCAAAAGGTACCTTGAGGACTCTCAAACCATGAGAATCAAGATTTTCGGGTCTGATGAAACAAAAATTGACCTTTCTGGCCTGAATACCAAGCGTCATGTCTAGAGGAAATCAGGCACTGCTCATCAATGGGCTAATACCATCCCTACAGTGAAGCAGGCGGTGGCAGCATCCTGATGTGGGGATGTTTTTCAGCAGTGGGAACGGGGCGACTAGTCCTGATAGAGGGGGCAGCTTAGTACACCAAGATCCTTGAAGAAAACCTTGAAGTCTGCCTAGGTCTAGGAAGTAAAAAATACACTACAATGTGCCACTACAACCTGTTGTCTGCTCAGAACCAAATGCCTTCAAGAACCAAATGCCTCCAAACTCACTGGCTATCCACTTACTCCAAACAACACTTTATGCAATAACCAAAAACAATGCCAGGGCCAAAACTGTCTGGCCAAGTCAATTAAAATTCTGTATTGGAAGACTATAGGCAAAAAGGTCACAAAACATGCAAGAACTGAACATGACTGCAGTACAAGCCAAGCAGAACATTACCAGGGAAGAAACCCAGCATTTAGTGATCTCTATGCATCATGCGTCACTGCATACAAAGGATAAGCGCCCACGTATAAAACATGACAAATTCATTGTACATAATGATATTCCCTACAAATACCTTTGGAACCCGAAAACGGGAGGATATATACTATATATATATATTATATATATATATATATATATATTTATAAATATATGAATAAATGTAAATATAAATATATAACTGTAGATCTCTCCCAGATAGCTTATAGACTACTACAGATCTCTACCTGGTAGCTTATAGACTATAGGGGTAGATTTCTTCCTGATCGCTTATAAAACTCTCCCAGATAGTTTATAGACTGCTGTAGAACTCCCTGATAGCATAGAACTCCCCGATAGCTTACCTTCTACTGTAGATGTCTATTCCTGTTAAATTGGATATAATCGTGCAATATCCCATCTAGGGTATGGGGTTTGAAAGTCTGATAGTGTTCAATTACTATAATATTATTTAACGTGTGGTAATGGACACACCGTTAATGTGTTATAGGTAATAGGGATAGAGATGTCACTTACTGTTGGTCCACAAAGGTAAACTTGCCATCAATTGCATAGCGAGTGACAAACTCTGTTGGTTTGACCGTGACCTCTGGTGTGGGCTGATAGGAAATGTGGGGATGGACACGACACATGGCCACCAAGCAGGTGAGGTAGGATCCTTCCTTATCAACATTGCTCTCAGTGTTCAGTTGACTGGAAGGCCAACTGCGCATATAACCAGTGCAATGAACTGTGCAGTATCGCTGGGACTCTATAAGATGAGACACATAAAATGTTTGAGAATTAGTTGAACAGTTTCAAAGATTTAATAGTTTAATGATAGGTAAAAAAAAATTATTGATTGATTAATTTAATTAAATGTTACTATGCCTATGCTAACCTATCAATTTCAATTAACAAACAAATGGTAATGAAGGGATTCTAAGGTCCTATGCCCCCATGAACATGTCCTATGCTCCCACGCCCCCATGAACATAAACAGGAGGGGAGACTGAAAGACTGCCTGTGAGTCTACCCCCATCTGTCAGTATGCTCTTCTGTGAAAAGTATTGCGATCCAAATATTTTTAGGTGTTTGGCATGGCTTGCACATACATGTAGTCCTCCATGGGAGCAGTGAAAACAAGTGCCAGGGGAATGTCCAGGCCATGCCAAACATGTAAAAATACAGTATTCGTATTGGGGTACATTTCACAGGATATCAGACTGAGATATGTAAAATTACACCCTGTGCTTCCCGTCTTGTTAAATTATATTTATCATAGTTTTTCCAATGCATTTATGGGTGCTCCATTGACTTATATATATATTTTATAGCTCAGTGAAAGCCTGCAGAAAAATGATCAGTGAAATTATGGTCTCTATGTTTCAGGTTTATTGTAGACAGACCTCATATAAGGCTAAATGTCCAAAATAGCACACTACCCCTTTAATTAATGTCTATAGATTGTTAATTGTTGCAATATTAGATTAAGGAATTATTAGGAATGCAAAACAAATAATTATTTACTACATGAATAGATCATCTACAACGTAAGGAAAAAGGTAGTCCCCAAATGATTTATAACCTTCAACAGACATTTGTACACAGTGAGTAGTTTACATTTTAGATTAGGGAATGCAAAAACCTCTAGAAATGATTTATACATTTCTTTATGCATGCATAACAAATCATTTGTTAAACATGAAGATGAAAATCAAATGACTGGCATGTCTAGTAATTAAGGTGTAGGTATTCTTGAAAGCATTTACAAATGTGTTACAACACATTAAAGGTAGAATATGTAGTATGTGGATTATTTCCCCCATCTAGTGTCTAAAGATAAGAACTGCAACAATACAATGTATAGTATTCCCAAAATGCCAGAGAATGCACTGTTTCAGTCATACTGTGATAAGATCTTCACTCCGAGAGGAACATAATGTTACACTAATCAGTAATCACAATCAAGTATTTCAGAGTGCCATGTAATAAGTTACGTTAGATGCTGTAGTGTGGAGATAACGTTAGGTCTGGCTATGCAGATTCCAAGAAAGATAACGATAGCTAGTTAGCTAGCTTACCGGTCTAGTAGAAAGGTAGCCATGTCACCATGCAACTTTATCCCATGAAACTCCATAAACTCCGTCCAACGAGCAAAGGCTGGCCCGATATTTATCCGACTTTTGCTTCTTCTTCGGTCACTGAGCTTTTGAGATTCGTATCGCACGGTTCTCCGGGGCTCAGGCGGAGAAGCAGGAAGACAAAACTTGACCATTTTACCAAACGTTTAGCTGAAAAGAGTGAGCGGAAGTGGACGGAAAAGCTGCCGTTTTATAGTCGCACACACACTTGATGCTAACCAACATCTATAATGCTGCTAATTCATGGAAGTATAACGTTTGCTGGCTACTGCTAATCTCACAGTGGTGAAGCTAGAATAGTACCTGGCAACCCGGCGCGCAGTAGCAACGCTGTAATACTATTGGCTGGTATGATATCAACAGAGTGTCATTGTCGGGCCGTCAAAATTTCATAATGTAATAATTTCAGACAAAATATATTTTTTTATGGAAAAGCAATACTTTTACTCTGCAGCCTTCGCAAAGCCCTATGGATGTATTATTTTTGAAAAAATGTTTATTTTAATCCACATATTATTATACCTTTAACATTAAATGTTGAACAAATGATTTACAAGTAACCCTGATGTGTCATAAATCGATAATTTGTGAATGTTAAACTAATATAATTACAAAATATGTATGAATCTTTTATAAATGCATATAAATGATTTGCTAATGACTAGTTCATTATTAGTTCATTAGTAGGGGTGTAACGATATATTGTGCCACGAGATATCGCTATATAAAAAAGAGACGATTTTCTTTTAAAACTTGTTTTGTAAAGCAACTTTGGGTATCCAGAAAAAGCACTATACAAATTTGATGTATTATTATTATTATTATTATTATTATTATAGGATCCGTTAATGTAGTCATGTGTGAGCGCAGTCATTTTTCTGTGGATTGTAATTTGTAATTTCTAAGTGAAATGCAGTTTTGCAGTGCCCTAATTTAGGTTACTGTAGTTTTCCTGTATGTTTTTAATGTAAAATGCCACTGCTCAAGGGCCCTTCTTCGCAAGATTAATTTGCAAATAATAAAACGAAGTCCCATTAATGAAGACGTACAAGAAATGAAACGGTTTAGATTTTTGCTTTTATTTGTCAGCGACAAAATCAGTTTGACCAATGATATAGCTTATTGTAGACAATGTTATATTGAAAACAACAATGCTGGAAGTTGTGACAAAAGAAATGACAATTATAAAGACAGCGGCACCAACAATGCCTCAAACTGTGTGTTGGGGCCATAATGTTGTTTTGTTTGTTTTATTTAATCCTTATATAAAGCACTATATACATGCATACATTCAACCCGAGGTGGAGCATTATAACTAGCTAGAAGCACGTGTAAATGGGAAGCACAAACAGTTTTGTCAATGGCAATTGAGGGTGACTGGCTGCTCGAGTTGGTCATTTGGGGAATGTTTTAGGGGTTACCAATACATACAGTAGAGTGCTGCTTTCAAAAGCATGTCAGAAAGCATTCAGCTCAACATTTCAAACTTGCTTCAGTCGCTGAAATCAACTGGCCTATATTTGTGACGTGTCTATGTAACAGACCAATTATTTTTGCACAAAACCTTTGCTCAGCAAAGATGGGAAATACCTGTTAGGCTACTATCAAGTTGTTTAGATCAGGCTATTTAAACCCATAAGAATATTACTTGTATAAAAATTAGGCTATATAGTAAATACGAATCATTCATTTGATCTGGCTCCAAGAGACAGTACAACTAGGCCGAATGAGGCTTATCAAAATACCAGTTGGCCAAAAAAAGTTATTTCAAACAGAATTTGCACTTAGTGTGAAAACAATTTTAACAACTCTTTTTTTTTTTTTTTTTACAAACTGCATAGCTTACGAATAGCCTACAATAGGGAACTAATGCTGAATAGGTCGACCAAACAAACTTACCCTATTCGCCCCTATTGTTTAAAGTATGCCACATATGAGCGTGACTGGCATGCTCGAGTATTAATGGAATACCATTGAAGCTAAGTATGTACCTTTGCCTGTCCTAAGGTGAGCATATGTGTAAAGTAGGCTATGTAAATAAATGGATTGCCGAATCCAAAGATAGGCTATGTAATTTCACTCGGCATTGGTTTATTTAGCCCAGCACGCGTCCAAACAAGTTTACCACTTTCGCCCCTCAGTGGCTGTCATCATTGTTTAAAATAAAAACTCCACTATGCCACAGACATCCAAAGGTATTGGTCCTGACGCCGGTGAAACTCTTCATGTTCCGCTGTCCTCTCCAAATGAAAGTGCTGGCTATGACCTGGCGCGAGCCACAACAATCTAAATTGAAAATTAACATCGCCACCAGTATGTAGATTTTGGATGCGCAATATTCGCAGGTGAGTATTTCACATTTTAGTGTCATTTATTCATGATGCCCCCGGTGTATAAAAACCTAGGCTGCACTACCCTATGTGGTGTTGGATGTACAGTAGTGTGTAGGGCTATGCAATAAAATTAATACAGCAATTCCCACAACACCGTATCGATTGTCTGCAGTACAGTACAGATACAGAACATGACAGGATATGATATCGAAAATTAAGGACAGGATTCAGTCATAGATACATTATTCATATTTTAAATAGATTTAAAATGTCCTTACATCATTCCCTCCGCCCTCAGGATCACCTCCAGAGAGTTGTATTTTCACATGTATTTTAACATTTTCAGTCATGTATGTAGAGTATTGCAATATATATTGTATCGTATCACAATGTATCGTAATAGTATTGTATCGTGACCCATGTAACGTGATATGTATCGTATCGTGAGGTCCTTACCAACACCCAGCCCTAGTAGTGTGTGGAGAGGAATACTGTACCCTTCTTTTTAGAACTATTAGGCAGGGAAGCTTTTTCCTCCATCTTCACTACCACTCTGCGGTGCTTCATACGGCAGAAGAAGGAACGTCTCGCCCCCGTGCACAATTGGGCTGCTCCTACAGGCTGGCCCGTCTGCACCTGCAACCCCGCTACCAAATGTAAAGATAATATTGTGATCCAAAAATTCTGCGCACTGAATACCTACTGTAACAGTAGAGGAAACATGTAACACCAGTTAATCCTCAAACAGCTGAATTGAGGGGCTGGATCCTGCATGTAAACCGGTGGCATAATTAATAATGTGCCGAAGGCCGTATCGGGGGACGTGCATGCATAGTGCATAAAGGCCTCGCAATGCCCATTTCGCACAGGGCCTCTCATATCTCCCAGACAGGCCTGCCTGGCAGAGCATCACCAGGGACGAAACTCGGCGTCTGGTGATGTTTTTGGGTTCTAGACTTCAGGTTGTCATTGACTGCAAAGGATTTGCAACCAAATATTAAAAGTGACAATTTGATTTATGATTATGTTAATTTGTCCAATTGCTTTTGGTCCCTTAAAAAGGGGGGTACCACATATACAATTTGTTGTAATTCCTACACCGTTCACCTGATTTGGATGTAAATACCCTCAAATTAAGTGTTGTCTGCTCTGCACTTAAAGCACATTGAATGTTTCATTTCAAATCCCTTGTGGTGGTGTAAGCCAAAACAATGACAATTGTGTGAATGTCCAAATATTTATGGACCTACCTGTATACTTCTCATTACTTCCTGAAAATACTAACCCCCCTCCCTTCCTGTGACACTCCCTTGTGAATATAGCCTACTGTATAGTGTGATCTAATAAGACAGGCTGCAAAACACAGAGGTTTTTCTCGCTATTGTGCAAAAAGTGTCTCAGATTCAGAGTAATTGTAAAGGAGATAATCTACATGATGACTTTTATGATTATGCATAGTTAATTATTTTAATATAGACCTTTTCTGACTTACTTTTGGCATCTATGAGCCGTTCACGAGGGTATAGCTCCGACGCTGACAGTTGCTCCTTCACCTTGCTAATGTCTTTCGGGTGTACATAATCAAAAAGGCTCTGTCCATCCAGTTCCAACTTAGAACAGAAACAGCATCGCATGATGTTTTCAGTCTGATTTGTGGACAAATTGATGAATTCTAAACATAACATAAGATTATATTGTTGGTAACAAATAATATGGTATTCCACAATCTTTACTGATTATTTTTCAGGACTATAACATATGAAAGGATGGATGGACCATGAATGGAGGGATAAAGGCCATGGGTTGGCAATGCAGGATTTTTTCTATTGAGAATTTAAGACTGGTTACACACTATTGTCTCCAATTGGCACCAATTGGTAGAAATAATTTAGTAATGTAACTATTGCATTTAACCCCTTTGTAGTATAATTGGAATTTAATTCAGAGATGTCCCCAAAATATTGTAGGCTGCATGCTTGAAAGCGTTCAATTCAAATTATTTTTATGAATGAAGTTTCTTACAGAAAGTAATTTGAATTGAATGCATCACAGACCCGACTGAAATTCAGTATGTTGGAGACGGATTCAGAGGTGAAAAGAATCTTCCCTCGGTCACAACTCACTACGAACAGGAATCCTTCTGTGGCCTGAGAAAGGTAAAAACAGTAACACAATGTTTGCAAGCTGGAAAGATAATACTGATAATTATTATGGATGCTACTGCAATGTGTACAAACTGACAATAAGATCAAGAGAAATCAAAACTGTATTGCTAACTGCAGCCTTCATTAGCAGCAATGAATGTCAGCACAGCCTGTCAAATCTTCAAAATGATTTTGACTAGGGGGAACTGCCTAGGGATTGGCTAATAAAGAGTAGGGTTGTCAACTGAGCTCAGAAATTATATTTGACTTTCTCTCTTAAATACTTCATGGTAATCGAATATATTCGATTTCTAGTATTATTATAGGCCTTTATCATTTTGCATAGAAATGACGCATATAATGGGGAACTGGTCAGTACCACTTTTAACAAGAGGCTATTGTCAAGAACAAGACAAACGTAACCTAAACTAAGCTTTCACGGGATTCAAGTAATACCCAGTCAACATGGGTGACATTTAGTGCAAACAGGGACCTTTTATCAGGCCTGTAGCCTAGCCAACTGAAAACAAAACAAGAGTATTAGCCTTTAGTGCTGGTCTACTTGATCAGATTCAGTGCTTGTTTACAATGTCTGCCATTGGATCAACGTGGAATGTGTTTTGGCATGATTAGAAGATGGGCGGGACTCGGGAGGCTGTGTGACTCACGCTGCTTTGCGGTAGCCTACTAGTCAAATCTACATTTTGAAGATCGATGGCACATTTTTTCTCCAAAGTCGACGACTATTCGAAGAAGTTCGAATATTTATTTGACAGCCCTAATAAAGAGTGGGAGAGTCAGATGGAATTGTAAGTCTCGTCCTGTCTGAATCATCAGAAATACAAGTCTCCAACTTCCAAGAACCTCTCCTTAAATTTTTTCTTAATATGAGTATTTAGGGGGGAGAAAACAGTGGGATTTAAATTTAGACTTGATCAATGAGGATTGCATCACTGTGTCATTACATTGAAACTACTCCTCTTTGCATCTCTTATAGGCTAATGGCTGTTCTTTTTTTCATCGGCTTTAATTGTACTGGGAGTCTCTTCATCAGTGATAGAGAGGCAACTCCCACTATTATCAGAGGCATTTTAAGATGAATAACAAGAGATATAATCACAGTATGGAGGGTGAAGAAGTATACTAAACTGTTAAAGTCAGTGTACAGTTACCGTGGTGTATACTGACATGGGATACTGCATTGCACATAAAGGAGCTCTTCCACTTACCCTGAGTACAAGATGCTTGAGGTCATCCTGAGGCAGAAATGAGGGCTTGTAGTTGGTGTCGGCAAAGGAGCTCCTGGCACCTGAGTAGACAGGAGAAACAACACAGCTTTCACATAAGTAGTGCAGGTAGTTCAGTGGAATATACTGTAGCTAGACATCTCTGCCTTCCACCGAGACAGTGTAGGGGGGATGCAGCCTTCCAGTTAACAGCAATACATTTTTGTGCAGCAATAAATGCTTTTTACCAATATTTTTTGGTAACTGTCTCCAACCTTAAGATTACCAAATAGACACAGACAAGGAGTAGGAGTTAGGTTAAGTTGCAAATATGATGAGATAATAGAACATACCTCCTCCCAGCGAGTTCACAACAAGTCCGCAACATATGCGAAATAGTCCCTTTTTGTCTCTTGCACCTCCAACACAAGAATTACATTTCTGAGTGTGTAGCATTTAATTTCACTGGAGTATAGTATGTTCTATGCAAAATTTTGAATTGCAACAGCTCGTGTCTTCAGTTGTATGAGCCGGAAAGTACGTTTAAGCACTTCTGCGACCATTCCTCCTCATCAATGCTTTCCCCAATATCAGATTCCCATTTTCTCCTTATAACATTAGTATTGTCTGGAAAAGCCTCCATCAGGACTCGATAAAGTTTGGCAAGTACTTTGGTTTTCTCTGACTGTCTTAATGTTTTCTCTATCGTAGAGGGTTTTGGTTTCTCTAATGATTGTTGTATTGACTTGATGAAGCTTCTTAATTGAAGATATCTATGGAAATGTGAGCTAGGTATTCCATATTTAAATTAGAGAAATATTCAATGTTCATATAAATTAGCAAAGGTCTGAGTGCCTTTTTCTGTCCATTGTTTGAAAGCGTTGTCACAAAAGATAGAAGGCAATGCTGGATTATTCCAAAGAGGCAAGTAGAGTGATAGAGGCTTATTCCATTTTAAAAATGTATGGACATGGTTCCATATTCTCACAGAATGCAATATAATTGGGTTACTTGTTATTTTTCTCAGACTTTTCATTCCACATTACAAAGTATAATTTAGATCCAGAGGTAATATATCATTGTGTTCTATCATCTAACAGCTACTTTATCCTAGCTCTGTAAACAAGCTAATCGAGCCAACTCTCAGCTGACCGAAAGCTTAATTAATACAATTTACAAAGTATTATAACCAGGGATGGGTATCGGGAACCGGTATTTTTTGGTACCGGTACATCATTGGGTCAGTATCGATAAGCTGATGGACAAATGGTGCTGCTATCGGTATTTAACACATTTGTTGCGTTCGTAAATGCAATTTATGTAAAAGGTAGTTGTGTCCAAAGAGGGTAACACCAGCAACTTCATGAAACACAAGTTTTTCATTAGGAACCATTCGAACTAGAGCACACTGTAACAACAATTGGCCTGGTATACTTAATGAATGATGCCTCCTAGTCAATGTTGTGCAACATTGTGGTGCAATAAAACTTTTTTTTTTAAAGGCTGGTGGTGTCATACCAAATACTCTCTGGTTGCCAAAATGTGGTGATGTAATTGGACTCTCATTGCTACAGGGCGTACCAACAGGACAAGCTAACATTCCTGACATTCCTGGGTAGCGTTCGCACATTTGCGTTATATAAGAATCGCCATTGATTACTGTGCTAGCTTTAACATGCATGTGATGTTTGCGTACGTAGAAGGTAAATCTGTCCATGGATTAAAAAACAAAAAAACATCTTAGTATATATATATATATATATATGTATATATATCTTAGTTACAACAAGATTGAGCTAGCCAGGCAGTTTTGTGTTTATATCTGAGGCATTTACTCAGTTTGAGAAGTCCCACGATCTCTAGAAAGCATTAGCTCAGGTTGGAGTTAATGCTTTCTGGAAATCATCGGATTTCCAAAACTGAATAAGCGCTGTTGATGTGCTTGGTACATATGTATCAATAAGCAATATCTGTAGGAGAGAAGTGTAGCTACCTAGCTAAGATCCACACATGTTTTCATCAATCACACATGCCTCTGTAATATGATCTTTAGAAATGTCTTTAGACACGAAATAGCTTCCTCACTTGCTCCAGCACGCATGCGCACAGCGTGCTGGAGCAACGATTTTAGAAACTGCATTCTAAGTGCCCCAACCACCGCCATTACATGGATATACTGGCTCGCGCTGGATTTTAAATTTCTTCTACATGCCTCCGAACTACACCAAAGTGATCTCGGTGAGTCAAACGTCTTATAATATATCGTAAATAAGGTCCAGGTTGTCAAAAACGAGCATTGTCCTTTAATTTCTACATTAGGCATGAGTTCTGACATACGTAGCTCTGTAACTATCGCTATTGCGTCGGGCCTAACAACGCCCCGTAGCTGTTGTAAAATCCTGTGTAACCCACTGCCTCTCATGGAAAATTGCTTAAGTTCTACACGGCAGTTAGAGAGCTACGTAGGCCTATGTCAGAATTCATGCCTAATGTAGAAATTAAGCTTTTAATAGTGCTATAGTTCTGAATCAAATGGTTGCCAGGCAACATAGGCTATCTAGCCTATTTTGGTAGGCCTTGTTCACATAAGCCTATATACTGTAGGCATAATTTGAGTGGTTCGCGTTTATTTGAATATTTCCAGCTATGGTGCAGTTATTACAACAGTTCTCCAAAGCACTCCTTTTTGCTGGTAGGGGTGTGGAAGTGTTGGAGTCGGACTGATGAGTGCGTTTTTGTAATAGGATACCTACAGTAGGTAAACACTGGTGTAATTAATAAAAAGGCGAGGTTGCTGTGAGTGGCTGCTACGCAAAGCAATTGTTATGTGGTCGCAGCCGTGGGTTACAGAGTACCTAACAACGCCCCCTAGCTGTTATAAAATCACTATAACACACGGCCTCTCGTGGTTTATTGCATTTATACGACGCGAAGCGGAAGATTACATTTTGATAAAATTCTAATGGGGCCTGAGGTACATTATAATGGGGTCTACCTTTCAAGGACTTCAGGTGTTGCACAGCCATTCTCAGCACAGTGAGTTTGTCATGTTTTCGAGCCATTGAGTTACAGGCAGGGATCATGGCAGACAGCTCATCAATAAGGTTGTTCATTTTATCCCTCCGCCGCTTCTCAATTTGGCTGTGAGGCTCCCTGTAAGGACACATAAGAAACACGTTTAAATACCAAACAAGTGCAAATTCACGATAGCTGTGACCGCGTATGCGCATGTGTGCAGCATGCATGTTTGTGGACGTTTTCATGGTATTCAGAGAGCTTGTTATTCCAAGTTGACACACATTTTCTTCAAACTAGCTTGTTTTCAGACATTGGTCAATTAGCCTACTAACCAGGATGTTTCAATGGCTCCCTCTAGACAGAGTTCAGACTATCAACCATGAATGTAAAAAGGGGACGAGTATGTTTTTTCATTAACTTTTTATTTAAGTCAACCTTAAGGTTATGACTTTGACCAAGTGCTTGCCATAAAAAGTCAACCAAACAAGCATGAGGAGTTGTAATTTTTTCATGATCTTCACCTCTCCTCTTCTCCTACTCACAAAGCCGGCAACCAGCTGGATCTCATTTTCACTAGACACTGTTCCACCCCTAACCTCTCTATCACTTCCCTCCATCTCTCTATTCCCTCTTCCCCTGTAATTCCTCCTCCTACCCCCATGGTTACTACCCGTAGCCACCTCCGCTCGCTCTCCCCTACTGACCTTTCCTCTGCCGTTATCTCTGCCCTCTCCGCCCCTGAATCCTTATCTCTCCTACCCTCTCTACTCTTTCCTCTTCTCTGGAAAATCTCTGTTCCTATACCTCTAGGCCAGCACGGCCAACTCCACCTGTCCCATGGCCAGTGCGTACTGATAGACAGCCTGAGAATAGCTCACAAAAGTGTCCTTTCATATTTCAGAGGCTACCTGTTTTATCAACAATGCTATTTATGAAATGCAACACTGTTTTCTGTCCATCCTGCACAGAGACCACAGAACCTTCTGTGTCAAGTATTATCTTGGCACTCTCACCTCAGCCAAAGTTAAAACAGACAAGGCCCAGAAAAAGGAATGCTGAGTCAGCAGCAGTGCTTATATCCTCCTCAACAGACAGCTCTGGAGGAGAAGGCCAATGGCAAGAAAACGGTGAGAAAGCCCCAAGCAAGTAAAAATATCCAAGGAAGAAAAATGACGATACTGAATGTCTACTGCACTGAGCTGTTCTATCTTCCCAAGAAATGTATTTCTCCAATGTTCATCTTCCAGAGAAAGAGAATGAATGAGTTGCTGATGAAAGGGGCATCTCCTGGATCTGTGGGAAGAGTTTCAGATTCAGGTTGATTGACGGCAGCCTATTTCTTGAGTTACCTTTGCCAAGTGTGAATACCAGCAAGAATGAACCACACATCCTCATCCTTGATGGACACCACTCACATACAATCTTTCTGTTGTGAGTTTTGTGTATAAGTTTAATTTTCTTGGGGATATTTAAATCCTAACTGAGGGGTCCTCCTCTCTCTCTCTCTCTCTCTCTTTGACTCTCTCTCTCTGACTCTGTTTCTGCCTCAGTTAGTGGTGGCAAGTGGGTCAGATGTGAAAAACTTATGTTTAATTTTTCTTAACAGAGGTGTCCTCTATCTGACTCTGTCTCTCTCTCTCCCTTTATGCCTCTCTGTCACACTCTCTCACTCTCTCTCTAATAATTTGCACTTTGCTGGTTTAAAGGCCATTGTTATGCCTGATTATTAAATTAAATTGTAATAGTTGTTTTATAGTAGTTTCTGAGCAGTGTGAGATACATTTACACATTTTTTAAACTTTATTGTTTAAAGAAATTATATCTGTGTTATGTTAAAAGTGGAAGGTGTGATAGTATTTTAGACTTGTCTAGTCCAAAGATTTACCAAGATACGTTCAAAAGGTTGAGTCTGGTTTATTGAATGAAATCAAATACTTGCGCAAGGACTTCCTGAACAACGCAAACAAAGGTGGTTTGTCAGAGAAGTGAAGTCAGTCACTTCTGGCCTGGCTTATATTCAGTCAGAACACAGGTAAGTCTTTCTAGGATTTCATTGGCTGAGTTGTCTATGCGTCATCGTGAGGGGACGGATATCACACAGTGAAAGGAAGGAATGTGGGATGAAACTCACTTTGAATATGGCTTTGAATTATAGACAAAGGTCTGAGTCAGGGCAGGAAGGACCAGGTGTGGCCTTTCTGACTTGGACAAAAGAGCGAGGCAGAGCTATGCAGAGTGTGTTTACAATTACAAAAGGGGACAGTTGAGGTGTTTTACATTTCCAAAGGGGGAGATTGAAACTATGATTTGCAGGGGACTTGAGGACAAAGGTTTAAGGTGGTGTTTGGATGTAAATTCCTGGACAATCCCTCATTTGTGCCTGAACAGGCACACAAAAATAAAATCCAAACACAGTGTAAACAGTCAGCTATGCTATACATGTGGAAAGGAAATAATCTCTCCACTAGGTGGAGAAAAAAAAAAAAAAAAAAAAAAAAAATCTCTTTTTTTTTTTTTTTAAATTATTTTCTCTCAACGTGCAAAATCACACACCAAAACCCCTTGCTTCAGAAATTTGACAGGAAATAAGATTTAAAAAAAATGACATGATTTTATACTATTTATAGTCTAAGAGTGGACAACCATTCACCAAAAAACAAACTTGATTTAACAAGGCAAAAAAAAGATAAAATGGTTACCAGTGTAAGAGGGGCAAAAAACCTCTTGGTCAATTTAGAGGAAAAACCCAAACTTATTTATCAACTCATGTTTCAACAATTGCAACTCTTGTAAACAAATATGATATTTTCCAGATTATTTCAAAGTTCATTAACTCTTGTGAGGAGGTGACCGGCAAGGTCAGTCTCCGATTGCTTATCAGAGGAGAGGAGAGTGTGGCGGTGACTGTCAAGGTCACTCTTGTTCACAGTGTATCCCAACAGTCATTTAGGTGGCACTTCTCTTTTGGGCAATAGAATGTCATTGGGGAATGCAAGGCGTCTTCTCTTCTAGATCGCAACTTCGATGTCACGTTGCTTGAAATCAGTTATGTTCAATGTTAGTGTGTGCAGGTGTGTGTGCGTGTGTGGTGCATCTTGTGAGGAGGTGACCAGCAAGGTCATTTTTCCTCCGATTCCTCGTCAGAGGAGAGGACAGTGTGATGGCCCATGGGTTTGGCCTCTGAGCCCTCTGGTTCAGCTGCATTCTGATCTCCTGGTGTTTGCGATCCCTTGGTGGACCGTCCTCTGCTGCTTGGACCCGTCGGCAATGGCTTGCATGGGTCCAACGAAGTCCTCTCAGATCGCTGTCTGCGTGATGAGTAGAAACTGGTACGGCCCGAGCCACCTCGGCGAGTTCCAGCTCCTTCGTCTGTGGTCGTGGATTAGGACCCAATCCCCAGGAGAGATGTGATGCAGGAACCCCTCCTTAGCCTCAGGAAATGGCGGTCCTCACTCTGTTGGAGACATCTGTTAACATCCTCCGCCACCCCTGTTTTTGAAACATGATCTGGCCCGTGGGCTAGTTTGAAAGCATAATGAAAACATGAACGAGGTAGTACAGGTTTGTCATTAGGCCCTAGATACAGGTTAGTTTGGTGGTGGAAATGTGCACTTAGTCCTTCATTTCTTTTTCTCCGCAGGTGGAGCAGATGCTTGTAGGTCAGAAATGTAGGCTCTTGAACTGAACCCGGTCCATCCCTGTACTGCTCCACGTAGGGCCGGCCCGGGTCGTGCTGCTGGAGGGCTCACCTCGGCGCTCCCGCCTCCAGCACAGGCTGATGAAGTGCTCCGTCTGTGGATCCACAGATGAGAGAGACAAACAGAGACAAAACAGAGCAAAAGAGAGTCCTCTGGTCTGGTCTCCCTGTTCCCTTCTTTGGTCAGGAACGGTTATTCAACAGTCTGTAGGAGATACTCAGAAACATGGTTAAGTGCAAGCTCCTGCTTTGGGGAAAAATGTTGTTATTTTGTCAGGAAAACTTAAACAGGGTGACTGTTCAAGTGTCATTTAGAGCCAGTCTGCAGTATCCTACAGTGACATCAGGGGCAGTGTTAGAATGACTTCAACACGCTTAGTCCCCAGTCATGATCAAGGCAATTGGATTTGGCTCTAGCAGTTCTCTTGCGATTTTATGAAAATAAAATACGCTATATTCTCGTCTCAACAAAACAACACCCCCTAAGGGTGAAAGCAAAAATTCCCTGAAGTCAGGATAAAAATAGAGATGGGTCAAAGAAAATGACACTAAAATGAACTGGCTTCATTTACAATTAACTAATCAAAATACTCCATCAAAGCTTCATTTGTATAGCTAAAATTTGTATATCTAAAACCTCCCTCTTCTGCATTTGAGGACAGAGTATTTGGGCACTGCTCCTGTTTCATACTTATCTGTCGCTCACAGTGAGTTGGTGACATGGCGTTGGTCTGCATCTCACGAAACCCAGATCGCCCATCTGTAGGGAAACAGGCCAGTAACCTCCGGTGTCCTGTGCCCGTCTCCTGGTTCGGCATTCACCCATCACTCCCGGAACGACAGTTGTCTGTAAAATACCACTCAGAAAAAACACTCAGGCCCGATGAATGTGCCTCAAACTATAAACATGAGATATTTAACATACTCATTTAAAATATATATAAATTGGGTTATGAGATGCTGCATTCAGATTAAGATACTGGCAACCCTTATCTATTCCCCCCACTATTATGCACAACGCTTATGTCTTAAGCTACATATCAGAAAGAGAGACAAAACAAACAGTTAAAACAGACAAACAGCAGGTCCCAAGCAGTCCCCAGGAAGGCATGATCCAGGCTTCTCAAAGACCTGCCGCCCAGGGTCCATAGCACCTGAAAATTAAGACTCAAAACACAGACTGGGTTCAATAGCAGAGGAGAAGGCCTAATGCCAGCTCCTCAAAAAACACATTATCATTATATGAATGAAAATTCATACAGTAGAAATGCATAAAACGAACAGCTTATGGCCATTCATTGACTATTGAAACAAAACTCCTGAATCAAACACCTATTCAACCCTGTCAGACTTTTGAGTTCGCTCTACATCTATTTTATCCTGTTTATTTACCTTAAAAATTAAAACTCTCTATCTTGGCTAGTTTAAAATCACCCTTATGGGTTGTTCAAGGGAAGTCCAGCAGGTGGCGCTCGACTTCAAAATCGGAGGCTCTTCCTTCCGGACCTGTTCGGACAAATACCTCGTAGAAAGAAGGGGCGTGGCTAATGGCGCAACAAGTCGAGGGGGGGAATCTAATTTTAAATCAGAGTTATTCTGCTGGGGAAAAATGGTGGAGAGACTGTTTGCTGAATCTCCTTATCTTTCCTTCCTGACCTAAAAAAAAAACTCTCTTGTCTACTCTCCCAAATCTTAAAAACAGACCAGTCTAGAGAATTAACTCTACTTTTCCCTTAACCCTCTAGCTGAGCCCGAATCTTAGAATTTAACACTAAAATGTCAGATGTGGATGTAAGAAATCGAAAATGCTTTAGCACATAACGAAAATCTGCCAACAAACGCTCGCAGAGTAATGCTTCAGCGCAACAATCTCCTCAGGCTAGCAGTAGAATCCTGTGACCTCCTCTAGCCCTATGTTATTAGCCGGGGTTACAGGGACACCTAGTGGTGATCCCAAAATGTTGCATGTATGACCCGGATGTGGTCTTTGGTTGTGCGCGGGGAAATTTAAAGAAACAAATCCCAAATAATCATGACGCAGCCTAAAAACCCCAAAACAGCAACGAAAAGAAACCTTATGGTTAACTCACGGCGGGAAAGAATACAATTTCGAAGAAACAAACATTAAGACACATTAAAATTCGCTTAGTACTCACCCAGTCAGGAATCTCTTTGTTCTCCCTCTGGCTCAAGGCGGATCACCGGGAGTTGTTTTCCTTATCTCCTAGGCAACCAGCTAGCTAGCCTACTGGGAATCTAGCAGAAATGTAACAGTCTAAAAAGGGTACAAAACAATACTTTACCTGGATCCATGGCGCGCGTAACAAACATACAATCAAGAGCCGAGGCTCAAAAATGCAATCAAAAATCCCACTGAGCCGGCGAAAAATAGCGCTTAGACAAACATAAAGACAACACAACCCCGTTCGGGGACAAAAAAAACAGACACTCCGGAGGTTAGCTGGTAATCGCACTCACTGCGAACTTCAACCCATTTGGAAATCGCACTCACTGCGAACTTCAACTCATTTGGAAATCGCACTCACTGCGAACTTCAACCCTGTGGGAATCGCACTATCTGCGAACTTCACTCTGTGGAAATCGCACTATCTGCGAACTTCAATCCTGTGGAAATCGCACTATCTGCGAACTTCAACAGGTTCCCTTTTGTGCTAATTCTGGAACATCGAACTAAAGCAACCCAAAACGTTATCCTAGAAGTGCACTCTCACTTCTTAACTACAGCCGAGCCGACAAACAATCTAAACTGTAGTCTACATCAACTGTAAGGGAGCGAGTCCCAAACCCAAAATTACACCTCTTCTGAAGAGAACCCCCGGTAGCCTAAACAAGGACGAAGTCAAAACGACAATACGATATAAATATGTATATTGCTGTTCACATCTCCTTGGATAGTTACTTACTTAATACCCACGCTGGGGTTTCCTGTTTTCAACCAATCCAGACCAACACAACTGAACCAAATCAAGGCAAATACAACTCAGAACCACAAGAGGGTTCGTTTAAACGTACCTGTGAGCCTCAGGAATCCAGTGGCAGAACTGAGGAAATAATCTCGGCATGCGCTCTGGCGCAAGAGAGAAAATTGATTTTCCAAGCCCATATGGACCGACACGTCTGTCGATCAGTCCTATCCACTGGAATCCCGGCAACACGCAGGTAGTCCTCCCAGATCATCCGCGTCGCCAAAACTGTGATAGTATTTTAGACTTGTCTAGTCCAAAGATTTACCAAGATACGTTCAAAAGGTTGAGTCTGGTTTATTGAATGAAATCAAATACTTGCGCAAGGACTTCCTGAACAACGCAAACAAAGGTGGTTTGTCAGAGAAGTGAAGTCAGTCACTTCTGGCCTGGCTTATATTCAGTCAGAACACAGGTAAGTCTTTCTAGGATTTCATTGGCTGAGTTGTCTATGCGTCATCGTGAGGGGACGGATATCACACAGTGAAAGGAAGGAATGTGGGATGAAACTCACTTTGAATATGGCTTTGAATTATAGACAAAGGTCTGAGTCAGGGCAGGAAGGACCAGGTGTGGCCTTTCTGACTTGGACAAAAGAGCGAGGCAGAGCTATGCAGAGTGTGTTTACAATTACAAAAGGGGACAGTTGAGGTGTTTTACATTTCCAAAGGGGGAGATTGAAACTATGATTTGCAGGGGACTTGAGGACAAAGGTTTAAGGTGGTGTTTGGATGTAAATTCCTGGACAAAGGTGCTCGCACACTGACATGAAAAAAAGGGAATGTCCACACTGCAGTGTATGTGTTATGCAACATACTGTATGTTGCAATTAAAGTAAGAGCAAAATCAAAATGTGAAAATAAAGTTAATCTTGTGCATAAAAATCAGGTTTATATACATTTAGATCAAAAGGACATGTGAGGCAAGGTGCCCACTGGGGCATTTTCCCCCGCTAGGGGGGCATCTTCCCTGTGTCGAGGGGGAAGATGCCCCTTTACAAGATTTTACATTTAGTTTTATAATAACAAAGTTGTAGCCAGTTATGAATTAATTACCCTCTGTGTTTACTTAGGCATACTTCTTGTCGACATATTATTTTGATATTCAAATGTTATATATTTTAGAAGAAAATAGACATTGTCCTTGAGGCGGCATCTTACCCCTCTTTCCCCCACGGGTTCTGTTATGGCTCAGAGGATATCCCCAAGTATTTGATTTGCTTGACATTTCCTGTATAGGCCTAATGGATGCTTAGTGGTGAAGAATGAATGCTTGTTGTATCATTGAATCATGAGGTGTCTTAGAGTAATTCTGTGAAACATGTTTCGCTACAGTCATGATGTACTGAATAAGCCAGTAGTAGCATTACATTTACCTATCATCAATTTCTCCTTTTCGTTTCCTTGGCAGATCTGTCATTGGCAGAACAGAGCCAGATGGAAGGGAACTGGACTGGGCGAGGGTCATGACATCAGGTAGAGTGTTAGACAGGCAGTGGTCTTCACCCATTGGCAAGTTTCCTAAACCACAGGAATCAAAGAACCATAGAACATAAGTAAATACATATCCATGAACAAAATTGGCATAGTTAGTAGACATCTCTCACATTTTTCAGAATTACTTTAAGCCCTCACACTCAAGTCTAACCTAACATGCTGGTACAGCCTCTGAGCATCCACAAATTATTCTTCATCTATCTCCCACTAGGGAGAGACAGGATATAATATACCTAAATTAAGGACTAGCCATAAAAGAGCAGGATACTGTCACTGGAGCAAGGCGCTGTTACCATCTAAACATTTATATGGCACCCTAGGTACATTTTTTTATAAGACTTGAGATAGGAATCGCTTACAAATTGTCATGCCATTTGATGCCTTATCAAAACTGTTCTTATGATTTCTAGACTTAACTATTCCAAGAGCTTGTTTATTTTACAATACATTTTTCCTTACAAGATCAAACCCAGAGAGGAGCAAGTGAGGGTGGAAGTGATAGCCTTCTGACAAGTGACACCTGTTAGATTTGTGCCGTTACACAGTTGGGATCAGTTCGACCGGCTGAGGTCGATGTGATGTGTGGACTGAGTTGAGATGGAGGAGTGTAACTGAGTTGAATTGGTGAAACTCACTCTTTAATACATATCATCCACTCATGCCATCAAATTGTGAGCTTTACTATGGCACAGCTGGCAAAAGCGCCATTAATGAAAAGTAATCATGTAAGTCACATAAGTCAGAGGACCAAGATTAGTGAGGAGGGTGGAAGCAATACTGACAAGTGATGCAGCTTACACCTGTAAGACAGGCATATTCATTTTAAGTGTAACAGGTATATATTTTATTTTATTCAAATGAAGTTTTGTAGTCATTGGGTTTGTTTTAAAAGTAAAGTAAAGTAAACATTTCCAATCAGAAAATTAATTTGCATGTTTCCGCTGACTCAACAATGCTTTACATATCATTTACTTCTTTGTATCACTGCATTAAAAACTACTCACCCTTAATCCACTTTACAGCCAAGGTCCATGACCTCAGCCAGTACATCCAATAGGTGTGCTTACTAAGGCTCGTAGCACCCAATAATGTAATAATTAACTGATAATGTAATAACACCTGAAAATGTAATAAAAGTTTGACTTAAATGTAATAACTTAACCAATAATGTAATAACATTTCCTGACTGATAATGTAATACAATTTTTCTGATAATGTAATACCTTATTACATTATTGGTCAAGTTATTACATTATCAAGTGGGTCTTTTTTTCAAAACTGGTAATGTAATACTTGACTGATAATGTAATAATCTAAAAAAAAAGTGAATGAATAATACTGTTAGGGTACTTTGTGGTATACTTTGGCATACTTTGTGGTACTTGTGGTATACTTTGGGGTGCTTTGAGGTACTTTGTGGTATACTTTGGGGTACTCTGTGGTATACTTTGCAGTACTTTGTTGTATACTTTGGGGTACACAGCACTACTTTGCAGTACTCTGCCGTATACTTTGGGGTATACATTGAGGTACTTACCCATTGCAGTAATGTGTGGTAATTTGTGGTACTTTGTGGTATAGGGAGGTACTTTGTGGTATACTTTTTTTCCTATTTATAGTTTTTATTGTTTTTACAACAAAGACATAGCTCGCAAGGTGACAACAACCTAGTATAGGGGAAATTATGTTTAGCTCTGTTTTAAGGTTACTTATGATCATATACAATGGTTCAGATTAAAAAAGTTGACAAAACTAGCACTTTTGAGAAAGTCTGATAATTGCTCTACAGTACCACCATTTAGGTCATACAATGGATGTGGGTGGGCACCGTGAAAAATCATTCAAAAACATGTTAAACTCTCGATTTCAAAGACAAGAAGCTCATCGAGGGGGTAATTGGTGTCCGTTGGTGTTCTGACATTAAATTCGCCGCAAAGTATGAATCCTGTAGGGTTTTATTGATCATTTTATGAAATCCATTGACTTGTATTGACGCAACCGTTGTAGATGTGTAGATCAATCCGCAGAGGGGATTCAGGAAGCGGAACTACTTCAAGGCATTGCGCGAGATCGTTATCAGTTCAAGCGGAAGTTTACACATGTATGTGCTGCGACTAAATAGTTCTATGCTAAATATTTAAAAAAGCCTTTCCAGATGAACCAGAATCTTACTTTATGGCGAATTATATGTCAGAATGCCAACTAACACCTCGGTGAGTTTCTTGTCTTTGAAACTGAGAGTTTAACATGTTTTTTGAATGATTTTTCACGGTGCCCAACCATTGTATGACCAAAATGGTAGTAGAGCAATTATCATACTTTCTCAAAAGTGTTAGTTTTGTCAACCTTTACTACTCCTTTAATCAGTTAGTTTTAAGTCCTTCATCCATTCAATGTTATAGCTCCCATATTATGACGAGAGTTGAATATATCGAGATGTATTGAATGGGTTTATGCTTGTGAATAAATATCATGGTGTCAATGTTTTTATGAATACGCCAACTGTCTGTCCATATCCTACGTGTTGTCACTTTGTAACATCACCATCAAGAGATGAATAGGCCTAAGCCTACTATTTTAAACCTCACCACAGATATAGGCAAACGTGACTTAGGATAGCTAATAGGCCTGCAAACGGAGATGTCTGTTTATGCAAAAGAACTCCTCAAATATGTTGTACATTTTAATCGGGAATCATATTCTGAATTTGGATCTGTAATCATTGAACAAGGAATTTATATGTTTGTGTGTGAGTAATTTTCAAAAATCAAAACAGGAATTGGATTACTGGAAAAAAAATTAAGAGAGGAACATTAGGAACATCCATGGTGAGGGTTAGCAAGCATGGAGGCATGGATCATCACATCATGTCTGAAATGTGTTCTCGAAGGAAGGTATTTGAGGTACATGGAGTGGTACACCTGAAACAAATTTGAGTCACATCCGGCCATAATTAAAACATTGCCACATTATGAGGGTGAAAACTTTTGTAAGACTTCTATATTTGAACATACCTCTAGTATTGTTTGTGGATGCACTTCGTCATATGCTCCAGGTCTTTAAAAAGCCGCTAGTCTTTCACAATCTTGACGAGTGCTTTGTGGGCTTCAGATCCTGGGCTTAACCAAAACGTACTTCTCTGGCTGGTCTTATCAAGAGGCTCTTGAGCACATCTGTGGTAGTGCCTGTTCCCTGGCCAGTCGTGTCAGTTGGTAACTTGGTGTATTACTGATACACACTTCTCTTTCAACACCTCTGTGTCACCCTCACAGGTTTGTGAAACCACAAATGGTTTCTAATGGATGGAATCCACTCTCCCAGGACTTCCCTCCTCTTAGCTGTAGTGGGCATTTTTTTAAATTTTTACTTACAATTGCTGAACCTCATTTCTTTTACAATTTGTGGATGTCTTTCAGTGGAGATGGTAGAGACCTTCACTCCATTGTCTTATATGGTTTGAAGAGCTTCTTTAAAACCTTTGATTTCCATGATATTAGAGTTCGAAACTTGGGTGCAGCCTATTACCTTGAAGTCCACCACCTTTTGACTCTGTACATCTAAAAAAGTGTATATGCAGTATTTGGCTGAATGGTCTGGGGAGTTGCACCGACCATCTCCACTTCTGCTTCATGTGACTTCATGGTAGTTAACACTGCACTCTGCTCTTTGGTTCATATCTTCTCAATAACAGGAAAGACAAACTTCTTCCTCAGTGTTGTGTATGTCTTTACTTATTGCTTTGAGGTTGATGCTACTACAGAACTGTTAAAATGTAGCATACAGTAATGGATGCCACTGAAGAAAAGTGATGCTGCTTAAAGCAGGTTTCCTGCCCCTTTGGTCCCACTCAGAGTAGGCTGAGACTACCACCTGTAGCTACTGTACAGCCATTGGCAAATGTAAGCTCTAGGGTTAACTGTGATCCTTCATTTTGCAGCTACTTCATATCAAGAAATTGCTTTGACTGTTCCTCGAACACCATAAAAAGACTACCTCGGTTATGGGTGTCAGTTGAAGCTTGTGATTCTTGGGTGCTTTGAGAGATCAGATTAATTTAAAGTGTGGTCTGGATCAGATTGTCTATCCCGTGGCTCACTCTCCTCACTAAATTCATCATCTGAGAAAAACATCCTGGTACTCCTCTACTTATAACTCAATTTCATGTTTACATGTGTAAACATGGTCCATAGCTACCGGATAGTGCACATCCGCTGGCCGCTGTACCGCTGCATCCAACATGTCTGTATCCGTCTGAGTTGCCGCATTGATGATACTTGGAGAACACTGTACACTTACGGATTGCTGAACTGGTGGATGTTCAGGTTACTCCATGATCAGGATGGTGTCTGATGGCTCGCCTTCAGAGATTGCTACTATAGGAGCAGGCTCAGACATCCAGCATCTTAGGCATCCAGCATCTCCTGTCTTTTCATAGAGCGAGGGCGATCCGAGGGCATTTAGTCTCCTTGTGAGAGAAGATTATAGGCACGGTATTTGCTTTTAGTCTTCGCTTATAGCTAGAGATCGACCAATAATCGGTTCAGCCGATAATAGCAGCCGATATTCACGTTTTGGCGCCATATTGGCTATCGGCTTCATAAAGCTGATATTGCGGCACTGCCAAAGAGCCATATAATGTTGGTGAGTGCTACCGAGCGTGCGTGTGCACATCGCCAAGGAACCCGGAGGAGTATTAGGTTGATAACACCTTACTACACTGGGCATGCTTGGTTATGTGTTTCATGATTAGTAGCAGCGTTCAGTCTCACTCTCTGTAGCCTGCCCTGTTCTAGATGGCAACGTTCATTTACTGTAGCTTGTTAAACATTTAATTTCAAAGTATTCTTTTTTTATTTATTAATAATAATTATATAATAATTAATAATTCATTTGTATATGTGTGAGCTGTAACATGATACTGTACTGTATGTGCCCAGGTGATGACCAAAATAAAAACATAATATAAACTATTTTATTTGCATAGCTTTTTAATTGAGCTTTCTCTCCTTGTCATTTTGTTTTACAAAAAAATTTAATTGGTGATATTGAATATCGCCTTAAATATCGGCTATCGGCTATCGGCGCAACACGTCAGGTGAATGCTGCATACAGTCAGGTTGTACTGCATTGTACTACCACATGTTTTTATTTCAATTTATTTCAATCAAAGGGGTGGGCAAAATAATAGGAACACATGCTAGTACAATGCAATACAATTCAACAGCATCACAAACTACATCCTCCAAAATGATCATATACTTGAATCACCACCTCTCGTAAACTGTTGCAACATAAAGTGAACATTTTAACAATCATGAAGAGAGATTTATTACAGGACTGTTGTATTAAAATGCAAATGTTTTGCAAGGTGTACCTAATGAAGTGGCCGGGGAGTGTATATTTTTCATGATAAGCCAATAGATACAATTGAGGTTATAACTGCAAAGTTAAATTGAAAGTCTAATTAAGCATGATTCTTTTCAATGTTTTGCTGCTTCTGCTTCGCATCATGCCAATAATCACGATAAAGTACTCCCTTGTGTGTAATAACTTAATTAATATTTACCATTGATAGCCTGCATTTCCATACACCACAAACAACACATTCTTGGAACAACATTAGAGTTAGTCTCAACATGTCACATAAAATATATTCCCATTTTCACAAAAACCTCAAAACCCATCACAAAACCTCAAAGATGTGTGTGTGTGGGGGGGGGGGGGCTGCTGCATTTGCTCTACTGATCTACTGACCTAGAAGAACCACCGATCAGAGAACATGGAAACCAGGCCAGATCCAGCATGGCTTAGGTGCGACACTGACTTGTTTCTGTTCAGGACTGGTAGGATGGAAGCTAGTCATGCCACTGAAATAGCTGTGAATTGAAATGACATGAAATAATGTCTGATAAATTAAGATAGGTCTTGTTGCTTGGACACATCAGTTCCAATGCTTCCAATGCTAATCCAGCACAATAAGAGCTGGATAGCCAGTTAGCTCATGGGCTCACAACAACTAGCAGCAGCTTCCATAACATTAATGGTAGCGGTCAGTGGCTAAAGCAGTTACACTGATGATAACATAAAGTCATCCCCACCGGGAACCCCAGTCTCCTGGGTGGGAGTCCAATGCTCTCACCACTACTCTACTTGTGCAGTGGCGATCGATGGGTGGGTTTTGGTGTCCTACTTCCAGTCCCTAGTGTGGGTTGGGGTTAGAATCAGTGGCGATTGCTCCTATAAGCCAGGGTAAGCCTGGCTTACCCATACAAATCCAAATAAAACTTGTTTTTTGCGCCTTCTTTCAGTGAAAGAAGGCACGGAATCGACTTTCAGACTGTTTTTGACTTAAATGCGTTATGTATTCTGCCATATCGCTTCATTTTCATCCGTGTTTAGCGTTTTGGTAGTGCTCCGTCTCCCCCTACAGTCCTCCTGAAAATACAGTCCACATTACGGTCCGTTGACAGTCTTACTAGCTCGTCGTTCACAATTCAACATTGTAGGCCAGGTAAAATGATTCGGGCTTACGGAAATCAAGACCGAATGAAAAATCAACCAATCAAATTAGCCCGAACATACAAAACCGCGAATAATGTCGTCATCAGTCGAAATGTAACCTAATCTGTAATTTGTCAAAATGCTTAAAAGTGGGCGTAGGGTAAGCTAGTTCTCAAAGTGCTTACATTGGAATTCCCATTGACATTTTAACATTGGGACGGTTTATCCAATCAAAACTTGTCATGACTGTCCCGTCATTTACGTCACCTGTCAATCACATTACCCACTTTAGCGATCTAGCTAATGTATCAATATCATGGAAAACTGAGATCTTGAGTATTTGTTGAAAGTTGATTCCAGTGGATTAAACGAGTTTGGGTTACGATAAGTGCTGGGCCGTTATCGGCGTTAACGTGCTGCGTTAACGCCAGACTCTTATCGCGCGATAAAAAAAAATATCGCCGTTATATCTATTCTCAAAGTTGGGTCTGGGAGCTGGGTCTACATAGTGAGCAAGCCATGACTTTCACTTTTATATTTTAGCGCGGATGTATACCTGGCCGAATTACGCTGTAGGGGGCAAGAACAAGACTGAACCTGGTCCGCACATGTGTGAAATTAATTACCACATCAAATGTCAGCTGACATGGAGGACGCTGTGAAGCCGGGTTTGCTCCAGGGCCAATTTGTTTTCAAGAAGCTTCCCAATGGAAACCTCGACAAAACCAAGGCTGTGTGCACCTTGTGCAAAGCGGAATTAGTTTACTGTAGGAGTTCCTCGAGTCTCAGGTACCACCTAAACGCAAAGCATCCCTTAGTTGATGTTAGCAAGGTTGCCGGGCCAAGCACTGATGAAGCGCCGGGAAAAGGTTGTGTTCGTCAAAGTACAATGTTCGAGTGTAACCGAGGCAAGCCCGTCAGCACAGCTCTATCAGCCAAGCTAACTAACCTCCTAGCTCAGTGGATTGCCATCAACTGCCGGCCTATCAGCGTGGTTGAAGATGATGTTATTTTCATTACCAATTATCAGAGTAGAACAGCTTTCTCAAGCGGTTTGTGATGTATTTTTGAAAAAGTAGATGGGCTCCTGGTCTAATGGGCCACCTGGCCTGAGAAACCCGTTCTCAAGGGCTTACTTTTGGTCATTATTTAAGTAGCGCACACATTTTGAATGCCTTCGGCAGAATTCAAATGAGCCATTTTAATCTAGATTAATCTAGATTAACTCCAGGATTGCAGTGAGATTAATCTAGATCAAAAAAATTTATCTATGCCCACCACTAGTTACGATATAAGGTAGGTCTTTTGTGATTAATTACCAGTTGTTATGGCTGTGCGTTTTGCTTTGCCTAGATTTAATCAGTACTCGAGAGCGTGAACTTTTCTTCCTGGAGCGGTCAGCTAATGGGGCTAGTAGCCTAGTAGGCTAGTAGTAGCCTAAACACTGGACACAGGAACATACAGGAAAACTATAGTAGCCAACAGAAATATCGGCACCCGCTGCCTTACCCTCTCTCCACACCCCAAACAATGACTCCTGACAGGTAAATAGACCCAGGTGACATCAATTAGCCTAGCACTCTGCCCTAGTGACACACCCACACAGACACCCCCCCACAGACACACACCCACTAACACTGGGGACACATGACAGTACTTCCGTACCCCTACAGACACACTAAATAAACTACAGAGCCATTATATGACAACAATGGCCAAGCACCACCAAGAGGAAAGACAGGACGATAAAATACACCCCCTTAGGGCACAGCACTCAATAGCCTACTCCCCTACTTTACTAATCAGTGTTTAGCCTACTAGGCTACTAGGCGTATTAGCACACCGCTCCAGGTCTTGATTTGGTCTTGATTAGATTTGGTCTTGACTTCCGTAAGCTAGAATCATTTTACCTGGCCTACAATATTAAGTGACTAACGAGCTAGTAAGACCGGTGTCAACGGACCGTAAAGTGGACTGTATTTTCATGAGGACTGTAGCCTGAGCACTATCAAAATACTAAACACGGATGAAAATGAAGCGATATGGCAGAATACAAGACGCATTTAAGTCTGAAAGTCGATTTTCGTGCCTTCTTTCACTGAAAGAAGGTGCAAAAATCAAGGACTCACCATTTCATTAGGTTTTGCTAGAATCGATGCATTTGATTGATGGACCTGGTGGCATCCATAGTTCATTCTTTTGTTGCCAAAATGTGCACACTTAATTGTTTGCCAACAGTAAAAGGATCTATATATAATGGGTAATTACTGAGACACATATTGTTGGTATAATTTCAAAACAGGAGTATTTCAGATGTTCAATTACTGCACATAAATTCAATAACTGACATACAACCAACAGGTAACCGCATTTTTATATAGCTTCTATAACATCCAGTGACAAAAAACAGTCCACCCCACAAGTTTTAAATCCATGAGTTTTGTAGGATTTCAGCATGGGAGACGAGATCCTTAACCACATGGGAGACAAGCTCCTTAACCACTAGGCCACTGGAGCTATTGAAATTCAATGGTGTCATAGTCTTTTGTTTTGATGTTCTTGGACCACTGCCTCTTGTGGTAGCAACATAGAACTGCAGGTCAACAACGGAAAGGACGAGAGGGACAACCCGGCATTCCCTTTTCATGGTGCGACGGCTTATGCCTCGCACAAAAAACTCGGCTCCTATCAGTGCATTACACTGACTGCAGTGTCATCAAGGTAAAGTTGTTTTCATATTGGACATTCAATAGACATTCGGCATTCCATGCCTTGGGACTGAGGTAAAAGTAGCCTATAATCATAATCAGGAACCTGTGTTACT
The DNA here is from genome assembly GCF_949987555.1 of Borostomias antarcticus. Lineage (NCBI taxonomy): Eukaryota > Metazoa > Chordata > Actinopteri > Stomiiformes > Stomiidae > Borostomias > Borostomias antarcticus. Next base: position 11,455,241 of record NC_140246.1, read on the forward strand.
CCTGTTCTTTATTTATTTTTTATTTAATAGGCTACTGTATAATAACATCTGCACTGTTACATCCCAACTCCAGGGATTCTTTTTTTCAGTTGAAGAGTAGGCTTCTGTCAAACAGTAGGATTTTGCTAGAGTGGTCAGTCAGAAGTACTGTCAAATGGGTGTAATAAACCTGGTTGATTGATAAAAATCAATACAGTAATATGATTTGAAGATGTTGCGCAACAGTAAAAACATTCACACATGTAGCCTGAATTTAATTTATAGCTACTGTAGAATGTTGACAGGATTAAAACTCCTGTCCTGTCACAGCCTTGCTGCAGCAGTAGAGTAGCCTAGTGGGTAAAACAATCAAATGTTCCAGAATGTAGAATTCAAATTCAGACAGCGCATGCCAAAAAAAAAACGTACTCCTGGGGAACTGTAAGTCATTTCAAGAATGTACTGTACGCGTGCAAGGATTAAAACTGTAAGAAAATTTTTATATTTTTAGTGAAAATCTAAGTTTGTGGAAGTAGCCGAGTTTGAATAATATACAATTGGGAACACAGAACAAGACAAGGAATAGGTATAAAATGAATGTTAGAATTCAATCATAGATACATTATTCATGGATTCAATGGATTTAAAATGTCCTTACATTCCCTCTGCCCTCAGGATCACCTCCAGGGAGCGGGGGATTCAACTGTATTTTTAAATTCAATAAATTATGTATCGCAATGTATCGCCGCATTGTATCGTTATCGTAAGGTATCCTGATACAATAGTATCGTGACCCATGTCTCGTGATACGTATCGTAGCATGAGGGCTTTGCCAATACCCAGCCCTAATATTAATAGAATGCTTAACTCTCACTTCACTGAGGTTTTTATTACACAAACAGAAGTGTATACCTAAATGAGTTTTTCATTTAATCCCAACTATACCTCCCGATGACATAATGTTTGAATGCAGCTGGATTTGAAAGGTAATGTTTGAGATAATTCTGTCAAATATTGGCAAAGTTACTGATCTAAGTAGAATTATTTGTGACAACCAAAGATTGTGAAACTACGAGAAATAAAGCAGAGAAAAGTGGTATGGATTATGCCATTTTTTTTAACTGAAAAAGTTATTAATCTAAGCACATTTAAGTCAAGTTAAATTTATTGGTCATGTGCTACATCAAGTAGGCTACAAAGAGCAGTGACATGTTTTTAATTGATTTTTAATATAAGCTATTGGCATCTATTTTTTGTGACAAACAACCCTTTGTATGGTTTTGGGATGCTTATAACACTATAATAAACCAGAAAAATGCTTTTATTAAATAATAAAATAATAAAAATGGGGGCGGGGGGTGGGCACTGATTATTATTGTATTTTTACTTTGGTCCCTAGGTGATGTTCTACCACAGAATGCCGAATGTCTGTTGAATGTCCAATATGAAAACATCTTTACCTGGGTATCAAGGAGAAATAAATGGCGCCTACCTGTTCGATTCTCTGTAGTCCCGTCATTGCTACCGGCTGCTGCAATGTCCGCCGACATGGCTGGAGCCTGTCTGCCCGAGCACGGCGCCGCAGAGCATGTGGACGTGGTGGCGGTGCTATAGATATAGGCTAGTAAGTTAGTAAGTCAGAGATGGAGGGAAGAGGCGGGGGTTGAAGATGTTGTATAATTTGACTTCATTTTTCTGTCTACAAAGGCAGGGGAGAAGGGAGGGGAGGGAGTAACCTACAGATAAAAACGTGCCGGATAAAGTAGACTATGGGGTTTTGAGGACAGCAAGAAAACGCGTAAGAGGTAGCTGCAGCTGTCTCCTCCTCCATCATCAGTTACCACACGTTCGCCTCCATTCACACTACCAGAGACTTAATTGTCCATTCATGCTGTTGGGTGTGCGGCGAGAGCCATTCATGAAGATTTGTTATGAGTTCAAAAAAACGTTTTGGCGCTTAAAGAAAATGTAAAAAATCAATGATTTTACCTAGCCTACTGACTTTTAATGAGTCATTATATATGGCATTTAGGCAATTAGTCTTATTTAGCCTACATTGTTGCTTGACCCTGTTCTTTAAGTAAGTTATATGCCTACATTTATTATCAACTCTGGTTAGGCTCCGGACTAACCTAAATAAGAAAAATGCGGATCATACTCAAATGGCCTGAAAAAGAAAGCTATCGCATTCATCAATGTCCTTCTCTAGCGCCAATTAGCCTATCTCACCTAGTTTAGGCAAGAGTCGAGACCTCTGCACGAGGGTTTACATAAGGGGAAGCCTGCACGTGCCAGTCAAGAACGTGTTGACCTAAATATTATATAACCTGTCCCTCACATGGGTTGGTTTAACCCATTTAAAGCTCCTCGATGGCGAAAGTACGAGTGCGCAAGCAATGCGTCACTTACAACTCGGTCGTTCCATAAACGTTTCAAAATATAATTGATTGCACGTTTTGAGCTTATCAGGGCTGTAGCCTATAGTTATCATGTCATATATCCACAGTCAGTTAAAATGTGAACTTAGAACATAAAACCCATAGGGTTCAAGTTCAGTTCAAATATTATGCACCATATTAGTACAATGTAGCCCCAACAGTGAAATGTTTGTTTCTAAGTGTGCTCAAAAAACAAAGTACAAAATATAAAATAAAAGTAGGGTAGCCTACAAAACAAATGCTACAAATATAATTACAGCTGCTGCACAGCACTGGATTGGGCCGGGTGTTTTGAGGAGGAGGAATTAGGCTATTAAAAAATTAAAACATCTTTAAAATCATGTCTGAAATCTAAACTGTACAATGCCTGAGTAGGCATTAGCATGTTTATTATGCATCACCCGGGGCTTGAACTCACAACCAGACACTTGTTGAGCCAAGTGAAGCTGGCAGTTTGATCTTAAAAAAGAAAAGAAAAAAGATAAGTCACAGCTAGATATTTAGGAATCCTGCATGAACATATTAGTAGGCCTACATAGCCTACTGTGATGGAAATGAGTTGTGGGACTCTGGAATGAGCTTGGATTTACTGATTGATTTGATTGGATTGAACACAGGTCGAACTGATTGAGATGTAATCAATCCTCTACTTCCAGCGCAGCACTGAGTGGCTGCCCTCTTGTATTTCCCAGTATCTTCTTCTTCTTCTGTAAGGGCCGGGCAGCCTCAACTCTTGTATTTCCCAATATTCTGAATCTTCTTCTTCCTAGGGAGTCTGACTTTCCATGCATGAACAATCACCAAATTTTGCAAATAGGTCCAATCCTATGCCCAAAGTCCTCAACTGCCATTGTGGGCCATTAGTCCTGATGGTGGCGCTACAGCAACCGTCTAAAGTTTAAAACTTAAAACAAATCATAACAAATCAGTCGTATGTGCTATCACTTTGTAACCACCACCAAAATGTAGGCCCAAGTGCAGAAACCTCCATATGCTTTGGCAGGACTTATGAAGTCTATCACTCTTTTTTTTCTCAAAAACTGTAAAACCTATAAAACCCTACTCATCCCACGTTTTGGTCAATTAACACCCTAATTGCTACACTACATCTTCAGACTGTCCTCCACAAACAATCTTCACAGAATTTTGAAATATCAAAAATTGAGACCACAGCGCATCAACATGTTTTACTGTAAACAGTACAGTGTGCAGCTACTGCAAATACACGCTCAATAAATCTCCAATGTTCATGAAAAATTGAATTTTATCTCAAAAACTGAATTTTTGACAGTATTTTGAAGTATGTCCTCATTTTGTCCACTCACTACTGCTGTTCATACAGGAAAAAACGATCAGAGACGTTGTTGGCAACCATGCCCCAATAGTGGACCTTAGGACTACAACTGGCTAAATTGACTCTGATTGACCTGTGGCACTGATCGTTTGATTGGTTTCCACCTGTCTTGTTAGTCTGTGTATGTCTACATGAAGCTTCCCCAGGGGCCTCATTTATCATTGAGGTACGCCTTTTTTTACACGGCCTTTTCCGCGATTTCAGGCGTACGCCGACTTCCCCCCCCCCACAGCTTGATCTATCAACCAAAAAGGGCGTATATTTAGTCGCCTTTTTACGCGCTTTTCTACGACACCTCTCGACTCGGCGTACCGATTTAGACGGGGTTTTACCATGGATGTATTAATAGTAGGTATCTGTCCCCTCCTTGTACATCATCCTGTGTTATGTTTGCCAAGATACTGTGATGGAAGGGGTTTACCTGCCCCGCCCACATACTCTGATGAAGCACACCTGGCTAGGTTAATGGGGGGAGACAATTGGAGGCAGGGGGAACAGATAAAAGGGCCCAGGTAGGCCAGGATTATAGTTTAGCCCTCGGCCAGGGTTACCGGCCAGTCCCTACCCCCACTGACGAGTAAGCCCATAGTTGAGGCTGAGATAGGATAGGTGTAGTCCTGATTCTGTGTTGTGTGATATGTGTGCCGTAGTCCTGATTCTGTGTTGAGTGATTTGTGTGCCATGTCCCTGCCTTTTTAGCTTTGCCCAATAAAACATTGTACTAATTTACTGATTGACTGGACCTCTCGTACTGTTCACATTCTCCTATACCCACGGTAAATTGTATTACAATACATATTCAAAGCTGATAAGAATGAGAACCAGTCAAGACTGACGACAGTGGCTACCACCTGAGGGAGTGGCTGCTGGTTCCCGGACCCTCAGAATGAGCAGGAAACTCAGTTCAACAAGGTACATTCCCGGACATGCAGCGTCGTCAAGCGCGCCATTGGTCTGCTCAAGGGCCGATGGCGTGCTTGGACGCGTCGGGTGGTAGACTCCTCTACCACCCAATCAAGGTATGTAAGATCATCTGGGCATGTACCATCCTCCAGTATGAAGGCCTGCTATGTTCATGTAGGATTCCTACAGTATAAATATCTAGCTGTGACATACTTTTTTTTAGGTCGAACTGCCACTTGGCTCAAACAAGAACAGGACCTTTCCTTGGTGTCTGGTTGCGAGTTCAAGCCCCGGGTGATGCAGAATAAACAATTCCTACTCAGCATTGTACTGTTTGGATTTCAGAAACATGTTTTTTTCAGATTTTTTAATTTAGAAGTTTGATATTTGTCTCATTCCTCTTCCTCCTCAAAAGGCCTGGTCCCAATCCAGTGCTGCACAGCAGCTGTCATTAGTTTCACTTTTATAATGTAGTTTGACCTGTTTTAATTAAATATTTTAATTTTCATATTTTAATTTTTAATTTGTTACTGTTTCTTATTTTCTATTCTCTTTTACCATATGATCTGTCCTGTTTTACATTTTTATACCATCTACTAATAAACTGTATGTTTTTAATTATTCTCTAAAGCATGGGTTCCCAAACTCAATCAATGTGGGCCTCTCCTCTGAAAACAGTGACACACCCACACCCCCCCAACCCCCCAAATGTGTCCATTTTGCAAGGCAGCATTAGCTAGCCCATAGCGTTACACAGCTAGCTCGGTGGCACCTGTTGCTAGTTAACGTTATGACGTTTTTGCACAATACATTCATGCCTGCAGTGGGAGGCTCTCTCTGCACTATCCAAAAATGTAGTATACATCTCTCCCATAATTTATTTCGATTTTCTGACCTTTAAAATCATGTTTCATTCATAAAAACCATAGAAAATTCAAAAATAATTTTTCTTTCTAACCTGAATTTCTTTGGGACCCCCCAGGGGAGGCGCGCCTCACAGTTTGGGAATGCCTGCTCTAAAGCACTGTGTGCTACATTTGCTTGTATGAACGTGCTAGGCTATATAAATAAAATTGACTTTGACTTTGTATTAGATCAACTATGTATATATAATTGATCTATATCGCATGTTATAAAACATTACAAAATGGGATAGGGCAAACAGCAGCATTGTTTTGAATTTTGTGTATTTTGAAGAAAATAATTTTTTTCCAGTAATATATTCATCATTCATTCAAGTTTTGTTAAAAAAAATCAAAAGGTACGGTATGTGACTGCCACTGGAGGTTTGGTCCTGAGGTCTGCCAGGGTAATTTTTCTGTTTTTTGTTTTGTTTTTTACAGATTATGAAAGTGTAAATTGTAAGATTTCATATGATGTGCAAAGTACGGAAATATATCCGATGTGTGATAAAATTTGAATGGAAATTAGAGATTTGTTGGAATATACAGTACAGCTTCCTATAGAGGCTACTGGACATTAACAAATGGGGGGAGCTTCCTATAATTAGCACAAAAACGTTTGTACGCTCACTTGAGGTGTTTTTTTGCCCTTTTTCGAAAAAGAGCTTGTGTGCAATGTGCAAAATGGGAGATGGAAACATATTTTTTGAAAAAGGTCTGACGTAGCGAACAGATCAACTGTTTCCAATGTTGGTGTCTAGTGCCCGTCACTGTCATATCACCATTGCTGCATGCATTGCAATCATCAAGATTCAAGATTCCTTTTATTTGTCACATGTAATGTACGGTGTAACAGTGAAATGTTGCTTCCGACTCCATGATTATGCAACGAATAAACTCTAATACTTCATCAAATCAAAGCACAATTTATGATCTTGGCCAACTGATTATAACTTTAATTGTCTAGCTAATGTTAGCTAAATAACAGACTGAAAGAAAGACTCATTAGTTATGTTATATACAGTATAGCCACTCTAGCTAGCTAAGCAAACTGTATTTAAACACACATGAACTGTTTGTTTTGAAGCACTTTTTCAATTCTTGTTATAATAATGAAATCTGGGAAAAATAATAGATTATGCTAACTAAACTAATTACTGAAGACCTTGGTTCGCAACCTCTACTTATTCTACGGTTACAGCCATGTGTAACATAGCCATGTAGCCTATATTGCTATCTTCTCACGAAACTACACTTTGTGTATCCTAGTTTCTACCAGTTGATGGAAAGGCGTCTAATTTGCATTTTCAAAAGTTCACTTAAAATTCACTTGACAATTTATAGAAACATGGCTAATGACAGCCAATCACAAAACCTGTGATAAACCTTCATTTGGTAGATTTTTATTTAACCCAGTTAATTTACAAATATCGCTGAATAATGAATACAAATCTGACATTTAATTAAATTAATGTATTACATTAATAATTACGATAATATACTTTTGTTGTGAGAATGGATTTCAAAACACACTGGTTACAGAAAACATTTTTTCTTTATCTTATACTACTGTACCTAGTAATTTCCCATTGCAATAAATTAGTTTCTTTCAAATACATTGTAAACATGAGCCTGGTTGAAGTACCGGATTGGGGGGGATTTAAATACTCTTGGACACAAGTCTGGATAACAAGATGTTTTAAGGGTCTTTCACACTAGAAGGCTACAATCAGATGGAATGGATTTGCATCAATTCACATCCAGGGATGCCCGTCCTTGCTTTCACACTGCAAATGTCTTTTTACCAAACACTAACGTGCCACGTGACCACAGTAACCATTCCGAACACTATTTTCAGTTATGATGATGAAGCTAGTAGGCTACGTACATGATGATGTCATGATGAAGCTACAGTACATGATGGTGTTATGAGTTAACATGAACATGTGCTGCTTAGGCTATTGTGGTAAAGTAATTTGCATCAAATCACTACTGACCACCTCCCCAGCAGGTCTGCTAGATGCATCCCAGTACAGAACAGTCCACTAGCTTTCACACTCATGTTTGCCTAAAAGGTGGAGTGTAGAGGACTGATGCAGATTACTTTATGCCAGTGTGAAAGGTCCTGTGAATACAGTATGTTCCAGTCAAAGACTTGGGAGAATAGGAGGAATTAAAGCACAAATCAACACATGAAAGGAGAAGGCTCTTTTTCGACAACCGGGACCTTATTTACGGCATACGTAAAAACATCTTATAATATGCTGTAAAAAGGTCCAGGTTGTCGAAAAAGAGCATTCTCCTTTAAAGCACAAACACTGATACAGTAATACTTTTGCTCTCTACTCAACTCCCTAGAGATATACACAGCATTCATGTATTCATTCCCCGCTGGAATAACTTGCAAGTAAGCCACTGATTCTCAGTGTGAAAACAGACCATACAAATGCATATTCTCTACTTAGCCTACGATTCATAATGTTCCTAATGTAAATAGCTCCATAACAGTAGATCATGTTCAGTCCATTGTAGGCTAGCATATTAAATAATTATTTATGGTTTGTGGCTTTTAGGAAAATCCGTACAGTTCATTTTGAGGGGAGAGATATCTGGAGGAAATTGATCCTCTCTTCATATCCTTTTTTGTGCAACCTCTTTTTTGTTAGACATGTTATTGAGACCTCTATTAGGCTACTATCTATCTATAGCTCCTGTCCTCCATCAATCTTGCCAAGATCAATCCTTTGCTAACAAAATAATTGATAAAATTTGTATTTAGGCTGCTTTCATTTTTATCCAGATAAGATTATGCCTGATGGTCCACGGTCTACTGTAAATCTCATAATCATGAGGAAAATATGAGAAGTTTAAAAAATATGAGAGGTACTGTATGTGGCATTGTTTTGATTAACATTTAAATTCATCTTAATACTATGTACGCAATATTCACAGGCTCAGCCAAGAACAACTATATAGCATGCACTTTTGATAAATCCCAGAGCCATATACTGTATACAGTACATGTATATTTCACTGTCATTGTTCACTATATTTACAGTAACTCATGACTGAAGCTTTCTTATTTGTGAAATTCAATGAAATTCAATGAAATTAAAGTGTAGAAGAATCCCCCCACAGAGTAAAGTTTAATACCAGTGCTTACACCAAAGAATATCAGCAAAGAAATTGGAAGTCAGAACTGTGGAGTATGATTCAAAAATACATCTGAAATGTTTATTCCAATCGCAGGGTGGACAAATGCTTTGCCCGTCTGGTACACCCATTTATTCTTACGTCACAGTCTGATGTGACATGATGTTGTAAACCGCCCCTGGCAGAATTCCTCTAATTTACAGAATCCCAAGCTTTATCTGTTTCATAAGGAAATGGACATAGGACAACCACTAATCCTCGCCAAGCATTCAGAGGTGTAGCCTTCACAGGTAGGGCATTTAAGGGGATATAATTGATTGGTGTATACATCAAATACCATCATGGCAAATGGGCCATGATACTATATATATTTATTAGCCAATCAATTATATCCCCATATGGCTCCACCTACTGTATGAGGATCACACCTTTTAAGGCTAGACCAGCAATTTAGTTTCACCTGTGTTTGACTATTTGTTTATGACACTGTAGAGGCCTATAATGTAATAACTACCGTTAATGTAATAACTGGCCAATAATGTAATACAATTTATAAACCAATAACGTTATTATCTTCAGCCTTCAATTCAGAAATACAAGTCATGTGCGCCACAGCCAATTCCTCTTTGCACAAACATTAGCGTCATTACGGTAAATCGTTTTTTCTCTTGTAAGACTTGCCACTGTCGCGTTTTAAGTCGTGAAGTCAAATAACTAATAACTGGTTTGATTAAAGGAGTAGTAAAGGGAAAATCATGTTTAGCCCTGTTTTAAGGTTACTTATTATCATATACAATGATTCAGATCAAGACGTTGACAAAACTAGAACTTTTGAGAAAGTTGATAATTGCTCTACCACCGTTTAGGTCATACAATGGATGTGGGTGGGCACCTTGAAAAATCATTCAAAAACATGTTAAACTCTCAATTTCAAAGACAAGAAGCTCACCGAGGGGGTAATTGGTGTCTGTTGGTGTTCTGACATCAAATTCGCCGCAAAGTATGAATCCTGTAGGGTTTTATTGATCATTTTATGAAATCCATTGACTTGTATTGACACAACCGTTGTACATGCGTAGATCAATCCGCAGAGGGGATTCAGGAAGCGGAACTACTTACGGTAGCTATTGTTAATGTTTATGTTGCTAGGCTACCTTGTTTGCGGATGTTTACACACGTATGTGCTGCGACTAAATAGTTCTATGCTAAATATTTTAAAAAGCCTTTCCAGATTAACTAGAATCTTGCTTTATGGCAAATTATATGTCAGAACGCTAACTAACACCTCGGTGAGTTTCTTGTCTTTGCTTTCTTGGCTTTTATTTTGAAATGGCACATCAGAATCTCTTGAAACTTCATGAGTCAGACCGAGACGGGGCTTACCACCACGGTGTAGTAGAGAACCCGTTGCATTATGGGTAGTTTTCTTTTAATCCTGATTTAATCCTGATTTAAGCAGTTTTTGGCACTTTAAAAGGCTTTTATTTTGGAATGGCACATCAGAATCTCTTGAAACTGCATGAGTCAGACCAAGACGGGGCGTACCACCACTGTGTACTATAGAACCCGTTGCATTATGGTAGTTTTCTTTTAATCCTGATTTAAGCAGTTTTTGACACTTTAAAAGGCTTTTATTTTGAAATGCCACATCAGAATGTCCTGAAAATCACTGGGTGACACCCTGAGGTGGTCTACTAGTACTCTGAAGTGGACGTTTTGAGGCATAATGAACGGTCTCCTATTAATCCTAATCTGAAATCGCAGGAAACAGTAGGTCGTTTAGGACAGTTGAGGGCCTTTATTTTGAAATGCCACATCAGAATGTCCTGAAAATCACTGGGTGACACCCAGACCACCCTGAGGTGGTCTACTTGTACTCTGAAGTGGAAGTGTTGAGGCATTATGGGCGGTCTCTTTTTAATCCTAATCTGAAATTGCAGGAAACAGTAGGTTTTATAGGACAGTTTAGATTGCCTTTATTTTGAAATGCCACATCAGAATGTTCTGAAAATCACTGGGTGACACCCTGAGGTGGTCTACTAGTACTCTGAAGTGGAAGTGTTGAGGCATTATGGGCGGTCTCTTTTAAATCCTAATCTGAAATTGCAGGAAACAGTAGGTCGTATAGGACAGTTTAGAGGGTCTTTATTTTGAAATACCACATCTGAAAATCACTGGTTTTTACTGTTGATACAGAACGGAAATGAGTGGAAGTTACTGTTGATACAGAACGGAAATGAGTGGAAGTTACTTTTCATTTGAGATTGAACTTTACCTCCAGCACCTTACCTCCACCTTGTACAGTACATCAATAGAATGTTCTTTAAAAAGCACAAGGGATAATAGTGCCACTTTGGTTGAAGACATTATTTAAATATACTTCAATAAAGATTATATTTGTCATGGAATGAAGTTTGTCTTTTTTATTTGAGAACAAATCTTCAAAAATGTGTTGATTTCATATTATACAACATACAGTAAGAGTAATTGTCTGTGTTTCAAACATGTGGCTCCCACTTCATCTAGTATTGAAATGGCCAAGTAGTAGAAGGTGGGGCCAGAGATAGGTCTAATCATCAAGAACCACAAACTGTCTTAATTCCTAGAGAGAGACAAAGTAGGTGTGTGTGTGCGCGTGTTCAGGCTTTTGAGCAACTATTTGAAAGAAGCAACAGTATGCGTGAGTGTCATGGAAGTGTGACACTTTATAGCCAATAAATAAAACTTAAATAGAGTGACATAAGTATATTATTACATTGTCAGATCAATTATTACATTTTTTAATGTTTTTTTTAGCAGCTAATAATGTAATAACCTGCCAATAATTTAATAAGTTATTACATTAGGCTCAAAAGATTATTACGTTATTGGTTTAGAAAATGTATTACATTATTGGGCAGTTATTACACTATCAAAATATTATTACAATAACAATTGCAAGAATATTACATTATTGGCAGTTACTAAATAAACAGTAGTTATTACATTATTGGCCTCTACAGACACTAAAGCCAAGAGGGGTGAAACCATCCTGAGAATGGAAATAAACATTTCATTTATTGCTAAAGCATACTTCAAAGTGCAGATCATTTAATTCATTGTTATAATTAAAACAATTATCTTTGTTACCTACAGATACCCAATCTGATGCCCTCACCTCACCTCACGAAATTAATATCCTGTAAAGGAGATCCGTAAAATGGAGGTTAAGACCCTACAGCACAGTGTGAACATGCAGATTGTTGATAGTCGCCATGTAGCTGAACAGCCAAGGATAAAATACAGTGTTATACGCAATAGATAGGATATGACTGCCACTCTTGTCATTACTGGAGTTGTTGCTTTTCCTCTGGCTGTAGGAGGGGTAAAGTTTGTCAACCATCCTCGGTGACCATTTGCTTGAAGCGTCAGCTGGGCTTCATCGCAGGACCCTGTATCCTTAGATGTCTCTCTCCGCCGTCCCGTTGTCCACCCATCCACCTCAGGCCTTTCCTGCTTTCATATAGGTAGGGATAGTGCCTCGCTGGGTCAGCCCCTCAAAGCGCTTATAGGTGTAGTTCAGGAACACCCAATCCTTGGACTTGAAGTCTGGTTCCGTAACATTGGCAACTGAAATTACAAGAGTGGGTAACCAGGAGCACAACGACCATTGTATATCATACTCAAGGCCTATGACATGTTGATCCACACATAAGTCATACTTTCTAAACAGTCAGATGGTCTGCCTACAGTACAGGGAGAATCAAGAATCTATAGTAGGGATGCACAATATGGATTCTTTACAGCCGATACGATAACCGATAATTACAGTACCTGCTTCTCATGGCCAATACTGATAATATAACTGATAATTTCATCTTTTTGTATTTTGAAAATAAGTTAATCTGTAGTTTATGCCAGTCCAGTCCCCCAGTGGATACATGCCTTCACACGGTTCCATCTAGTGGGCAAAACAGGTCCATGCACATGTATACGTCACTTGATTCTTGCTGAGGTAATCACGTGATTCAAGAAAAGTAGGGGAGAGCCAAGACGAAAGTAAAGGAGGGCAAAAGTAACACATGCATTTTCTCAGAAACTGCAGGAGATGCAATGCCGTGTTTTCTTGTGTACATGCATATAACAGTGCATGAGCTTAACACAAAATTTCGGTGCAATCAGAGCATATTTGGTCCGAAAGCTTTTTTTGCGGAAGTAAAAAAAAAAAGGTCCTGTAGGTATTTTTTAATTGTAGAATTGTGTTTACTTGTTTAAGCAAACCTATGTAGTTTTCTTAACACATCTAATGACAATGAAAGCATAGGTTTCAAGTTTCATACTTGCAAGTCTTGGATGCTAGCCAGGGAGAAGTGACAGGAGAGAGAGGAGTGACGAAAGTAACAGTTCTACAGTATCTGCTATCCTGGTCCTGGTCTGATGGATTCACTACTTTAGCTGCCTGTATTATTGCCTGTGCAACATTGCGATATTTAGGAAAGAACATATAGCATATATTGACTCAATATAAACATGAAATGATGTCTAATAGTACATGTGTTGAAAGTAAAGAGAACTACAACCCTGAAAAACAGGTCCCTTAGTTTACTGTTACTTCCGCCCCACTCCTGTGTTAGTTTAATCCCGCGCCGTAGGAAAGAAAGTATCATTGCACTGCACTCTGTCCATTTTCAGCCTATTTATGTTAAAGTCATGTATCCTAGAACAAAAATTACAGCTGATAATAGTGAAAGACATGCAAGTTGTGTGTCATAAAACGTGGAATTGCAACCTCTATTAATTTCGAGGTAAATGGGATCAAACAAAAAAGTGTTATTTTCGTCCCGGCTCCCCTACTGTCATGTCCAAAGAAGGGTAGGCTATATTTGCGAGCGCTTTTGAGGAGGAGGAGGGTGGGTGGACTTTTTTTTTTGCTGCTGCTTGTTATAATCAAATAATTATTCATTCATACACTGCACTGTAACTTTTATTCCTGTATTGTTTTATTCCTGCATTTTGTTTTAAATGTCCTTTTTTACATTTTGTTTTATGTGACGTTTTATGACCTTGCACTTTGTCTTGATGCTTTTAATGTCTCATGTAAAGCACTTTGAACTGCCTTGTTGCTGAAATGTGCTATATAAATAAACTTGCCTTGCCTTGCCATAATCTGTCACATCAGCCATGCCAAGGTATTAAATGTACTGTAGAGATACACAGTATACAATATATCGAGCTGATCAATTATGAGCTATAATATCATTATCCAATAAGAAATAATCAAAATAAGTTTCCCATTATCTGCCAATAATTTATCGGTATCGAATATAAATATTGTGCATCCCTAAAATATATCATATCAATATGTAACTTCAAAGTTGTTAGTAAAGATATTGCAATGTAGGTTTTCATAATGAATGTACTCTTAAGGTAGTTACCAAATATGTTTCTGAATGTTTGAAACTTATGGCAAACACTACATTACCTGGCTGAAGGATGTCTGATTCTGGGAAGTCGTCAAAGTTTGATGTGTCATCAATGCTTTTGATCTCAATGGAGATCGCTGCTGGTCTTTCCCTGTTGGAGTAGGTAGACGTAACCTTTTTAAATGACTTAACATTTCCAAAGGTCACACAGCACCTGTAAGTTACATGATTGCTTTTGAAGGAGAATTTTGCTGTTCAATGAAACCGAAGAAATTATGAATGAAACAGACACATGGAATTTACTTTCTTATGCCATTTGGGTGGCTCTGAAAAGAGTCATTGTCTGTGCTTTGGCTAGTGGAATGGAATCACAGGACTCTGCTCAGGCACCCTGGACATTTTGGATGAAAGCCTTATACCTCACCATTTTTTAAATATAAAAACGCCACTGCTCAAGAGCCCTTCTGGTGCCAGCAGACACCTGGAAACCTCCTGGCAGCGTGCACTTTGCAGGCATACAAAAAATGTGCACGTGCTTCAATATCTGTTTACGGTATTATTGTTATTATTATTACCTCCGCCCCAGGGGCAAAGCCCCGCAGGGCGGAAGGTAATGTTTTCGCCCCTGTCTGTGTGTATGTTTCTGTCTGCAGGCGGACAGGATTAAACAAAAACTACCAGCCCGATATGCATGAAACTCGGTGGAGGGGTGCAGCATGGGCCAAGGAACTCACCATAAAGTTTTGACCATGATTCATTCATAGGTGGCTCTACAGTACCCATATTACTGTAACTTCAGTGTAGTGGGGGATTTAGGTTTCAGGTTCTTTGCGCCACTTGCAATACAGAGCTTGGCCAATACGCCAAAAACTGGCTGTTCCTGGCCATGGGGGCTTGCTTTATGCGCCACTGAGCAGCTTTCATTGGATTGAATGGGCCGCCATCTTTGCATGCCTTATCACTTCTTATAATACATCCATGATCCAGCCATGATCAGTTATGCTCGCGTCAACAGGCTGGTGTCTATTTACTTTTCCAGCTCGATCCGGAAGGTAGAACGCTAGAGCCCGCCTACCATAATTTTTCTGTCCGGCGGATGGAAGATGATGCTGCAGCAGTCTTATTATTTAAATCAGCAATATTTAAATTTCGCCTTGCGCCTGACGAGACTACTGGCTGCAGTGTAGAGAGCAACAAACAAGCTGCTAAAGCTATTGCTGATTATGGTGTTTTGTGTGCACAAAACCACTTAGTGCAGGGGTGTCAAACTCAAATACACAGTGGGCCAAAATTTAAAACTTGAACAAAGTCGCGGGCCAACATTGAACAAATGAAAATTTTAATATGGACCCAAACAAGTTTTGCTTTAACATTGAATATAAACTTATCACTTTCGCTTTTGGTGCGCATCAATGGTGTGCACTAACATATGTGAATACACCCTCAGACACAAGTGTTGGTGCTCCATCTGCTCAGTAGAGAAGCTTGTAAAACCCTGACTGTCCTACAGCCAGGCAGACAGACAGACAGCCGGCATGCAGACAGACAGGCAGACAGGCAGACAGACAGACAGCCGGCATGCAGACAGACAGGCAGGCAGACAGGCAGGCCGGCAAGAAGGCAGACAGGATTGAATGAACAGGAACAGAGCAAACACAGCGGCCGGCTAGGTCAACACAGGTGTCTCTATCACAGTGAGACGTTACATAACGGTAAGCTTATGTTTTCTGCCTTTCTTTTTGCCATTTTTAAGAAGGGGTAACACGGTTACAGTTGTAGTATGAGATTGCTATGACTACTGTCACAGAAGAGAGGGCGTTTCTGGGTCCTGTCTTGATTGACGCGCCAAAACAACAGCAGAGCATTATGGGATTTGTAGTATTAGCGGTGAATGCGCTGTATAATACTAGCGGGCCAGCTCTAGTAGTCATTTGGTATTGCCTCGCGGGCCAAATATAATTACACTGCGGGCCAAATTTGGCCCGCGGGCCAGAGTTTGACACCCCTGACTTAGTGCATTGTTAGCAACTTGTTTGCTAACAAAGGCTAGAGCTACTAGTTAGCTGTAGATCAGCTGTTGCAACTGGAACGCTCACCTCGGAAGTGACCATTGCCAGTTCCCACTCGCACCTCCCGAGCCAAATGGAATGCACCCTAACGTTATATTTCTCATTTGTGTGGATAGTTGAAGCGATGTATTCTGTAGGATACCTCAATAAAGTTCGCTAAATTACCATGTTTAATGCTTTATGTATACTATCTGTTAGTGTGAAGTGTGATGATTTCTGTACAGCCAAGATCGAACCCAGCATGGGCAAGTGAGCGTAAAGGCAATACTGCCAAGCAACACAGTGACACCTGTTAGGGCTCGTGTCCACATAGTGCTTTTTCCTGAGCGCCTGCTCTCTTTTTCAATTGTTTTCAATGAGGAGAGAGCGCTGGCAGCTGCCTGGAGAAAGGCGCTGCAGCCGGCGTCTTATTTTTTTTTGAGCGCTCTGGCATTTTTTGGCTGCCGCTCCGAGCGCTCGGAAGTTGAAAACATCTCAACTTCTCAAAGGCGCAGGTAACGTCACGGCCGCTCTTTTCAGGCAAGTGCGACGGCAAGCCGGTTGTTCGTGATAAATAAATAATAGGCTAGATAACGATATTCTATAGGATAATTAGTAATATAGAAATATAATAATAGTAATAAAACATGGCTAATATAAGACAAAGAAACACTCGTATACAACGCCGGTTGATGATGCTGAAGATATATTGTCATAGAAACAAAATGTCCACTCCAAGCGTAGCAGGAAAGAGGTGCTGCAGGGCGCTGGGATGTAGCTCTCCCCAGCGGTTTTCTGACAGAAAAAGGCGCTATGTGGACACGGGGCCTTATGTAGACTAGTGTCTCAACTTGCATTTAAACAATAATGTAAACTTCTAGATATCAAGCAGAAAGAGGAAATGACAGGTGGTGCTACCAATTCAAAATTAGGAGGCCAGTAGGAGAGCACAGCACATGAGAGGTGGTGGTGGGAGGTAGGAGGAAAGGTACACACACACACACACACACACACACAGCAGATTGATACACATACCTGATGTGCTCCCAGTCCACAGGCTCAAAGAAGGCATGGCTCTTTATCTCCTCAACACTCACAGCACCAACTCGGTTCTCAGCGTCATTACAGTATCTGGCATGGGAAAAAGATCATTCTTTTACAGTGCATAGTGGCTGAATTTGGGAGATTCTGTAAGTTTTAATTTAATCTCTATCTGAAATGGTCAAATGATCAACATCAATATCATGTTTGCAATTCCTTTGTGTTTTGGATTTTTGTAACAAAAAATTCTAATTAAAAAAAATATATACATTTCATCATAGAAAATGCATAATGACAAAAAAAATCTCAAACGATTTCTTATGTTGCAATTTAATTTCTAGCTTTTTAGGGTAGAATAAATTGTAACAAAATAAAATATCAATTAGCCATTTAAATGCTTTTCCATACTCACTCATATTCACTAGTTACTGTATCTCTGCAAAGCTGAGAATCAAGTACAGCACCATATATGCATACTCACACAGCCGTGACAACTTACAAACCTGAGAATCAAGTACAGCACCATACAGTACACACACTCACATAGGGCTGCACAATTAATCGTGAATTAATCGAAATCGACCTCCGCAATTAACTAATTGCAAAATGCCGCAATTAATGTGATTAATAATTTTGCTTTGAATTGAGTGTGCTAGGACTACACGGACGAATCACAGGCACTTATGCTGTCTGACCAATCACATGCGTTCCCGCTGAGTGCGCTGTGCGCAGCAATTTCACTGAGAGGACAGATAGCAGTAGGTCAAGACAAGTGTCACAAGAGTACCTGCAGCCGTGAATAGTGAAAAAATGAGTGAAAACAAGGTCAGTGAGTTAGTAGCAAGAAAGGGATCAACGTCCGTGATTTGGGAGCATTTTGGTTATTATATATTAATATTATATATTAAATATTAATCACAATTATTAATTGCAATTACCATTTTGAAACAAATAATCGCAATTATTATCTTTTGTCATAATCGTGCAGCCCTGCACTCACATTAGCCTGGGAGCCAGACTTCCTAGCAAAAAACAACGTTTTTGCGATAGTCTGGACTTCTAGCCGCCCAGAACTATTTCAGTGAGCGGGAGTACTTGCTTTTAGCCACTCCTTCAACCAGCGTAACAAAACGTTTGCCAAACCAGTCAGAAGAACTGCAAAAACATATTTTCCTCTGAGAAACTCTGTTAGTGCATACTCTTGTTCTTGTTTAATTGTTATTGTTTCTGCAATAACTGCACCTATGGCTGTGTTTATTCTACTAATGTTACCACTTGTTGCTTTGGGAGACTGTTTTGCCAGCAGCCTTTATTTCACTGTCATGCATAAACTACGGGAACCAATCAGGGGCTGCATCCCCACTGGGGGAAGGACAAAAGTTAAAATGTAGTGCCTGATTGGCCCACTACATTTCAGCCGTGACGACTTACAAACCTGAGAATCAAATCCTTGGCCCTCTCTGAGATGGGTACCTCTGGGGGGAAGACAAGAGTCTCTTTCCAGTTCATGACCTTCCTGTAGGTCTCTTGTGGCGTCTCAGAGCAGAAGGGGGGGTACCCTACAGAGACACACCAGGCAATCACTCATCAAGTCTCCATACTGTACATGAGATCCACACTGTACTATACCAAAGGTTCAGTTCACTAAATCTTTATTGCCCCTATAGGTCAAAGAATGCGCAGCATATTTCAGACATACAACACAATGATGTATTGGGTGCAAACCGTTATGGCTGACGACAATCGGCCAAGATCCAGTCACATGACAAAAGTGTTGAAATATCTAATATCTATATGTAATACTCAGCTCATAGTCACTGCTACTATGAGCTAATGCATTTGCTTTCTTAGATTTTCCAATGAAACAACAGCAACTTATGGTAAAAAGGGGCACAACCTATTAAGGTTCTGGCCGGGTCCGCCCTGCTCAGCCCCGGCTCCCGGCCTGGACCCTCGCCCCTTCCCCCGGACCCCCCCTGTCCGTCCCACTCTCGCGCCTGAATCTGCTCTGAGTGATTCTCAGTTCCCCCCAGTGACTAAGTTTGCATGCCCCCGGCTCTTGAATGGCAGAGATTGTCTGATAGAGGTTGTCTCTCCGGCTGTGATCTGTATGATTCAGAGTGTGTGCGTGATTTCCACTGCCTCGGTTTACTCTGGCAAGTGGGCTGCTTTTGCGCGCTGGTGTGAAAAAAGGGATATCGCTCGAGTCTTGCTTGGTTGAGACTATTTTGGAATTCCTCATCCGGCTTCAATCAGGCATCCCGATTAAGCGTTTCCTGACTGGCTGCACCATCTTCGCTCAGTGTGTACTGTAAATCTACGACACTGCCTTGGGATTTGCTCTTGGTTCTGAACGCGATGTGTGAAGGACCGTTTGAACCAATAGAGCAAATCTCTCTCAAGTGGCTCTCTATTAATACTCTGACTATATTAAAACACTGACATCGGGCAAGTGGGTCAATGATTTGAGAGCGCTGACAGTTGCTCTCATCATGGGAGATGGGAGCAAAGCTGTTTTGCGCAAGTGGTCGGGGGCGCATTCAGTGCACAGGATTTGGAGAACGAGCAAGGAAGAAGCCCGCTTACATTTGTTGTGTCCTGCGCGTGCGTTGACTCGTTATGTTCAGCAGTTATTGGTTTGTCATGGCCCGGGGAAGGTGGATTCACCGCTGTCTAAACAGCGTCTCTCCCAGAGGATTTGTGAGGGCATCTCTAAGTCTTATGAGACTGGGGGTTGCCTTCTGCCTGGGGCTGTTCGGGCACACTCTACGAGGGGCGTGGCCACATCGGTTGCCCTGTTCAATGGTGTGTCTGTGGAGGACATGTGTGTGGCGGCGACTTGGTCATCTCCATCTCCTTTTGTCCATTATTATCTTTTATTCATGTCCTCTGTGTCCGTAGCATCGACTGTGCTAGGCACAGCCGCCAGCGGGAGTCAATGTTAGACATGATGTCCCAGGGCGGGACTGTCTAGTGAGTGATGGTCCACTCCTGTCTGTGGGTGAGGCTAGGTCTGTTACGGTGTAACTGCTTCTGGTCCGGCTCTCCCCTCACGTACCTCTCCTTGCCCTCGGCTATGATAAACTGAGTGTGGCAGGGTGGGGCCAGTGCTTGGGTTGGGCCAACTTTTGGTATGGTCTCACCTTGGAGCACTGACTTGTGTCCTGGCTGGCCAGTCTTTAGTTACTGGGGCTCCGCTTATGCCAATAGGAGCTAGCCCTGTTGGGCGGAGCGCCACGAAATAGAGCCCCACAGGGAACAATTTCTGCTCGCTGAAATTTTCGGTTAGGAGCAGTTATGCAGGCGCTTATTGCGTAGTAGTGCACCGGACCTGATTGGACACAGTTGCATGTATGTTTTTTTTTCTTCAGTCAGTTGTAACTATCTAGGTTTCACTAGCCAATAGGAGCTAGCACTGTGGGGCTCCACTCCACTCATAGAACTAGGGTTATAATGCGTAACCATCGTTTTCGGTTCCAGAAAAGCAGATACTGGCTGATCCAAGTTAGCTCTATCAACACTGAATAGGTACAGCTTGAGTTAAGCACGTGCATGAGGACTATAACAAGCCATCATCAGTAGAGCCCCAATACCTGATAGCATGATTCACCATAGCAACCAATGAGAAATTCTGGGTTTTCCAGAATTCCAGAAAGAGAGCTATTCAAACTCAATTGCTATGGTCTCATCAAGCAAATGGCAAAAACTGATGAAGGACTGTAGCCTACTTGGGGTGGCAGATTAGAAAGTTATGTTAATTGGAACAATATAAAATACTAATTGTATTTGTCTTTGCAGGAAATATGACCAAACCAACTGAAATGTGAATAATTTGTCTTTACTGGTGGGGATGGTAGATTAATAGGCTAAAATGATTCCGCAGAATGTTGTTCAGATAAATCCTAAAACTCCCCTGCATAGTAGCTATTTTGTTTTACTTATTGTAGCCCTATTAACTGAAACCAACAAATTGTTGAATGATACCTAGCAACACAATGCAAATGTAAACATCAATACATTTTTATGAACTCCACAAAGCCTGTACATACCTATAAGCATTTCATACATGATGACGCCCAGCGACCACCAGTCACACAGCTTGTTGTATCCAGTCTGCATAAAGACCTCTGGGGCAATGTAGTCTGGAGTTCCCACAGTGGAGTAGGCCTGCACAACAGATACAGTATCAATATAACAGTGTCTGACAACATTTTGTGTTTTATTCTTAACCAACTTCATACCCATAAGAGGGGCTGAATATACAACAATGAGACAGGTGAGCTATGGATATTAACAATTTAGTAGTTGCCAGCTTACTCTGTACTATTTTCTGTGGCAGGCTTGGGTAACGGACACTTTCCATTTCTCTTACAGTAACAAATCTCTTAACTGGATGTCATTGCTTTTATCTGTGCCTGTTCAGAGACTCTGATAATGTTTTACAACAGAGCTGGGAGAGTGGGCAGGTATAGTTGGGCAGCTGGTGCTCTGATTAACTTTTGGGGTTAGTCCTACAGGAACTGACATTATAGAGGCTTACACAAAGTATGTGCAGACATGTTGGACCACCACTGGGAGACAAACAAGTTTAGCATTGGAAATGCCAATGAGAGGGCTACCATAAAGCTCAGTCACTCGGCAGCCTGACTGTTTCTTAGTATTTAAAAAATAATAATAATAATTTTGTTAAAATTCCTATCGGCTATCACAACTTCACAAACAGTGTAGTATAGGATACAGTGTAGTATCCGAACGCAGATCCTTATCACAATACTGTTGTGTGAACACGGAGGTTTTGTAAAACGCAAAAGAAAAACCTTCCCGTTTTGGAAAATCTTTGGCCTATATTTGCAATACTGTTATTTTGCACATTTGACTTAACAGACACCACGTCTTGACCCGACGTCAGTTACTGAGATACAGTAGATACTGTAGATATGTGTTTGTACTAATTAAATTACAACCAGATGGAGAAAAATGTGTTTGAGAACAAGGTAATAATAACAATAAAACATTATTTGTATAGCACCTTTCATACAGATAAATTCAGCTCAGAGTGCTTTACAACAGAGCATATCAAATGAAAGAATGTGAAATTTATTGATGCAATGATCAGGCTTGTCTTCATTCGTAGACTATAGGAGAAAAACACTGAGCCCAGTCTGCTAAATCGGCTCAAAGACGCCACCTGGCGGTGGTGCATCACTAAAACGAAATAACACCCGTCTGAAATCCCACAAGAATTCCAACGGGACTTCCCTGCCAAATACCGCAAAGGTGAAATGCTGCAGGATGGAAAATTTCTAACTTCCCACATCTGTACACTAGCACAAACGTCCCGTGCTGAAAATCTCAAACCCGTTCAAAACCAGGGGGGTAAAGTGGATGATGAGTTCTGGTGGCAATGTATTCGCTTGAGACATGCAAAATCTAGACGCTTTGAATTAGCATAAAATAAGATGGAGATCCCGGGCCAGCAATCTCCACAAACGTGGAAATCAGGTCTTATTTCGAAAAACTGAACACAGATTGAGAATCTACATCCTTACTTTCTCGCCTCAAATGACATTAAAACTTAATAAAGTGACATATTAATAATCCTATAGACACATTTGAGTCAATTGAAGTTGTTAAGATGTTAATCGCAGGGGGCATGCAAAAAACAAGCAATGGGTGATTGTCTGGTGGACATGCCCTGTCAGGTTACATGCAAGCAAATATGTATCTTGTCCTGAGTTAAACGTTTTAAACAAACTCGCTGTAAATCCTTAATTGCATCAATCTTGTGGACTGAGCACAGTTGATAAAACAATCAAATGATCTAATGTTGCTCGTCGGGACACCCATTTTTAATGTTTTGATTCTTCACTCCAGTTTGTCTTTCTACGGACGAGGATAGGGGGAGGACATGATCTCTGGTAAGGCGGGTCCTTCACCCTATTGAAGAAAAGGAATTGATTTTGATTGGTAGCGTTGGTTTTTGGTGCTGTTCTACCCTAGGTTTTCAATGGAGATGTCTCCAGACTTTTGGAGGTGGAAAGGCGGAGATCTTGAAAGTCTGGAATCACGGGACTATGTGGACTGCAGCCTCTCTTGGGGGAGGATAGTGAGGGCCTCTCCTGGGGGGTGGTTAGGGCCTCTGGGGGGAGGGGGGTTATGGCTTCTGGGGGGAGGGAGGTTAGGGCCATTGACAGTGTCACACGTCACACATACAGTATGTATGTCTGTGGTTATAATGCGAGTCCTCGTCTTTAATTCACCACATGGCTAGTGGCACACAACTGCACACGTGAGCGGCGACACATCACAAAACACATGCAATCAGGGGTCGCTGGTGGAAATTGTTCCCTGCATTTCTCCCATCCAAGCTGTCCTCCTCCAGGGGCCGCCAGTATCAGTGGGCAGCCATCGTTTATGGCGCCCGGGGACTAGCCCAAGTGCTCAGTCCAAGTCTTGTTCAGAAGAGCACATGTTCTTCTGCATGTTTTAATGTATTGGGCTCTTTTGGGAGGAAAATCTTGCAAACACAGGGAGAACATGCAAACTCTGTACAGAAAGGCCCTGGAGACCTTCTTGCTGTGGGGCAACAGTACTAAATACAACGCTACCATGTTCTACGTACGTGAGCAAATTTGGGGTTCAGACACGTCGGCACAATGTCGGAAGCTGGGATCAAACTGGGGACCTTGCGTTCCCCAGCCAGCCGCTCTACCTACCCGAGCTACGTGCCGCCCCTCCCGAGCTACGTGCTGCCAGCTAGGTAGCAAGGGGGAAAGAGGGATGCTGCTGCTGAGCCTGTAAGTTAAACGCTGCTGTGGTGCCAGTAGTTGCCAGCAACATGTTCAGCAGCTGACCACTGGTGTGTCATTTTTGTGTGTACAGAAGGTTGTTCAAGTAGCCCACAATACCCTTATTCACAAACTGTACTAATACTAAATACATGCCACATTCATTGTACATTGATATAAACATCGGCCAATATATGGAATTTGCAATACTAATATTACAGTGTGACTTTATATGTATAGCAACAACCTGGGAGAGTTAAATCTATGAATGTGGACCCATCTCTTGCTCATCCTAAAGTGCTGAGATACAACAAGTTCTTACCAGCTGTCTCCGGTTTTTCTTCCATGTCTCTGCTTTCCTCTTGGAGTTCATGTTTTGGAAGGCTATGAAAGTAGTTTCAACAATTTAGTTTTGATATTTACCTAATTATTCTGAATGTAAAATGTATCTTAGTGAAAGTGCATAGTTGACAAGAAAAAGCAATATTCTGGATAAAGTATTTGTATGTACCAGTTATATTACGTTAAGAAAGACTATCTTAAATTCCATATTGCTAGACTTTACATTTACAATTACATTACGCTTCTATCAAAAACGACTAACAAGAATTGCATTTAACGTAGGAAAAGCCAATGTACTACTACAGTACTTGCCAGAACTCACAAGTGCATCTCCTTTCTAAAAAGAGTGACTAAGAGCATAATCTAGTGCTGAAGGCAAAGTGCAAGAATAGCTATCTAAAATACACTATACTATTCTTATTAACATATTCAGAATTTCGAGTTTATGTAATGCATATTTTCTTTATAACTGTCTGGTGATTTTGTGTGTACTTGTAATGCAACGCTTGAAGTATATTAAAACAGAATTCATTCTGGTCCGTCTTTTGTTAAAATAAAAAATACAATCAAGACTCACAGAAATCACTTGGAGGGTTGTGAGTAAGGTTCCTGTAGAATTCTGTTCGGTGTGCTTTCTTCAGTCCTGTGCACAAGCCAAAATCCGACAGCTTTACGTGCCCCTACACAAATAGAAAACTTCTATCATAAAGAGTGTAAACTACAGTACTAAGGTTGTAGTAAAATGAGAAGCCTTTTGGTGACTAATCATTTCTACACATAAGATTTAAAAATGGCTATTGGGACAGAAGCTTATGCTGTTGTGCTTACTGTAACATATATTTGGCTACCGTGTCATTTTGCTTGCAGATTTGTTTTTACGGCATGCTCTTCCCAAGGCCCCGCCTTTGAAATAAAAATAAGCCACACCACACCACACTTACCAAGGCTCTTTTAGCCTTTTATCTGAATAAAGTAAAGAGAGAAATCAAGCCCCCTGCATCCTTTCTCAGTCTATGCTGTATGTATATTGTTGTCCCACCCTGGAGTCTAGAAGCAGGTTGTCAGGTTTGATGTCTCTGTGGATGAAGCCCAGCTGGTGGATGGAGTCAATGGCTAAAACGGTCTCTGCTATGTAGAACTGGGTAGCCTCTTCGGACAGGGTGTCTTTCTTCATCAGGAGCGTCATCATATCACCTGAGGATCAATGGCTTCAATCTTAGTGCACAACACATTCTTATGCATAGTAGTCATTTGTGATACACTCCAGGTGTTTTTCATTGTTTCATTAATAACAGACTAACCTTTAAAATGATGTATCATACAACGCAATCAGAAAATTTGTCATATTATGTCTTTTTGAATGATAACATATTTTGAAAATAAATATAAGCATAAATATAACAGCAAGCGGTAATGAAGGGGTCCTACAGATATGCGCCCATGATCATAAACAGGAGGGGAGATTGACAGACAGGGGGTAGACTGAAAGACAGGGGAGTAGACTGACAGGGTGTAGACCGACAAATAGACTGACAGACAGGGAATAGACAGACAGTGGGGTAGACTGATGAGTTGTAGACCAACAAATAAGACATTTAAGGTTGCTGACCCCTATGGTAGACTGTCTGACAGGGGGACAGACAGAACGACTGATAGGGGTAGACTGACAGACAGGGGGACAGACAGACAGTTTGTATTCACAATGTACACTTGCATCATCCATGTCAACACAGGGATCAGGCTGATTTACTAGGTTGGACCCAGGAGTGGAGAAACTGAGTGGGCACACTCTGCATATCGCAAAACCACCGTGCGGGCAGGGGAATTGCTCAATCTATTTCCTGTAAAGTGCTGTACGTTTAACTGCCCACCTCCAGGTAGGAACTCCATGATGAGATAGAGGTTCCTCTTGTCCTGAAAGCTGTAGAACATCTTCACCACCCAGGCTCCGTCTGCCTCCACCAAGATGTCCCTCTCTGCTCGGATATGAGCCACCTAGAGAGTAGAGTGGGCATACAGGAAGTTGTCACACAGAACAAGCAAGTAGAAAAAGCATACAGAGAAGAAAGACCTATGAACCGTTTTTACTGAATATGAGTTGCTCTTCTTTATCTGTGTAGTAATGTTGAAATTGTTATAGGAACAACACTGAAATGTTTCTAACATCAAAAATCTAGTTAAATTGTCTACATGTAATTTTCTTTTGGTAGCCACACCAACTGGCAAAATGAGGATAAGGATATGCCAGGATGAGAATATACCACCCAAAGCTGAAGACGGTGTTGGAGCAAGCCATTCACTTGTTCCATCTGTCATCTTGTTTTGCTGTCTAGTAGTAAAAGTAGCCAAGGTTAGCTAAGTTGTTCTAGTTTGCCTATTAGTAGAAGTAGCTAACATTAGCTAGGTTGTACTAGTCCATTAGAAGTAGCTAGCTTGTTCTAATAGCATCTAGACCGAAAGCAGCTCATAGGGGCTATTGTCGAAAATGGTTGACAAACTTTTACTGTAGTTATAATAATCAATCAATATTCATTTCAGAGCAATACTAATGATATAATTCTAGACAATCCTACACGAAGAGAGACACTCTATTTAAATACTGTTTTGCTATTACAGGAAGTGGATTCAGTACACAGAGAGCACACATACATCTTGCCGACGTCAGCCTGAGATCGAACGTCTCATTCTATTCCATAATGTCGTACAAGCATCAGCTCATAGTCGGATTTCTTCTCATCTCTGTGCTTTATTTCAAACGTTGCAGATAGGTCGGCCCAGTGGCTGTTTCAGTCAGCAAGCATTAGGCTATATGTGTTGTAATCTTGCAATAGGCTATAATTATTCGGCCGAGTGAAACTGTAATGTTGCGTTTTTTTCCCTAATCCGATCAGCCAATCTTAAAAGTGGCTATTTTATTGAATAGGCTATTCTACCTGTACAGCAGACCACAACACACAGTGAAAACAATACTGGATTTTTAAGTTAAGTTTAACTCACCAATGCTTAGTGCTATCAGTGGCAATTAGGCCTAGGCGATATCATCCGCAAATACAATATCTACTTTCACTGTTATGCGGATGATACGCTATTATACATTCCTTTTAATCATAGCGATCTGGCCAGCTTAAGCACCCTCAATAATTGCATTTCTGATATCAAGGGCTGGATGTCAGACAATTTCCTCCAACTCAATGATGGTAAATCAGAAATTATTGTTTTTGGGCCTCAAGAGACTATTAAATTAGTTCAGGGTAATCTCAGTAATTGGTCTTCCAACATCAAACAGTCTGCTAGGAACCTAGGTGTAATTTTTGGCTCTGAACTTTGTTTTGAGGAGCAAGTGAACAATGTTGTGTGGTCCTGTTTTCTTCAGTTAAGGAATCTGTCCAAGATCAGGGCATTTTTGTCTTTTGCAGATTTGGAGAGGGTAATCCATGCTTTTATTACTTCACGCTTAGACTTCTGTAACTCTTTGTATTCATGTATTAGCCAAAAGTCACTCTCCCGCCTGCAATTGGTTCAAAATGCTGCTGCAAGGCTTTTAACTAAGAGTAATAGGCGCGACCACATTACCCCCATTTTAGCCTCTCTTCACTGGCTACCTATTAGGTTTAGAATAGATTTTAGGATTCTGCTTTTAAGTTTTAAAGCGCTACATGGTCTAGCTCCCTCATACATCTCAGACCTTTTAACCCCCTATGAGCCGAAGCGCAGCCTGAGATCCTCTTCTGTTCTGTTCCCTCTGCTCGGCTTGTGACTAAAGGTGACCGGGCGTTTGCAGTTAGGGCTCCTAACCTCTGGAATGCCCTGCCTGAGGATCTGAGACTAGCTCTGTCTCTACTTTTAAATCTCTTTTAAATACTTTTAAAAGACTCATTTTTACATCAAAGCGTTTTATAATGATTTTACTCTATGTGTTCTTGTTGCTGTAATTGTTTTATTATTTTATTGGGTAATGTGTTTTATTGTTTTATTAGTTCATTTTATCTTTTTATGCTACCTTCCCTGAGCTTCATATTTTTTTAACTGTTTTATTTATATTATAAATAAGTTTATTATTATTATTATTATTATTACTACTACTACTACTACTACTACTACTACTACTACTACTACTACTATATGTAGCCTAGGCCCTAAGGCAATGTGTGTATACATTTGTAATGGTAGTGTGGTACGCTTCAAATGTAGGGTAAATGTTAGCCTATATGTTAGGTCTGTGTTGTTTGAAGGCCATCAGGGACCGCGATGGAAATAAGTCAAGGACTAGGTATCATTTCTAGTCGATAAATTCTAACATCTGTCATTCTCTCTCTATCTTTAGATTATTCATTGTCATTGACACTAGCTACAGTACACGCCCAGTAGGCCTACCTGTTGGGCACTCTCTGGAAGTGAGTATATCACATCTTTTTTTTGTTGCTATTTTTTTGTTGCTATAATTTACAATCAATCCATTCTAACCTTAGGCCTAGCATGAATGGATCAACTGGCCACGAGAAACCTGGTTAATAGGAATTATAATTGCAATGATTAGCCTACACAATTCTTTGCTTATCAGTGTATGCTCCACGTAGGCCTCCAAGACCTGCACTTTTATGGTACTGCAACAAAGTGTTGCTGTGTGTCTTCCTGTACAGGCCCTAGCCCATTGTAGCTACATACAATGTTTAATTTATTCAGCAACACGTTAAATAACCCTGCATACTCTGGTCTGTTTAAAAAATTCAACCCAATACAATGTGCGCTACAGACCGCACAAGCAGGAATGTCCCACAAAAAAAGCAAGACAGCTTCCCTTTCGCTAAATAATAATTCTCATAAAACTACTATACACTAGTAGGGATGTGCCCGAAAACAAAAGTTATTCGGAAAGGCACAGATAATGCCTTGGAAACATATGTTTTCTATCCGAAGTCTCATAACGAAACTCGTTATTCGGAGGTGGAAAAAAACATGCATCCGCATAGCCTATTGTTGAGAGCACTTAAACTTTAGATGGCAGCAAATAGACATGAACACCACATCACTGGGAGTATAGCAATCTTGTCCAAGATGGCCAAGAAAGTGTGCGAGGCCTGTGTGGGGGCGATGGAGAAACGGAGAAGATTGAGAGGACAGAGCATAGAGGTAACGAAGATGGCTCATCGTCATAGATCACTCACTTCAGACGTAAAAGAAAGACAAGTATCTTCCTTCGTCTTCCTCTTCTGATATGCATCAGAACATAGGCAGCGCCAGGTTGAGAGAGGTATAGGTATTGAGGTACATGTATGGACTGACCAGGCGCTCAGTATGCTGTGTGGTCGTGTTTACCTTCAAAATGTATTTTTATGTACAGTTGTACAGTGTTGTAGATGTTTTATCAAGCCATGTTTTGAAGGACATTTGAGTTGCATATTTTTTTAAACGATTGAATAAATTGGGGAATTTTGCATTTTTCAATAAATGTTTATACATTTTCTATATCGGTTTGTGTTGTCTGTGTCTTTTTCTGTTGAGGAAATCATTTTGTGATTTTTATGAGTACTGGGGTAATCTTTTATCAATGTCTATAAATGATTTGTACATTATTAGTTCCTTATTAACAAATACTTTCTAAATCCTTTACAAAGGATTGTTATTATTATGAGGTGTAACCCAATTAATTATGCAACATGTTAACAGAAATTAATTTTAAAAAAAGTTTTTTTTTTTATTAATCAAATTTTGCCCAGCGGACCCCGTAAGCGGTAGAGAGTAGGTAGCACAGAATGAGTAGGCCAAGTCTACCTCAGACATATTGACAAACTCGGTCGCAAATTGAATTGCGAATTCAATACTGAATATATTTCTCGGATTGAATGATAGCTTTACACATAAGCTATTGCAAATAATAATTTAATAAAACAATATATTGACTTATAAAGCCACCTTTTGTAATGTCTATTCAATACTTTCCGTGCCTGCCACAATAATGTAATGTCTTAATTTAAATCTTCATTTGGGGGCATTTCCCAGCAAAAAGATATATATATATGCGATTAATTAGATTGATTAATTAATTACAGATCAAGTAATTAGTTTTGTTTTATTTTAATCGATTGACAGCCCTAATTGAAACATACAGTAAATTGCTCTGGTTAAGAGTCTTTTAGACTAACCCCAGGTTAATAAACAGTTTTATTTGAACAGATCACCATGATGATGTTCTTATTTGGAACATCATCATGAATATTATTGCCATAATCTGAGGGAGCAGACAATGACACATGCACATACCTGTTCCTTCTCCAACATGTCTGCTTTTCTCAATATTTTCATAGCGTAGATGTGTCCTGTGTCTTTTTTCTGAACCAGGCGGACCTGGGAACATATATATGAACACAAGGCATGAGTCCAGCTATTTGGTCTCTCCAAAGTATTAACAACTACAAGCTTACAAATGCATTACTAAGTGTGGCACTGGGCAATACACAATTCACACATTTCTCCTACGGTTAAGCTTAAGCATTCGACTCTTGTGGTTAGGCCTTACACCTGAGTGGTTAGAGTTAGGGTTACTCCAACAAAAAGCACTTGCACAATCGAACTCAGTACCCTTTGGGTACAACAACAACTGCTCCACCCACAACCTTGCATGGTATTTCTTAATTACACACACCATGTCTCCTTCCAATTGCGTTTGCATTGCAAACTACATTGCATAGGCGTTTCCTATCCATGTTTAACCAGGCCAGGTCCACCTGGCTTATGTGAGTGGCTGGCTTGTTTCTGTTCAGGACTGGTAGGATGGAAGCTAGTCATGCCACTGAAATAGCTGTGAATTGACATGAAATAATGTCTGATAAATGAACATAGGTCTTGTCGCCTGGAGACATCAGTTCCAATGCTTCCAATGCTAATCCAGCACAATAAGAGCAGGATAGCCAGTTAGCTCATGAGCTCACAACAACTAGCAGCAGCTTACATAACATTAATGGTAGCGGTCAGTGGCTAAAGCAGTTACACTGATGATTCCTATAACGTTACCCATTTTGCTGCAATTGGTTCAACTTCTGTTTCTGGACAAAGGTAAGGAATAAACCCAGATAACACAAGGCTAGCGGACCTACAGCGGGTCCCCGATGGACAAGTTGGCGGACCTCCGGCGGAATCCCCGATAGATGTTCCACCACCATTTCACTAGTTTATTGTCTATATCCTAGGCCCATTGGCCCTAGGCTTATGGATTTCTATTGCTAAATTAACTTACTCTGAACATTTTTTTGGTAACCCTTCCTTTCATATTCCCCCAATTACTAAACATTTACCTGGTAAATAGATGCAATGTTTAGCCTAATATATAATGGGTAATTACTTAGACACCTATACTGCAGGTATAATTTCAAAACAGGAGTATTTCAAACGTTCAATTACTGCACATAAATTCAATTACTGACATAGCACCACCAGGTAACCACATTTTTACATAGCTTCTATAAAATCCAGTGACAAAATATCTCCAACACCGAGGTTTGAACTCCTGACCTTTGGCATGGGAGTCAGGCGCTTTATCCACTACACCACCAAGGATCTGGGGGGTATTCCAGTGAAAGTGGGTTTAGTGAAAATCCTGACTTTGTTAACCCTCAAATGAGGGAAAGCCTGGGTTTTCCGTTCCAGGAAGAGGGACAACTCAAACTTGTGAAAGAAAGACAACTCAAACCCGTTCCAGAAAGCGAGTTCACTGAAAGCGTGGGTCGGTTACCATGGTAACTCATTCTGTCAACCTAACCTGCTCGCTAGCAGGTTTTTTCTAAAGATCCTGACTTTCTCTCCGTCTTTCCCTACCAGATGAGGAAGCGCCAAGTTTTCGTGAAGTTTTAAATGCATGCATGTTTCACCGGGAGAGGATTTTAAGACTGCGATGGGATATCTTATCATTCCACAGATATCCTATCATTCCCCAAGGATTATCTAATAACGTTACCGTTTTTCTGCAAACTCCAGTATGTATCTAATTCTCTGACCTGAAATCGCTATTATAATACTGCACAATTCACATCGTGCCGTGCTCTTACATCAAAGCAAATTATGTGGGCTGCCCTGCGTTTCTGCAAACGGGAGTTTATTTATATAACATTGGCGATGCAGAACACATTGCGAAAGCTACTGTGTGTCTGAGCCATAACTACGGAAAGTGTCCCTTGCTCTGGACACCTCTGCCCATGAAGGAGGAATTCCACAGAATAGCAGGTGACTATGTTGAAAGCATTCAGTTGAAGTTAACGACGATATTTTACATAATATTCTGGTAATGCTGCAACCTCATTGTGCCTACTATAAATGAGTGAACAGGAAGTCATCCGCAGCATTAATGTGCAGGTCATCGGTGCAGGTAGCCTACATTGACTAGGCTACTGTCTGAAAATTACAAACACTATTCATTCATATACTGTATACAATATAGCCTACATGACCACTGATTGTAGGGCTTATAATCTACATAGCCTACACGCACCTCCACACAAAATTCACGCATGCATTACATTTTGTAGCCTAGGCCTAACACATCTCACTCCATTTGTATATTGTATTCGTATTTTGTACTAATTTGCACCGTCTAGTCCCTGCACCCTTGTCTCCATCAATGTTATGCAGTATATTGACCAAAGCTAAATCCTAGTATGTTGTAAACTACTTGGCAATAAACCGATTCAGATTCCGAAACTAGCCCTCAGTCTTTGCACTTTTAAGATTGTGTGTGATGCTGCACACATTATAACAAATGTAGGCTAGGTTTTTATATGCCAAGTGTGCTTTAATCAACATTAATCAATGAGATTCCACCACTTTTCACCTGTAGGCTAGCCTAATATTAAAACAGTGTGGTTACATGTTCACTGAATAAACTAGAACTTTGACTCCTACGGATTTTGTGCCCGAAATCACCATGCACGCGATAGAACTTCGACTTTCACAGGGGTGATCTTTTGTTGTCTACGGTTGCCATGGTGAATCATTGTATCGTAGCTCTACTGATGATGGCTTTTCATAGTTCTCGTGCACGAGCTTAGCTCAAGCTGTATATAGTCAAGGTTGATTGTGCCAGCGCAAATCAGCCGGGAACCGCGTTTCTGGAACCAAAATTTCGGGGTTGCCGATGTCAGGATGTATCAATTCAAACCTCAGGGTTAGAAACAGGCATTATTGAACCCGCTTTCTGGAACAGGCCCCTGGAGAATGTGCGGTGTCCTAGTGTTTTTGTTTTGGTGTTCTGGGACCACTGCCTCTTGTGGTGGCAACATAGAACAGCAGGTCAACAACACGACGGAGGGAGTGAGGGAGGGAGGGAGTGACAACCGGACATTTGCCATATTTGGTGCGTCGCCACGCACAAAAATGGAGAACAGGCTGTTGTCTCACTCTGATGTAAATGTTTGATTCTCATGACTGACACCTCATGCGGATTGATGACCAAAAAATAATATGTAATGTTTGAAATGTAAGCAGTGGTATTGATTATAAAATATTGTATGTTCTTCTCTCCATTCTTCCAAAGCAGAGCAGCATTCCACGCACTAAAACCTTTTAAAAGGTGAAAACACACTTCTCCAAAGGCGCCTCTTCCAATGACTTTAAGAGACTCAAAGTCATCTAGGCCCAGCCGTGTCCTCTTAAGCCGAAGGAACTCGGTCTCTTTACGGGCATGTTGGGAGCGGCGCATCACTTTCTGCAAAGACATACAGTTAGTTAGTGTAGGTGCATGTGATTGACAGAAAATAGACAGCAATCATTTGTCGTAAACTTTCTCTAGAAGGAAATCATATTTAATTTATTTTACAATAATTCAAGATCACCGCTCAACCTGGCAAATTCCGCACACTTATAGTAGATCAGTGCAGTGTTTCACTTTTACTGTGCATCCGGAATGTATTTATATCTTTTCAATTTTTCCACATTTTATGTTACAGATTTTCCAAGAAGGATTAAAATCTTTTTTTCTCAAAATTCTACAGACAATACTCCATAATGAGAAAAATAAAAAAATAAAAAATTTCCAAGTTTAGCAATTTTTTTCTTAAACACACTCAAAGATCATACTGTATGTGCATATGTATTCACACCCTTTACTCAATACTTTGTTGAAGCACCTTTGGCAGCAATTGCAACCTCAAGTCTTCTTGAGTATGGTGCTACAAGCTTGGCACACCTATTTTTGGGCGGTTTCTCCCATTCTTCTTTGCAGATCCTTTCAAGCTCCATCAGGTTGGATGGAGAGCGTCGGTGCACAGCCATTTTCAGATCTCTCCAGAGATGTTTAATCGGGTTCAAGTCTGGGCTCTGGCTGGGCCACATTCACAGACTTGTCCCAAAGCCACTCCTTTGTTATCTTGGCTGTGTGCTTAAGATTGCTGTCCTGTTGGAAGGTGAACCTTCGCCCCAGTCTGAGGTCCAAAGCGTTCTGGAGCAGGGGATCTCCCTGTACATTGCTGCATTCATCTTTCCCTCAACCCTGACTAGTCTCCCAGTTCCTGCCGCTGAAAAATATCCCCACAGTAGTTTCAAGAGTTCAATATTGGTTGCATCAGACCAGAGAATCTTGTTTCTCATGGTCTGAGAGTCCTTTAGGTGCCTTTTGGCACCTAACTCCAAGCGGACTGTCATGTGCCTTTAACTGAGTAGTGGCTTCCATCTGGCTGCTCTACGATAAGGCCTGATCGGTGGACTGCTGCAGAGATGGTTTTCCTTCTGGGAGGTTCTCTCATCTCGACAGAGGAACGCTGGAGCTTTGTCAGAGTGACCTTCGGGTTCTTGGTCACCTTCGTGACCAAGGCCCTTCTCCGCCGATTGCTCAGTTTGACCGGGCGGCCAGCTCTAGGAAGAGTCCTGGTGGTTCCAAACTTCTTCCATTTACGAACGATGGAGACCACTGGGCTTGTAGGGAACTTCAATGCTGCAGATTTTTTTGTACCCTTCCCCAGATCTGTGCCTCAATACAATCCCGTCTCGGAGGATTAATTTGACTTCATGGCTTGGTTTGTGCTCTGACATTCACTGTCAACTGTAGGACCTTAAACAGACAGGCGTGTGCCTCTCCAAAGCATGTCCAGTCAATTGAATTTGCGAAAGGTCTTCCAATCAAGTTGTAGAAAGAACTCAAGGATGATCAGTAGAAACAGGATGCACCTGAGCTCAATTTTGAGTGTCATAGCAAAAGGAGTGAATAGGTGTACGTGATACTTACCTTTTTTTTTATACATTTGCAAAAAAAACAAAAAAAAACAAATTCACTTTGTCATTATGAGGTATTGTGTGTAGAATTTTGATGAAAAAAATAATTTGATCAATTTTGGAATAAAGCTGTTACATAAAATGTGGAAAAAGTAAAGGGATATGAATACTTTCCGGATGCACTGTAAGTGCTGAGCTTGAGTCTTGACTAAATGGGAGGCATTTCTTTGCAGTTATTAAGTAAACTGCATTATTTCCATAATCCCCCCTGACAGATACAGTAGCAAATGCAGGACCAAAAGGTGGGTAGACAGCCCGTAGACTAGCTTTGTCCATTAGTGGCTGTCCAATATTTTTGGTCTTTTCATACCTTAATAGTCTGTACCTTGGATATCCAGTCTGTCCAACAATATCAGGTCAAAGAAATAAATTGAATAGCCAATGGCATTGTTCCTTACACTAGTGGAAACCTACCTCCTCATCTGGCAATCCCTCCTCATCCATGACCTTCTCAAGCTTCTTCTGCCTGGGAAAAAGAAGGCAGTTATTCTCAAGATAGCTGTAAGTTACCACAGTACATGTAGTGTAGGTTGGAAGGCCACCGACTCCCTGGCACAGGATTCAAAGCTATTGCCAGACTGAGGGAGACAACTCAAATTCCTGCAGCACACCGTGAGGACCACTCTTATCACTCTGGTCTCCGAGTCCACAAAGAACATCCTCCTGTTGGAGCTGACAGTCCCTTGGGAAGATTGGATGGAATCCTGCTTTGTGACAAACGAACGAACTAACTTAATAACACACCCAAGTGAAAATATACCCAATAAAACTGTACAGAAGAGCAACTTTTCCTTTTTGTCTCCAAAAGAGACATGATAATACCAAATGATTTCCCACTTTGCCAGTATAAATAGACTTACCTCATCTCACGCTCCTCATGCTGCGTCAGAAGAGTACTGTAGAAGTTCTCCAGTGTCAGCTTGGCTACAGTTACCCTCTCTCTGGTGTGGTTGCTCATGGGAAGGGCTGCTGCAGTCCCTCCCATCATGGCCATACTATCCTGTTGGCCAAAAACAAAGACTACTGTTAAATGCGCAAATCAAACTCATACACAGAGGCCCGAGTCATTTGATAGTATCAGTCAGACTAGTTAGACAGACTCTCCCGCCTCAGAACTTAACAGAACCTACATGTGATCTACACTGCTGGATCCAAACGACAATCACATCGTGTTTGAATTATTAGCAGTACAACCTTACTCCTACCTCTCATTGGGAGGCTCATGGACCTGCCCCGTGATTTGGATCCACTACAGAATTTAATGGGTCAGGTGACCAATTGCTTACACCCCTCCACCGAGAAAGAGAGAGAGAGAGGGAGAGAAAGAGAGACTTAGTCGTCTAGTGAGTGAACTTGCTGCTGCTGCCATTG
The DNA here is from genome assembly GCF_949987555.1 of Borostomias antarcticus. NCBI lineage: Eukaryota > Metazoa > Chordata > Actinopteri > Stomiiformes > Stomiidae > Borostomias > Borostomias antarcticus. The sequence continues at coordinate 11,492,218 of NC_140246.1, forward strand.
AACAGATTTGGTGAGGAGCAGTATTTATTTTGCGTTTTGTTTCAAAAAGAAAGTTTCATTTGAATAACACTATTGAATGTTGGAGTGAAGCTCCAAGGGAAATCAAAAGGAGGTCTTCACATGCAATTCATCTGGCTCGCTATGCAAATAAATACTGCTCCTCGCCAAATCTGTTCAATGGCTGTGTGCTTCTCCAGTCACCATGGTGACATAGCAGCAGCAAGTTCACTCACTAGCCAACTGCTAAATGGGCGTAACATGATGGCATATAAAAAGAAAGTCCTAATTGAGTCACGTGACGTGGTTGACAAGAATGGCTGCGTAAGCAAGAGATGTTCCCATCCCCACTTATAATTAGCTTTAAAACTTGACAAAGAGCCAAAACAGATTTGATTTGTCTGGCTAAAAGTTGGCAGTATAGTGCAACAATGCCAAACACCACTCGACAATCCACAAACCCCTCCCAAACCAGCTCCGAAGGAGTGAAGGCTAACGAAGCGGCTAACGCTTGCCTAGCTAGCCAGAAGAAACCTTGTGACGGGCCTGATGCTAATGATGCACCTGTTGCTAGCTCATTCCCCGAGGAAGTGGCCGAAGAGTTTGCCAAACTAACGGCTCTAATCCTAGAAAAGTCAGATGCCCACAACAACAAATTAGAGGCTATACAGTTGACTACAAGTGCAACCGATGGCAAACAAGCTGATGTTGCCGACCGCATCTCTCAAGTCGAGAGCCATATAAGCTTCCTGGAAGAGGCTAACAAGAGGCAGCAGGCAAACCCCGGTCACAGCCACCGAAGTGGAGGCCCTCCTACAGAAGTTGGATGACATTGAGAACCAAGGGCGAAGGAATAATCTATGTTTTTATCGTGGTTCCAAAGGGCAGAGGACACCTTGTCATTCCTAGGCAAAATCAAACCAGAGATTCTGAACATTGACTTCCCAAGGGGACTTGCAATTGACAGAGCACACAGGATCTGGACATTTCGCAAAAACCCGGATTCTGAATGACCCTCACCAGCGAGACCCATCATCGCCAGATTCCTGAGATTCCAGGACCGCAACCACATTACAGAGGCTGCACGCAAGATGGGTAAAGTTATCTGGAAGGAATATCGCTTCATGATCTTCACTGACTACTCCAAGTTGGTCACTGAGAAGCATATGAAGTTCAATGAGTGCAAGAAGATGCTCCATGAGAAATGCACCAGCTTCTCTCTCGACTATCCGGCAGTGCTCACCGAGAGATCAGCCCAGGGTCCCTGCCAATTTGATGACCATAAGAAGGCACTGGCCTACATTCGCTCCCTGTGATAAGTTCCAATTGGTTAACAGCGTTCTGCACCTTATCACAGTCATGGGAGAAAACACGGTGAGGACAGCAAAACCTTTATATTGAGTGATTGAGGATTACTGATTTCCACTGTAACAATTTCTGGGAGTGAAATGGTCCAAGTTTTAGCCTATGTTTTACATTCATGCTGGGTCTCAATTACGGGCCTCTTGGGTCAACCAGTTTGTTATTTTCCACATATAGGGTCGGCTTAATGTTTAAATCATTACCATAATTAAAAATGTTTTGCTCTTTCAGTGTATACAATGTTATTAGGATACGCTTGTGTCTGGAATGAGTTCAGAAGCACGGGGGGGGGGGGGGGGGGTTCCTATTGGCAACTTCTGGTTCTAGTTCCAGGAATCTTTCAAGATGGATGCCTTAGTCACCTTGGGTGCTTTTAAAAATAAGCTAGTGGACTATAAAGCCGAGTCTTGTGTGTATTTTGAATAATGCTGCCTTCTGTGTATGTTGTTGTTTGTTTGTATATGTTGTTTACTTTTGTATGCTGTGTAACCAGTGCACCATCTAAAATGAGACCTTGGTCTTAATGGGTTCCCCTGGATAAATAAAGGTGAAATAAAAAAACAAAAAAACAAATGCAAATCACCAAATCACCAAACCCCCCCCCCCCCCCCCCCCACCAGTTCTCCTGTCTCATATGCTCTCCTCCCGTCTCCTCTCCTCCCATCTCCTCTCTTCACCTCCTGTCTTATTTCCTCACCTCTTGTATCCTCTCCTCCTGTTCAATTTCATCCCATAAATTTTTCTGGAAAGGTTGCTTCAAAATGACTGTTTCATATTGGTGTTTCAAATTTCCACTTCACAAGAGCTACTGTTTGTTGGCCTATTAATCACATCGATTTGGTGCCTCCGTGTTCGAGCTTCGTTTTGGCCATGGTAGTGTAATTGCTAGGCGCAAACGTAGGTCTTTTTTGGGGGAAAACACCGAAAAACGCAGTAGTGTAATCCAGGCCTTAATCCTAATCTGAAATTGGAGGCAAATAGTAGGTTGTACAGGACATTTTAGAGGGCTTTGTTTTGAAATGCCACATCAGAATGTCCTCAAAGTCTCTGGGTGATACCCTGAGGTCGTCTGCTACCACTCTGAAGTGGAATTATACCAGATCCTCTTCTCCACCCTCGAGGAGAAAGGCGTCACTGGCTCTGCATGCTCCCTGCATCCTACCTGAGGGGCTGCTCCTACCAGGTGACATGGTCGATGTCGGAACCACATACTCTAGGGTCTGTCCTGGGTCCTCTCCTTTATTTCCTATACATAACATCTCTGGGCTCTGTCATTCGCTCACATGACTACCACTGCTATGCCGATGCCACCCAACTGGTCCTTTCATTTCCCCCTTCTGATATGCAAGTGGAGACACGCAACGCTGGGTGCTTGGCTGACATCTCGGAGTGGATGACAACACATCACCTCAAGCTCACAATCTGGACAAGACTGAGCTGCTGTTCCTCCCGGGGAAGGGCTACCCACACTGGGACCTGGCCATCACCATTGAAGACACAGTGGTGACACCGACCTGGACTGCGAGAAATCTGGGTATGACCCTGGATGACCAACTGTCGTTCTCCGCACATATCACATCCGTCACACGCTCCTGCAGATTCATGCTCTACAACATCCGGAGGATTCGCCCTTTCCTCACTGATGAAACGGCGCAGGTGCCCATCCAGGCCCTGGTCATCTCCCGCCTGGACTACTGCAATTCCCCCCCTTGCTGCCCAGATAGCAAGCGGATCTGGGCCATATATGGGCCGGAACTAAGCCACAAGTGCCAGATCTGGCCTGTATATGGCCCTGATCGGATTGCTGTCTGGGTCGGGCCCCAGCACCAGCCATTAAATCCCTGGAACTTGTCCAGAAAGCTGCTGCTCACCTGGTGTTCAACCACCCCAAGCTCTCCCACACAACTTCCCTTTTCCGTTCCCTACACTGGCTCCCCACACACACACACACACACACACACACACACGCGCGCGCGCACACAAGCACACACAAGAAATCCCAATTTACCCCTGGTCGTAGTGATAACTGACTTCAGGAAATAGTTGTCCAGCTAATTTTATAATCTCACCCAGGAAAACGAAAGTAGCCTAGCCTATATAGACCACAACAAAAAAAATCTGAGGTTTGATTGGACTGGCCAACGGTGCCAAGATTAGCCTACTGATGAAGATCAGGGGCCCAGGGGCCCAGATGTGCAGACATTTGTCCAAATAGCCTAAGCATGTGGCTTGCATTGGACAATAAATTGTTTTATAAACGCATAGCCGTGGTTGTCGGTGTTTGCACCACAAATCATGATGTCTAGGCTAGTCTACATCATCATACTAACAGATCCTGAATCTGTCACGCTTCGTCCAGCTGGCAGGGGGTTGTAAAGTGAAGCCACCGAACAGCTCCAACCAGCTGGGTGATTGTGTAATGTAGCCTAACGTTACAGTTCAGTTCAGGTGTAGGCTAGCCTACGTACCAGAGAATATTAATGACGATGAGAATCAAGTAAATTAGTGTATCGAAATCTGAAAACCCACAATCTAAAACCTTTAACGTAGATCTTACCTCCGGCTCCTGCTCCAGAATCAATTATGGCTAGCTGCCCAGCCCAGCTTCAAAATGATAAGAATTCTAATAGCCTATAGCCTATCTGCAGAAATGTTGACGAACGTGACCAGTTGGTTATCCAACGTTACAACTGCTGTCTCGGCATGCACACTAAATATGAAAACGAATGGCTGGGCGTTCACACAATTCCGCAAACGAAAATACAAAATGTAGGACCTATACGGATCTTCTGTCTCCAATGGTATTGCCTACATCTGACCTCTGAATTCCATCCCTGTTTATAATGATATGCTGTGCTTCCTACTAGATGGAGAACGAACGCGCATGACGTTCGCGCATAGCAGACACCGGGTGCGCTTTATTTATAAGCGGGCGGGAGCCTAAAATGACGTTGGCGTTGAGGGCGGAGAAATCTGATTCAATCAGTGCTGACAAAGCCGGGGCGGCGAATGTTACAGTAGTGAGTTGTAGAGTTGACAGAATTAATCTGTAATAATGACAATATACATCAACAGTTCAATGTATCCTCATGTCAAAGAGCAAACCAGGACCCGCCCATGATCGGGAAACTGTCCGCCCGGCTGCAAAAGTTAAGGCCACTACAGGGCCCATTTGACTGCGCAGTCGAGGACGGACGGGTAGGAGCCTTGCACATTGCATTATGGGCAGGATCGATGCTACTCAGCCCAAACCGTCTGGCTAGATCATGGATGTATTAATAGAACGGGCTAGATGCGATGGCCTGTGTATAAGGCTAGTTCCCTTAAATGCAGAGAGCGGTCAAATCCTAACCGCAAATGGCCTCTGCGTTTATGGGAACTAGCCTTTACCGTCCTTCAACACAGGCCGTAGCTGTAGGCCTATCCCTTCTAGCCACGACCGCCCAAACCATTATACACTATATGGACAAAAGTATTGGAACACCTACAGGAGCTTTTATGACATTCTATTCTAAATTCATAGGCATTAATATGGAGTTGGTTCCCCCTTTGCAGCTATTACAGCTTCGACTCTTCTGGGAAGGCTGGAAAGGTCAGACAAGGGGGGACCAACTCCATATTAATACCTATGAATTTAGAATGGGATGTCTAAAAGCTCCTGTAGATGTAATGTGTAGGTGTCCCAATACTTTGATCCATATAGTGTACCTCAATGATGTAGGCCTCTGTGGGTCCAGGGCGACCCCCTCCTGAAGAAAATGTTGTAAAAATCAATATGGTCTAGGCACAGCAAAATATATTAGAACTAAATTAGTCCCAGAAAAGACCCTGCATCAGGATGAGGATGCATGTCCCAAAGGAAAGCGGGGTGGGATTACCTGAATAATGCTGCAATTGATGTATCAAAGCTGGCTAGCTACTGGAAGGAAGTTCTAGAGTTAGGTGATATTAGAAATAAGTTTGACTTTACATGTACTTACCCTATCTCCTAAAAGGACCAAAGGAGCTTTCAAATAGACAGGACAGCATCGATCCAATTCTATGGAACTCTGTGGCTGTATGGGCATCTATATATTTGATAAGACGGTTGAGTATAATTTAAAATATGTCTCAATGTAAGAGGCCAATGGGAAGGGGATACCGTTTATTAAAGGGGCACACCAAGATTTGCAATATTGTAATCTTGTTTTTGCACTTACTGGGACTGTATCAGAAGAATGTAGCCATTATTATTATATATATAATATATATATATATATATACTGAAATATAAAAATTTGAGCCCACAGCGCATCAAAACATTTTACTGTAAACAGTACTGTATGCAGCTACAGCAAATACTCGCTCAATAAATGTCCAATGTTCATGAAAACAAAATGACAAGATTTTCATGACATGATAGATGTAGTGTGAAAATGTTCAGAATTTTATCTCAAAAACCTTTTTTGACAGCATTCTGAAGTCTATCCCCTCAAACTACTATTGTTCATACAGGAAAAAATACACTACCCACAATCCTAATAATAAATATCTAGCTGTGACATACTTTTTTAGGTCAAACTGCAGCTTCTCACTTGGCTCAAACAGGAACATGACCCCCCTTGTCTGGTTGTGAGTTCAAGCCCCGGGTGATGCAGAATAAACATGCTATTGCCTACTCAGGCATTGTCTTTTGTGCTCCACTTGTTGATTGTGTACCTTAGTTTTATTGTTTAGTTTTTTACCCCTCGTGGTGCCTTTAACAAATATTTTGTGGAAACTGATGAAACCTCCACATACACCTGTGACATTTGCATGCAACCCTTGATTGCGTGTCAGTGTGAAACCATCTATGGCTTCTCACAGCAGGTAGCTCAACAAGAGTTCAAGCCCAGGGGGATGCCGAATAAAAATGCTAATGCATACTCAGACATTGTGAAGTGACATGATCACAAAAAATGAAGGTTTAAATTATGGTCTGGGCAAATACGTGAGCACATCCTCATGTATTTGTCATTGTCTCGTTTTCTTCCTCCTCTTATGCCTCATGCACACTTCCTCATAGTTTTTTTGTATTGTGGCAACCCAGAGGACAGGGAAGACCACACATGCCAAAATGGCAGTGACATACAGAGACAAGGGAAGCAAGTTGCAGAAAATAGCCAGAGGTTTGTCTCTAACAAACTTAGTGTTAAATGAAAGCTCTCAAACAAAATCCACACGAGGCAGTATGCTTTCTGCCTCACCCCTCTTCTCCCAGGCTTCTTCTGGCCTGGCCTGGCCTGGGTTTTTGGTGAGATGACGTGGCTGATTGCTGAGGCAGGTGTGGATAATCAGCCCAGGTAGTCATTAACATGCCCACAACCTGTGGGGTTCTGGGAACTGCAATCCCACAGCTAGCAGCCACTTTGTAGCACAGTCGGCCATTTTGGGTTGTGAGGGCCCCGGGTTGCCACAGTATTCTATCAAAATCCGATCATGTTTTTCATGTAAAACAAAATGTGTGTGTAAAAATTATTATTATACACGTTCCTTATTCCAGTGGAGGGGAGACCTACTGTATGCTCGCACTCTCTACTCAATATTGTTCTTTAAATACACATTCGGCTCACTGGATATACCTACCAGTGCACTGTACTTAAGCCACAAACCAAGGAGAATAAAGTGATGAGAAACGTTTAATTCAATCATACAAACCATGGTTGATGTTAGGCATTTTGAAATAAATATTTTGTACGGGGTTAGTCAGATGATGAACAAGCAATTCCAAAACAAAGAAAAACACAGCAATGGCAAAGTCAATAATAGATTATCCATTCTGTTAGAAACATCCTTGTCTGTATGGGAAAATCAATAAAAGCCTTACCTTCTTAAATCCCCTAGCCATTATTAGAAATAGCTCTGCTTCTAACTTCCCAAACACAAAGGTCAGAGGAGCTTTTCAAAGATTCACCAACTCAAGAAAAAAAAAGGTGTTCGAGTTCCACCCAGTGGTCACATCAAGTGTAGCCGGTGTATGTCTTTTGAAGTTGGCATCTGGTGCAAGGTGTGAGACTGTCTTCTCTTTGGTTTTATAGGATCAGGACTCAGGAATTGAGGGCTGGCTGAGTCCTCCACTACGGGTGCGGAGTTGGGACTGAGCAATGTCAGCCAGAGCACTTTGAATCTTCTCAAGTAACAAGTCCCCACGGTACACCACCTCCTCCAGACGAGTGGCTGCCTCATGGTTCTCTTCTTCCAATTGTCTTAGACTGGCCGCCTGAGGATAGAGAAAAAAAACAGAAACAGTCAAGAGGAAAGGATGAGGAAGATGGAATATGATTAAACAAGGGGGAATAGAGAGAGGACAAAGCAACTTTCTGAATAGAGATTCCTTAATAATAATAATAATAATATTTGTATAGCACACTTTAAATTACAGAGTAACTCTCAATGTGCTTTACAGGCAAAGATAAAAACAATCAAATCAATAGGTCTGTAGGCTAAGACAGGAGAACATTGAGTTGAGCAGTATGCACAGGAATTTAAAAAAGCAAAATTGGGGCCAAAGGGATTAAAAGATGCAGAACTGGGAATAAGATATTAATTCAATGATTATTCAGATAACCATAATCGAAAGATCGACAGCCAATCAACACCTTAGACCCTGCAGGGCCCTATGGAAAGGCAGCGCAGAACAAGTAAGTCTTAAAGTAGAATGCTCGTTGTGGGGAAGCTATTTCGTTTCTAAAGACGTTTCTAAAGATCATATTACAGAGGCATGTGAAAAACCACAACAAGCCCTCGCTCTATGTAAGCACAACTAGCGATTCATAAAGACAGATTGATGAAAACAACCGTTTCGCGGCAGAAAATATAGAAGCTCCATTCTCAGTGCCCCGTCCGCCGCCATTACATGGATATACTTGGCTCGCGCTGGATTTGCTGCTGCGGCTCTCTAACGGCCCACGCAAATCACACCTGAAACTAACAGAGGGTGGGGTGGGGCCTACATATGATTAGGCCAGCCCAGTGTCAGTATAGAAAATGGACCAATGGGCCGCTGTCCCTGCTCTATGGGCCGTTCGTTAGCTCGTTTTTTTAGATCGGCCCACAAGTAGGTCCGGCCCACCGGCCCACCGCCCGGTACGCCACATGGCCAGTCCAGCCCTGGTGGACAGTCGGAGCTGGGATTCGAACCACTGACCCTTCGATCACTGAACGACCCGCTCTACAAACTGAGCTACAGCCGCCCCAAGGCAGCAAGAGAGTCCAAGTCCCTAATCATTACTGGGAGCTGGTTCCACATTAGGGATGAGACGGTATACCGTAAAACGGTGAACCGTGGTATAAAATGTCCACGGTATTAGAACCGTGACATTCCCTGTGTTTACGGTATTACGTTTACGGTATTACACAATAATGCGCTGCCGAAACTTCACATTTCAAGTTGCTTGCAACAGTTAATTTTGTAATTTAATATAAGCTTGCTATTAATAAACTGACACACTAATGTTCAATAAAGCTGTTTTCCTTCAAAGTAAAATACGTGGACCCAGCACAGAGAAAGCACAATCTCCCATGGTCGCCATCTTTGTCTGGGGGACAGTGAGGAGGTTTGAGCTGCCTGACCTTCAATGTAAGGTTTCTCAAGCCATGTTGTTCATATGCAAGGGCAATGGATTCTGGCAAAATCAGACTTAGACCCGGATAAACTATAAACGGTAAAGTTGCTGATTTGTGTTAGGTAAGAACAAAATATTTTCACCGGTAGGGTTAGGGTATGAAAATGTGGCCCTATGGGGGGGACCAACAAGGCACTGACACCTACTACCCAAGTTCCCAGTCTTATGTGTTCTAAGAGGATGCAGGTTAGGCTGTGAAGGTGGGGCGAGGTGTATGCTCCAGGACAGTTGGGGTTAGGATTTTATTATACCGTTTAGGATGTCAACATAAATGGGGTTGACACTGTGCTGTGGCAAGAATCAGGTTGTGTGAATCACTGGCACTTCTCCATTAGGCTCAGGCTGCTGCCATTCTCAAAACTACAAGTTCTTTCATATAGAATCTCCCCATACCTGCAGAGCTGCAGTGGACTCCTCGCTGGGCAGAGAGTCAATGAGCACATCCACATCCTTAGCTGTCCGTGCGATCAGCGCAGCAAAAAGCTGTGCATATTCTAGGGAGAGTAAAAACACACTGTTTCAGAACATTACACCTACACTGCTCTCTTCCGCACTCACGGTAGAGATGTCAGATTTAACTGGTCTGTCAGATTTAACGGGCCGCCACTTCACGCGGGTGGTTAGTTTAATCTCGGCTTGAGGGTTCGTCACACAACAGCAACGATGTCTGGTGTCGGAATTACGGTTGCGAGCTGATAGTCAAGGAGTTGTCTCTCCCCTTCGTATTGCCGATCAGACAGGATGTGTGACGAATCCTCAACAATTAGTAGGGGGTAATTGGACACTAGGTTAGGGTCAGTTGGCTACCAAATAGGGTGAAAATGGGATAAAATCCTATAATCAATTTATAAAATAAAATGGTAAATTTCTCATGGTAAATTTCTGTAAAGTTTACGGAGAGTTACCGGAAATTTTCCGGCCCTTTGCAACCCTAATCAGAATATGTGGAAATGTAATGTTAGCCTCTTTTAATACAATTCAAACTGTGCTTAGAGTAAATTATTTTTACCGGATATTATGACTGGAGAGATTCAGATGTCTTCAAGACTCCAACATATTAATGGAAACCCTGGGTCAGAATACATGCATCTCTAAGACCTGAGCAGGTCTAGCGTTCACCCTACCTTCGGTGGGGTTCGATGGCTGATCCTTGTTGATGGCAGTCTGTATGTTGTTGAACGAAGCAGGGGGCGCACACTGCTGTAGCACCCCGATCGCATTACAGAACTGGTCCGCAAGCTAAACATAAAAGACAAAATTAAAGACAGGTGGGAGAGTCTACATTTAACAACATAAAAGTAATATGCATTGTCTGTGCTCAATACTTTTGCTTCCTGAGTGAGTCCAGATCACTTACTCCCAAGACAAGGTGTGTGGAAAAGCTATTTGTGTTCACACTGGTCTTTTAAGTAGGAATGCACTGCTTCTTGGCCGATTCCTTTAAGAGTCTGACCTGCCGATTCCGTTTTTTGGGGGGGGGAAGTTCTTTCTATAAACTATAATTGACAGCATACACAAACATGTAACTTTTCTTTAATGGAAAATATAAATTCATGCGTATGTTAATAATAAAACTGACTATTAAATAACTTCTCTCCAAAACTGCAATGCAAGTGACCTTTGACCCTATCAGTCGATTGACGATTGTAGCAAGCAGGGGATGTCCCCCTCAATATAGGGAGGGAAAGTAATCTCATCGCCCCCTAGTGGTAGCATTCCTAATGCCGAGAGAATAAATGGGATTTCTCATAGATACATCTTTTGAAAAATTATATCTTGGTCGACAAGTTAGTAGAATGGTCAAAAGTTAGTAGAATGCCTTAAACGGCAAATACTTGGAGACAAACTTTATTGATTCTGGTGATCATAGTTGATTTTCAATCACAATCCGAATTATGAAAATATTTTTCTTAAATTCCATTGACTGACTGGAGGAATGGATCAATTTTGAAAATTTGAAAGAAGGCGAAATACTGTTTGAAATTATCACGGTTAAGGCAAATCACAAATCCCTTAGTTTACTAACTTTGCCCAATGTAGGCTTTTACCATCTCAACGGGGTGCAGCTAACGATTCTGTCTGTCAAGCTAACTGAGCAGTAGGCTACACTTAAGCCACAAAGTGACAATCGTGTGTGTCAAAAGGTCATCGAAAATTACCATCTGATAGCTTTTTAGCAAAAACGTTCATGTCACCGGATCCACCTAGCCACTAGGAAACGCTGGTGTATGCTCCCAGGGTTGACAGAGTCACGCTACTTAAACGTGAGGCTCTAGTAAGGACTTTGCATCCCAACATAGTAATCAATGTATCTAGTGCTAGCTACACAAAGCTCAAACCGGCCCCTGGCTAGCTAGCTAATGTAGCTAGTACTAGCTAACATAGCTTAGCTCGCTAGCTCTAGTCTATACAAGAAAGCTACAATCTGTACATTGCCGTTTGCTAGCTAGCTATCGTCACGGCCATTAGTAACTTGATTGATGGCCATTTAACTTATTTAGCAACATCTTGCCTTAAAAAACAAAAACAAATTCGTACCGAATTAACAGCATCTTGAAGCTGCGTTAGTCGATCCGCCATTTCGGAGGAAGTCGTCCTCTTCTTCTCTGGGTTTTCTGGCGGATCGCAAACAACTTCAAGGTGCATACCGCCACCCACTGTACGAGATTGTGTAACATCATGTAATTTGCCTATTTCTTAATTTTACTCACCTCACTCACAGAAAGTTGCCTAAACAATAATGCCTTCTTGCTGACTCCTACCCCCTCTCCCTCTGTTACCAGTAATTCCGATAGATCCCACTTCCGCCCTGCCTCTCTGACTTTATCCCGTAGCCTCTCACCAACGGCTGTACTTCCAGCCACTATGTTAAGTATGGCCCCGTCCCAATGTCCACCCTAAACCCTCAAGCCCTCACAGACTTATTGATGTCAGCTGGTAAAACGGTTGAGTGTGAGGCTGCACGGCCTCGAAATGGTATAAAACAGCAACAGAGGAGATGCCTAGTCTCTTGTCCCCATCTCACTCTATCTTTCGGTTCCTGTCCCTGTTTAGATTGGGTGTTGGGTCTTCGCTTGGCCTGCCATTTGCTACCATAGGACCACCATGCCATTCATGTGGGAGACGGGTGCTGCTATGGAGGGACTATACACACAGGCAGAAAACAGATGGGTTAGGGGCAGATATTTGAGCTCTCAATTCCAACCTCAAGCACTGATTGTGACAAGAAGTCTATCTGGAAGTTAAGGTAATTTTATATTCTTTATGTACCTGTCCTTTTCATCTTTTATGTGAAGGATTTCTCTTCTTTCCATATCCTTGCCTCCATCCCTCTCAAACTTCTTGTCATCCCCTTTGGACCAGCTAGGGTCGGCTGGGTGAAGTTGGGAGGATTACCGTGCAGGTGATTCCAGGGTTGGTGAGGGTTGCTTAGGCCCTCTACCACACTGGCAGGAGAGTTCTTGTGGTAAAACACAGAGCTGTTTGCTGAAAACACAAAGACAAGCATTATTAAAGGAGTAGTAAAGGGGAAATGCATGTTTAGCCCTGTTTTAAGGTTACTTATGATCATATACAATTGTTCAGATCAAAACATTGACAAAACTAGCACTTTTGAGAAAGTCTGATAATTGCTCTACCACCGTTTTGGTCATACAATGGATGTGGGTGGGCACCTTGAAAAATCATTCAAAAACATGTCCCTTTACTACTCCTTTAAAAGCATTAACAGATGTCAGCTTGTACCATATCATTCCAGTACAGGGCATGTCTCTTGTCTTGGAAAATGATTGTAAGGATATTGTTAGACTGGGGCTGTCCGGTCCTCCAAAGGCACTAAAGCCCAGGGCTCCCAGAGGGGTGAAGGGGGTAAGTCTCTAACCCAAATGTTCCCCCGGAGTGAGGAACGAGGAGTGGGGTGTTGATGGAGGGAAGGAGATGAGGGCGGATTGACTCCACCTGAAGGGAGAGATGAGGGACATCAAGGCAAATGTGAGACTGGAAAAAAAGACACGATAAACATTAGGAATATGTTAAAATCAGAAATAATTGTTAATCACTGGTAGAACAATAGCAGTCAGTCTGAAAGTTTACAATAGTCTAAAGTAAAGGGTAGAAGAAATAACAGGTAATTTTTAGCTGAATGACAACACTAGCTCCATATGTGACGGCAAGTAGCTCAGGAGGTAGAGCAGTCAGCTGGGAATCGCAAGGTCCCCGGTTTGATCACAGCTTTTGGAGTGTGCCGAAGTGTCCTTGAGCAAGACACTGAGCCCCAAAATCGGTGACGTACGGCATGGTGACACAGTACCTAGTACTGTCGCCTCACAGCAAGTTTGCATGTTCTCCCTGTGTAAAGTTTGCATGTTCCCGCATAAAGAACCCAATATGAAAAACATGCAGAAGAACAGATCGCCAACGCTGTCCGTCCCTGGCGAAGACAGACAGGAACACTTGATTGGCCCCTGGGCACGTTCTCTGCATGCTGCCTACTATCTGCTCCCGGCTGTCTTTGGGGGGAAGGATGACAAGATGGGTGAAGAGCAGACAAAATGTTATCAGTGGTCACCGTGTGTGTGCCCAAAAATACACTGTATGATGTTTTGTTTAATGTTTAATAAAACAATTAGTTGAGCTAAATAAACTACCCTTCAGATATCACATTGCAGCAATTAAATCAAATACAATGTTGTCTTAGAGGGTAATATAAAAGGTGGTGCATATCACTTGTCTTATCTGACAGTCAAATAAGATATTATATTACACTCACAACTAAAATATATAACTTGTTACTTATGAAAATATAGGACAGGAAACTGTTTTAGTCAAGTCCTATATTTTATGTATAATTTCCTGTTCTACAATTACTACTGCCTGGTAGGGAAACAATTAACACCCAGTTCTTCTCATTTGATTGTTTTATTTCATTCCATAACACTAAAATCGTACAGGCACCACAGGCTCTTTAGGTAGCACGATGCAAGGTGGGAGAAGCCACACAAAAAAAACACAACAAAAATGTTGTAATAGGAAGGCTTTGCCACTTGGTCTCTCGAGGTTGTAAACTGTATGTAGCTCCATTGTACTGTGGTGCAGGCTGGTACAGCCCAAGGGCGTTGGGTAGTAGAGGGTACCCTAGGAGTCTGTGTATGGGGGAGGGGGTGACAGGTGTAGCTGGTCTGAAAGTTTTGATGTAGTCACTCCCAAGGTCCCACAGGAGCTTAACTCTTTCGGAGGCTGATGTCAGTGCTGGTTAAAAGAGCTGACAGTGACGTGGTGTCTAATGCATCTTCTCTCTTCAGCACCAAGAAGGCTTCTCGGCTGATTCCCAACAACTCACGAAGGCCACTGTTTTCCAGCTGCAAAATAAGTAATAATAACAGGTTGAAGCACAATTTGGTGAAATCATGCTAGCAATAAATAGCCCAAATGTTTATAGGTCATAGGGGAATTATACCTAGACATTGTGGGATATGGAAAACTTTGCTCACCTCCAGTTGTTTGATCCTCTCCTCATCTTCACACTGTCTCCCCTCATCCACTTCAATAGCCTTCCTCATCACTGTTGCCATTTCATTAATCTTATCCAGGTGCGCCTGCATTTCCTGCAAACATTCATAAAGATGACATGAATAAAGCAGTTGAAAAATGTAGCCAAACCTACCAGATCAAATTTTTTAAATATAGCTGCATGCAGCTATACAGGGGCCAAGCTTCAAGTGCAACTAGCGCATCAAAGGCACCCCGGGAAACACGCCATAGTCAAATCTGAGCTATGTGGTCATTGAAAATGTCAATGAAAATACGATGATAGCGCGATGGTGGTGGCTTTGCACAAAAACACTTATATCGACATTAAAATTGAATCTGCCGATTTTGTGTCCAAGTAGTAAATTGTAGAGCTTCCCATGACCTACTCACACAAGCAGTGTGAACCCCATTTGGCCACCGGGGGCACTACAACAATCGATTGTGTTTTTGCCACTTTTAAGCATTTCGGCTTGTTAAAGCGCCACATTGTGACCAATCAGTTTCATATTTCTCTGGTGACCATTAGGCATGCCCATGCAGCAAGGTTTTGGAAAAATCAGCATGGTGGTTAGGCCTAAACCACCAAAGAGCTCTCTAGTGCCCCCATTTTGTTTGATCAGGCCAATAATTGCATAATTACACCTAGCACCACGGTTAAAAACCTGGGCATCCTCCTTGACTCCAGTCTATCCTTAAATGCTCACATTCATGATATCTCCAAAACAGCCTTCTTTCACCTCTGTAACATTTCCAAGATCAGTTCGATGATAACCACTGCTGATGCCGAAACCCTGATCCATGAGTTCGTTTCATCCAGACTTGATTATTGCAATGTCTTTTTTTCTGGCCTACCCGTATACACTACTAAAAAGTTGCAACTTGTTCAAAATATTGCTGCCAGAATCCTCACTCGTACCAACAAATTTGATCACATCACCCCGGTTCTCAAGTCCCTTCACTAGTTACCTATCCAAGCTAGATCGGATTTCAAGGTCCTACTGTTAACCTATAAATCTCTACATGGTCAGGCCCCTTCATATCTTTCGGACCTTATCACCCCTTACTCTCCTCACCGTCCCCTCCACTCACAAGATGCTGGTTACCTCACTGTTCCCAGAATTCATAAACAATCATCTGGAAGCAGGGCCTTCTCTTAACATGCTCCCTTCCTCTGGAACCAGCTTCCACTCACTGTCAGAAATGCTATGTCCATTCAATTGTTCAAAACCTTAAAAAAGACTTAAAACTCATCTCTTTACACAATACTTTGCCCTTACTAATTGATCTTTATGATCGTATGGCAGGGGGAGTTTCAATAACTACCTCAATGATTGCTCAAGCTGTTATTACACTTCAATGTTTAGTGTTCTATTTATATATTATATTTCACTATTTATTGTTTATATTGTTCTATTTCACTGTACTTTGATGCTTGTACGGTATATTGCTTGTCGTTTTCTGTCCATGCGTTTTCACATTTGCCTGTCTGTCCATGTTCTTGTCTGTTAATTTCTGTTGTTTTTAATTTTGTTGTAAAGTGCACTGAGGCACCTCAGCGTGATTTTGCACTCAAAGAATAAAAATGTAAAATTGAATAATGGAAGATTAGCCTCCGTTAATGTGTGGTGATATGCGTACAAAGTTTTGTGGTATTCAGAACTAGCATGTAGTGGCATAGTTTTTGATCTACAAAGATTTCCACCCATAACATTTGTAGACATTGGTCCAGAGATTGCCCATCGAGTTTCATGCGGAACAGTGAAAATTCTGAGGAGGAGATACATTTAAAATGTTTTCCACAAAATACAAAATGGCAGAGAATCTAATACGGCAGAAAATAACATCATAGGGTGCGCTGAACTTGGTTTGAGCCAGGGAATCTTTTTTGAAAACCAGGCTTACGGGTCAAAAATTGCGTGCTCCTCCAACTTTGACATGTTGGTGGCACTAGAGTGTTTGCAAGGTGTTAACATGAGACTTGGTGACCAGCATCATTGGACTGGTCCCTAATGAGGGTGCCAATTTTCACAACTTTTGACCATATGGTTCTATGGGCTGCCATAGACTTCTATTGCTGACAAATAATAATAATAATAATAATATTATTAATGCCTACAATTACAATAGGGTGCCACCCTAGATATCCAGCTGGATTTACTTTGGCATCAAAGTAGGGAGGCAAAGCTGTACACAGGCTTAACAATGGGCTACAACAATGCATGGCTAGTTTTATGGTTGCTAAATGCTTACAGTTAATCAGCAGACACTACTAAGCTTATCAGCAGACACTACTCTAAGTTAATACAAAAGAGAAAAAAAGTATTCTAAAAACACATTTAAAGAACAAAATTATCATTGTATTCATCATTATCGAGGTAAATGTGACAAGGTGATATGGTTTTTGGTCAATCAATCAAAAAGAGAAGAAACGTTCAGGCTTGAAGTGATTGTCAAAAAGACCAACTGTCACTGCCCAAACCCACCAAAACTGAGAACTAACAACTATTTGTCAGGCATTACTCACAGTAGTGTGCTGCTCTTTTAATTGGGTGACAATGGTGGGGTCATCTCTCTTACTGGCCATGAGAAGTCTGAAGACCTGCTCCCTATACTTAGTCATAATGAGTTCAAGGGCGGACTGGTGTTCCTCTAGAGATGTTCGCAACTCTGTGGCGAGAAGGGGTAAAGCATATCAAACCATGGTTAGCATGTGAGGATTGTCCAGTTTATATAGATCACCATGTGACGGACATGACAGATAGACATAATGTACGACAAATGCTCTTTACACCTAAAGCTTCACAAGAGTCACCTACAAATGTATGTACAGAATTGTGTATGATACCATTAGGGTAAATAACGTACCTCTGTTTTCTTGCTGCAGCTCACGGATCTGTCTGTTCTCCTGCTGGATGCCCATGACCAGGCTGGAACGGGGTCTGTGCCTCGCCACCTGATTCAACGACTCAATCTCTTCTTGATACTGCAAACAGAAACAGGTCATGGCTCTCTCAGTTTGGGAGAACTAAAATAACATCCTTGAGGTGCCCAGCAACATACCATCAAAACAATAATGTGCAAACCGTCATGGGCAAATGACAACTGACACCTAAAGCAAATTAAATGTTGTTGCTGCTCGCATTACAAACAAATCTAGTTGGACAATAAAACAATATAATTACTCAGATGTAACTATACAAGTACTCTATCCTAGTAGTGAACTCCTTCTTAAGACTGTCACAGATACAGACACAGCGCAGGTCCTAAATAGCCAAGAGGTGCAAAATTGCACCACCACATCAACAACAAACTCCCTGATCAGTGATCAGATTCAGAGCACATTCACATTCTACTCAGACAGTCTGGTAGTCTTCAGGTCTAATACAACATTTCAACTCAGAGGAACTAGCACTCGTGCAAAGACATTCGGGAGTCACTGTGACACGCGGTAGACAACTATACACAAAAACAGAATCATCTGAAAACAATACCTGTTTCATTGCCTCCACTCGCTTGTTGAGGGAGGTTGTCTGTTCAATAAGCATCTCTGCTGCGTTGTCATGGTTGCGAAGTCGTTCCACCAGTGACTTTGCATCTGCCAAAACCTTTTCCAATGTGCACATCATTCCTGTTGGAACCAAACAGGAGTTTAAAAAACAATAAACATTTTCATATATCCTAAATGTTAATTTCTCCAGATTATTTTCAACCGTTGAGGCTCCACCCACCTACTAGACCCAAACAGCTGACCTAACAATTACATTCTGATTCAGTGGCGTAATGAATCAGCTCCAGGCCCTAATGCAAGAAGGTGAAAGCGGGCCCTATAGTACATAAAGTTAATGATGGCCATATAAGTCCTGTGGTACTATCGTTATCAATCATTCCTTAAGAGTCCACCTCACAATTCATGGGTTTCAAATGTAGTCCTAGACGCATACAATCCTATGCAGTAGAACTAATTCATCATTTGAAACACCAGTGTTGGTCCGCAACATGGCAGGTCTAGGACTACATTAGAAACCAATTAATATGTATGATTATAGATAATATAGAAGATAAGCCCCTTACACTATTTAAGAAAGGTCAATATCTCTGCATATGGTGCTTCAAATGACAGCACATGCAGGATGATGTTACATGACGTGTTTTCTAGGTGGAGAGTGTGCTATCATGTGTATCAAATGTAGGTACTGTGCCATTTCAATCAAGTCTCCTTTTATTTCACGCCCTAGGCTATTCTAGTTTTAAATTTAGTAGAGCTAGATACCTACGGCTCAATATCATTATGCGCTACACACTGCATCACTCCAATACTTTACAAAAGTAGTTTTTTTTTTACACACACGGAAAGGTAGGCTTCATCACTTGGAGTAAATGTTGATTTTGAGAGCAGAGCTGTCCAGAGACTTAAAATTAGCTTGGCTAGGTCGATAGCTAGCACTAGGTTATCTAGTTAGCATGCCACTCAACGCGACATATTTAGGCCTACTCGCAAACGTAGTGAAATTCTCCAAACATCTAGCTATACGTTGGAAGTGCAACTAATGACTACTCTACTTGGCGTATTATTAAAGCGATAGGTATCTTAAATCGCGACACACTGTCAACGAAATGTTTAACTGTAGTTAGCATACCTTTATTCGAAGATTGTCTTTATGAACTTCCTGTTTTGGCTGCAGTGCGAACAGAGCAGGTGGAGTCAAGGGTGAATCCTCTATCACGCCTAGTAATATACGATTATGCTAAATTATGAACGTTTAGTGTCACGTTACGACCACTGTTCGTCTTCTGCACACACTTGACTACATGCGGCATCCCTTTTCTTGACATTATATACCGGAAAATTTGAGTATTGTGATCCCAGCTACCAGAGCGAAACTAATTTCCGGTAGCGTTCTTTCGATAATTTTCAAAATAAAGGTCACGCAATAACAATTGTAGCATACTGTACTTTCTTGTTCCAAATACGGGACAAACATATTTGACAGGGTATAGGGAAATGTTCCATACATTATTGAAAACTTTACAGATAGACTGAACATTTGGAATTCAAAGCTGCAGTCCAAAACTTCGGTGGAGTGCACCCTTACAAAAATATTGGCCTTCATGGCAAACACTGTGGTGTAGCCTACCTCTGGCAATGTTGCTGAAAATTTGCGGCAATGTCATTTTCACATGCTAATTATTTTGTGCCAAACTTGGTAAAGCAGGCAAAGCAGTAGGCTAGTAAACATATATACATTTCTAGTGTAGGCTACTGTTTGTGGCAATTTTCCCGCAAACTCATAATTAATAAACATTAACATATCAGTATTACATACATAATAGTGCCTGAATTTAAACAGTCATCAAAACAGCTAAAAGAAGCAACAACTCTTTTTATGCATGGTTTTGTGTCAAGATATTGTGTCATGAGGCTCAGATGGCCACAAGAGGGAGACACACCATGGTTCAAAATGATAACAAAAGTATTTATTTAACAACCAAATATATATAAGCACACTAGAACGACCGAATGTACAATGAGGTGTGAATGTCAGTGATATCAATACCAGGCTGCAAGTTGGATGTGTGAGTGTATGGGCGGATGGGTGTTGAAAGGTGCATGAAAGTGAACAAAATGGCTACCTTAATATACTGTAACCCACATCAATATAAGACAAATCAAACAGGTGCCTGTAAAGGGGAATGCCTAGTTGTTAATTACTTGCATGAGAGGAGAGGCAGATTAGTAACTGACACCCACACACCCAGCAAACACCCCTAGATGGCACCACAGGGACCATCACACGTGTAACTGCAGTCAGTGTCTTGGCAATCCAGCCAAGGTTAAAAAGCTTACAATTAAAAACAAAACACTTTTATGTGCCCATATAAAATCACCCTTTGTAAAACACTATTTCTGTTCTACTTGTTACATGAGAGTTAGTCAAGATATTCACCAGTGTCTAGAAAGGAAGAAAGGACTTATGGCATCCTCTGGAGGAGAGGAAAGGAGGGAGCTGGTAAGAAACTAATCAATTTAATGTGCCTGACGCGCTCGCGCACACACACACACACACACACACACACACACACACGCTGACTGGTCTCATTCACTTATTCATCTATCCAGCACCCCTCCCTCTGATCCAGCCTCCACCCATTACCATTCATCTACCACCCAATCAAGTCAAACATAAAATGATAGAAACATTTTATTTTATTGCAAACAGAGTACTTAAAACATACTGTATACCTCTTAAACCCTAAGCAGCTCAATGGCCCTCTTGGAAGTGAGATCATAGCTCTGTTGTAAATCTGAGTCTTTCATTTTGAGGTTGTTAATCGCATAAACTGGAGTCATCAATGACAACATACATACAGGGGAAAAGAATATGCTTCATTCTCAATGTTAACTGGCATTACTCTGGCATTACAGAGATTACTAAATGTGTAACTCATTTTCCAAGATATGTGCTACACAGATAATGCTTTGCCAGTAGTACAAATTTCATGTTTGAATGTTTCAGTACAGAAATGGCACTGTTTGTTATGATTACAGTAAATACATATGTTTGAGAGAAAGGTTACTTACATCTCAATGCAGCAATCATTGGCTGCTTCACCAACTTTGAAGCTGTCTGGCCTCTCAAATCCACAGGCTCAAAGAATCCATTGATCATGTTTTTGATGGTGAAGCTGGATCCTTTGTTCCTACATTTGGAAAGAGTGGAAGCTAGCAATGCCATTGAAACTGTCACCGTTGACAGGGCAATCATTTCATAGTCTGGAGGGAACTCCTGGTCTCCTACAAGAATAAACTGGATTACAGCTGCTGCGCAGCACTAGATCGGGGCCGGGCGTTATGAGGAGGAAGAAGAAGGAGACAAATGCCAAATACATGAGGGTCTCTGCCCGGACCCTAATTATTTACAACTTCTTAAATTAAAAAATATTTTAAATCATGTGTCTGAAATTCAAACAGTACAATGCCTGTCTAGGCTTTAGCATGTTTATTCTTTATCACCCAGGGCTTAAACTCACAACCAGGCACCAAGGCAAGGTCATGTTCTTGTTGAGCCAAGTGAGAAGCTGGCAGTTTGACATAAAATGTATTAATGTCACAGCTAGACATTTACACCATAGGAATCCTACATGATCATATTAGTAGGCCTACATACTGTGATGCGAATGAATTGTGGGACTCTGTCCTGAGCATGGATTCGCTGATTGACTGAATTGATGAAGAGATCCAAACAAGATGAAGAAACAGTAACAACTACAAATTAAACATATTGTTAAAAATCATGTCACAGCACAATGCCTGAGTATGCATTAAAGCGGTAGTGTGCTATTATGGACATGTAGCTCTTTGTGGTCTGTCTACCATGAACCTGAACCATAGAGACCAGAATTTCACTGATTGTTCCAGTATTGAGTTAGCTGCAGTTTTTATGTCGGGTCTCACTGGGCTACAATAAAAGTCAATGGGGCATACGTAAATGCGTTGAAAAACATAGCTACCATGCTACACCCTTCCACCAAGTTTCATGAAAATCTGTTCAGTAGTTTTAGCATAATCCTGCTAAAAGACTAACTAAAAATGATGCTCAGAGAGCACAGACCTCCGCACAGACCCCCTGAATGCATTTCATGGCTCTATGCCTGATAAAATTGAATGGGTTCTAAACTGGCCCATTCTACACCCCTCCACCGAGTTTCATGAAAAGGCTGGCTCTGTGGCGCCCCCCTCAGGTCTCGGCCGGCGTGGGGCAATGTGGTGCACTCTGGCCCATGATACACCTCTCCACCAAGTTTTATACAAATCGGTTTGGCTTTTTGAGTAATGATAGTCCACAAAATGAGTGGAGGTGAATGGCCAGTCTGACAGTGTTTGGGTGGCCCATGGACCCGACCCATGATTCAGATTCGCTCCGTCTTGTAAATTGGCCCATGCTACACCCCTCCACCTAGTTACAGGGTTGCCAACTTTTCAGAAAAGCTTGGAGTGAGACTCTGACATTTTTTGGGGGGGCGGCTGTCCTCACATCTTTAATATTCATTTTTACCTCCGCCCCGATGACGGCACGTCCCATGGCCATACTGCCATATCTGGAGATGGGAAGGTCACAGGGATGAAGGGTTCAGAATGATGCTCTCAAGCGCTCAAAAAGAACCACACAATTAATTCATGGGCAGAGGTCTGAGCACCATTTGTAGTTGTACTGTAAGAAACATGACCATTTAAACATTTCCCAAGTTTCATAATTTCTAACCCCTCAGCCTACAAGTTTTGGCCACCAGAAGGATCTGATGAGACCTCATTGTCAACAATGCGGTAAACACACTAGCATGACCCAAGACATGGTTCAATATGTGCAGTTTTATTTGGTGATATTGAAATGTCAACTATTATAAAAAATGAAATAAAATAATTTACAGTCTTCACATACTTGTATTGTTCAGATTTTAACCTGTTTTAATTACATTTCCATGTCAATATTATAAATAAATAAATACAAAGATTAGTCTTTACATACTCATATTGTTCAGATTTTAACACGTTTGAATTTTTACAACTTTTCAAATATATTTATTGCCACAAGAATAAATATATTTATTCAATAATAATCAAGACTACAAGACTAGATGACATTCATCAACATCGTGG
This sequence comes from Borostomias antarcticus, assembly GCF_949987555.1. NCBI lineage: Eukaryota > Metazoa > Chordata > Actinopteri > Stomiiformes > Stomiidae > Borostomias > Borostomias antarcticus. Next base: position 11,515,405 of record NC_140246.1, read on the forward strand.
CATAAATCTTACAAGGATAACAAGAACTTAGAATACTGAATAGCAGTAGTGGGATTATACCATCCTGCTCAGGGTTAAATAACAAGAATGTTACATATACTGTAACCGTTTTTGATTTACTATGCCATAGATCTACTGAGCTGAGTGCTCCATGTTGTATTGGCCTGTGGCCTTCTTTGAGGCCTTGATGAGCGCTGGGGAGGGCTCCCACTTGAAGCATGGCTCCAGGTTAGCCATCTTGATGGTCATGATTGAGGACAGGGTTCCATCTAGGGCTAGTCTGTTCCTGGTCTTGTTGAGCCCCACCATGGAAAACACTCGCTCTGCGTCTGCATTGGAGTGGGGCAGAACCAGGACCAGTTTTGCGATGCTGCTGAACCCTCTTGAACTGGCTAACCCCCGTCACCTTTGAAGATTGAACTGTGTTACTCTACAATAGGCCTCAAGCACAGCAGGCATTTTGAAATATTGAAGTTGCTTCTAATTGGTTCACAGGCAAAAAATTGTGTAAGCTTCAAATACTCTTGCACAGAGTTCCATTTATTTCATATTCTTTGTAGAAGTGTCATGGCCATGTGTCATGGCGAGGCATCTTGTGAGAGAGACTAGGCTCCTGTGCCACCAGGGGGCTATGTCAAGGGTATTTAGATAACTGCTTCTCAACTAGCATAGTACAACATAAAACCAACAACATCATAAAATAAACCTTTAGTTTCATGAAATTGGTCCGTGTTTGGTTTGGACCCGACCTGTTCTTTGGATTTGCTCCAAAAATTTAATGGATTCTAGATTGGGCGATGTTACACCCTTCCACTGAGTTATGTGAGTCCAGTAGGCTAGTTATTGCGTAATCCTGCTAACAGACAAATGCACGCACCCACGCCCTGCGCTGTTGCTGGGGCGGAGGTAAACGCACCCACACATGCCACCGAAAACATTACCTCTCGCCCTGCACTGTCACAAAGGTAGGCTAACGAATAAAACATATGTTCGCTGTTTCTTCACGCATTTTTCATCTTTTCTTCTCACGTGATAGGTTCCTCCACCGACCAGCACACGCCCTGTCATATGTCGTAAGGGAGGCGTTACCGCGCGATCAGTGAGGTTTGTTCATGAAGTGAACCACTGTAGCCTACCACTGAACTGAACCCACTCAAAGAAGGAATGAGCTTTTCTAGCAGGCCACTATAGCTAGTATTTTATCACTCCTGTAGCCTATAGATATGTTACAGTGGCATGTGACGGGACCGATATATTTGAAGACCTGGACGCACTGTTACACATGATTCTCGACAGAGGAAGGAACATTTTACTGAGCGAAACAATGTCACCGTCATGGATAATGCACATATTTGTACTTTCCTTGGGTGTCGTTCAAGCACAAATTGAAAGTAAGGTTTGCCTCCATATTACTGTTGTCTAGTTTGATGTTCGTATTAGCCTACGCGAATGTATCAAACTATGAAATATTCCCTCAGTTTTAATATGCAGGTTTCCTCTAGCACATGCGTCCTTTTATTTGAAAAAGTTCGCTCTCTCAAGTTTTGGAGGCCTCTGTCCGATCCTTAACATTAGGAATTGAGGCTAGATTACTAAAGAAAACATGTAACTTCCTTAATAACTTTCTATTTATGATGGGATCTAATGAAACTGAGCAAAGAGAGGCAAAGATAAACGAGCCACGCATACAAATACTATAGCCTATCCACTGCCACGGTATTCAAACCTGCAAAAATACGAAATGTCGCTGAAAATATCAAGTCATAATTTTTCGTTCCACCATACAGTAAGGGAATAATGATGACACGACATTTTCACACCTAGTAATTTTTCGAGGTGTGTAAATAGTTCAATGTTTTGTGAGCTCTTCACAAGGTCCATACAGCATCCATAAAATAAGCCCCTATTCTGGTTTAAGTCAGGAGTTCTCATGTCACATGGTGTAGATGTAGTCTAGGGGGTGATAAATAGGCCTAGGAGTGTGAAGAATGATACAGTACAGTGGGTTTATGGAGGGATCTTCTGAGAGATAAAGTGGATACATAGGCTAGATTATATAGACTAGTACTGTGTGCAAAAGGAGGCTGTTGCCTTAGTGGAGAGATGTTGCTAATCATATTTTGCTGTAGCATAGTTATCTCATTCAAAATATCACATGGCAGAATCTATTGAAAGGAATAGGCCATGGATTGATAATATGACCTAGCCTATATCAACCAGCAATGCATCCTTCTCTGTCAGGTAATATTCTGTGTGTGTGTGTGTGTGTGTGTGAGAGAGAGTGAGAGTGACACAGGGGGGTTAGAATGCAAGCTGGTGACAGTGCACAAGTACATTTTTAACATTTTGTTGTCCCACTTAGACACATAATTCCACTGGATACAGATACAGTCACTTTACCATGCTGGCCATAGTCTTAAGATGAGACGAAGCTTAGAACATTTTGTAAGGTCTTACACATAAGTGCTTCAAATTGTTTTTGATCGCAGTGTGATGAGGGCCCTCAGTGGATAAATCAAAGTACAAAATGTATAACCTCTGTATAGCCCTGTCACACATCTTTACACACATATTTATCTTCTGTCTTTTTGATCACCTGTCCTCATGGTTGAAAAAACAAAACTAGATTGCAACCAGAATTGTTTCATTGATGGCAGATTTATATCTGATTGTGTGCCCTCGTGAGTTCATTTCAAATAAAACCTTTTCTCAGAACTTGAGCGATATAAACTGGCTGGTTCAAAACTTATTTGAAATTAACTGTTTAACTGATAGGATTATCAGCCCCTTTTTAAATTATTGGTTAACCGTTAACATCCCTATTTCCTGGTTTTCTGGTTATTTTCTTCAATTATTATTTGAATTAATGTGGCCTGTTTCATCCTCTTTAGATCGGGTGGTATTCATGTTGGGAACATTCCAGAATGTGAGTTTCTCACAGAATGAGACGGTGCAGGCAGTGGTCTCTCGAATCCCATCTGAAGTCGCCTTTATCACTCTCCAGTTCCACACTCAATGGCACAATGCCACACTGTCCTACACCAGGGTAAGAACCAACATCATAAACTTGTTCTACAACAGGTTACAACACAGCTCAGCAATTGCACTCTCAGGTCAGGGTATGATACAACACTGAACCTCCACAGTGGTACACCAAGGAAAGACACAGCCACCTATGCTACTGTCATGAACTCCACTATGAACTGTTCAGTGGAGATAGATTATTTATAATGGTTGTAATAATCCAAGTTAATGTTTATAGAACTATCGAGGATTCTACATTCCTCCACATTAATGCCAAAACTGACACAAATAGTTTGACAGATCTAATGAAGCAGCCTGTCTCTATTCTCCCATTTTTGTCAAGTTAAAGACTGCACACATGGGTGGACAGTTCTGAACAGTATTCATTATGAGTCAAACAGAGCACGGAGTAATATGTGGCAGGCTAAATGTTGAATAAACTGATCATATGAATGTTTCAATCAGATCACATTTGTTTGAGAAATAAGGGCTGTCGTTGAGTTTTTGAGCTTAGTCAACTGGTTTTGAAAGGGAAGTCATGATATACATTAACATTATAGTCAGGTAGCTGATAGGACAAGTGTAAAAAGGCACCCAGAAATCTGAAGGGATGGGTTGTCAAAAGTTACTAATAAACATTTTGGTTTACCAGCAAATGACTCATTAAATCAAGGCAAATATCATTTACTGTCAATAATTATTTTGTGATCAATGAATTAAAGGCAGATTGTTGTAATGGGTTTCAGGTTTACTACCGTCTAAGCACTACACCTTTCTTGACAGTTGTTTGGTTAGATCAGTCTGAACTGAAAATGTGCAATGTTGCAGACCCTCTTGCTCCTTGTAACCAAGAGCTTAAGATCAACAAAAGTGACCATTCAAAAATGTTTGGAACTGTTACCATCAAATTAATCAAGAATCAAATTATGTTTTATAATAGAATTGAGATACAGTTGATGAAACGTAAGCTGCTTGATTTCTAAATTAAGTTTACTATTAAATATAAAAATATTAAATTTATTAAATATAAATAACATATTTTATGAGTCATCAATGACCAGCTGCTTGTAGGCATGGGCGATGTCTGGAATAAGACCATTGTCCCATTGTAATGTCCAAACATTGTGATATATGATTATGCATTGTATTTGCGGATTTCAGTTCACTCACTCACAGACGATAGGCAAGTCACACACTCATGGACAATACACAGCAGAAACCTCCCAAGTCGCTATGGCAATGCCACGTGATGTCATCTAGATTGGTTCCCTTATCCTTCGCTTCTGCCGTGCACTACGTTTTAGCAATCGGAATACACATCACACACATAAACACAAATAAACACAAAACTGCTTTCACAAACACAAAAAATATTTTTTACCATGGACAGATTAAGCTGTAATGTCCATTCTTGTACTGACAATGTACTGACAACGGCAAAACGCTTCAAACCCACACGGAAAGGAAATATATAAACTTTTTTTTTTATATATGCCACATATGTTTATAATATATGCAACATATATGAAATTGGCTGCCTGCATATATGTGGATATATATAAGCTATATATGAGACATATATGTTCTATATATCCACATATATGCACATATATGAACCTGAATATGGCATATATTTGCCATATATTGGCATATATTTGCCATATATTGGCATATATTTGCCATATATTGGCATATATGTTCATATATTTTCTTTCCGTGTGGGAAGGCCAAGGCCGGCCAGTACATAATAAAAATAATTATAATTATAAAGGGGCCTCCGCGCATATGCATTTTGTTGGTATAACTCAGTTGAAATGGTTAAAAGCACACCTCCGTTTGTATGTAATAGCTTACCAGAGGATCCAAGCTAAGAAAAAGTAATTTTCCCTAATAGTGAATGAGAATCAGATATTATTTTGTTTTATATGCATAGAAATACAGTGGGGGCCAAAATTATTAAAACACCTGACAGATCTGAAAATATTGACCTTTTTTGCCTCCAAAACATGATTTCATTCCATAATGTTCATGAAACATGCAGATGGTTGCTGTGAGCACAACAAATATCAGATGAATAAGTATTTACATAGTAAACTAGTGATGGGTCGGTCGCGAACGATACGGCTCTATGTGCCGGCTCTTTTAAGTGAACGATGATAAATACATAGTTGTTAGCTGATAGATACAACTAAAACTTTTGGATGCTGCTGTTTTGCACTTTGTCATTTTTTATTTTATTTATTTATTATTTATGTTATTTGACTGTTATGGATAGTTCAAAGACAAAAATATTTGTTTCTACTTATCTTCTAGAGTTATCTCTTGATGCAGGGTTACTTTTCAGTTACTTACTTTTCAGTTTGACTGAAACTGCTGAGGAGAGCGGTTGTCACGTGACAGCGGTACCGGACCAATATGGCGGCCGTATTTTGCGCCGCTCAATCCATTACGAGTCATCTCGTGTTCATATCTATGGAATTCACCGCTCTGGTACTGGATGAATGAAAGACCCAGAACGCATTGCGCACTTAAGGTGGCAGGTAGATATTACTCACAGCTTAACTCTGTTCTTCAGGTGGAAACAATAAGCAAATCTAATAATCACGTACTTAAATATTTGGAACCTTTCTAACAGTACATCTAGACAGTTGTATCCACAACACACAAAAAACAAAAGGAGAAAAGCATACAATTTTGATGTGACTTAATTTATATTTTCAGTCAGTCATTATTGTACTAAAACACAAATGTAATACTGTTTTTTTCCATTTGATTCAACACTAAAATAAATTATAGCTGCTGCGCAGCGCTGGGTCGGGGCCGGGTGGAGTAAGAAGAGGAAGGAGACAGATGCCAAATATATGAGTGTCTAGGTGTACACATATATGCAAAAACTGGTGCAGGCATATGTTTTCCTATTAACTGCTACAGTTAGGAGATGGAACAAGGTTTGAGGTTGTGACATGGCCACAGCTCTTTTCTGTCCTGGCCACACATTACGCCAACGCAATGTGATGTCGCAAGTGCTGTCCCATTCCTTTTAGACCAATTCGAGTCCTTGCAGCCTCTCGCACTCAACCACTTTACCAGGTGACGTCAATAAGTCTGTGAGGGCTCAGGGCTTGAGGGTTTAGGGGGGACATTGGGATTGGGCCAACCTCTAGCTATTTTCTGCAACTTGCTTGCCTTGTCTCTGTGTGTCACTGCCATTTTGGCATGTGTGGTCTTCCCTGTCCCCTGGGTTGCCACAATACAAAAAAACTATGAGGAAGTGTGCATGATGTATAAGAGGAGGAAGAAGACAAGGAGACAATGACAAATACAAGAGTGTGCTCATGTATTTGCCCAGACCATAATTTAAATATTTAATTGAACATCTTTTTATTTTTAAATCATGTCACGGCACAATGTCTGAGTATGAATTAGCATTTTTATTCGCCATCCATCCAGGCTTGAACTCTTGCGCTACCTGCCATGTAAGAAGCCATAGATGGTTTTACATTGACAAGCAATCAAGGGTTGCATGTAAATGTCACAGGTTTGTGGAGGTTTCATCAGTTTCCACAAAAAGTTTGTTAAAGGCACCACAAGGGGTAAAAAACTAAACCAAAAACTAAGGTACACACTCAACAAGTGGAAGACAAAAGACAATGCCTGAGTAGGCATTAGCGTGTTTATTCTGCATCCCCCGTGGCTTGAACTCAGAACGAGACACCAAGGGAAGGTCATGTTCTTGTTTTAGCCAAGTGAGAAGCTGGCAGTTTGACCTGAAAAGTCACAGATATTTACACCATAGGACTCCTGCATGTACATATTAGTTGGCCTACATACTGTGCTGGGAATGAGTTGTGGGACTCTGGACTGAGCATGGATTCACGGATTTGACTAATTTGATTGGATTGAACACTGTGGCACTGATTGAGACAAAAGACTGGTTAGATGAAGCGATGCAAACAAAAGAAACTAACAGCTACAACAAACCAGTAACAGCAACACATTAAAAATATCGTTAAAAAATGATGTCACAGCACAGTGGAGTATACATAAGCATTTTTATTCTGCATCCCCCTGGGCTTGAACTCTTGTTGAGCTACCTGCCATGTGAGAATCCATAGATGGCTTCACACTGACTTAAACATCACAATCACAAGGGTTGCATTTACTGTAAATGTCACAGGTGCATGTAACATGGAGGTTTCAGCAGTTTCCACAAAATGTTTGTTAAAATAAAGGCACCACGAGTGGCAAAAACCAAAGACTAAAGAATAAAACCATGGTATACACTCAACAAGTGTATACTGTATACTGTGTATAGTGGATGCTGTTGCAATTGCTCATGAATGTATCTTCATAAATGAGGCTGGGTTTACAGTAACCGGACAAAAGCAAGAAGAGGGAGAAACATCATGGGCCACTGAGCTGTTTTGAACGGAGCTATGTTTGAGTTATTTTTTTGGAAAAAGTGGTGGTAACATCAAAATGTGTGCTGCAATCTCACAGAATGGGGTCCGCCATGCCAACTGTAGGTCCTTACAACACAGCCCTGAATGGCTTGAGCTTCATCTTCACCTTTAAATCTGAACATACTTGTGTAATTTTTTTCAATCAGACATTAGACAATAACACAAAACATAAGTTACACACTAATATACAGAAATAAAGTCCAGTTTTCATACCTCTGGGAGGGGAGGAGTAGAGGAGCACAAGCCCAATATCCATGCCTCTGTCTATCCCATCTTCTTCGGACTGCAGTGAATGGCATAGACCCTGACGAAGATGGTCTCAATCAGGTGGCAGCAATATAGCCACTGGGCAAGCGGGGCAGTGGTGGTGAGTGAATGCCTCTTCACACTCCACCCCTGGAGTGAACTCCTGCCTCTTCTTAGGAGACCTGAACCTCCCTGTGTCAAGTTTGCTCTGGTGTCTGGCAGAAAACGCCACCCTCTTCTTGTCATAGTCCAGCAGGTTCTCCCACAGAGCTAAGCAGAGAGAGAACACAACAGTACATGAGAAAACTAAAACGTGCACGTGTGAACATGTATGACAAGCACAGAAGGAACGTTGCAAGACAATAAATGTTCCTGACCTGCTGGTTGATTAGGGCCAGAGAGGTCTGGTTCCTCAACTCCACCAGATACTCTGCCAAGTCGTCAACTCTGTCCATGCCTGGTACGCCAGAAATCATCCACAGCCTGAAAAAAACAGTTGGGCAACAACATTTGAGGATAGTGGAGTGGGACAAAATGCAGATACAGTGATTTATTTCTTTACAAATAATTATTTATTTAGATACCGCACCAGCCAGGGCGGAGGGACCAGGCTGGGACGAGACAGGGAAGCTTGGGTCATTGAGTAGATTTGACACAGTGAAGTCAGGTGTTTGGTCTTCCTCAAAGCCCTCATCTTCTTCCTTGCCCTCATCCACATAGTCCAGAATGTCCTCTGTCTCCTCTGAGTCGGGGTTCACCTTCTTCAGGGGCCGTCCAGTCTGACTCAGCAGGTAGTCAACACCAAGCAGCTCTCCTAAGGGTGCACATGCGTACACACACACACACACACACACACACACACACACACACACACACACACACACACAATGCCGTGTTAGTTGTATTCAAAGTTAATTCATGACTTATGAAGTTTGATTTTAATACCAGTTATATCGGCTCCATCTTATTCGTGTACGGTTTGCTTTGGTAATGGAAATGATACAAATAAAGCCACAAGCCAAAAGTAATATGTAGCCAGATATTAAATAAACCTAGCAGTGTATTTATCAGGTGGCCTGAAGGTTGGCATATATGCTTGTTTGTGTTGACACAGTGGGCCTTGTGGCTCTTAGGTTTAGTGCTCATCTAAACAATAATAATAATAATAATAAACTGTATTTGTATAGCATCTTTCATACAAATAAATGCAGCTGAAAGTGCTTTACAACAGAGAGTATGCATGCACGGAGTGCTTCACATAAAAATAGACCAAAAACCAAACCAAAAACAGTAAAATAAGATGGAAGATAAAACACAAATCTAACCTTACCCTAGGTTTCTTTGACGTGCAAAGCGATGGATCAACAAAATCTAACCTTTATCTAGATTACTTTGTCGTTCAAAGCGACAGGTCAATCGCGTAAAACGCACCTAATTCCACAGTACTAGGTCATAAATGCACCAAATCGTCTCACATTCAACCCGCTAAACATCCTTTGTGTGCCTATGTCTGACAACGTCTAGATGAAGTGGGCAAGTGGCCTATAGCTCCCTTTGGGCTTTCTTGTATGATCGAAACCTGTTGATTGATATTGTATATTTAATAATTTATAAGCTAAAAATAGAAAAAATCTGAATACATCTGGGAAACAGCTTAAGACGATGAACATTTTAAAGTTTGAATGAAGTTTCTAGCACAAAGTATGAAGAAATAGTTAAGGGCCAAAAAAGAATAATAGAGAAAAAGAATGAGAAAGAAAGAAAGAAAGAAAGAAATAGTGGGAATATCACAAGTTGGGCTAGCTTTTACAAGCTAGCCCACCTAATAATATTAACAATAACAATATGAATATGGATAGGAATAAATTATTATCAAGCACATATTAAATAATAAAAGTAATCATAGTGATAATAATAAATCATTATAATACTAATAATAGAGCTGATTCAGAAAAATACAAAGGCATACTTATAAAGGCTTTATGGATGCTTTGTGAACACTCATGGATTTTTTCCTGTTTTTGGCAGATACCAGAACTGGGTGGCTCTCTCACAGCGGTTGACGTGGGTCTTCTATCACCCCTAATTCCAGCTCAGAACTCTCTCTCCTGGTTCCTGTTGTCACCTGACGGAGGTGCTGTGGCGGGCACAGGGGTGATCCTCCCCTACACCAGCAGAGGTGATGTTGTTCCTGTTTTGATCCCCTACCTCTTTCATTACACCACAGTTCCTGTACGTTTGCTTGGATTTCAATTATGACCACATTAATAGTATTGACTCGCTGTATTTTACAAGATCTACTATCTTAATACAAGCCATAAGAGCTTTATGGATCACTGTTCATGTGTTCATGAGTCTCTACAAGCCAATGTAATGATTATACTTTATGAAGTCAACGTAGGAATTTAAAGTCAGTGTCAGCACATTATACACACACACACGCACACACACACACACACGTATATGTACATATAGGTGTATATAATACACCTTATAGTGCATTATAAACATGTACTTAATATAAAGTGTTACTGAAACATGTTTGTCTTCTCTCTTTAGACCCTGTCCCTGGAGCGTGTAATATCGAGTCTAGTCTAGAGGTTGATCCAAATGTCTATCTCCACTACAATCTTTATGAGACTGTTATCCGTTTCGCGAAAGCAAACATTGGATATGAACGGTAATGACACAAAATATGTCTGAGCAGTTTGGATTTAAATGACAGGTTCGGAATTTAGCAGTATAAGCCATGTTATCATTGCTGTTGTTGTGTTGTATGTGTACTCGGCATCACAATATTTGTTTGTAATGATATCAATACCATTGAAAAAGCTAAGTATCTAGAAAATGTCTTAATCCATGTAGAGGACCCTGACACTTCTATATGGGCCAAGGTTTCCCTCGGGAGTAGGCTTTTGAATATTTTAAAGGTAAAAAAAAAAAAAAAGGCTGATGATTGCAGTTCTATTTCGTTCTATTTCATTATTCCTTATTGGTTTATCCATTCGTAGCTAGCTACAGTACGTTGACTGAAAACAGAAAAAAACCTACACGAACTTGCGACCAATCAGAACAGGTGTCCGCTCCCACATATCTTCTTCTAGAAACTTTCAATTCGCAATGACTAAAGAAGAAGCGAAGATGAGTACTCACCGACAAGCCGGCCGCGTCCCTCGGGGTGCCCTGGCCACCACTGCCTATTCTTCCTGAGAAGTTCTGCATCTGCACCACTGTCAACAACGTCGTAGGACATCCCCTCTGCTTGATGTGTATGCATCGGCAGAATTCCAAAGCTGGTCTGGGTACCCTGCCTGCCAGACCTGCGCTTGGCTCAAGCCCATCGAGCGGCTTTGCCGGGTGCACATCTTCGACTGTGTGCCTCCGGCGAAAAATGCTGTCTCCACGGAGGGCCGCTTCGATGAGGGATAGGATGCCGGCCTTCCGGTCCAGCAGCCGGAGCCATTGCTGTCCCTACCCGTGTCTGATGAGGAAGAAGGTTCTGCGGACGATGGCGACCTCACCTCCAACATTCCTGATGCAAGTGGCTTCATCTCTGGCGAGTCTGGGGCCGGGTCGTTCAATCACGACCTCCCTAGCTGCTAAGGAGAGCCATGTATTGTGTGCAGATTCCCCTCCCGGAGGTAGTGGCTGAAGTGGGGTTGTCTCTTTGGAGCTCCGTCTGCTACAGCACTGCCTCAAGACCTGCGCCTCATCTCCTCCTCGCCATGCCGTATCTGGAGACGTTTGTGGAGTCAGGATGGAAGAATCGGCATCGCGGAAGGCTCCGCTGCGTCCCTTTGTGAGAGCCACCAGGGGTGCAGCTGGACCGAGGGTCGCTGCTTGCCTCAGGGGAGTGATGGCCACCGTCCTCATCAATTTTCCGGTGAGAAAAAAAGTCTGTTTGGAGTGCCGATGTCCGACCTGTTGGAGCAATGTTGGAGTGCTGAACCACAACTCGCCACCTCGCCGCTCCTGGTGGGAGTAGTGGTTCAGCACACTCCTGTGTCCCAGCCACTGCAGTGGGTCGTAGCAGACCACGAAGCAGGTCCAGCTCTGCCACCGGTCTTCAGGGTGCTCAACCAGGCGCTTCCTCCTCCACTTCTGTCTTCCTTGCTGGTTCAGAGTGCACAGCCCGGCTCATGAAAAGAAGGTTTACAGTTATTTCAATTGGATCCAGACACTAGAGTTTATCTGCTGGCGGTCAGAACATGTTCAGCACGCAGGACATGGAGCTGCGTGCTTTCTATCCTCCGCCTCATTCGAGTGAGGAAGATGCTCAGTTGCACCTGTTGTGTCCTGTGCATGCGCTGGGTTGCTATGTCGAGCACACAGCTGCAGTTTGGACCACTCCGCAACTGATGGTTTGTCACTGTGCTGGGAACGTGGGTTCACCGCTGTCTAAACAGCGTCGCTCCCAATGGATATGTGAGGGAATCACCGAGTCTTATGAGACTGTGGGTTGCCCTCTGCCTGGGGCAAACTCTAAGAGGGGCGTTACCACGTCGGTTGCCCTGTTTAATGGCGTGTCGGTGGTGGACATTTGTGCGGCAACGACTTTCACCCTTTTGTCCGCTACTATCTGTTGAGCATGTCCGCTGTCTCCTTGGCATCTGCCAGTGGGAGTCAGCATCGGTCATGAGTGACCTCTTTTGGCTTTTCACCCCACTGATCGGGTGAGACCATCTCTGTCCCTTATGGGTCTAGGTGAGGCCTGGCGGGTTATGTTACGGTGCATAACTGCTCCCTGTCTGGCTCTCTCCTCACACGCCTTCAGATGGCTAAGTAGGGTGGATAAGGGCCAGTGCTTGGGTTATGTCAACCACCAATGTGATCAAATTACCTTTGAGCCCTGGCTTTATGACCTGGCTGGCCTGTTCTTTGTTAATGAGTCCAGCAAGAGTGTATGGTGCGGTTGTGTAGATCCGCTTATGCCAATAAGAAACAAGCCCTGTGGGGTGGAGCTCGATGAAATAGAACAATGGTTATGTATTGTAACCCCAGTTCTATGAGTGGAGCGAAGCCCTACAGGGTACAAACGTTGCTGACCACCCTTCTGTTTGCTTAAAGTTCCAGCTTAGGAGAGGATATGTGGGAGCAGACTCCTTAAATAGGGGGGTACCTGATTGGTCACAGGTGCGTGTATGTTTTTTCTGTTTTCAGTAGCTAGCTACAATTGGATAAGCCAGTAAGAGCTTGCCCTGTGGAACTTTGCCCTACTCATAGAACTGGGGTTACAATACGTAACCATCATATTTATGACATTCACAACTGTCTCTGCGTCCTCAGAGGGGCTACACCACCAGCATGTGATGCTGCAACTGGGGGCATCAAACAAAGGCACCTGGAATATGACATCTATCAGTACTTCCTGCCAGAGAGTGACCTATCCGAACAGAGCCTCATCTCCAGCATTCAGAGTGTGGCTAATGTACAAAGCATGAGAGAACATGGGAGAAAGGTGAGCTTAACAACAAACAACAATAAATTCTAGTTTGTCCTACTTCTGAATATCATAGTCCAATCAGCGTCAAGTTGTGTTCTGTGGAGAACCGCCCCTTTCGGATGATTTCAGTCTGGTTGAAAATCGTCCAGCTTGTTCTGACAGACTTACATATAAAATCTTTTTTTTTCGTACTGTAGGCCCTGTAATGCAATCTCTTTCGGTTCCTGAGGTGCTTGCACTACATGTTTACGTCATACAGTACGTACAATAACACAGCTGGCCCCAAGCTAGAGTCACATTCAACATGGCTAGCATTAAGAGCAATTCAAACTCAATTCAGTCATTAATTATTTGGATTAAATGCTTAAATTATGTGTGTAGGCCTTTTTTTTAAATCACCGTCAATGTAGCCATTTCCTATTTGGCTGAAAAATGTTGTCGGACACTGCATGGACAACTACTGTACCCGCTGAGCAAAGACACGTCCACAGACGTCTTACAAATGGGGTGCTGGACTGACGGACGTTATTAAGACATGATCTGAACGTCTCCCTGACGTCGCATGTTTGCTGGGTAGCTATAGGTAGGCTATCATCTCTCAGAGCAGGTGCAAAGGCATGAAACATCAAAGATGCATATGGTCAGTTGCCTGACAGTATGTAGCAGTAGGCTATGTCAAATCAAATGAAATAGAAAGATAAAAGTAGCCTACACAACAAATACTCCCCACTTTTAGATGTAAATGTAATAAGTAGACTAAATAGTTTTACCCATTGCACATTATCAGCCCCAGTTCCACTGCTCTTTATTCTGGATTTGGTGCAACTAAAGAAAATGTAGGTCTATGTGATAACTGAATAAGATGATTATGAGAGACAATTTATTTTTCATTAAAGGGGTCCTATTATGCTAATTTTCAACAATTTAATATAAGTCTTTGGGGTCCCCATGTCTTTGAGTATTTGAGTATTTTGCAGAAAATACCACTCCAAATAAGAGTTCTAGCATGCCTCTATACCCCTCTGTTGACCACAAGATCAGATTGAGCGGATTGAGCACTTTTTCAAATGCAAATTAATTTTTAATGACCGCTCGATCAACTTCCTGTACTGTATGATCGAAACCTGTTGATTGGCTATTGTCCAATAGCATACTAGGTCAGAGCATATGATTTGCGCATTCAAACCATTACCGGCTTTTCACAGTGCACAGTTTAATAAAATGTTCACGATAAAAAAGGTTTTTTTTAAGTGCGAAGCAGCACTAAGCAGCAGGAAGCAGCAGCAGACATGTCCTTCCCCTTCAGCGGTCAGCAAGCATGTCATGTCACCAACTCTAGCACATTCAGTCCTCAGTTTGGGTTCCTCTTAGAACTTGGCTTCTATTGTGTGGGGGTCCATTGGGAACAGATGTCTTTTTGCAGGCATGTCTGGCAATCTTGAAGTCAGTATTTTCCCATAGTGAGACACGAAACGAATGCTCTGAAAGAAAACGTTAGGTTATTTACCATGGGGAACGCCTCCTGCGTGTCCTCATCAGAAGCTCAATAACATTGCGCCAGCCCTCATTTCCTCATTTGCTGGCACAGATGATGCCCATGTCCGGAGGAGAAGGACCCTCCTCCTTTATAAGGCGTCAGTCGTCATTCAAAACAAGCACACCTCTTCCTCGCTTCCGTAGGAGGGAGGAGGGTGGTCTGATGAGACACTCACTCATGCTGCTCAGAGAACTGGGGTTATGTAAATAACCAAAATTTTCCTGTCTTTGAAAACGAGAGTTTATGGTGTTTTGAGGGATTTTGTCTATGCACCTACTGTATGGATCCATTGAGTGTGTTAGGAGCAACGGGCTATATAAGTATAAAATTAAGCTGGGATGGGATAGATAAAGGTCTGGATGGATTACAGTTTATGTACATGCTACATATGGATATGAATAATAAATAGATAACCCGGGCAGGGACAGGGGGCATGGGTGAGTTATGTATATGCGCTATGATAATGTGCATGAGCTATAATAAATAAAATCCCTTGAAGATGACATAACAGTGCCCTTTGTGAGATTACTAATTTTGATGCATGACAATTATGTATTGGGCTCCACTTACAAGAGTTAAAGCAGCTTGAACCTCTAAGAAGACAGTGTTCATATTGTTTTTCTCTTCAAATCTCTTTACTTTGCCTTTTTCATCTAGCTCTTGACATTATCCTCTGATGAGAAGACAACTGCTTCGTTCAGCTCCATTCCGGGACAAGGTGTGATCTTCTCTGTGATTGTCAGAGATCCGCTGTGGAACACCTCAGCCTCCTATATTCCCATTCACACTTATGCCTGCAGCTTCACATCCACCCTGGATAGCTGCTCAACGCTTGGTGAGTGATCGATATGGTTTTAATTTCAGTGAGTTTCACTATTCAGTCTGGGTGGCTGTGGTTAATTAAAGGATAAGGACACTGGATTTCATGTTTAGCCCTATTCCTGGCTTCCCTGGCATGTATCTGACTAGTACAGGTTAAAATATTTCTGTTTTGTGCAGAGCAGAGTTCTGTGTCAATAACGTTGGCGCATGCACCCTGGCTCGTTGCTAGCTATGGGCAAACTCGAAAAACTTGTAAACAGTACTAATTTCACCAAACATACAACAGCCATCCCTTCACGCTTTAAACCTCCGCGAAATTCATCCGAATCCGAGTGTGCCCATAACTAGCAACGAGCCAGGGTGCGCGCGCCAACGTTATTGACACAGAACTCTGTACTGCACAAAACAGAAACCTTTAACCTGTACTAGTCAGATACATGCCAGGGAAGCCATGAATAGGGCTAAACATGAAATTCAGTGTCCTTATCCTAAACCCTTAACGCCTACACCAGACTGTCATGGATAATGTGGCAATTTCTCCATCCCAGAATTTGTTTGGTTTTTATTGTTTCTATTGGCAGCAGTCTTGTATTGTGTTTTGTCTGACATTTCCCTCCTAACAGTATGAATAGAAAAACACATGACACACCAGCTATATTTGTGTCATGTGTTTTGTTACAGGGAGGATATCCACAAAAGTCTTCTTCACTATCACTGGCTTGGCTGGTGTGTTTGTTTGCTTCTTCGGGCACCGTTTCTTCAAATGTGGTGAGTCAGAAAAATGTCTCTTGAAATTAAAGAATGGAGCAAATCATCTCAAGATTTCATGGGCTAATGAAAAAAACATGGTTCATTCATATGAGCACCAGTAACAAACAAACAAATCTTATGTGAAGGCCAAAGACAGTGGTTTTCAAACTGGGGTCTGAGAGAAAAGAATATGGGTGCATTTATTTAAACACTGCAAGACATTACCCTATCAATATTTGTAGTTAATAGTATTGATTCTGGCAACATCTGAAAGCTTAAATTCTCCTTCTTGCTGGGGGCTATCAAGGCCAGCTGAAACTGTATCTGTAGGTGAATATGACTTAACACTCTGGCTCAGGTTTCTAGGTTGACAACAAATGGTAATGGGAAAACAACAGTGAAATGGGAGTAATTTGTTTATCATTCCATAATGTTACATTAAAGGAGTAGTAAAGGTAAAAATCATGTTTAGCCCTGTTTTAAGGTTACTTATGATGATATACAATGGTTCCGATCAAAAAGTTGACAAAACTAGCACTTTTGAGAAAGTCTGATAATTGCTCTACCACCGTTTTGGTCATACAATGGATGTGGGTGGGCACCGTGAAAAATCATTCAAAAAACATGTTAAACTCTCAATTTCAAAGACAAGAAACTCACCGAGGTGTTAGTTGGCGTTCTGACATATAAATCGCCATAAAGTAAGATTCTAGTTCATCTGGAAATACTTTTTTAAATATTTAGCATATAACTATTTAGTCGCAGCACATACGTGTGTAAACTTCCGCAAACTAGGTAGCCTAGCAACATCAAAATTAACAATAGCTACCGTAAGTAGTTCCGCTTCCTGAATCCCCTCTGCGGATTGATCTACATACAATGGTTGCGTCAATACAAGTCAATGGATTTCATAAAATGATCAATAAAACCCTATAGGATTCATACTTTGCGGCGAATCTGATGTCAGAACACCAGCGGACACCAATTACCCCCTCGGTGAGCTTCTTGTCTTTGAAATCGAGAGTTTAACATGTTTTTGAATGATTTTTCACGGTGCCCACCCACATCCATTGTATGACCTAAACGGTGGTAGAGCAATTATCAACTTTCTCAAGTGCTAGTTTTGTCAACTATTTGATCTGAACCATTGTATATGATCATAAGTAACCTTAAAACAGGGCTAAACATGATTTTTCCCTTTACTAGTCCTTTAAATTGGCATTTTTTGCCATTTTATTTAAATAATTGTCTTTCTCGACCCATTTATTATTATTTTTTCCGCCATGGAAGTCAAAGGCAGGACCGATAGCCAACTGGTAAATTTTTAGAAAACTTGGTATAGGTTGGTAGAATTGGTAGATTGGTAGAGGCTTGTGCCTCAAAGCCTTGGAACAAATCTCACATTGATTGGCCAAAGGGGGCGCTATAGTAACCGATTGAAATAGCAAATTTTGAATAGTCATATCTCATGCCCCATTTAATCTAGAGGCATGAAACATAAGTATGTCCTCATGAGGAACAAATTTGCCTCAAGAAGCCATTACTTCCGGTTATGTAGATTTTCCGCCACTTTGAATTTTTTTGAAAAAAACGCATTAAGTTCTATCTCCTCCTAAGAGGTTTTGCCAATATGCATGAAACTTGGTACACATAATTTAGGGATCAATATTTTAAGTTGCATCTTGGCAAAAGTTTGAAAAGTTAAAGAAAAGAGCCGCTATGAGCCAATGAAGATTGTGGAGGGCGTGGCTTTTCACAGGACTTCTGAATGATTTGACAAAACACAACAAAACTTTGTACCCATGTCACCACCATTAAACTGAGACTAATCCTCCTTTATTGGCCCAATCAAACAAAATGGGGGCGCTAGAGAGCTCATTTCTTGTTTAGGCCTAATCGCTATGCTGATTTTTCCAAAACTTGGTACAATGGTACAAGGACATGCTTAATGGTCACTGGGGATAAATTAAGCTGATTGGCCACAGGGTGGCGCTACAACAAGCTAAAATGCTTAAAAGTGGCTAAAACACAAACGATTGCTGTAGCACGCCCTGTGGCCAAATGGGGTTCATATTTCTTGTCTGAAAAAGTCATGGAATGCTCTACAACATACTAACTGGACACAAAATTGCCAGATTTAGCCACCCCCTTAATTGACATTTTCAATGACCACATAGCTGAAATGTGGCTATAGCATGTTCGACTTGTTGCCTTTAATGCATTAATGCGCTAATGATTGCAGCAATACCAAACTTCCTGCTTGCACACGTGTGTGTGCACAGAGCCACAAAGTGCATTTATGGATGGTGGTCTGTGCTCTCCAAGTACCATTTCTAGTTGTTCTGTGTGGCTATAATGATGAGACCCTGGATGTCTGTTTTAATTAATTGAATGACCCTTTCTGTTTTTTGTTCTTCTTCTGTTCCTGTCCTGTTGCTTTGATAGAGCTGTTCTGTATGGGCTTTGGATTTGCTGCATTTTTCTCCTTTATACTGGTCACAAGAACTGCACAACACCTGGACTATGACAGTAAGTCAGTGTTCTTAGAAAAAAGATTGGTAATATGTTTGTTTTTTTATTTAACAGTTACTGTATTTAGTTGGGGGGGTTTCAAGCAGATGCTGCAGTATTAGTCTAGTAGGAAGGTGGGGTCCCCATGCACTCCATGGATATATTTTTCTAACTTAGTTATTTGTAATCATCAAGGTATGTAGTAAACAAATTTTGATGTTCCCAACTCGAAATATTGTCCAATATTTATTGGTCTTTGTGGCCATCTTGGATTTCCGTCAAAAATGTAAAATCAACATAGCATTTGAACTAGATATCTTACAGAGACAAATGACCCCATGTTCTGTATAATTTTGACATGAGGAATTGATTGAGAGGGTTATTGTCATGATTTTTACATGTTAGGTATATTAAAAAGAGAAAAAAGCAATTTGTTGACGGGGGGGAGGGGTGCTGCGCGATTTGTTGATGGGGGGGGGGGGGGGCAGGCCATTCACCGCGGGCCAGGCCAGTTGCCGCGCCAGGCCACCGGGAACATTACCGGTGCTCACGATGGCCAGTCCGCCCCTGTCAGTGAGAGAGCAGGATAGTAGTGGTCTGTGTGGCACTCCGGACGATGCTCGAGGCTGAAGAGGAGTTCCTCTGTGATTTGCGACCTATAGCTGGCGCCGGGGTTGCATGTTCGGTTTTGGTAGTCTGTAGACCGGTGGGCATCTTTTATTGGGCCCAGTTGAGACTGTGTACTGCATGTGTATCTTTTTGAGTGTAGCGGTCAGACGGTGGGTCTGGTTAGAATCAGACCAGTAGAGTACAGTGCTAGCTTGGATGCTAGAGGGAGTAGCTATGGCTGGTGTTAACGAACATAGGGAAGAGAGGACCTCCCTGGCTTCTGCTGGTGCATTTATACGGCGGTCAGTCAGTTTATGAATCTTACTGGGTCACGGCTAGCTGAGCTGGCTAAGGCGAGTGGTGCAACGGAGGCCTCCTCTATGACAAGGAGTGATTGGATAGCTTTGCTTAAGGAGCGCTTCTCCTTACAGGCTATGTGAGCAGAACAGAGGAAACCTTGAGGGGGAGGAGAGAGAGAGACAGTTTCAGTGGGAACTGGAGAAGATCCAGGCTAGGTCACGTGACAATGAGTTTGACCTTGCTCCCATGAGAGTAGTTAGTTGGTGTTCTGAGTTAGTACCAATTTCCTCCTTGCTGTCAGTTAATGACTTTGCAGGTGAGAGAGGGAGAGAACTTTCTGATGTCTCCCCCAAACAGCGCTGAGCACTAGTTAGTGAGAAGTTGGCAGCTAGGACCCAGGGGCCTGGAGCTGCCACATCAGTGCAGTGATGTCAAGGGACGCTTAGGTACAGTAGTAGCGCCCCTTTGTTTCATTTGGCTCTGTAGCGTTGCCAGATTAAGTTGATTAGGGCCCTCAATGGTCTCGCCACAGTTTACATCAAAGATCTCCTGGACCAACCTACCAGCTTCAGGCCTGGTCGCCGGCTCAGATCTGACAACCAGATGACCCTGAAGGTCCCACGGTCAAAACTTGTCACAAAGGGAGACCGTGCATTCTCTGTGATGGCACCTGGGCTATGGAACAAGCTTCCTCTGAACATCAAGTCCACCACCACCCTGGACTCTTTTAGAGCACAGCTTAAAACTCACCTCTTTGTTACAGATGATCTATAATTTATGTCCTTGTCTTGTGTCTTAAATGTAGTTTCATTTTGTGTCTCTGCAGTCCCTTGTTTTTGTTTGTACCCGGGCTGCGCCCCGGGCTGATGTAACAGTTGGTTGGGGGGCGCATTATAAATAAAAATAACATAACATAACATAGGGAATATCCTGAGGTCTTGATGGCATGTGTTGTGACGCATGCGTGGGCAGAGTCCCCTATTGATGTAGCTTCTGGAGAGGAGCGGGACCCCTTGGTGGAGCTGGAAGATATGTTTTTGGTTCACTTAAAGGAAGTACAGGAGAGGCCTTTAGTAAATCTCAGAGATACTTTCATGGGTCACCTGAAGGAGGTGGAGGCGCAGTCAGTGTTAGATCTATCTGACACCTTTATGTTCCACCTAATGCCTGGTGAGGTGATTAAAGAAGCACCCAGTCAGTTAGTTTAGTGAAGGTGTTAGGTTGCATTGAGCCTGTGTGTGAACCTGCGGTGGTGGACGCAGGTCAGCAGGGGGAGCTGTTGCTGGAGGCTGAGCCTCCCGGAGTAATAGAGGATGAGCCCTTGGTAGCTGAGACCTTAGCAGTGGACAGTACTGTAAACCCTCTTGTCAACAGAGCTCTGTAGAGCAGGAAGAAGCATGTCAGCTTGTGTTGAGTGAGGAAGAAGTAGAGGCAGGCTGTTCTTCTAGTGAGCCTGTTGTGAGTGCGGATCAGTGATGCTCAGGGTTGAGTGGGGACAGTGTGCCAGGGCTGGTGTGGCTGTCAGTCGGCTTGGAAGAGTGACGAACCGGAGATCCAGCACCAAGAGCTCGCATCGTGGGTGACAGGTAGGCCAGTTTGTCCACTATCTATTCTGTGCCAAAAGCAAGTCGGTGATATCAATGTATAGGTTTGGTCAGGGAGGAATAGAGGAGAGGTTTTAGTGTTATCGATGAATCAACCCTATGACAACAAGGCTATTCTGGACAGTGTTGAGGCTTGCTAACACGCAACATGTAAAGTTAGCCGGGCAGTGAGAATCAGCAAGCCATAAAACTGTCAACAATCGTGTCATTGTCTAGGGTTGATTCATCACTTACTCTAAAACCTCTCCCGTATTCCTCCCTCACCAACCTATACATCAAAGTCACCGGCTTGCTTTTGGCACATAACAGATAATTGACATACTGTACTGGCCTACCCATCACCCACAATGAAAGCTCTAGGCGCTGGATCTGTGTGTCCTCAGTCTCCCATCCAGCTGACGAGACGGCTAACTCCAGTGTAGTCACTCTTCCAAGCCGAATGACAGCCACACCACCCCAGGCGCACTGTCCCCAGCTCAGGTTCATTCAAGTTTTCAAAGTTTCTCTAAAAGAGTCCAGCTCAGCAGCGATTGTCAATTTGCTGTCAATGGTGTGTTCTCAGCATCTTCCCTCAGTCCTGAGCGTATGCATTCCATGCGCTCTATGGGACTGTGTGTTCGTGGTTCTCCCACCATTCAAGGAGTCCTTTCAAGTTTGCTACACTAGCCAGAGGCAGACCACTCCACCAACGTCATCAGCAATTACAACAATTAATTGAACCATTGTTCAACTATCATTCTGTACACAACAAGCATCAAGCCGGTGATATTCTTTATTCCACAGATAGATATAAAATCACTGTGGGATTTTCCACAAACCAGAATATAACGTAAATAATAGGCTTTCTTGCTCTAGCCTACTTCCTGCAACATCTTGTAAATTATACAACAAACTTCATGACAATCATGACAATAACCATCCCAATCAATAGGCTCTGTGCACCAGCTCCACTACTTCCTGAAAGTCACTTGGCATCTTTATTTCCTGTCCTATATGATTGTATTAAGTGGTTTATCAGGTGTGCGGCAGACCCAGTGCACACCTGATTAATCACTTAATCCAATCATATTGGACAGGAAATAAAGCAGCCAAGTGACTTTCAGGAAGTAGCGAAGCTGGTGCACAGAGCCTATTTCATGTCAACATTTTCATCAAAAATACAGCATGGCCACAAAGATGGCCCCCAAACAGACTATGGGACAATATTTTGAGTTGGGAACATCACCATTTGTTTACTAGACACCTTGAGGATTACAAAAAAATAAAGTTTTTTATAATATTTCCATGGGGTGCCCCACCTTCCTATCCGACTATGTACCATTGTAAACAATTGCTCTTTCGTGTATTGGTTATACTGTAGTTTTAATGTATCCTCTGATTTTGTTTTGATTAATGTCTCCAAATAATAGTTGGAATGAAATTAGCCACTAAATTAGCTCAGTGTGCACCTGATGGGACCTAATCACATTATTGTCTAAAACAACATTATAGTTACATTTAGGATTCAGTTGTCAGCTGTTTTGCAACTTTTTGCTGCTCCAGTAGTTGCCTCTGCAGTTTATATATTTGCCTGTGAGAAGGTATGGCTACTCATTTTTTAAATGTAATAATTTATAATATGATTAT
This sequence comes from Borostomias antarcticus, assembly GCF_949987555.1. Taxonomy (NCBI): domain Eukaryota; kingdom Metazoa; phylum Chordata; class Actinopteri; order Stomiiformes; family Stomiidae; genus Borostomias; species Borostomias antarcticus. Next base: position 11,538,340 of record NC_140246.1, read on the forward strand.
AATTTTATTAATTTTTACAAATATTCTCATTTTCAGTCCGTTTGGCCCTGACAGCAGTGATTGGCGTAGTAGGGGGTGTTGTCCTGGTGATGTGCTGGTGGCGTTTCGGCTCAGTTATGGCCTGTGTCATCGTTGTTGGATTAATGCTTGGCTTTCTCATCTCCTCCACTTTCTTCTTCACACCTATCGGTATGAGCACAACAAAAGTCCCTGTAGAACTTGGAATATTCAGATATTCAAACAGGAAAGCTTCATGGGTTAAATTATGAAATAGTTACACACCTCAAATGTAATAATACTAGTTAAGATTACAGGTATATGATTTCCTTCAAACAAGACATTTGAGATGCTGTTTGTATTATCTCATGAACACCCGGATCCTAACTTTTGATAAATGGATCTGAGTAAATTAGTCCCCATACTGAGACTTTAAACCTGGGTTCTAGAGCTGACTCCGATTGCTCAACTGGTCAATTGTTTGGTTGAAATGCTCTTGTCCGACCAGGATTGATTGAGCAATCGCAAAGCTTATACTTTGATAGACAAAAAATACATAACACTCATTTAAATAAATGGGCGAAACAGGAGTGTTTTGAATTACCTTAACACAACATACACACGTGGACAAAATATTTGGTACCCTTCCGTTAAAGAAAAAAACAACAACAATGGTCACTGAAATTGAAAATGACAAATGTAATAATAAATAAATAAATTACTGAAAAGTAACTAATGAAAATCAGACATTGCTTTTGAATTGTGGTTCAACAGAATCAAAAACAAACTGATGAAACTGGCCTGGACAAAAATGATGGTACTCTTAACTTAATATTTTGTTGCAATTTTGAGGCAATCACTGCACTCATTTTCATTAGTTAATTTTCAGTACATTTTTATTTATTATGACTTTTGTCAGCTTCAAGTTATTTCAGTGACCATTGTGGGTTTTTCTTTCTTCAACGGAAAGGTACCAACAATTTTGTCCAGGTGTGTAATTTTCAACCCGATCTCACCCATCTGCCTATAAATAACACGCCTTTTCACCGTGCATATCATACGCCAAATTGCAATTCTGCGTGTAATACATACGCCGAAACCGCGTGGAGGCGCTCAGGCAGCGAGGGGGTATTGTGTTTTGCAGAGCCTGCCCACTAAGCCCTCCACTCCTGGGTCCAGTTTCATAAATTAGCCTGATCCCTGTGTCCAACTCTAACCCCTGTGTTGACGTGGAGGGTGCTTGTGTAGCGTACACTAGCTATAGCTAGCTAGCTCTGTTCGCATTAACTGACCCACCCAGCCTACCCTCAAAAGCACAAGCTCGCAAATATATACCCCACTTGTATCACGTGTTCCAAGGTGAACAACCAAGCACAAACTCTGATTTTGGCATATGTATTACATGCAGAATTGTGATTTGGCATATGATGTCGAGAATGGGCTGGTAATTTTACAGCCCTGAGTGTGATTGTAGTATTGTAGGATTCCAGCACAGAGCTCTGTCTCCCTACCCTAAGTCACACACACAGGCGCGCAGCCTGTCACACACACACACAGCCTGTCAGCCTCTTGTTTCCTAATTATATGGTTTATATTAAGACATGAGGTCAAACATTCCAGTTTTCGTGTTGGCCATAATTTTATCGCAGAAGGCACTAGCGACATCTTCATAGCCGACACGCCAAGAAGCCCAATTGAACCCCACAATGTCATAAAAAAGTCCATAGGTAGTAAATTTGTTTTTGTTGCGGTTCATTTAAGATCAAGACCTTTAGGCTACATCTTGCAATTCAGAGAGGAATGAATGTGGGGCCCATTTGCCATTGCGCGTTATCATATGTGTTATTTTTATTTGTATTATTAGGCCTACCTAGGCATATAGCCCCATAATAAAGACGATTATGATCAAATTAAAGTATGTAATGGCAGGGCATGCAATTTAATGTATTTAAATAATTTGGATGGATAGGCAGCCTGTAAAATGGGATGTAGGCCTAGTCTGGCGGAAACTCAAGGTTTATGTGCAAGCAGGGCCTATAAGCAGCCTATAAGCAGGCCTAAGCTACATGGAAAATGCTACATCCTAATAAAATACCATAAAGAATAACTTATGTCAAATAGTGAATTACTAGTTAGTTACTAATGAATACTAAAGAAAAATCAGCCTAATTTGGAAATATAGGCTAGGCCTGAAGGAAAAAAAAGACCAAAATCGACCAACATCGATTGGTTGGTTGGCGGGGGGGATGCCTGTCAGTCAACCAAGATTTTCTTTGGTTGAAGACAGCCCTACTGGATTCAATAATATTTATTTTCTTTTTAGTTACAAGGCACACAATCTGCTTATGGTGTTCTGTGTGAGGACACACCAAACTGATTGTCAAAAATACCTGAGGGCAGACAGATTGGCCTCCATCTTTTTGGTGTGCACAGGTTGTTGTCTTTAACAGCCATGTTTCACAGTCGGCAAGAGGCATATTGACCTGTCAGAGATTAGCTTTGACCTCTGTTTAACTAGTTAAAATGAGCAAATGTATTTACTTTTTAATATTTACTTACTAGATAATGGAATCCAACTTATCTCCTATTATTCAAAATATTGACTCTCTATTACAGAATTGGACTAAGATGTATATCGCTGATGGGTAGAATCAATTTGGTGAAAATGATTATAGCTCCTAAGATACAATATATTGCGTACATGTTACCGCTATCACTTCCACACGTGTTGTTAAAGCGATACAGCAGAATAATTTTATTTGGATGGGAAAAAAGCCCTTATTTAATCATACTAAATTATATGCAGCTAAGGATAAGGGAGGATTATCGCTCTCAAGGATTGACTGGTACCACTTTGCCTTTTCTCTCTCCCAACTCTCTAAAATGAACCTTCTGCCAGAACAGGCTCCTGCTTGGGTGAGGATAGAGGAAGAGCTAGTATATCCATCCTCCCTGGAGGCCTTTCTAACTCAAATGGGTAGAGTGGTACCATTTAAGAACCCAGTATTGTCTTTTGCTAGAGAATCTTGGAAAATGGCACATCATTACACAAAATCTAGCCCATTTCTCACACCTAAAGCTTCCATATGGTACAATAAGACACTTTTGATAGGCAAGAAGGCATTCATATGGGGACATTGGGCCAAGGCAGGTATCCATCTCCTCAGAGACTTGGTTCGGAAGGCATGATTGAGATCCTATGACGAGATAAAGAAAGAATATAATTTGGACAAATCTGAATTCTGGAGGTTCTTACAAATAAGGCACTGTATATTTGCCAATGTAAAATCTAAATTAAATCAACAAACTAGGATTCAGGAATTATTCCATGTAACATGGCATAGAAAGGGTGGTGCCTCAATATTCTATGAGCATTTTAGGGATGCGCACACACCGCGACTAGAAGGGCTGAAGATTAGTTAGGAAAAGGATACTGGGGAGGGGATCTCAAGTACTGATTGGAATAAACTTGTTGCGTCCTGGCATAAGTGTTCACGTGAAATGCAATCACAACTTATTCATTATAAGATAATCAGCTATTGGACTCCATGTAAGTTGGCTAGACTGAAATTAAGGAACAGTGACATCTGCTGGAGATGTAATAAGGAGGTGGGGACCTTAGTGCACTTATTGTTCTATTGTGAGAAAACAGAACGCATGTGGAATAAGATTTTTGTTTTATTAAATAGGATTCTGAAGATACTGTCGATCAAAACCCCCAAACTCTGTCTCTTGGGATTGATACCAGACGATATTAAAATGTCAAATCGTCAGAGGTTGAGGTTGCAACTGGCTATGACAACTGGCTGTAGAGTAACTTTAAGACACTGGAAGTCCTCCGCCCCTTCCACCTACAATTAATGGTTAGAAGCAATGTTTAAAATGGCAACATATGAACGAGTCACATATAGAGTTGCAGTTAGGGAGGACTTGTTTAATGAAGTATGGGGATTGTTTGTAATCTAATGCTGGATGTTGAGGGAATTGGTCTGTAGGTAAGAATGTAGGCATGTTGACTGTGTTTTGTCCGTTGTTGTGTTTTTGTTGTTGTATGTTTCTATATCTATAATTTAGTTTAGGTTTTTTATATTTTTGTTTTGTTTGGTTCTTCCGGGCGAATGTGTTGAACAGATTCCATGTTCACCGGGTCTGGTTTGTTTTGCCACAGTGGGATTGTGTTTGGGGTTGGGTATGTCAATGTGTAGTTTGTTTTTGGGGGCTTTTGTGTTGGGGGGCTTAAAAGGGGAGAACATGATGACAGTTATTTGAAGATATATACATTAGACTGCTCATGTTTGTACCTACTGTAACTGTCAAAATATCAATAAAAAAAATAAAATAAATAGATGATACACTTAAAAAAAAAACACAACAACAACAACTAACAAGCACTCTGAAATCATCATAATTTGTGCTGTCCCTCCATATGCCTGAGCATAGATGAGATCTAGTGCAGAAATATAGACTACAAGCAAAGGAATTAAGTGCTTTATATTAATTGAAAAAAATATCTGTCACTGATTTAAAAGTTATGCACTTTAATAGTGAGCCTGAATTCTCTTGATTAAGGTTTCGAAAAACATCTAATGTATTTAGTAGGCCTAATGTTAGCTATGTTGAACTGACGATTAGGCTACTGTTGATTCTGTATCAACAACCGTGTTTGCTTCTATTTGAAAAGAGGCTTTGGACTGATAGGTCAGAGGTTTTTGGTTTCAGTCTTTTTGGTGTTTCCGTGCCTTAGAATTTTTGTGTGCCCATTCAGGTGACTTGGACGTGTTCCGCCCAGGTGTGTTTTTTTGGATAACATTCAGCTGCATCATGTTGGCGGTTCCGCTATTTTTTGTGCGCTGGCCCCGGGAAGTAAGTCCCTTTCTTGAGCACTTACATAATAATAAAATAATAGTTGTAGTTACTTCAATTCTTAACTTAAATTATACTAAGTTAAATAATATTAATTCCACAAACTTTACAGTGTGTTTGTTTGTGCGTGTGCATGTTCTAGTATGCATGTGGCTCTGTTTGATACTTTGTGTGTTCATGTGGCTCTAGGTGCAGTTTCCCAGGCATGGTTTGAATTAGAGGTCAAACCTGTTTTTATTTTAGAAATGTCTACTGTGGTACATTTTGTCTTCCAAGGTCAGTGTCTTCTCTTATATGGAGTATAAAAAGCTGTCCTTGGATCAAGCCTGCATACTACTACATTAATGAGATACACATTTTACAGTTCTGCCTGTTTTGCCCAAAGTCCACCCCTGCATTAATCTGATGCTGCCAGATGGTTTGCTTCACATAACCATCTTGGAACTCTGTTGGTAACTGGAAAAGGGCAGGCACATTCTAAACTACTTGGCAGGTGATACAGTAGGATGAATCATCAGAAAAAAATCTCAAAAGGTCTTATCAGCGCTAAATTCAACTGCTCCTCGATGTCATAAACCCACCCTCCATAGCTGTTTGTATTTTAAATTCATCAAAACCAACGCTGATTGGTGACATCGTTTCCTGATTGGGCTCAAATCTTTCTTTATCGGAGTACCCAGACTGATTTGCTAGTAACAACGTGAGCTCGCAAAATCAGGATGGTCTCACAAAGCTACCCCTGAATGTGACAGTAGTTTTAAGTTGGAAACTCTATGGGATGTCACCTGCAAGTAACCTCCTGCAGTAACCAGATTATCCATGGTGGATAAAATAACTTGATCTATAACCAATATGTCAACCACTTAAAGGTGCTGAATGCGGTTTGTGGTTTCCTGTTAGACTTACAAAAATTGTTGAAAGATTTTGAAAAATGCAACCGATGAAATCCCCATCCCTCCCTTCAGGCCACCCTCCAAAGCCACTCTTCCAAACTGGGGGAAAACAAATCACAATTGCTAGGCAGGTAGGTAGGTTGACAGGCGGGTAAGCCATCCAATCATTTTAAGTTGACAACTGAATTATGACCTCGGGGCTCAGCGACAGTGCAGGGCGAGAGGTAATGTTTTCGGTGGCGTGTCTGTCTATACGTCCGTCCGGTCAGCAGGATTACGAAAAACTACCAGACCTATTTTCACAAAATTTGGTGGAAGGGTGTAGCATGGGCCAACTTAGAACCAATTTTTTGACTTAGAACCAACATTTTAGAGCGGATACGAATCATAGGACAGGTCCACGAACCGCCCAAACACGGCCGGCCATTCACCTCCATACATTTTTTAGACCAGGTTTACACTTAAACTACCAGACTGATTTTCATGAAACTCAGTGGAGGGGTGTAGCATTGGTCAACTAACAACCCATTAAATGCCGGAGTGGATTTGAATCATGGGGTGGGTCCACAAGCCGTTTCTTGGTTTGTCCATTCACCTAAATTCATTTTTGGGACTAGGATTACGCAAAATCTACCAGACCGATTTTCATGGAACTCAGTAGAGGGGTGTAGCATGGGTCAACTAACAACCCATTCAATTCTGAAGTGGATCTGAATCACGGGGCGGGTCCATGAGATGCCCAAACACGTCCAGTTTGGCCATTCACTTCCATTCATTTTTTGGACAAGGACTAGGATTACACAAAAACTACCTGACCGCATTTCATGAAACTCGGTGGAGGGGTGTAGCATTGGCCAATTTAGAACCCATTGAATTTTGGCACGCAGAGCCACGAAATGCATTTGGGGGCAGACGTCTGTGCTCTCTGAGCAACATTTCTAGTTATTATTGTTATTACAGTCTTGCAACTTCCACACATTCCACATTTATTTCATTTTAGTGTCAGATCACTTTATTTATTGATTGCTGTCAGGATGTGTATGGAGGATCGGGATAACGTGAGACAAAGATGGGAGGCCCGTCTCTGGACGATCCGATGATGATGTCGGGATGTAATAAGAATTGCAAATATTTAAAAAGTACTTCTGAGCAAACTGCATACTACATCTTTAATCAGACATGTAATAATAAATCTATACGTATATGTCTGTGTTTAGGGTAATATCACCACATGTGGGTTTGCTGGTGCTTACGCTGTGGTACTGGCTGTGAATGCCTACATCTACACCAGTCTGTCATACATCACCCTGAACATCCTCAAGCGTTTCCTCAACAACAACTTCAGCTCAGCTTTCACTGCTGTGCCTTTCCAGAACATTGGTAACTAAAAGAACATTTTATCACTTCCTTCAAGTTGAGTCCAGAATTAATTTCCAAAGCCTCCAGAATTAATTTAACCTTAACCATTTAACCTCTTGTATTATTCTATTTCTAACATTATTTTTGTATATTAATGTGTTTTATTATTGTTGATGTAAATGATGTGCACATAACATGTTTATTCTCAGCCTCCCATTTCCCCCTTCCTCAGGCTGCTTTTGTATATAAGCATTTGTTCTTAATTTCTTGCCTGGGTAAATAAAGGTTAAATAAATGAATAAAAAAAATAAAAAATCAGAAATATCTGAATAGCAGTCAGTGGGTTGACTTGTTGTGATATGTACTGTAGTAATGGTTTACTGCAAATAATTTTAGGATGTTGATAGAGATTATTCCTACCGCAACAATAATTACATAATGGCACATATTAATTTATCCAAACCTTTCTGTGTAGCACTTGTATCATACCTTAATTCACCGTTACCATGTACTTACACAATGGACTTTGTGAAAGTGAGTGTTACATTTCTTGTTCCACATTTCCACTAAAGTAGGCTAACCAAATGTGTCTCTCTTACATTCTAAATTACTTTCATAAAGTACTGTTACAAAATCTGTCGGTAGCACGTTTGCACACAAAAAAAGAGTAGACTTAACATGATTGCCCTAAAATGTTCAGATGGAGTCAATCTCACTGCCCATGGAAACAACTAAGGATGTCATTCAAGATGAGGAACAATCACAACATTATTACTATTGTTTAGGGCTGCCCCATGAAAGTCTATGAGTTTTGTGTGATTTTTTGTCAGTCAGTGTGCTCCACTGACAAGATGTGCTGGTGGGCTAAGTGATGTATATAGGACAGGCTCATCATTAGTTTTAGACCAAGGCTATTTCTGTAACTATTTGTTGTGAAGGAAAAACACTGAGGACTGACATAGCGGAGGGAAACCGAAGGCAGAAGGGGACCCCTCTCCTATGCGCCGGCTATCTCCTTTTCTCAAACAGAATAAATATCACAACACAAAATTGCTTCCCTAGATCAATGTTATTATATCCGCTGGAAAAAATATTTTTTCCTATAGATTGCGCTCTAATATCTGCGAATGGATAAAAAAATGTTTTATGTCCTTTTTCATTCCTGCAATAAGCCCTATCAAGGACATTGATAACATATTTTCTGAATTTGGACTTTAAAACAAACCTTTCTCTCTCTCTCCTCACTCTTGCTTTCCCATTCCCCCCTCCAACTTGCAGATTTCATCATGATCACGCTGTGGGTGGTGCTGGGTGTCTCAGGTATAGCCCTCCAGCTCTACAGGGAGCGCTCGCGTCCCTTCTTCCCCCCCAGCCCGTACCTCATGTGGCTGCAGGAGCAGGAGCGCCGGAGGACCAACGTCCTGGACCCCAGCCACCACACCCCTTCCTTCACCTCCCGCCTCTTAGCTCAACTCAGACAGCTCAGCAGCCAGACACAGCCTGCCGAGGAGCACACACCACTCCTGCTTTAGCCCCTTCCCATCATACATGTCACTCACTCAGGTACAATGTACCCAGTCGGCTTTAGCTCACCCCAGCAGGAACATGACATGAACAGTGAACAACATGGACAAAATAGTCAGGCCTCCTATTCACCTAGCACCATACAGAGCCTGATTAGAACAAGGGCTGCTGGTCACAGTTGCGTTTTATTTTTCAAGAAAACATTTGTTGTGTAAGTTTTAGGTTCCATGCAGCTCCTATGTTTTTAAGTTGTAGCTTCCACTTTTTGTGTATGAAAACAACTTACGTTTTACTCGTTTGTGCTTATAGAAAAGCAGTTTTACCATCAACTGAAAATTCTCTTTTACAAAACGTACCTTTTACAGATTTGAGGGATAGACAACTTTGCACCTTTGTCTAAGTTTCTTCTCTTTGTGAATGCCTTCCTCCAGGTATGGTACAGTACAGTATGGTAGTGTAAACACATCATTGAAATAATAATTGAAAGTCTCTGCACACCTGAATCAAATTTCAGTGACAGGTGCGTAGATGAAGTTTTGACCGCCACTGGAGGTATGGTCCTGATGTCTGCCAAGGTCATTTTTCTTTTATTTTTTTAATATTTTTTACAGATTATGAAAGTGTAAATTGTAAGCTTTGTGCCATGCATTGACATCTGCAAATATTTGAAGAAGATATGCTTCTGTGAATGTTGTTACACCTGAAATAACTAAGCAGAGAAAACGGGCTTCAAAGCTGTTTACACTTCTCACTTATAACTGTTGTTTGTTATATTGAGTGGATTCTTAACAACTTCAATTTTCATTTTATAGAAAAAAAAAAAATATATATTGCCCTCTAGCGCATTTTGAGGATTGCAGACATCAGGACCAAACCTGATCAGTGGTGATCACCTATGAGGAAACAGGAACACCCACAATGTCTTCACTTGCTCAACAAAATCCAATTTAATAATATACAACATTTTGATACATATACACTATATGGACACAAGTATTGGGCCACCTACAGTATACACACCTACAGGAGCTTTTATGACATCCCATTCTAAATTCATAGGCATTAATATGGAGTTGGTCCCCCCTTGGCAGCTATAACAGCTTCCTCTCTTCTGGGAAGGCTTTCTACAAGATTTTGGAGTGTGTCTGTGGGAATTTCTCCACATTCATCCAGAAGAGAATTTGTGAGGTCACACTGATGTTGGACGAGAGAGCCTTACATCACCAAGCGCAATGCCAAGCGTCAGATGGAGTGGTGTAAAGCATGCCGCCACTGGACTCTGGAGAAGTGGAAACGTGTTTTGTGGAGTGACGAATCGCACTTCTCTATCTGGCAGTCTGATGGACGAGTCTGGGTTTGTCGAATGCAGGAGAATGTTACCTGCCTGGAGGAGGGATAATGTTCTGGGGTTGTTTTTCTGGGGTTGGCCTAGGCCCCTTAGTTCCAGTGAAGGGAAATGTTAATGCTTCAGCTTACCAAGACATTTTGGACAATTCTCTGCTCCCAACTTTGTGGGAACAGTTTGGGAAAGACCCTTTTCTGTTCCAGCATGACTGTACCCCAGAGCAAGGTCCATAAAGGCATGGTTGGGTGAGGCTGGTGTGGAAGAACTTGACTGGCCTGCACAGAGCCCTGACCTCAACCCCATCAGACATCTTTGGGATGAACTAGAACGGAGATTGCAAGATTGGCTCTCAGGTCCAACATCAGTGTCTGACCTCACAAATGCTCTTCTGGATGATTGGGCAAAAATTCACACTCCAAAATCTTGTAGAAAGCCTTCCCAGAAGAGTGGAAACTGTTATAGCTGCAAGGGGGGGACCAACTTCATATTATTGCCTATGACTTTAGAATGGGATGTCATAAAAGATCCTGTATTGTGTAGGTGGCCCAATAATTTTGTCCATATAGTGTATACAGTACACCCGAAGAAGGTCATGTACCAATACAGTATATCATTAATTGGATATTGCTGAGCAAGTCAAGACAGTGTGCAGGTGTTTCTGTTTCCTCCTAGTGTAAACACATCTAAAAGTGAGAAATAACACTGACTCCCGTCTCACTTAACTGGGTTTTGAGTCGTCAAGGTCAGGGATATACAATATCCTTTTTATCTGACTGGGCCGAACTTGCACTTTTTAGACAATGTAATTGGTTCTATTATTGGTTCTAATTGATAACTGACAAAAGGTTGATCTTTAAAGAAAAAAACAACCCTTTTTTCCTACAGTAGGTGACAGTGGTCATGAATTTGAGTTAGGAATACATTTTAGTTAGGGTGAGAAGAGAATATAATCAAAATGATTTCTATCATTCTAGAGAATCTTTTCTGATTCTCTATCATTACAGTGCAAGATGTTCCTGTGTCGCTTGATGACCTCATTCTTGTAGATTAGGCTGAGATGATTGCTTCACCTGTTCTTTTGAGCAACAGCTGATCATTTTATTTTAAATTGTTTGTATTTTAATATTATAAATATATATATATATATATATATATATATATATATATAAATTCATTATATATATATATATATATATATATATAATATTAATATTTTAATATTAGGTAAATAGGCCACATTAAGTCCCTGTTTTGGGGTCATTTACATAAGAGTACATTTCCTTGTCTTATGGTACTTAGGACCACCTTCACCTTGAAAGAATGCCAATTTTTCATACATTTACTAATGTTCTGTCTTTATGTAGTGGCTCTTTAAATTGAGATACTGTGCACTCTTTTAAAGAGTAATTAAGTATATCTAGATGCATTATGTATTTTAGCCACTTATGTGTTTGATATACAATTCGCCTCTCAGAGCTGGGCAGGGGTTAGGATTAGGGCCAGGCAGTGTTTGTGATTTGCACACTAGAATGAAATTCTAATTATGTGGCGGTATGTATTGCTCTTGATATAGATTGTCTGTGATTGGGGGACAGTTTAACCATTTAACCTTGTTGATCCACATTCCAAAATGTCCATAATATGTCCAAGTGTTCTTGGGCAAGACACTGAACCCGAAATTGCTCCCAATGAGCAGGCTAGCACCTTGCATGGCAGCTGCCGCTATTGGTGTGTGAATATCTGTGTGAATGGGTGAATGATTTCTTATCTTTATCTTATTTTATTATGTTTTATCTTCCATTTTATTTTTCCTGCTTTTTGTTCACTTTGTCTATTTTTCTGTGAAGCACTCTATGCATGTTAATTCTCTGTTGTAAAGCCCTTTGAGCTGCATTTATTTGTATTGAAGGTGTGATACCATTTTTTAAATGTATTTTTGTTATTAATAATAACACTAATAATAATAATAATAATAATGAGAGGCCATTGTAAAGCGGTTTGGATAAAAGAACTATATAAGTGCAGTCCATTTACCATTTACTGTCTTTTCTCAGGAATTAACACCAAACACAACCACCATAACTTTCCACCCACACTGTTGAACTTCCTCCCTGAAGGTCTTCTTTGCACTAAAATTACTAATGGAAGCTTCTTCTTGGTCTGCTTGGTTTGAATGCCTTTCAGTATTTTTCACTATAGCTCTTTAGAGCTGATCTTTTCTCATGTAGGTTTTACAATTGACAAAGACCATGTGTTTCTTTCTATTTTTGTGAAAGAAATGTGATGACTCAACCATTTTGAGTTTGATATTTAATAAATATTTTGTCTTCAAAATGAATAACTTGCTTGCCTCTCTCCTTCTCATGACAAAAAGAAATCACAGCAAATCAGCCAGCCAGCCCAGCTGTGTGCAATGTGACCAAGTTAGCTTATTACATCGCTCCATCTAAACTATCTTCTTCTCATGTCAACATTTTATTTCTATACCACTACAGTGAAAAATGTTCCTGTGTGGCTTAATGACCTAATAGTCAGTGGAGGTTTTGCAAAGCCTTGTAGATTAGGCTGAGGTGATGGCTTCACCTGTTCTTTTGGGCAGCAGCAGATCATTTTATTTTATATTCATGCCTCACTGAATAGCATAAGATTGCTGCTATCACTGTTCTAAAATCACTCAATGTAGTCACTATGCACTGCACTTCATAACTGGCAAATGCTTCAGTCAGTCCCTCCAGAATTCCACAATTCTGTGATGGCAGAATTCAATGCAAAATCAACCAATTAGCACATATTATGTGAGAGCTCGCAATTTTGACCAATCCTCGCACTTTCAGTGCATAAAAGGCTCCAATCAAAAAAATCTAAAGGGTTTCACTCTGTTATCATAGGAACAGCCTGGCTTGTCAGCAAGGAGAAACCTCACACTGGCTTCACCAAGAACCATTCTTTGGAGAGTCTAACCGAGGATTCTCCTGACGACCACACCACACAGCCCGACTGTGTCATCTTTGTAGTTCAGCTAGCCTCAGAGGCCGCCCCTGCATAGTCTGGCTCCTCAAGGTGCACACCTGCACAGCCTTGCCAGCAGTCCTTGCATAACAGAGAAAGGGGCGACCCACAAGCTATATTTGTCCATTACACTTGAGAACCATCTCACTCTTGAAGCACTGGTCGATACTGCTGCTGATATCACGCTGATATCTTCCACTATGTTTGAGGAGCTCAAAAGTGTAGCCCGACAGTCAAACCAAAACCTGAAGCTTCTTCTTTTAGAGTCTGTAGCAATCTCAGATGTCGTTTTGCCAGTATCGGGCACAGGCCACCGCTGATGGGGAAGGTTCAGCCAGGTCCTGTGGGCTATACCGGGGGGGCGTCGACACATTCTAGCAGGTGGGACATGGTCTGCACTAGTCCACAGCTACCTGTGTCTTCTGTTTGATAGTTCCAGGCTTCCATCAGTGCTTTGCATCTCCCCTGCTCCACAAGTAGTCTAATGAGGGTCTTCCAGGTTATCCACCCAAGGTTGTGACCGAAGGCGAGGCATTCAGTCGGTGTAATTCCTCTGTCCATCCATTCAGGGGCTCAGTTGTTGTGTTTGTGCCATTCATCTGTCTGGCCCTTGCTGCTTGTTTGGATGTCTGGAGAGGCGGGACTGTCTGGACTTCTCTTTGCTATTCCTTTTGCTAGCCCCCTTTGCATGCTTCTGCACCGCATCCACTGTTGCAGACCCACCATCATCAAGGACTTAAGTTGCATTTTTGCGTTCATTCTGCTTCAAACTGATGGTTCTCTTCGAAAACTGATGGGAATATAGCTCACACTATATGTTTTTCTTTAAAGTTGTTAAAATAAGCATCTCTACAAATGCTATACTGGCAGTGACAAAAGAGACCCCGTTTACACCTTGCATTAAAATGTGTTTTTGGTGATCAGATTGCAATCTGATCGTGCTAAACCACATGAAAATACAGGTGTAAATGCGCCCAAAATGTTTTGAGGACGGATTGCGATCCGATCAGCCAAACCACCTCCGGAGGTGTTTAGGGACGCATTTCGACCACATTTAATATAAGTGTAAATGGAAATGCGTTTTTAATCCACATATCAACAACGTGGGCGGAAATACGTAGCCGTTGGAACGCGCCGGTTCCAGACCAGCAAGGAGCAGGCTTCCATGGCAGCTAGCAAGAAAGCATTAAAATGGATCCCGGTAAAAGTTGGGCGAGACAAAAGTGTCTACTCTCAATTTGGTCGGACGAAAATATTCAAGCATAAACAGGATGTGACATTCGATTGTCAGCTGGACAGAGTCAATCGGATCTCAAACAGGTCTGGTTGAAGATAATCGAAACGCATATTAAAGGGACCCCCCGAGGAGTTTATTTTATGTTACGAAACAGTCTCATTTTAATGTGGATGAATCTACATTACCCACACTTGTTTATGTGTCCATTTTCGACAAATGTCGTTTCTTGTATGTAGTTTATTTTTAGACTATTATTTCGTGGTCGGGCCGTCCAGAACTTCCTTGGAATGACGAAATGATTTACTGCACTGGCCTACGCCGCCGACAAGAGACAGCGTGAGCATAATATACCATTATATATTGTCAAAAGTAACATTGCTAGCTAGCTAGGGACAGTGCGCGGGGAGGCTAATGGGAAATGTGGTGTTTTTGGGCGGAAAACACTTCCGCTTCCCGAAACTCCTCGTAGGGCCTTTAATGCCAGGTGTAAAATCAGGCTAAATCATTATCTAGATACTGATACGAGACGCATTTTAATGCAAGGTGTAAACGGGATGACTACACAGTACATAAGATTTCTATTTTTTTTTTTATTTTTTTTTTTAAACCTTAACAGGCTAGTCAATTAACAGATTCTTAGTTACAATGGCAGCCTGAGTAGTGACAGCAGCCACTTGAGGGGCAAGGGGAGGTGGGCTATAAGATAAATACAGGTTAAAAGTGCAAAGATAAGATGGACTTCTGTTTTCATTATTGTGACAAAGTGGGTGCGAACACACCACCTGTCCCCAATTGCTTTGCCACATTGCTGTGAAGTTAATTGTTCTCTGTTACTCACCATATGTACCAGACTCATGCATACCCGATTCATGGGCCAGAGGCAAAAGGAGGACGTGCCTCACCACTTCCTGTATAGGCTGGATGACATCATTAGTGATATCATGCGGATGAGACCAAGAAGGGTGTGTGTGTGTGTGGGGGGGAGGGGTTAAAGTATTTACTGGATGTTTGACACAGTAGACTACCAGATCCTCCTCTCCACCCTCGGTGAGAAAGGCGTTGCAGGATCTTCGTCCCCGTGTTTGCATCCTACCTGACGAAACTACATAGTCTGCCTACAGGAGTTCCACAAGGGTCAGTCCTGGGTCCTCTTCAATTGGTTCTGTCATTCCCTCACATGGCTTCTCCTCTCTCTCTCTCTCTCTCTCCAGTCACTATAAACCAGGGAACAGTGTCCAGGAAATCAAGGATGCTGCTCTTCTTGCCTGCAAGAAGAACCTACTGGACACTTGCAAGGCATACAGATCCAGAGAATCAAACAACAGCTGGACTGGTTTGAATATCAGCACCAGGGACCAAGAACCAATCTCACAAGATATTGCTGGGTATACCTCATACAGTACCTATGCCTTATGCTATGCCTCATACTTATACACGGACTAATGGTTCAAACCATTTGCAGAGAAATTGGATCTTACTAGCATGTCTATGGAAAGGGTAGCCCCCAAGGACATTGCCTGACTGATGAAAGCATATGAGATTGGTGAGCAATGCTATGCAACCTTCAAGTATGAACGACTAGAGGAAGACCACCAGTAAAAAAGTTCCATGACCCAATAAAACCAAGGAGGGCAGTAATCTTGAAAGCAGACAGGTCTTTGTTTAGACATATAGTGATGGCACCTTGGTTGTCCCCTTGGACCATCAAGCTACTTTCAGAGATGTGGCCACAGCAATTCTGGGTATGGCTCTGAGGGAAGGCTGTCAGAGCAGCAGAATTACTCTTAATTATGTAGCCAGCACCCAATGCCGTCGTGGATCTACTAGCCTGTAACTGTCCACTCCCAAGATGTAATTTATGTTTGTTGCAAATGGGATCAGATGACGTATGTGTAGACTGGTAGACTGAGAACCAGGCATCCACCTCAGTGTGGAACATTTAGATGAAGAACGACAGTTCTGTGGAAGAATGACAGTATGATTATAAGGTTATGATGAAAGTATGGAAAACAGTCTTTGATTAAATATATTCATTTTACAACTAAATGGGACCTAGGTTATGGCTGTCTGGAACCCCCACATATGAAATATTGAAATATATACAAACACTCTGTCACTTGTTTAGAAAGGAGATGCACTTGTGAGTTCTGGCGAGTAGTAGTATACTGACTTGCTAAGTTAAATATTGTAAATCGGTTTGGATAAAAGTATCTGCTAAATGACTAATGTAATGTTGTACAGTAGTTCTATATGCTATGACAAAAGCTTGAGATTTTGATTTGATACCAAGCACAGATAAATTAACCATCCGAAGCCCAAGTTGTGGACTAGAGGTGTTATGATACCCTTATACAGAAAAACATTTTTCTAAAAATAAAAAGATCCACTCTACTAAAATGGGGCACTGTACTGCAAGTGCAGTTTTCAATGTATAATTGCATAACAATGTTTAATGAAAAGTGCTTGAACTCAGCTATCATTGTGTCAAATTTCAATGTAGTGGGATCAATGGTGAAAAAGTGCCACTATGTTGAATATATGTATTGTACTTTATACTGGCTACTTTTCAGAAATGCTTATTTTTGGATAGTATTATAAAATGCATGGCAGCACACAAAGCTACCATTGGTGTAATCACATATATTCTAACTCTGATGTATACCTTGCCAAAAATCACTATGAACCACTGTGAACCATCACTGTGAACCACCCATTCCCTTTCCTGATGATCACATTTATACAGTACAGAAACTATAGTTAAGATGAATAAAACTCTTGACCTTTTATTAAACAAAATGACAAATGCAACATTACAATTGCGACAAACAGGTTTCAAAGTGCTGGGGGGAAAAAACAGAAAAATTAACAAAACATGTAGACAGTAAATAAAACTAGGATATGACAGAAAATGACTCGAATATAACAAAACAGTAATTAGAAAACATTTTAAAATATTTAAGAATATTTATTTCAGGATATGTTCCCACTGTAACTTAATGAAGTCATCTGCTTGGCCAAAAATATGTTATGGCCCATCAGTAGTATTTAATTTGTGATTTGACCGCGAAATCAAAATCACAGAGTGCTTGTACTGTACTTTGTGCAATTGTTATCAGTAGAAATCAACAGCAAATCCTAGCCTCTAATACATTCTAATGCCACACAGAAGACATTTCTGAAAGGCACACAAGGAACATTCTAATAGTGCTTCATTTGACCCCTTAAAAGCAGACACCATCCTACTGTAGTAGTATCAATGGAATACTTCCCTCTCACTGAGGAAAAATAGCTTCTTATGACAACCTTGCAACATCCAATCCAGTTTTGATGCAGGAAGTCAAACACACAACTACATATATTAATACAGATTAAAAAACGATTTAAAAAGTATATTGCCTTAGTTTGCATTGCACAGAAATATTGATCATAAATGTTATGATATGTCTACAAATATATATGTTTCAGTTAAAGCTCTTTGCCTTTAGACTAGATCGTATTGCCAAAGATGCTCAGTAAATCTGTACTGCATATAGCTTGGCTTTGAACATGGAATTGTTTAATAGTGCTACGATGGTGACGGATGCATTGGTAACCATGGTTCTGTGTTAAGTCTGCAAGTTTAAACTGAGGTAAAACTGACTGAAGTTAATGCAACTGAATGCACGACCGCGTAACCCTTTTGATCATAAAAGTAGACAAAATAAATAGGAGGACCATATAAAAAGTCTGACAGATAACCAAAAATTAATTCACAAACTTAAAACCGTAGATGATAGAGGGGCATTTTTAGCATCTATACCTTGGTCACAGATGTGGGGTTTTATTGCTGTTACGCTAAATCAATCTAGACTGACTGTGGACTAGTCTGGAAACACTGCTTTTATCCCCCCTATTCACTCCCATGTTTAATGGCAATATTCAAACTGAATTTTGTACGGGCACATTGACTTGTGCTCATGTTCCAATTAAGCTCCCTCAGTAATTAAACTGACACTTGTAAACCATAAACAAACAGGTGGTTCATTATATTTGAAAATGGGTAAACTAACCGACTTAAACAGCACAGGCTTTTGCCCCTTCCTGATTGGTGGATCATACTGACATTAAAGATCCTTCCCAGACTCTAGTTTCCACTAGAGTAGCTTGGCGCTTGAGCCAGGCTAAAACCTGGTTAGCAATTATCCAGAGGAGCATTTGTATAATGATGTCACATCCCCTGTAACAGAACACAAAATCCAAACAATGCCTCTGACATTACATCTTCAGTCCTCTCTTACTGTTCATTTCAAAATAAGGTTCCTCGCTTTTGCTTTTGAGATGGTAAGTCTTTTTTGTAAGTTGAGGGGTCTTCTTTACAAGCTGGGTATTCTTTTGCGAGGGAATCGATTTTACATTCTGGCTGGTTTTTGGGGGTACCATTGTAGTTGATGCCTGCTTAACTGTCACCCTCCCAAAATGGGGGGAGTTAGTGGTAGCCATTTGCCTCTGGCCAGTTCTCTGTGTGGCTGGTACTGCTCTCTGATTGGCCTTTCTGGGATAAGAGGAGGAGCCACTGAGGACTCCTGGAGCCCACTCGGGGACACCACCACCTCCACACTGCGAGGGCATGACTGCTTTGGGAATGGCCCTGGCTGGGGCCTGCCCCTTGCTTTTGGCTGACGTGTCTTTGCACTTAGGCAGTGAGGTGGAGGAAGTGGTGGATTTGGGTGGGGGTTTGGAGGTAGTCCCGGGGGCCACAGTCCTGGAGGACTGAGCTGACGCCGGTCGGGGGGTTGGGGTTGGTGCTGGCACCTGCTGGGCTGGGTTCGCCCGCCTTCCTCCCTCTAGACGGAGACGCGAGGCAGGAGAGCCGGGGCGTCTCTGAGCCAGGCGAGAGCGTTGGATGGTGCCGGCTGGGAGACAGGCATCTTTCTGTGCGGGGACCCGTGACGGAGCGGTGGCAGGGCGAGGCACGGAGGGTGCGGTGGAGGGTTTGAGACATTTACAGGAAGGCTCGGGACACACCGGGCTCCTGGGTTGAGAGGCGGCACCACGAGGTGAAGGCTTGACCTTCAGTTTGGGGGCAGAGGGGGTCATGGCAGAGGAGGACACCGAGACCACTGATTTATGCTGACTTTGTCCAACGCATGTTGATGAGACTGGCTTCACTGATCCACCTGCAAGCGATGCGGCAGCTGTCTTCTTAGGTATGAGCAAGGGTAGATGGATGGGTTTCGTGGGAGAGGGAGGGAACTGGAGGGTCTTTTTGGCTTTCTTTGGTCTTTTTGAAGGGGCATGGGATCGACAAGATGCCTGGCCAGCAGCTGTCATGGACAATGGTTTAGAAGCCGAAGCAGAGGATGAGGAGGACGATGACGGAGAGGACGGGATGAGGTTGACAGCGGCCAGTGGATCCATATCAGGTGGGGGGGCTGGGGGGTGGACGCTGATGGCGCTGCCCTGGCCAGGTGGACCCTTCTGGTAGGCCAGGATCTTCTGTTCCAGAGTAGTGAACTGGAGCACACGGCAGGGGTCGTATTTGAGCAAGAAACCCCTCAGGGTGTCCCAGCCTCCCCCCACACGCACCATCACATGCTTCCCATGCAGCATCTACGGGTGGGAAAGGAGAGGAGAGAGAGAGAGGGGGAAGGAGAGGAGGGGCGGGGGGAGAGAGAGGGTGGGACATGAGAGAGAGGAGGGAGGGGGAGGATATGAGACAGAGTTCGTTGCCTGTTTGCAAGTCTTGCATGAGTTACAAAGACACAACTACTTATTACCAAGAGGGGTAGGACCTCTGTTGCCTGACACAATTTTGAAGTGAAATTCAGGATCGAACATTTCTTTAGTTAAATACAGCAAGTTCATTTTAGCCTGGGTTCCCTGAAATTGTCACCGTAGTACTATTAGCTCCACCTTAGAGAACAGGTACTGGTGGATGGCGGTGTAATGTCAGTCCAGTGCGATGGATGGTCATAAGCGAGCAGTGGATAGGGATAAAGTTCCCACACTCTGGTGTTTACGCTGAAACTACACAAGGCCCATCTTGTCAATGTACAGTCCCATTAGGTGTTCAACGTGTTTTGCACTTGTCTTGGTTGGTTTTATGGTGCTATCAGTGTCTTAAGTATATAATTACCATAATACATTGTCAGAGTATCCATTTGCCTCTTTTACAGGCATACTGTCTGACTCGTGTTAAAACTGGGTTGTAAACAAAGTCTAGACGGTCACATGCTGCTGGCGCTGTAGCAGCTCTGTTGACGACACTCTGTAACCTGGGTCAGACTCTCTGCATGACAGAGTGCATAGTCCTATCAACTCCAGCTGATGGCTGACAGCTTTCCATTGACAGTAACATGACAGGCCAAGTATGCAATATTCTTCTGTTGTGGCTGCGTAGTGTAAAAGTGTAAAAATGTGTTTTTGTGCGTGGCTGGCCAGCCGCGCAGCTAGAATAGCAAATGTCCAGTAGTCGTCGTCACTCCCTGTGTCCCTTTGTCCCGTTGTTTACCTGCAGTTCTATGTTGCTACCACAACAAGCAGTGGTCCCAGAACCTGCAGTTCTATGTTGCTACCACAAGAGCATTTACCGTTTTCGGCCACAGGAGGGCAGCAACAGGCTTAGATAGACTGTGTTCCTTGTTCAGTGGGCAGCAACAGGTTTAAAAAGACTGTTCCTTGTTCTGTTTCAGTAATTCAATGAGTTTTTGAGTTAGGCTATTTAGTTTATTTGTGTAAGTATTTGTTAGTTATACATTATATTTATTTATTGTTTCAGACACCACACACTCATTGTCTGTTTATGTAAGTGAAGAGAATTGAAAGGTCAAATAATGTGTATAAAGGGTTTATTGAGGGGTCCACAGCCCCCGACCCAATATGACGCGAGGGGGCGGAGTCTTGCCACCACACTACTGTCCACGCCAGACCCCACAAATCAGCCCCTGAGAGGGCTAGAGAAACACGGTCTTCACCGGTGGGGGCAGGTGGGTAGCCCAGAGAGGGGTCCACAGCCCCCGACCCAATATGACGTGAGGGGGCGGAGTCTCATCACCACGCCACGGACCCCACAACTCAGCCCTTGAGTGGGCTAGAGACACAGGGTCTTCACTGGTGGGGGCAGGTGGGTGGCCCGGAGAGAGGTACACTGTCCACGACCAGCTCTGACCAGAGGGGGCGGAGTCTCGCCATCACGCCACTATCCACGCCACGGACCCCACAACTCAGCCCTTGAGTGGGCTAGAGACACAGGGTCTTCACTGGTGGGGGCAGGTGGGTGCCCCGGAGAGAGGTACACTGTCCACGACCAGCTCTGACCCGAGGGGGCGGAGTCTCGCCATCACGGCACTATCCACGCCAAGGATCCCACAACTCAGCCCCCGAGTGGGCTAGAGACCCACGGTTTTCACCAGTGAGTGTATGGAGATTGCCCAGAAGTAACTGCACTACACCTGAACCTCTCTGACGCGAGGGGGCGGAGTCTCGCCACCACACCACAGACCCTACGGCCAATGGGCCTAGGATATAGACAATTAACTACCGGTGGAATGGTGGTGGAGCATCCATCGGAGACCCGCTGTAGGTCCGCTAGCCTTGTGTTATCTGGGTTTATCCCTTACCCTTGTCCAGAAACAGAAGCTGAACCCCAGAAACAGAAGTTGAACCAATTGCAGCAAAAAAGCTAACGTTACAGTAATCATTAGTGTAACTGCTTTAGCCACTGACCGCTACCATTAATGTTATGGAAGCTGCTGCTAGTTGTTGTGAGCTCATGAGCTAACTGGCTATCTCGCTCTTATTGTGCTGGATTAGCATTGGAAGCATTGGAACTGATGTGTCCAGGCGACAAGACCCATCTTAATTTATCAGACATAATTTCATGTAATTTCAATTCAGTTATTTCAGTGGCATGAATAGCTTCCGTCCCACCAGTCCTGAACAGAAACAAGCCAGCCACGCACATAAGCCAGGCTGGACCTGGCCTGGTTTCCTTATTATTGTGGGAGAGTGTAATCATCCAATCCACCAAGCAACCCAAAACAAGAGTGAATACCAACAGAAGAATATTGCAGGGGATTTTGGCACTTTTTTGGGGGGGGGGGGCGCTACCCACAGGCTTAGCTGTGTTGCTCATTCCACAAATGCAGAATCCTTACCAGTTGTACCTTGTTGTAAAGATGACTAATTAATCTTTCCAACTATATAAAATACAATACCAATTGGTATTATTAATGGGGAGAAATTATCGACCAAACTAACGTTTCCAAACTTTAAAAAAAAAAATATTTGTTTGTCTGCATTTGTGCATGTCCTACCCGGATGAAGAGGATCTTGTCTCCCAGTCTGTACCGACCCTCTGACAGATACTCAATGGATACTCTGTTGGCACAGTTACATGGAGGGTCGTCCATACCCGGCTCCTGGATCAGAGAAAAAGAGAACATACAGATACATAGACGGAAAGAAAAAGAGTGAGAAAAAGATAAAACATGAAAGGGTGCTCAGAGAGCAAAGGCCTCTGCGCATACATTTTTTGTTGGTGTAACTGAGTTGAAATGATTAAAGTCACGCCTCAGTTTATGTACATTAATAGACAAAAGGGAAAAGAGCTGTGCGCACATCCAACCTTAGTAGGCCAGGTGCTGGATCTTAGAGTACATACGTGAGAGAGGAAAGATCCGCACATTGTTATCTCCCGGGTTCACTTTATTGAAAATACACAAAGTTTCGACCCTTAGGTCTTCATCAGGCTACTCCGATAGTAGTTGCCTGTATAGTACTATTTCCAGTAGTAATAGCCTACAACTGGATCAAGGCTAATTAGTTAGCTAACACCGAGTAACACTGGTAACACAGACAAATGTGACAAGACTAATCTATAGGAAGCTGAAGGCAAAAATCTTTACGATGTGTCACTGTTTGATGTTTGGACTGGCTTGAAATCCCAGCCCTCACATGGAGCACTTTTGCCAAATTGTGATTCATCCAAATAACCAGTGGCATAAAAAACGTAGATCTTGTAGTTGATGGGGTTGATTGAGAATTAGTTGATATGAATGCAAAGTGAAAGTGTGAGGAAAAAGGAGAGAGAAAGAGAGAATGAGACAGAAGTGTTAGATCGACCTACCCCAGGCTGGTATAGGCCTCCATGTTGGCAGCACACTGTGAAGGTTTTGACTGCTGGGGCTGGCTCCTCAGTCATCAGCAGGGTCTCCTCCAACTCAATCTCTTTCTCCAGTTTCACCAGCACAGGAGGCTCAACTCCATACCTTCAAGGAAAAGTCAGAACATTAACTAAACCAACAGCACCTACTCCTTCTTAAAACCAATTAAGATGGTACTACGGATAATAAAAGTTCAATATTTACTACTTTATGAAGGCAATATTTACTACTCTCACATGGTTGTTTTTATTAGTGTGCACAAATACTCTGTCACAGACGTTTCATTCCAGTCCTGAATCGACCATTCCTATTTATTACCTCCATCCCAGCGACAGTGCAGGTGTGCGTTTGTTGGTTCTTTAGCAGAATTATGCAAAACTACCAAACCGATTTTCAAGAAACTCAGTGGAAGCGTGTATCATGGTCGAACTTAGAATGTAGCTCCTCTTGGGACCCGCTCTGCCCGCCCTGTAAATTCTTCCCCTTGGTTGAATGAAAACATCTGTGAGCTCAGACGCAGACGTCGCAGAGCAGAGAGGCAATGGAAAGATTCAAACCTCAAAGTCCACCGGCTTTATTTCAAGGAGCTAACAATTGAATTTAATGACTTGGTTAAAAGAGCTAGGGCTGCCTACTTTGCCAATCTCATCACATCTAGCAAGCACAACCCTAGAGTGTTATTTAACACCATTAACGCAATTGTCAGCCCCCCTTTTCCATCTGTTCCTGTGTTTTCAAATAATGATTGTAACAGCCTTCTTTTGTTTTTTGTGAACAAGGTTGCAAATGTAAGAGCGAGCATCACCCCATCCCCCGCGCCCTGTACCTTGTCCAATCATCCTACCATCCCTGAGCATTTTTCCACCTGTCTCCTTGGAAGACCTACTGGATATAGTTAGCGCCATGAAGATCTCATATAGCCCCTTAGATATCCTCCCCACCTCCATGTTCAAGGAAGTCATCAGTTCTGTTGCCCTCAGCTTAGGCACCATCATAAACAAATCCCTGGCCACTGGTGTTGTCCCATCATATTTCAAGCAGGTGGCCATCCAGCCCCTCCTGAAAAAGCCCAACCTGGACCCCTCCTCACCACAAAACTACAGACCCATATCTAAGATCCCAGTTGTCTCCAAGGTGTTAGAGAAAGTGGTGGCAAACCAGCTCACCACCTATCTGACGGCGAATAACATCAGAGACAAATTTCAGTCAGGCTTCCTTAAAAACCATTCCACCGAGACTGCCCTCCTCCGAGTAGCCAATGACATTATGATGTCCTCGGACTCAGGCAAATGCTCTGTGCTAGTCCTCCGAGATTTAAGTGCAGCATTTGACAACATTGATCACAGCATTCATTTAGATAGGCTTAGGGACTGGGTGGGTGAGGCGGGAACTGCCCTAGAGTGGTTTGCCTCTTACCTCAGTGATAGATGCTTCTCTGTGGCTGTCGGCCCTTACAAGTCCGACTCCTACCCCCTTCACTGTGGTGTTCCGCAAGGTTCTGTTTTGGCTCCTATTCTGTTTGCCCTATACATGCTCCCCCTAAGCCACATCATCAGTAAATTCCCTGGTGTCTCTCACCACTTATGCGGATGACATCCAGCTCCACTTTGCGTTCAAACCAGAGAACATGCAGAGGCTCAGCACTCTCCTCGAGTGTCTGGCGACTATTGACGGTTAAATGCTGCCAAGACCGAGGTCCTAGTCATTGCCTCTGACAGTGTCACAGCCAGGGTGCAAGAACATCTGGGGCCCTTCAAAAACAACATCCACCCTAATATCAGGAACCTTGGTGTGCACTTTGACCAGTCTATGCACCTGGACAAACATGTCAAGTCTCTGTGTCGCAACTGTTTTTTACCATCTGAGAAACATCGCTAAACTCCGTTCCATTGTGTCCCATTCAGAGCTAGAAATGTCTGTCCATGCATTTATATCATCCAGGCTTGACTACTGTAATTCATTGTTCACATGTCTCAATCAGTCATCCATTGATCATCTTCAACTTGTCCAAAATGCAGCTGCCAGATTACTTACCAGGTCACAAAAGTCTTGTCACATTACACCCATACTCGCTGCCCTGCACTGGCTACCTGTCTCTTTTAGAATACAGTTCAAGGTGTTGCTCTTCACCTTCAAAGCCATCCACGGACTAGCCCCCAGTTACATCTGTGACCTCATCCACCACCACACCTCCAGCCGGACCTTGAGATCATCTGACCAGGGTCTCCTGACAGTGCCTCTGACGCGGCTAAAGACAACAGGGGATTGGACTTTTGGGGCTGTGGCTCCTAGACTGTGGAACGCGCTCCCAGAGGATCTGAGAGCTGCCATTTCTGTGGACAGTTTTAAAGGGCAGCTAAAGACACACTTATACAGACAAGTCTTTGAGTGCTAGGCTGTCTCTACCTGCCACACTCTCTCCTTTTGGCTTGCCTGTTTTCCCCTGACACTGACCTCTTTCATGTAACTATGTTTATGTGCACTCTTTTTCTTTAATGTATTCAGTGCACTTGTATGTATCTCATTGGACTATGATGTTTTTAATGTTCCCACTGTAAAGCACTCTGTGCATTCGGTTTACGAAGGGTGCTAATTTTACTTTACTTACTACAACCCATTACATTTTGGAACGGATTGGAATCACGGGGCGGGTCCACGAGCCATCCGGGGTGACATGTATCCATTGGTTCTTTAGCAGAATTACACAAAAACTACCACACTGATTGTCATGAAACTTGGTGGAAGCGTGTAGCATGGTCCAACTAGAAACGGTGCTCAGAGAGCAAAAAAAAGTTCATAAAGAATCTAAGAATGTCTTCCTCACACCCAAGAGTAGGCTATATCTAGAAAAGTTTGTTAAAATCCCATTTCTTTATTTTTGTCTTTAATCAATGAAGTAGCCTACTCCTTTTCGTCAGTTGTTGGGTGGCTGTGGTCCAGATCCTTGTCAATTAATTTGTCAACTAAAACATTTTTAAAGAGGTAAATTTAACAGAACATCCTTAAGTGTGATTTTGGTGGATTAGGCCTACATCGTTTGAATATGGTCTATTTACAATGGGCATACAAAAGAGGCTGCACCGCCATTGGCCACTATCGAAGCCCAGTTCAGCCAATAGCGATAGTTTTAAAAACGTCCCATCTGCGATTAATTGGTTGACCTCTAGTTTGCTTCCTATAGTAGGTCCTATATAAAGTCAAATTATGGGTCATGACCAAAAGAACGCGATCACGGATACAAGCGGCTGAAATGAGTTCTCTCTGGAGGGTGGCTGGGGTCTCCCTGAGAGATCGGTTGAGAAGCTCAGTCATCCAGTAGAGACTCGGAGTAGAGCCGCTGCTCCTTTGCGTCGAAAGGAGCCAGTTGAGGTGGTTCGGACATCTAGTGAGGATGCCTCCTAGGGAGGTGTTCCAGGCGAATCCGGCTGGGAGGAGGGTAGACCCAGGACTAGGTGGCGGGATAACATCTCTGCACTGGTCTGGGAGCGGCTAAAGATTCCCCAGGCAGAGCTGGTTGATGCTGCTAGGGAAAGGGATGTCGGGTCCCCTGCTGGAACTGCTGCCTCCGCGACCCGACCGCAGATAAAGATGGATGGATGGATTAAGAAATTACATTCTCAACTAAAGCAAATCGCACTACACTTGGAACCAGACTGAAACCTAGCTTTTCAGGCAGACCATTTTGGGCACTAGAGTCCGAATGCAGGTTCTCACCTCTCCAAACAAACCGGACTAAATTAATAAATGGACCATGGTTCGATTAACACAGACCAAACGGTGTAGGTGTGTAAGCACGCTTAGTATCAGTATCAAGAAGCGGAGAGATTCTTTCATTGTAGATGGAGATCACCAAATTCCCTTTCTGCATTTCTACAATACAGAAAATCCTTGTGCACAGACTTACTTGGACACGATGCGGCCTATCTCCAACAGACAGAGACACACCTGGCGAGGCTCCTTATGCAGCACTGAGGGGAAACATAACATCATTAAGTTAAGAATTTCCAATGTTTTGGCTGTCACTGAAGCATTTTCACTTTAGAGCTCAATCTGTCTATGGAAAAAAGATCCAGCGGATATCCTAGTCAATACAAGAAGATTGATCTAAGAAAGCAGTTCTGTGTTGTGATTTTCCTTTTGGGAAGTGCACGTAGGCTAGACTCACAGCAGTGGAGAGAGGGGTTCCCTGCCTTCTTCTCTCCACTGTATCAGTCTTAAGTCTCCTTTTACTGCTCAATAAATATATATGGTAAAGGCCTAGGTCTAAAACGAATGATTGCCTGTCCTATATAAATCACAAGTCAGGGGAGTTGTCTTAGTCCACCAGCGCATCTTGACAGTGGAGCAAAAGAAATGACTGTTCGACTTCCAAGAATCTCAGGTGACTTAAGGGTCTCCGACTGATGATTCGACTGGTCAAATTTCAGAGGGCAGCCCTAATCCACACCTCCGATCAAACATTTTTTATTTCGTATCGTGATGAAGCCATACTGTGCTCAATAAACTAGCACACTAGACGTGGCTGCTCTGGTCATTCATCATACTGTAGCTACTTCCGGGTTTCGCGAATAATGTCTTTAGTCCACCAACACATTATATTGTTAATGTAGCTCTCAAATGCATATTGTACTCCTTTCTGTCTACCTCTCTCTGATATTTCAGAATTATTATTCCAGAAATATTAGAATATTATATACTTTGGAATATCTCACTGATATAGTTGAAAATGCCATAGTGACGTGTGAAAGCTTGACAGGCTTGACAGGCGTAGCAACAAGGGGGTTGAAACTTAGAGAAGGGTCAATTGGTGCCGCACATCTAAAATAGAAAATCTTATATGTAGCACCTTAAACCCATTTTCTAAGATAGCTGTCTTTTGTTGGGTAAAAAGGCTGAGTATATTCTGTCCCAAACTATTGCTTTAGTTTGCCCCTGAAGATTATTCTGTAAAGAAAGGAAACCACAGGCATTTTCTGGACTTTTTATATCCAACAAGTATAAATATGTTGCCACCCACAACATTAGATGTAGCTAGTGTGCTTCATCCCACCATGGTTCGGCCCATGTCCTGAATTCCGTGTTTGTGGTGCACGGCTTGGCCATGCTGGGAAAAAGAGCTGTATCAAATCCTGTCTCCTCACACATAACCCACCATGCACCCACACTAATCCACAAATCTCCTTACCCAAGCCCTCAGACTCAAACAGGTAAGTCTCCTCCACGCCTATTTGTCTGCACCAGCCCAGGAAGTTGGCCGTGTTGTCTCGGGCAAAGAAGGACCCCGGTGAGGCGTCTCTCTTACATGCCACCTTCCTCACAGGAAATGACTGCAAGAAAAGAAGGATTTAACAAAGACACCAGATATAATAGTCTGTCAGTCAGCATCAATGCACTGGCTTGTTGAAGAATGGAGACGGACCAACAAACTCCAAACACAGTAGAGGCTCCGCTCAAATCAATCTCCAGTTCAGGGCTGCCTGGCTTCAGCCCTGATCTTTTTGGGTTTCTCAGACTCCCCAGCTAACGACATGACCAACATTGTCACGGTTGGAAAACATACAGATCTTGTATCTTGTATATAACCAAACTACCTAAAGAGTCATCTGATCTATGTTATGAATATAACTATAACTAATAATAATTGTACTCACAATGCACCCTGATACTAACTGATGATACTAACATATCCTGGCATTCAGGATAACCACCAAAAGAGCTACTAAACACCTCAAGCCATGAACTCTGTGGATTTAGAAAGTAGACGGGCTAAATAGAACAGACTATAATTTTACTGAGACACCAAACTGTTTTTTATGTACAAAGTAAATAAAATGGAAAAAATTAATTGTGACGTCCCTACATGTTGGGGTCTGGCACACGTGACAGACGAATAGATGAACAAATGCACTAATGTACAGGGGTAAAAGGAATACCAGGTGGGGGACAACAAAGACTGATTTATGGTTACTTGTCAGAGCTATTTGTGTGGAAAGGAACACAAATGCTTTCACCCAGTCCATGTGTCTCTTCCTATTGCATCGTACCTCAGAATTTCAGAGGATACCGATTGGTCCAGCCAGAAATATCCTATTCCAAAACATCAACTGATGCCAACGCAGACTGATCTGTGACATGAAACAGGCTGGTTTACCCTATCGGGAAAACCAGACAACTGTGCTTTAATATGTGCAAGTCATCCTGCACCTTCCCATTTCTCCTTCTCACCTTCATGTCGGGGGGACAGCTCTGGGCGATCTTGCTCTGCAGCACTCCAATCAGCTGGCATAACTTCACACCGTTATTCAGCTCCTCCATGAAATGCTCTGCTCTCACTTCTTCTCCTGGACGGGTGGGTGAAAGACAGATGCGAGCGAGCATGTTTCAACATATCAATTCAGATACAGAATGAATACACTGACATTGACATTAGGCTAGCATTATGAGGCGTTCATGGGAATAATGTACAGCATAAATGACTCAATGCAATGTAAAATGAAAGGCTAATATGTTTGAGGTGAAAAAAACACCAAACACCTCCCTATCTACATGATTCCATGATCACTTCAATTTGTCTTGAGTGATCTCTGGAGGACGTACTTGAGGTGAGTGCGAGTCCTCCCACGGAGGCTGCCATGTTCTGTCATGATTTCTGTGCTTCTGTCATTCGCTCACTAGGGCTGGCCCCGAACGTTCAAAGGTTTGTTTGTCGTGTTGACAATCGAATCTCAATTAAAACATTCCAAGTTAGTAATGTTCAGAATTTGTTTCTCAGTTCAGAATTCCGTTTATTCTTTATTGATTTAGTCTACAAAGCCTAGATAACCGCATCAAAAATAAAATAGTATGCGCTCACACAGTATGCGTCACTCACACTACAAATGCCTCTGTGCACATGTAATATTAGTAAGTGCTATAGCAGCTGCGAAGAAATCGACCGTGTGGATATATCGGAGTGCATATTTTGGATATATTATCAACAAGACAACAATTCGTCTTCTGAGCACACACATGCACTGTGCGCATGCGTGCTGGAGCAAGTGGGGAAGCTATTTCGTTTCTAAAAACGTTTCTAAAGATCATATTACAGAGGCATGTGAAAAACCACAACAAGCCCTCGCTCTATGTAAGCACAACTAGCGATTCATAAAGACAGATTGATGAAAACAACCGTTTCTCGGCAGAAAATAGATTTTTTAGAAGCTGCATTCTCAGTGCCCCGTCCGCCGCCATTACATGGATATACTTGGCTCGCGCTGGATTTTAAATTTCTTCTACAGGCCTCCGAATTGCACCAAAGTTATCTCGGTGAGTCAAACATCTTATAATATGCCGTAAATAAGGTCCAGGTTGTCAAAAACAAGCATTCTCCTTTAAAGGCATTTCAACAAAGTTAAATGTATGAGTTTATGCTATTCTATATTTTGACGCCAATACTTTAATTTTTACTGCAAATGTATATTGGTTTAAAATATCGGTTATCTGTCTCCTTGATTACTAATAATTGGTATCGGCCCTGAAAAAAAACATATCAAACAATCCCTACAACGAACTGCCCACTGACATCAGGACAGCAGAGTCGCTGCCCATTTTTCACCGCAGGCTCAAAACTCACCTCTTAAAGATGTACTGCCAGTACTACCAGGATCCTCCCTCTTAACCATCTATTGTTTTTATATTTTGCTACTCTTGCACTTTGGCTTCAGCACTAGATTATGCTCTTAGTCACTTGTTTAGAAAGGAGATTCACTTGTGAGCTCTGGCGAGTAGTAGTACACTCACTACCTAGGTTAAATGCAATTATTCTAAGTAGCTTAGGATGTAATGTCAATGTTGCACCATGTAATTGTATTCAGTTGGTTGCAGTCTGCCACCTCACCAGTAGATACCGCCACAAATTACACACTGGACCTTTAAGGGAAGTGAATGGCAATGACAATGGACCATTCGGCTACTAGAGCATTTTGATTTACAGCCGTTTGCTGGGCATACTCATTGATGCCTCCTGGTGGTGATTGTTGGAGCACAGAGCCAGAACATTTGTCCCAGTTAAAATATCTGGTGTTACTGTTCACGTATGGGAGCATGCAGCCATACAGTCTAAAATACAATAATGTGCAGTCAGCTCATTGGTAACACCAATGGTGATAGTGCACGACAACCTTCCCTCGTCTCTTACCAAGCATGACTGTCAGCCAGATGGCAAGGTCTTCCTGCATGGGCACAAGTGTTGCTTCATGACGCACAGCCAGCCACTGGTCATACTGGAACACGTCAGCCAGGCCAGGACCATGGCGCTGGGCCAGGGGGCTATGGGGTCTCTGCAGGGGTGTGTCAAATTTCTCTCCAAACCACACCTACAGCAGAAGACAAATAGGAAAGAGACAATGAGTGACAATAAGGGAGTAAGCATTTTTCGAAGTATAACAGTATTTATACTATAATAGAGCTACCCTTGGCCAGCCTATCCGCTGGCCTGTCCACTGTCCGTCGTTCCCTCTATCCGGACATTCATCAGACACCGTCGGCCTGACAGCATTCCCTACAGTATATGACATGGGTATCCGCAGGGGTCTCGGGTAGACCAGGACAAGGCTGATTTTTTTAGGGGCCAAGCACCGAAGGTGCGTAGGCACCCTATTGCAATTGGTGGTTTTCCTATTATTATTCTGAATAACCATGAAACTTGATAGGCATATCAAAAAACATAACCAGAGGCTAATTCTCTATTATTGGCCCAATCAATCCAAAGGGAGGCACTAGAGAGCTCATTTCCTGTTTAGGTAGGCCTAACCGCCAAGACGATTTTTCCGAAACCTAGTAGAGTGGTACCAGGACATATCTTAAGGTAATTGGAGAAATATGAAGCAGATTGGCCACAGGGTGGCGCTATAACAAGCCAAAATGCTTAAGTGTCTGAAACGCAATCGATTGCTGTAGCGCCCCGTTGCCAGATGGGGTTCATATTGCTTGTATGGGTAGCTGATGGCATGCTCTACAACCTACTAATTGGACACAGATTACACGTCAGATTACATTTTGATGTCGATATAAGCATTTTTGTGCAAAAGCACCCTCATTGTGCTTTCATTGTATTTTCATTGCTACAATTATAACAATGTGTGTTGCCTCTTCTTATATTAATTTTATATAAAAATGTATTTCATTCTGAAATAACCAAGATCGCTACAAATGAATGCATATGGACTCCATTTTAGTTTGAAAGTAATCATTCAGGTAAATTGGATGCAAATTACCAAATTTTAACTTTGAGACTAAACATTCCACAAAAGTCATTAGTAGCCTAGTAGGCTAGGCCTATTTCAACACCTCAAGTGTAAATCGTTGTTAATTGATACAATTGCAACCCCCCATAACTTTTATCAGCTACAAGGAGGCAGGGGGCCTTTCATATTAGACTACATGGATAGCCAACACAATGGCCTACGATGTAGGCAACTTTTCTTCAACTCTGCTGTTAGCCATGTCTCTCTTATGAAGTATTGAGCCCAAGTTTACTGCTCTGTATACTGTATGTTCTTAGCCAATAGACACATTTTCCAGGAGCTTGCTTGATTGTCTCATTGAGAGAAGTCAAAGAAGACTTTACAGCTCACTTTTCTGGCCCCCAGGTGAAACTGTTTTTTTTTCTTCCCTCTGGAATATGTAGTGGTGGGACCTATGCCCACCCTCCCATTGCTCTCTGTAAAGCACATTGTGTTGCATCTGTGTATGAAATGCACAATCCAAATAAAGCTTGATTTGAGCTATAGCCTACATACTTCCACCCAGGAAAAAGGGTTGTAGCCTTTTAGCCTACACACTTTCACCCATGTAGAGAGTAGTAGCCTACATTCTACCCACTTCATCCAGGGAGAGGATAGTAGCCTTTAGCCTTGGGATAGGGGAGTAGTCTATAGCTTACACACTTCAACCAGGGAGAGGGTTGTAGGCTTTAGCCTAAACATTTCATCCTGGGAGAGTGCAGTAGTCCACAGACTACATAGCCTACTTACACCAAGTGTAGTGGGGGGGCATTCTTCTGGAAACTGAGGTGTAGAGAGAAACAAGAGTTGTGAGTGTTCTTCATAGATAGCTGAATTATCAAGAAATCCCCACACAGACTTGATGGTAAAGGTGGGCCTTCCAGGCAGATGAAAGGCCTGGGGAATGATCATGTGGCATGTAGACATGCAGAGAAATCGGTCCTTAGAGATATGTACCAAAATAGAATTAATGTAATGAGATGCTAAAAAGGACCTGACTCTCACGTCAGGGACTGCGTCTTGGAATGTCGCTCCCAAACAAGATAGGCGTGAAGGTCAGCGTACACAGGGAAACAGTCTCTCCCCCCTCACCCTCTGCGCCAAAACACCCAAGGCATGCAAAGGCCAAACCCAAACAAGAAGGCAGAAAGCAGGCAGAAAGCCTCTACCCCTCCCCCTGCACTCGACCCTCGGCATCACATCACCCAGGCCCTTGGTGTGTATCCCACTGAACATGGACCACAGAAAGCTAAGGAGAGAGTTGTCTCAGGAGATTAGAAAGAAAATTATTGACAAGCATATTAAAGGGAAAGGCAATAAGACCATCTCCAAGCAGCTTAATGTTCCTGTGACTACAGTTGCACATATTATTCAGAAGTTTAAGGTCCACGGGACTGTAGCCAAACTCCCTGGATGCGGCCGCAAGAGGAAAATTGATGACAAATTGAAGAGAGAATTAATGATGTACCCCACAAATGTTCCACTATACCACAATGCAAATCTGTCGTGTTTTTAAATGATTCTGTTGAACCACAATTCAAAAGCAATGTCTGATTTTCATCGCTACTACGCCATGCACCCCACAACTCAGCCCGAGTGGGCTAGAGACACACTTGTCTTCACCGGTGGGGGCAGGTGGGTAGTCCAGAGATGGGTCCACAGCCCCCAACCCAATATGACACGAGGGGGCGGAGTCTTGCCACCATGCCACTGTCCACGCCATGGACCCCACAAATCAGCCCCTGAGAGGGCGAGAGAAACACGGTCTTCACCGGTGGGGCAGGTGGGTAGCCCGGAGAGGGCTCCACTGCCCCCGACCCAATATGACACGAGGGGGCGGAGTCTCGCCACCATGCCATGGACCCCACGGCCAATAGGCCTAGGATATAGACAATAAACTACCGGTGGAATGGTGGTGGAGCATCCATTGGGGACCTGCTGTAGGTCTGCTAGCCTTGTTATATTCCGCCGGAGGTCCGCCAACTCGTCCATCGGGGACCCGCTGTAGGTCCGCTAGCCTTGTGTTATCTGGGATTATTCCTTACCTTTGTCCAGAAACTGAACCAATTGCAGCAAAATTGCTAACGTTACAGGAATCATCAGTGTAACTGCTTTAGCCACTGACCGCTACCATTAATTTTATGGAAGCTGCTGCTAGTTGTTGTGAACTCATGAGCTAACTGGCTATCTCGCTCTTATTGTGCTGGATTAGCATTGGAAGCATTGGAACTGATGTGTCCAGGTGACAAGACCATTCTTAATTTATCAGACATTATTTCATGTCATTTCAATTCACAGCTATTTCAGTGGCATGACTAGCTTCCATCCTACCAGTCCTGAACAGAAACAAGCCAGCCACGCACATAAGCCAGGCTGGACCTGGCCTGTTTTTTTTTCTACGACTGAAAATGGGCCATGGTGGAGTTACAATAGTCCTCTAGTATAGAGAGGAAGTCAGCTGAGGAGGCAGAGAGACTGCCCGGAGCAAGTTAGTATCCTACAGTCGTCTCTGCTGTCATATCACATCCACTTTCATTTTTCTGTACACAACTAGGCTTATGGGCTTATCCTCTCCTCTTGTCTACTTCTCTTTATATCCATCTCACACCCAGACCTCACAGTAAAGATCAAAGAAAACATAACAAATAAGAATACCTACAAATGACTAACACTTACATCAGTCTATTACTATACTATGAGAGATCAAGTCCATCTATTCATGACCAGACATGTCTCTGATAGTCATTCATGGCCCAGTATCACCAAAGTCTGATGACCAGGGGCCTTCTCTGTTTGATGAGAAACATCTGTTAGTTGATCGCTGACATATGTTGATGTCTGTTGATTGATTTCAAGCTTTCAAGAGTTGTAGTTAAGAGTTCCAACAGAAGTCATTAAACTAGTGGTTATCCATGCTTTTAAAAGCCAACCATCTACTCTTATTTCAGCCTTTGCCCAATCTTTCCAAATTTTTTAATTTTTTTATTAAGATAGACCTGTATTCCATACAGAGCTGCTCCCCTGAAATTACAGAAGAGCACTTACTGGTGCTACAACATAATACATTTCTTCTGTAGAGCTGAACCACTACGGGCGAAAACAAACCAGATTTAGAACTAAAAGACCACAAATATCACTTTCACAATGAATCTCGCAATGTAGACCAGGATTTGTGCGTTTCACTAGTATGTGCAAGTCTAAAACAGCTTTTGCGTCCAGACTATCATGAAGTTAGCCTGACACTCAGACTGAATTGCCATTTTGTTTCACTTACATCATTCCGTTTCAAAGTGTTCCCATTGCAGCCGTTTTCCGTGATGGGCGTTGCCAAATGAGTCCTCAGCAATTAGTTAATCCCCTAATCACAATTCCGTCATCACATTTAGAGGAGGCTGATTGGACTGGTTGGAATTCCAACAGAGAAATCACTCTGGACGAGAGCAACACTAGACCCTGAATAGCATTTAGCAAAAATTAATGTGGGCGTGCGATTCAGGGGCTGGAGCCAGACTATAAGGAAGTAGCTGGTAAAATGGTAAATGGACTGCACTTATATAGAATATACTTATATTTTCCACCTTAGCGGCACTCAAAGCGCTTTACAATGGCCTCTCATTCACCCATTCACACACGCATTCACACACCAATGGCGGTAGCTGCCATGCAAGGTGCTAACCTGCTCATTGGGAGCAATTTGGGGTTAGGCGTCTTGCTCAAGGATACTTCGACATGTGGACAGTCCGAGCTAGGATTCGAACCACTGACCCTTCGATCATTGAACGACCCACTCTACCAACTGAGCTACAGCCGCCCCTGGTGTTAGGAATGCCAAGTACCGGTAATTACAATGTTTCTTGAAGACAGTCTTGAACTCAATTCTGATAACTCGGTAATGGAAGCAGGCTGTTATGAGTTTGAATGTGCAAATAGTTTTAAAACTGAAATGGTAATGTGGACAATAGGGTCTTAACAGTAAATGCAGTTATACAATTATCTGGTGATGTACACCATAGAACCGACAAACTTTTACTGAGGGTTCAGTCTCATATTCTCTCTCCAGACTCAAATATCACATTGAATCGCTGCGCTCCGCATACTACATAACAGAGTCTGTGCCACTTCGCCGCCCAAGCTGGTATCCTGAGGCCGTATCAACGGTTCAAAATTGAAAGAGTGACAGGTCGTAGCAGCGAATGAGAGACGCTCGCTCCAGTTAGATTGGTGGCGCATATCTATGGGTGGGAACGCCTGATCGCGAAAGTCGTTACTGATTGGTGTCGACTAATGCAAAAGCAATGAATTGCCAGGATTTGAGCAGCAGATTTTTGCATGAAGAGTCCCAGACCCATAGAGATCTGCAGCATGCAGTAACGTAGTTAGCGTAGCTTACGTAGTGCATCAGCGAAAGAACTGTCATGGGTCTGGCGTTGAGACCAAGTCTCATAGAACAAGGGCTTTGGGAAGCTGTTCCATGATGCTATGTAAGTGCCCTCTGACATGTGGTGGGGGCAGGGAACAGTTGTGGCCATTATCAGAGGTATTGGAGGTCACATAAAACAGTGCGGGTTGGATACTGTGGGACATCACACTGGAAACCACCTAGTAGCTCTAGCAAAAGTGCAGGTGGCGTGTCCGTCCGTAAGTCTGTCAGCAGAATTACGCAAAAACTACTAGATTATTGATTACCGATTATCATGAAATTTGGTGGACGGGTGTAGCATGGGTCAACTAACAACCAGTGTTGGGCAGTAACGCATTACTAGTAACGCGTTACAGTAACAATATTACTTTCCCCAGTAACGAGCGGTGTAACGAGATACTAATCAAATTTCAGTAATAATATTACAGTTACCCCCCAGAAAGCTCGCTACTTTTGTCGTAGACCTACTCTATTTATTTTCGTTTTACAAAGGGTGAAATAAAGTTTTGATTTAGGATGTGAAGAACGTTCCGTGCATGTCACGTCACCATTACCAAACAACGATAACATTCCGTGGCTGGAAATATGCACATTATTTTGATTTTGTGGAGCTGAAAGATGACAACAAGAATGTCGTCGTCAGATGTAAACTGATTCAGAAGAACATGAGGAGGAAGATGAAGTTGGATTCACTCACGTAGCAAACGCCCTGTAGACTGAAGGTGGTGGTGAGTTTTTTCTCCCCCCCCCTGGGTGCGTTAAGTAACTGAGCGCTCACGCTTAGAATGCTCACTGAGCGCTGAGCGCATTTTCAAAACACAACGTTCTGCTCATTCGGGGCGCAGATCAAGTTATATTATGTCAAAAACATTCACAGAAAATGGTTATGCAAAAAGCAGTAGTAGGTGCGTTATTCAATGTTTTGACATTTCTTATGTGAACAATGAAATAAGCTTGCGGTGAAGTAGTAGTAGGTTGGGTCTTTATTAAGCAGAATTGAATGTAGGCCTACTTTTGCCTAGTTGTTGCTGTAGGCCTACAGTTTTGATTTTTTTTGCTGCTGTCTTATGTTCTCATTTTCAGCTATTATGTTCTCACTTTCTGCTACCAAGTTATTTAAGAGGTTGTTGAAAAGATAGAAAACATATAACATGTCCAAAGCTCCATATTAAGGAGCATTAAACAGCATTGCTTATTCAATTGAATTGTATTTAGGCCTAATTGGTGCTGTAGGCCCTCAGTTTTGATTTGTGTTTGTCTTATGATCTCACTTTCAGCTTTAAGTTATTTAAAAGGTTGTTGAAAGATGTAAAGGATATAACATGTCCAAAGGTCCATATTAAGCAGGAGGACAAATAGCATTGCCTATTCAATTGAATTGTATGTAGGCCCTAATGTTTTGATTTGTCGTTTCACTTTCAGCTTTAAATAAATAACAGAAGGTGTTTAAAAGGTCGTGTCTCGTCATCTGAGATTCACACAGGGGTGTACTGGGAAAGTAATATATTGCATAAGTAACTAGTTACTTTTGTCTGGGAGTAATAAGTAAAGTAACGATATTACTTTTAAAAAGGGTAATGAGTAATAACTAATATATTACATTTTTTGAGTAACGAGCCCAACACTGCTAAAAACCCATTAAATTCTGGAGTGGATCAGAATCGCAGGGCGGAACCATGAGCCGCCCAAACATGGCCACGCCAGCCATTGAATGTGTGTGTGAATGGGTGAATGAGAGGCCATTGTAAAGCGCTTTGAGTGCTGCTAAGGTGGAAAAGCGCTATACAAGTGCAGTCCATTTACCATTTATTTGGCCAATTTTCTCTCAAAGTGACTTGATCTGTGGTTGCCAAATTGGGCGATCGTAAAAGCCGATCTTTTAAATCTATTCCAGCTGGTTAGCTTGACATAAAAGTATAAATGTGGATGCTACAAGTTAAATGTTAGAGTGGTGGGTCAATTCTATTCAGAACGTGAAATAGTGACAATGTCCAACATCCATTCCAATTGCGCAACTTTTCTCCGGGGATCTCTTTATGAAGCGTTTTTTCATACAGCCCAAATATCTCCAAAGCTGCTGCTGCTAATCACTCGTTAACAAAATTTCTGAATAGCTGTAATTTGGATATTTTTGGTGGTTTAAAATCAGGACACAGCACACTACCAGTTGCTCTTCAAGCAGTATAAAATGAAACTTATGTCTGGTAGCTTTCCTTCAGGAAATTTCAAACTAAAGGTCACAGAAAACAATTCTGTTTATTTTTTTTACACACCTTTGGTCCTCGAGATCTGTGTTTGGTTTCCATTCAAGAACCAACTTTTTTGTTCTCCTTTTCTAGCCCTATAACCACAAACTGAGCCTTTTGATTTAATTTTTGCTCAATAAAACATGTCTTTCTTTGTCTCAGAGGAAATCCAGCTAATTAGAGGAAAGGTGACAAAGGGGTTGTCCAGATTTTACATAACAGATTATATTAAATTGCAATCCATCAGGGATTACCCATGGACCTCCACTCAACACAATCACCTGACTGAGTTTAACATGAACAGTCTTTAACCTGCTCTTCAACTCTGGACTTCCCAAAGACACGAGGTTCAGTTCTAGCATATCCTTCATTAAAGCATATTATCTGGTTAGGCTATAATTGTGAGCTCAAGTGTTCACAAGACACAAACTGCAGATTTAAAATGGGAACCGCTATCATCACAGACTGTACCATCATATAAGGGTATCCGGCTTGTAGTGGCCGGCTGATGTCTCTTAGGAATCCAGCCAGCACTGCGCTTCAAACTGGTCTTCATAAATTCATCCCAGAAATGTCAATCCTCTCTGGCCTTTCCTGTTTTTTCATGGCTGATGGCAAATATTGTTGAATTTCTACCCTATGGTACGGTGGTAGTGAGGGGAAACGGTACAATTAAACTTTATTAGCATTCCATGACTACACATGCCAAATGAGTTTGATCATGCTGCCAATTCTTTCAGTAGGAAAGGGAAAAAAAGCAAAACCTGTGTCCAAAAATATGATTATTTCCTAAAAATTTAGACTTTTGTATATGAAGTGCAATTCAGTTGAAAAATCTCTTTCTTGCCAACCCTAACCAGCCTTCTCCTGGGCTTTAATTCTGCTAATATTTTTCTGTAGGTCTCCCCTGATAACATACTATAAACAGTTTGTAAAGTAGAAGACACATGGAAGGGCCAAAATTAAGTGACCTGTATCAGGACCTGACACAAAGATGACATGGCCCAGTGGTCAGAGCATCCCACCAGTGGCCGAAACCGAAAGGTGGGAACGGACCTGGAGGGCTGATGGGTGAGTATCCATCAATACTCCTGCCCGCTGTGCCCTTGAGCAAGGCACTGAACCCCAAAAGTAGCTCATAACATCCAGGGGTGCGGCTCTTGCTGGCTGTGCTTGACTAAACTAATGTAGTATGCAATGTCAAGGATGCCATGGGTGGGGGGTTGAGATTGAAGGGCAGAAGACAGTTGTTGTTCTAACACAGTTATATAGTACTGTATTGTCTTGCTAACATTGTTCTTTAATCGCTAGGTGTACATGAGCATAAATAAACCATATTTAATTTACCTGAATACCAGTCTGCACCGCCATCACTGCAATCAGAGGAACTTCACCTCTTCATTCTGCAAAAGAGTGAAGATATTATTGTAATACAGTACTGCTTGCTTATAGCGGCATGATCATAATGTAGAATCTGTACACTCAGCGTACAGTATCTTATACCGATATAGAAATACTAAATGTAACAATTTAATGTACAGCTAATCTTCAGCAGTGTGCTTGGGTTACAGTTGCTTAATTCAGCTATACTGGTTAACCCTCTCCTTGAAGGGGTAGGCCTATTCACTGTTTAAGTCGAGATCTTTGGACTCATATCATCCTTTCTTGTGCAAACAAAGACAGCTCATCAGGGGTATGCTAGTTAACAACATCTGCACCTGACCAACATCTCACCATATGGTGAGATGATTAAAGACTTGAGGGCTGTGAAACAGCTGGCAGCACAAACTTAGTGTCAGTGTAAATTGTCAATTAAATTTAAAAGGGATTCCTATAATAAGTAATGGCACAAATTTCTACTGCTGCAAAAAAACAAAAAACAAAAAACAGACCGACAAAGTTGAATTGTATTGTAACGTTTGGCACAATAGCCATTAGCAGA
Organism: Borostomias antarcticus; assembly: GCF_949987555.1. Classification (NCBI taxonomy): domain Eukaryota; kingdom Metazoa; phylum Chordata; class Actinopteri; order Stomiiformes; family Stomiidae; genus Borostomias; species Borostomias antarcticus. The sequence continues at coordinate 11,579,581 of NC_140246.1, forward strand.
ATGTAATCTTTTTTATCCCCTCTGCACTGCTGTGATTGGTGATGTTTATGACAAGCATAGAGCATAGCCCGTCCGAGTACTGGATTGCGTGAAATGCATGATATGCTACCGATTACTACCTTTAAGAAAGACTCTTATTAAATAGGCTATGGCTCAGTAGACAGATGTAATGACTTGGCATGTACAGCCAGTTCAGTGTGTGTAGAAATATATGTGCTGAGGACAATCAAAACCACACACCTCATGTTATTTGAGGAGACTTTCTCACGAGAAACAGTCTGAGAGCACTACCAGTGTCTTCCAAACAGGATATACGGGATTACCCCACGAGTGTGTGTGAGGAAGAGACAATAGCAAGCTGCCTCCTGAAGACCAGCATAAAGGGTTCTGACAGAGACAGTTTAGACAACACAGTTAAGGCACAACCCCCCTCCCTTCCAAATCTGTATCCAGGCACTTGAGCAGCAACGGAAATCTATACACATCTTCGCTGTAAACGCTTTCATCCTGGCAAAGGACAGCATGACAGTGTATGAGAAGACTTACCTCAGGACAGGACAACAAACTATTTCTGTATGAAGGAGACTGTATAAACTCCAGTTTGCGTGTAATCCTCCACTCTTTACTACGTCCCCACCCTGTGACGAACCACCAGCGCTCATCAACCATGCACAGTCCCAATTCGCTGGTCTTGGACTTCAGTGTATGCGTGCTGTGAGTGAGTCAGCCAGCAAGCAAAAATGACAAGAGGGAGGAGAGAAAGAGAGAAAAGAACGGAGAGGGAGGAGGGGTTGGTGTGCAAGCTGAGAGCCTTGACTAATGAAGTGGCTCCGCTCTAACCCCACCGCCTCCAAAACCTGCTGTGGCCGAACCCCCTCACAAAGCACCCATTGTTACACACACACACACACACGTGCGCTTGCATACACACACGCATGCGCGCCCACAGACACACACACAAGCTCCCCACCAGGGGAGTGCAGCAGAAATATGAGGCTGGGGGCAGGGGAACAAGGCACTTCCTCTTTACAGACTCTTCTGTCCCATCACCCTCTGTCTTCTCCTTGAAAACACTGGGATGTTTAGGGTGAAAGAATGGAATGTAAGATGAAGGAACTTATTACAATCTTAAGGAATGCTCTTGTAACAGGTTTCACTACGTTACTCAGTACTGCTTCCACCCTCACTTCCCTCTCACTGGGTTTGAGAGGCAAGTAGTGTTGGAGGAAGGAAAAGATAGTTTGATAGATGGACTGTGGACAAGATGGAGGTAATCGTTATAATGCCCATTCCTTAAAACAATGAAACTTAGGCTACTTGAAATTAAGCTGGAAAATACTTTCTGAAATGTAATCATTACAATGGTTGTGACAGTTGTTATTTCTTGATCACAGTTGTCATCCATAATCATCTATGTCCTGTTATACGGTTCATGCCGGTTCTAAACACACCTCCCTGAAAGTAACGCCTAGCCAGCTGCCACTGTGTTTTCAACAAATGAGTGAGTGTAGCCAATTTTACATTCTTAAAATAATAATAGGCCAAGCATGGACCAAAGTTAAATCTTGGCCAACAGTGTTTGCCAATGATGCTTATCTTATGGGGGAAGCCTGCAGATTCCCTGTCAGTCTGCCAACCAGGCAAGCACCCTGACAATAACATTTCCTCCAATGAGTTAAATTACTTTTGTGAAAGGACGGTGTAGAGGGAGAAACATAATTCTTGAATTTAGGGTGAGGGTGGAGGCAGAGTACTGGAGAACAGAAGGTCGCAGCCAGAGCACAAAGGGAAGCACTAAAACGTCCCGTTTCTATCTGGTGCCCTCATAAGCATGCTGAGAGAATGATTCCTTATGCGGACAAGAAGTCCACATGTACATGACATCAAATGCCAAGCAGTGGGAGGATGAGAGAAATGAAACAAAGAAAAAGGCAAAACCAGATGCTTCATGCCTTGGGTTGTGAATTAGAAGGGGCTGTGGAAAGGGCAGAGCTTGACACAGTGACATGGTGCTGCCACGCAAATTCTTTGGCGGTCGCTGGGACAATGCTGTTTTTCTCTCTGTACTCATCCCTCCTTCACACCATCTTCCTGTTTCTCTCAGGGAGCAGACAAGCAACTTTGAGATTTCCTGGAACTGCAGACCTATTCCTAATATGATGTGCAAGATGGTTTTTGAATATTATACTGTTCTTATGACCAAATATTCTAAATAATCCGTAATTCCTCGGCTCCTAAATTAAGATTGGTTTATTGTTGAGTGTGTAAGGATAAATAAGCCTTCTTGGAGGAACACTGGTTTTGGCAAATCCCAGAAGCACAGTTGGGGTTAGTACTCAGACTTCAATCTATCTCTTGGTTTCTTAAAAAGACATATCATAAATTCACCAATGCTTACAACATGGTTTCAGGCCATCGAACAGTATATGTCCCAGATGAAATATTCTGATCAGAGTGAAAAACTAAGGGTAAGCAGGGCAAAATTCTGTTGTGGGGACCCGCCTAGTGCGAGTACTGCAGGCATAGAGCATGATATATGGCTGTTCAGTAACTCAAAATGATGCATTAATGTCATACATTGGGTAATCGACAGATGGTCAAATTAATTATAATATCTGCCTTCACCAACAACTAAAGATGTTGAAGCTCGCTTTGTGAATTAATGAGAGGTTAATGTTTGGAGGGGCTTTAGGCAAGCCCTCCATGGAGCATAGAAGATAAAGGGTTATGCGCGCATGTGTGTGAGAGAGGGGATGGGGTTCTTAACACAGGTCATCTCTCCAATGAATCTGAGTAATCATTTAAGAGGATCAGGGGCTATTCCAGACGGACAATTCCTCCTCCATACTCCCTCAAAACCATCACAACTAGAGATCGACCGATATGCATTTTTTAGGGCCGATACCGATACCGATAATTGGCAAATTGAGGTGGCCGATAGCCGATATTTAAGGCCGATATTTAATATCACCAATTCACTTTTTTTTTTCTTTTACAAAATGACAAGGAGCGATGAAAATAAAATAAAATATTTTATTTTGGTCTTCACCTGGGCACACATTTAACAGCTCTCATATACTGTATTACAAATGAATTAAAAATAAATAGGCAACTCGAGTGGATCACTTTAATGGTCAATCACTGACTCTCGTAGGTACCGCTCTAGCTGCTCTTCCAGGCTGGCCCTGACACTAACCACTGCTGACCTGACGCCAAGCAAGGCATCATACATGTGGTCAATGAGGTCACTCTTGATGACATAGTCTAAAAAAATATATAAGAAAAAAAGACAAAAACACACAGGTTAATATCCAATTAAACTCCAGTCAAGTCACCACGTTTCAAGACATTTTTCCTGCCCGTTTAATTTAGTATTGAGCCTATTGCAGACACCTAAAAGAAAATAAAGACAATAGACCATTTTACTGTTGGTAAACAATTTAGTGTGCGCATTTTGGCAACAAAAGAATGAACTCATTACAGCGATATGTAGGCAATTTCGAAACGGGATAATGACGTTCCATAGAAAAAGGTCTATATGAAACTACAGCAAACCACAACAATGTAGGCTATTTCTCCAGTGGGAGCAGACTACAGAATTGTCCCTTTGACTGATTTTCAATGTTTTACTTTTCAACACAGCTGAATGTTTCATGACAGAATTGTAACATACTGCACACTTAGACAACAGTATATTAGAGTTGTCTGTTGAATTGAGCGATGCGTTTCGCTCGCTTCGTCATGCTCTCCTTTCGCATGTTGCTTCGATGAGTCTATAGAAGCAACATGCGAAACGCATCGCACAATTAAACAGGCCCTCCTCAAATATAGACTATGTTGTCTAAGTGTGCGGTATGTAACAATTTTCTTATGACTAGCTCTGGCTTTATACCTGCACCTTTGATATAGCCTACGCTGTGCACAGACACCCTCTTTTTAACAGCTGAATGTATGTAGCTCATTTGTTTTCATTTGCATTCATCGGTGCTAATTAATAAACTATTTGACAACGGGAAGAGCAGAGTTGCATCCGACATCATATCGTTTTAGGCAACAAGTTGTGCGTAATAGCCTACAAGTGAATGAGCTCATCCAGCTCAATGGGATACGACCGCGTATCAGCAAGTGCCTCTCCGGAGAGGGAGATGGCAGAACAGCATGGGAGATTTCGCTGGTGCCAGTTATCGTTTTTGTTGTGGCGCAGAGTTACATTAATGTACATTAGGCCTACACCTTCATAAGAGTTCAATTGATTTAACAGTTAATTCCGAACGTCCTTCTCCCCTCACTGCATCCGACATCATATCGTTTTAGGCAACAAGTTGTGCGTAATAGCCTACAAGTGAATGAGCTGATCCAGCTCAATGGGATACGACCGCGTATCAGCAAGTGCCGTAGGTGCCTCTCCGGAGAGGGAGATGGCAGAACAGCATGGGAGATTTCGCTGGTGCCATATCGTTTTTGTTGTGGCGCAGAGTTACATTAATGTACATTAGGCCTACACCTTCATAAGAGTAAAATTGATTTAACAGTTAATTCCGAACGTCCTTCCTCCCCTCACATCCATGCCTCTCAATGCGCTTCCGCTTTCCTATATGTCTAGAAGTGCATAGTTTTGCCTTGATTCAAATAGTCTTAAAATTCGATGTATATTACATCTTTATCAGACTGAATTAAATGTTTTTTTTAAGATCCGTCTCCCCTCTTTACAATGCGCTTTCATTGTCCACAAGTGGAAAGAAAGTCTAGACGTTGAGCTAGCCCGCTGAACCTGTCAGTTTAACCGCTCCATAAAATCTCCCGAGCTGAGCTGGTGTAATTCCTCCGGTGGGCTACTTACTGACCCATGTTAAGTTAGCTAGCAGACCATTTCCTAATAAGGTGTAAAATGGCTGAGTGACTTTGATTTGAACTACAAGGATGGGAGAGCCAATTGGTGACGTTAGCTAGCTATCAGTCAGACTCAAGCCAAGGGAAAGTTCTAGCAACTAGCATAGCCTAGCTTGTTAAGGCTAGCTAACGTTAGTTGCATTACTTCCACGTTATTGGAGGCTGCCTATTATGAAAATCAATTTAACATGACAAAACTATTATTTTTCGGTGATTGTGTGACTTACCGTTGGAAATAATGCAGTCTCCGAGTAGGCTGGTAGCCTAGGAGACCCTCCGCGTTCCTCGGCGATGTGCACGGCACGCTTCTTGCTCACCAACATTATATGGCTCTTTCGTAGTGACGCAATATCGGCCTTATAAAGCCGATAGCCGATATGACGCCAAAACGTGAATATCGGCCGTAATTATCGGCCGAGCCGATTATTGGTCGATCTCTAATCACAACACACAGATGGCAAATGTGTGGGGCCTGAGGGGATGACAGTTTGTACCAGAAGCCTATGTGGAAGGGCACATAATGTAAAGCCAAAGGTGTAAAGTTAAGCCTAAATGACCCTCGTTGGCACAAGAAATTATTAGCCGGGACAATTTATTTGTTTACAAAAAGCATTGAGCAAGTTTATCTCCAGCAGTGAGTGTGAGAATGAAATGGGCAGCCACCTCAATAGAGATCTGCTCAACCAACTCCCCCCCCCCCCCCCCCCCCCAAGTATAGCTGCACCTCAATTAAACGGTCTGTTGAGACATTTATGTCTGGACTTATTTTGCCTGTCAACTAAACCTTTAATTTGATGCCAGAATCTCTGTTCTTACAGATATTATGTCACCCTTGAAGCAAGTACACTGAACAGAAATAGGGTAAGCTAGCTTATTGTTGTGCTTGCTTGGTGCAAGTATAAATAATAAGAGCAATAAAATAAGCAAATAAAAGAACAGACATTCACATGGACAATTACTCTTGTGCTTACTCTAGTGCTGCATTTATAAGTAGGTAGACTGTCCCATCAAGCAGGATTAAGCTTCACTCTGACATCTTTTGGGCTCAACCCATTCGTCCTTTGGGTATGTCTTGGTAAAGCCCCTCTTAGTGGCTTGTGAGGGGAGCCACCTGTCAATCCAATATCAATTTGTCAACGCTAAGCCAAACTACACACCAATGGTACTGTACATTAGGCTAGGACATTAGGTCGTTCTCCTGGTAAAATTCAGGGACACAGAGGTCACGAAGTAAGTCTTGAAGTATCACTGGCTGAAGTGTACGCATATCTGAACCTAATGGCATTCACATATCTGAACTTAATGGCCCATTTAAACCTGATGGGGTGGTAGTCTGTACTCTGTAAAAGGCTGATGCGGAGGACTTCAGAATTTATGCATTTTAGGCTAACTCATAAAATTAAAGCCTCATCATTAGAACTGCAGAGGGGTGTCTGGAATGCTTACCATTGCTTTGCATCCTAATTCACTTAGACATGGACAATCTAGAACACAAGCAAAAAAGCAACAGGAGTCCCTGAATGTTGATCAACGAAAATCGTCTGTCTAAGTCTAGTGTGAAAGGCTCTAAAGATGTGAGGCAAATTATAGATAAATGCTCATGAAATATCCCCTGCTTCCTGACTGTTCCCCTGCTTATCTGTCTCTACCCTCCTCGCTGAATCCACCATGTCTTTAAGCTGTGCCCTAAATAAATGAGGGGTAATCCAAGATTCTATTCTGATCTCCATTGTGTCCATACCATGTAGCCCATATGGACTGGTGTGGGGTCACTAAGCTGGAGTTGTGTGGGGTCACACATCTACAGACAATATTATTTCGCTACTCACTGAAGTGAAGACATTTTTCGAAAGATGAAAGCCTTTTCTCCGAGGTGGCTAGTTGTAGCCCCCACTTTTTATCTAAAAAGCACCTTTTGCACCGAAATAGCACACATCCACCGATGTCCACTACCCTGGCTTCGCAAGCCTGATCATGTAATCTCTCTCCAAGATCTAGAAACAGCATGTGAGATCACATAAGGGTCACGATGCCAGACTAGTGGATACCACAATAGCTGAGTGGATATGGTACATATGTGCTAAGTGCAAAATGTTGTTATATGAACGGTGGGGGGTTTCAGCTGTAGCCACCTTGGAGAAAAGGTTTTCAATTTTTGAAAAATGCCACCAGACTGATTGTTTTTCACTGCCATAGTTTTCTTGTTTGGAAATACATGGAAGTGAATGAGCCACAGTTGGCTGTCAGCTGCATTCACTTCCATGTATTTCCAAACGCGAAAACAACGGCAGTGAAAAACAGACTGGTAATGATGAGTTTGTAACCCCGATAATGTATTCAGCCTGTTATATTGACTATTTTGGTTCCTTGGTGTTTTTATAGTGAACCTTTAACATTGGAGTCAACGGGCACTTCCGCATCCGTACCACCAATTACATCAGACTGACCAATATGGCAGCTGAAGTGAATAAAGTGAATTATTACTGCCTCAAAACAGTAGTTCCATTGCGCAACCGTCTGTTGATTACAATACGGTTTCTCCTCAGTAAAAATTGAAACATTCAATGTCAATTTTGAGTTGTTCTATCCGCCCTGTAGCCTATCACTCTGGTTTATCGTCACCACTTTTGCAACTCGCAGTTGCACAGTAAAGGTAGGCTACACTTCGTTCATAGCTAGCTAGGTTGGTCAGGAGTAGCTATTAGGCTAGTTTTAGTTGCTAGGCCTCATTGTTCGTCGTTTTGAAACTCCTTAGCAACTTATAGTTTTAGGAGCTACCTTTCTTCACTAAAATATTAAGGTACTGAAATAGTAGGTATTTTCTCAAATGTTTCCCGATGATGTAACCTGTTAAGTAAAAGCAATAACTCACGAGGGTTGTGGTGTATGGCCAATTTACCACAGGTTGTGCTGCGATCATGCCGTTGACCAGCATAACCCGTGGTATATTGGCCATATACCACAACTCTCGCATGAGTTATTGCTTCAGTATACCTACCTGGACCAGGGATAGTGTAAACCTTCCTGGCAATAAAACAATAATTCAGACTTCTGTAATTATGCCTGGAGTAGGCTAATGTCTCGGTAGGCTAACCGACTGTCTCCGAGTGCCATTCTGTCGGAAGCACCTGCACAACCTAGTAGTGGTGGGAGGGGTTAACCGGATTAGAGAGCTTTCAAATGCCTTACCGGTTACTAAAAATAACTAAACTGCATTTGTTTTATTGCAATTTAAATCATGTACAATAAAAAATGTATTTGAAATCGAGAGTTTAACATGTTTTTGAATGATTTTTGAAGGTGCCCACCCACATCCATTGTATGACCTAAACGGTGGTAGAGCAATTATCAGACTTATCAGACTTTCTCAAAAGTGCTAGTTTTGTCAACATTTTGATCTTAACCATTGTTCATAAGTAACCTTAAAACAGGGCTAAACATGCATTTTCCCTTTACTACTCCTTTAAGACCTTTGTGATCAAAAGTTATCAAAAAAATTGAGTTTTCACCAAACACTTGCCGTGGCGCCCCACAAAATTTTGACATTTTGCCTCATAACTCCTCCATACTAGGGTTGCAAAGGGGCGAAAAATTTCCAGAAATTTTCCATGGGAAGTTAAGCTCGGACATTTAGGATTTTGACCTTTTTTTGTAGCCTATAACAGTTTTTTTCCCAACATTTAAAAAACAAAAAAAAACAAACTTATTTTAGGATTTTATCCCGTTTTCATCCAATTTGGTAGCCAATTGACCCTTACCTAGTGTCCAGTTACTACTACAACAGTAACTGTTGAGGATTCGTCACACAACCAGGCCAGTCGGCAATGTCAAAGGGAGAGACAACTCCTTGACTATCTCAGCTCGCAACTGTAATTCTGACACCAGGCAGAGTTACCGTTATGTGACGAACTCTAAAGCCAAGATTAAACTAACCATGCCCGGGGAGCGGTGGACCAATAGGCCGCTCCCTCTGGGATCTGACCATACTCGGATCTGGTGAGACCAGCGGTTCCCGGTGGGCAGCTGCACCGGCACACAATGCATTAGACCGCTACACCACCGCAGACCCCCATAACAGGGAACTTAAATGTAGCCTAGTTGGGGAAAAAACATAAAATGCAATTCTAGATCTTGCAGCATGATTTAATGATTTAATGAATTTTCATGATTTAATGAAAATTCAGTTGAGTTTCATCCCTGTACTATGCATTCATCCATCACATGTGCAGTCTATTCTTCCATCCAATGCACAGCTGATTCCCATCATCCTGCACACTAAGAGGGCTGTAGAATCCATTAAAGTTCTACTCACAAATAGATTTAAAAGCAAAAAATGTAATTTAGAAATGTTTTATTAGAAATGTTTGCCTGCATGGCCTGCTTATAACAAAACAAAATGCCATAAGCAGCAGTCATAAGTATTTATGTCTGTTTATGACAAGGTAGATACAGTTGGTATAAATAACCCCAAAATTCCTGTTTATTCCCGTTAATTACCATAAATTCCTGTTAATCCCCATGGAAAGTTTCCAACTTTGAATATTCCCAGAATTTTGCAACCCTATTCCATACATTATCCAATTTGTCCGATATTTCTCACGCTTCATGAAGGTTCTGTCCTGAACACATCTATGTGTCAGTATTGCGTCATACTTATAGCACCACCTATTGGTGAAACAGGAAGTCCTCAAAACTCCTACATTATCCAATTTGCACCAAATTGCCGACGGTTCATGAAGGTTGCATTCTGAACACATCTATGCGTCGGTATTGAGTCACACTTACAGCAACACCTACTGGTGAAACAGGAAGTACTCATAACTCCTACATACGTTATCCGATTTACTCCAAATTGCTCATGCTTTATGAAGGTTACATCTTGAACACATCTATAAGTCAGTATTGTGTCATACCTACAGCGCCACCTCCTGGTGAAACAGGAAGTCCTCATAACTCCTACATACGTTATCTGATTTACTCCAAATTACTCAGGGTTGATGAAGGTCGCATCCTGAACACATCTGTGCGTCAGCATTGAGTCATACTTATAGCGCCACCTACTGCTTACAGGAAGTCCTCATAACTCCTACATTATCCGATTTACACCAAATTGCTCACGCTTGATGAAGGTCGCATACTGAACACATCTGTGTGTCAGCATTGAGTCATAGCGCCACCTACTGCTTACAGGAAGTCCTCATAACTCCTACACAAATTATCCAATTTACCCCAAATTGCTCACACTTGATTAAAGTCTCGTCCTGAACACATCTGTAGGTCAGTATTTGAGTCATACTTATAGCGCCGCCTACAGATCAAGCAGGAAGTCATCATAACTCCTACATACATTGTCCGATTTACACATTTCTCACGCTTCATCAAGGTACCGTCCTGAACACATCTATGCGTCGGTATTGAGTCCCGCTTAGAGCGCCACCTACTGGTGACAGGAAGTTTCCCTCAGTACTGAACACCGAAATAGCACACCCTTTAACGGCGCCGCTGCCCGACACGCGTGGGGTGCGAGGGCCCGCTCACTGAGTTGCTTGTTGTAGTAGTAACAGTAGGCCTAACACACAGACAGCAGAAGGGGAGAAGTCTGAACCTCCCGGCCTCAAATCAGTGGCACCCGTCGCCACTGCTCCCACCTACTAATGACGGTTATCTCCAAAACCTACATCCAGTGATTCAGACTAGCCTACTCTAACCCAAATATGCATATATGGATACAATGCTTGAAATGAATGGTTAATAGATGGTGGCTGTAAGAAGAGGTGCCCCGCTATTCTTACGGCGGCGCGCAACTACATTGAGTCAATAGCCTACAAAAAGACGCTATAGGCTAATCATAGTCGCTACCTTTTTTGAGTGACTAGGCCTCATAATAATGCATAATATTTACATTTGCTATTCAAAACACTCGCGCTCACCATTTGAATGTTCTTTCAGGTGGCAATGTTATCCGTCTGGGGAGCTCTCATTCTCAGCTAAAGGAAACTATGAGCATGTTGAAATAATTTTCAAGCACAACACACGATTTTTCAGGACATTTCCTCTCATTTTCCATGCATTTTCTATGACTGGAAATTTGTCCTCTTTTCCACGTTTTCCAGGAAGCGTGGGAACATGCTTAAACGCAGGCCTATAGGCTATATTGTAGCCTATGAGCTAGCTGTTACTTTTCCCCACATGATTTTAAACAGCGATGTTAAAACTTTGACTGGTTCGCAGTTTCCTCTAATCAACTATCTGAGCACGAGTAGCAAGGTTACCAAAAGTGTTATTTAGCGAGTTATTTTCGAAAAGTTTTTGTTTAACCCTCCAAAGAGCGTCAGCTTTAATCCGACAGTGTAGCATACTCCACAGTCATGACATGCATCATCGTATAGAGAAAACTACTTAGGCTAACGTTCTAGTAAGTAAGTAAGTAAGCTTTATTTATATAGCGCTCTTCACAGCACGGATGCACAGCATGCTTCTACAGTTCATGGAACATATTTTAAACGTTGCTTAACTTACCAGCATTGGCCTGAATCGAGGTCTTTGCAAATATCCCGTAAACACAATTTCAAGTTTTACAAGAGTTACGACCTTATCCGCTAGATGTCAAGCAGTAACCTAGGCTACTCATAATTTCCAAACGTGTTATTCTTTGAACTCCACTGCCCTAACGCCATCCGAAACACGATGTCGAGCGAGCAGCACCGTTTGAAACAGCCAACCAAAGTCAACTTAATTCTCCCAATGGACTAGGGGCGTGTCACGCATGGAGTCACGGATCCGCGGGAGGAGCAGGTGGGCGGATACCTGATGGGGAGTCTGTAGGCTACTCTGTAAAAGGCTGACGCGGAGGACTTCATAATTTTCTGGTTCTATTAATAGGCTACATCCATGGCGGATACAGACGCACATTGTCAATAGTTCACTATCACTAAATATCAAAATCTTCAATGATTCTAAATAGAATATTTATTAACATTAAGTAGATTTAAAAGTTTAAATTACAGTAGGATAAGTTATTTGCTGATCTAGTCTCGCAAACCCAGCCAGTAGGCTACTGCTGATCCCATTTTATCATTAATATGACAAAAGCAAAAAATATATAACCACAAGCAGTAACGGAACGGGGTCCTACAGACATGCCCCCATAACTATAGGCCTAATCAGGAGACTGACAGATTGATAGACAGGAGGACAGCGTAACAGACAAAGGGTAGACTGACAGATTGACCAAAAATTTGGAGTGAGATTTTTTCACTTAGTCACAAGCACTCTTCAGAGCTGGTGGACATCCACTGGTGCGAGGTGACATCAGGCTGAGCGATGCGGATGCAGAAAGAGTCAGAGCGAATACTCGAGATAGGAGAATGTCACGTTTTGTAGGCCTACTTCTGTTGTGTTGTGTGTTTTCTGTTCTGTTTTTTTGTCGTCTCCCCCAGGATTGGTTCCCTGCCCCTGTCAATCATCTTTTGCGGTCCGGTCCATCATCCATCCAACTGGTTCCCGCGTGTTTCGTCCTCCAATGGCGTCGTTCTACCTGATTGTCTGTTGCCCTACCAGAGGGGCGTGCGTGTTATTTAAACCTTCCCGCTACCCCTCTTGGTTAGGTATAGTGTCATTCTTTGAACATTCATTCTTTACATTCAGAACACGTTATTGTTGTATGTTGGTTTACTGTGTTGTGTTTAGTTTGATCACTAGTCCTGCTGTATTGTGTTTGTTTTCATACCTGTTCACAACTCGTAGCCTAGCCCCCCCTCCTGATTATTATTTTGGTCCCATCTGTTTTGGCGTCCTCCCCTTAGTTTTTCCGAGGTTTGCCTTAATTGCCTCTATAGCCTACACATTTTGGGTTTGTTTGTCACTATTCTAGGCTACTATACTATGCCTACTGCCTACTAGGCTATTGGGGGCAATAAGCACTGTGGCTGATTAGTTGCAAGATCGACATTTGATCGACATGAAGCAATCCCATTCTCCTGCTTTAACATTATACGTCTTGTATTCTACATTTGAACTGTTCTCCTGTGTTAGACGGCATTATCCACGACGACCATCATCATCATCAAGACACCAAATAGCCTAATAACAAAACAAAAAAAAGGGTGGTAATTTTGAGGTTCACGTTAGTTTTACTATACCTTTTACTATTTAACAATTTAAATGTTTCTTGGATTTGGCCTATTTCTTTGGTAAATGGACTACACTTATATAGCGCTTTTCCACCTTAGCGGCACTCAAAGCGCTTTACAATGGCCTCTCATCCACCCATTCACACACCAATGGCGGTAGCTGCCATGCAAGGTGCTAACCTGCTCATTGGGAGCAATTTTGGAGTTAGGTGTCTTGCTCAAGGACACTTCGACATGTGAACAGTCGGAGCTGGGATTTGAACCACTGACCCTTCAATCATTGAACGACCCACTCTACCAACTGAGCTGCAGCCGCCCCTTTGCAACTTGTTTCCCCTGGGGGATGAGGAACCCAGGGTATGTGACCCTGATGTAGTGATTACACCCTGATGTAGTGATTACACATCGTTTACCCTCGCTGCTGAAAAAAATCCTAGAGGAAACACTGAGCTGTAGTCGGTTGTGTGGCCTAAAACTGAAGAATTAATTTACAGTGCAAATGGTAACATAGTGACACTTATGCCACCTAGTGGTCTAAATCAAAATCAATTAGAAGATGAAACTAATGGCACCACCAGTGTGGTGATTTAGTTTCATAATTATTTAATGGTTACAGGGCAGAATGCACTGTAAAATATGATAGATTACTAAAGATGTGTATCTTGCAGATGTATGCAGATGCAGAGAAGCTCGTCCACTCCTTTGTCTCCTCCAGGCTGGACTATTGCAATGCACTCCTCATCGGGATCCCTAGTGGCCTACAGAAACTCCAGTACATCCAGAACAGCGCTGCTAGGATCCTGATGAGGGTGTGCAAATATGACCACATCACCCCCATCCTAAAGTCACTCCACTGGCTCCCCATCTCAATCAGAGTTGAATTCAAGGGTTCCCTACTCACCCACCAGTGCATATACGGAAATGCCCCCCCCTACCTCAAGGAACTCCTCACCCCTCAGACCGCCTCACGCACCCTCCGCTCCTCCACTGGCAACCTCCTCAAACCCCCTTGGTTCAAGCTTAACACCATGGGGATGCGAGCCTTCGGCACTGCTGCTCCCAGGCTGTGGAACGCCCTCCCCGACCACCTCAGTCTGTGGGTACTTCCAAGAAAGACCTTAAAACCCACCTCTTCACAAAAGCTTTCTGTTGACCGTTCTCCCATGTCATCTTCATATTGTATGTGCCATGTAATGCTTGCGTCATGTTTTTATTATTATTATTGTATATTTTTATTATTGTATTACCTATTATTGTACTAATGTGTTGGATGTGACTTGGCTGTGGATGTGGAGCCTGGTTTTATAGCACTTTGAGATTTCTCGGAATGCAAAACGCACTACAAATAAAATGTATTATTATTATTATCTTCAGTACTAGGAGCCATCCTGACATTCTAACTTGGTGGTTGCCAATAAATCTCTCATCTTTTGTACCATGCTAATGTTCTCCCATCAGGCCCTCAATTGAACCATTTTTTTTCTAGATCACCCTTAGCCTTACATCCTTAGTCAGGTCCCTTCCCCTCAAATAATATAGTGAGGAAAAGTAGATAGATCTTTATAATCTGTCTTTACAGGATTGATTATTAAACTCAAATGGACACTCAATGTCTCCAGTCAAATGTTTCACCCATTGCGCAGTCGCAGCTAGTGCCTACTTTCTGAACTGTTGGAAAATCTCCTTGTGGTTAAATGGGACCATAACACTGTACCGTATGTATGGGGAATCTACATACCTTACATACAAATTCAAAATCATGCTAATAACTATTGTGCACTGGTTGAGTTTGTGCAAATTATTATGCTTAATGAGACACTTTTGCTCCAGAAACATCCTCCAGTGCCTGGCAATAACAAAGGGGGTGAATACGAATTCAACCTGGCTTAAAAACTCTCAGTAAAAAATGTAGTAGTTTGTGTGGATAAGGGCTAGCCTAAATTAAATGCATTTCAGTTTGCAACACAACCAAAGTGTAACAAATCTAGGTGAATAGCCTGGCTGTAGAAACAGGCTCTCACTACTCACTATGCACCTCAAGTTTGTGTTTTGGCAGGTTAATAGTGCAAGTGTATCTGACATTATCTGACAAAAAGTATATTTTTTTTTTTTTTTACAAGTGCGCTTGCCACCAGAGGGAGGTAGTTTCCAAATTGGGAATCTCCTGGGGCCCTATATTGAATTCTCACAGAGGAAGTTATTTGTGATTTGCACCCCACTGAAACTTTTTTTTTGTGTCTGAGGCGAGCATGGACCATTCCACCATTGTACCATATGCTCGCTCTGTCACACTGAATTAAGTCCAGAATATCACATTTTAACTGACCATGTAGCCTACTGTAGGTTTTGATAGGTGCTTCAAGGCACACATACAATTTTGAGGTCCAATCAGCAAGGATGGTACATTACAATATTACAACTGTGTAGGCTACAGTAAATTGAAGTATACAGTTATAGCCATACCAAATGGAATACTTGATTCAATTAATTATATAAGATACAGGTATACCATGAACAATGAAATGTGTCAATGTCTCTAAATTAACAAAGTATCGAGTTCATAAAATTTTATCTCACTCCCACTGCTGAGTAGATCCACTAAACAGGGGTTAGAACTTGTGCACTTAAAACATTTTGAAGTCTAAAAACATACAACATTAGATGCCAACATCAAAACATAATTTGGGTATTGGTTAGTTGAAGCCATTATTAAAAAAATAATGCCTAAACTCTTGTCAGTAGGATTATCTATCAGTGTCCTGTGAGAGCATTTGATTTTGGATTGCATCACCAACCACCACCACCACAAATAACAGGTATGCCTACATCTCAATTATGCATTCTCTCTCTGCACTCTTGTGGCAGTTGTTGCATCAATCTGAATTATATTTCATGTAATGTAGGCTATGCCTACTCTTATATCTTCAGCATGGCAACTTCAAAAATGAGGTGGTCTTTCCTATTCACAAAGCTGTTTACAAAATATAGCCTAGTAAGAAAAGGCCATTCATTTTTGCATTACTGTTCCAATCTGTTCAGTGATAATCATGGAATTTCAGCTTTAAATAGGCCTAGTTTCCTGTAGGTGGGCTACCCTTATTCGATGGGAGCCACTTTAGTTTAACTAGAACTAGCCTATATTTCTCTTTTTTATTTGAATGGTAGGCTCGGAGTAGCTCCACCGAAGGAAGGAGTCAACGGTGGTCATTGGCGTGTCATTCAGTGTGATGGGGGAGAGGGGCTGGATTCTTTCTTAAGTTTACAATATGTCTAGTCTTGAGATCGTTGAGCTCCAGATTGTTTTGGCTGCACCTGGACAGCAGCTGGTCGGTCTCCCACCTGTAGGCGGACTCGTCACCCTCGGCGATGAGACCAATGAGGGTGGTGTCATCTGCAAACTTCAGGAGCTTGACAGACTGATGGCTAGGGGTGCAGCTGTTCGTGTACAGGGAGAACAGTAGAGGGGAAAGAACACAGACTTGGGGGAAGCCTGTGCTGATGGTCCTGGAGTGACATGCTTGCCCAGTTTCACATGCTGCTTCCTGTCAGACAGGAAGTCTGTGACCCACCTGCAGGTGGGGTTGGGCACGCCCTCCAGAGTGAGCGGGAGGGTTGAAAGCAGATCTTAAGTCCACAAACAGGATCCTTCTTATGTTAACTGATAGATTTTCACTGAATAGCTTATCTTTCCCCAACACTGATGATAGCCTGCATTAGCCTACATGAATTGGCATATTTATACAGGCCTATCTATTTGCGTCAGTTGCTCAAAACAACGAAAGTAATTCAGGAGAGTAAAACAATGATAGGCAGTGCTGTTAGTCCATACACAAAACGAACGCGTAGTGGGCCTACCGTTTGATTAGAATGAGGCCTGCTAGAAAAACTGTCAACCACGGTCTAGGCCGCACCCCCGCCCCGACTAAGTAGCAAGCAAAATTATCTGCCGAACTAGCCGGCGTTGTTAGATGCAACTTGGAACTTGCTAGATAATGACAGTTCATGAAGACGACTTGCATATAATGTTGCAGCCGTACGTGTGACAAAATATATAATACACCCAACTGTTTACTTGGCTAGCTAAATACTGGTGGTAACGAACACTGTCCAAAACCTGTATGTATGTAGCACTAGCTATTGTGTACACATGTGCATGTATGGGTGGCAGCCTGTGTGGGTGACAGCCTGTGTATGCACTAAGTTATTCGTATTTTAGCAGCAGATACATGTATGTGTCCAAGACAAATTACATTCGAGACAGTTATGTCGTATCTTAGCCTTTTACGTACAGATGTGCTAGCAACCGCCTCGGTTTTCTAGCACAATGCTCGGACCCTATACTAAAGTGAGTGACTTACTAACGTTAGCTTAAGTTAGTCCCATGATAATTTGCTTTGTCCAACGATATTCTGTACATTATGTAAGTTAACTTTAGCTAGCTAGTTTATATCGTAAACAAGCTAGCATACAAAACGTGTCAATTATTAGCTAGTGGCTAACTCGCCCAGCCTAGTCTTGCTAGCTGAAGCAGTTTGCGTTAGCTTGGGGCACCGGCTAGCTGGCTATGTTAGCTAGCCTAGCTAGGCTAACGTTATTGCACACAAGATGATTCCGACTCCAGCACGAATTTCCTCACCGCACGTTATCACAGTAGGTAGCACAATGTAAATTAAATTTTCCGTCCCCGGATAACTAGTCTACCAGTACGATAAACTGGTCTGCTAGCTATCACTAACGTTTGTCTCCGCCATTTTGTGACAGGCTTTTCATCGGGCAAAGGGAACGTGTAATGGTCGAATGTAGTATAACACCATGAAATAGCTAGCTAAATAGCCTCGATATCCACTTGGTAGTGATAGAAAAGGGATCATGAGCATCTTCCATTTATCCTCTTGAAACACAAGGAATTTCTTAGTGCAAAGCCAATCATGGTAGCCCATGTAAGGTGAAAAAATAAAGCTGCCAACTAATTGATCTGGCAAACACGGGAGGAATATTAATTATTAGTAGTCGCTCCAACAGACCACACTGTGTGTAATTAGGTTAATGCACTGCATTGAATATCACAGCCAAGGCTAGTGTCAATTCAACTGAAAATCTCATTCACAGATCGAAAAGTTGTAAATTGGAGCATTAGCCTACGCACGGTGGCCTATCCCCTGCTTGCCAACCTAGTTCACCTTCCTCGTCTTCACATCCTGCAGTCCTTGTACAAAGAGAGAAGACTTGCTGAGAGCTAGACCTTTCTAAAACAACGATTTCCACAAAAGACAAATGTCTATTAACTAGTTTAACTGAGAGTGTTTTTCAACTGAGGCAAATTCCTCAATAGGGAATTTGAACTTCCTGACAAAGTTGGGATATCTGGATCCCAAAACTAATCACAACACAACAAATACATTTATGTTAAGATGTATACGATGTATGGTCTGTCAAAACATTCTAGAAAATATTATGTGCACTAACGTTCGCAATATATAAATAGCCTAGGTATGGAGGTAATAACTTCAATTAGCCTAGTAACAGAAGCAGTGGTCGTTTTGTAGCTCGGGAACAAATGTTGGGCCTGTAAAATAGATACATTTCCTAATCTAGTTTATGAGTTTGTATTAACGTGCCCGCCCCCCTCCCCAAATAAATAAATAAATGATACGAGTAGCCAATTATTTGATTCAATTGGCAGTAATCACAGGGACATTTTTACAAAACCAAGAGAGGCCCTTGACACTAAACAGTTTAAAAGGACACAGTATCAAAACAGTGAAAACTTATTGAAAAGTGCCCCTCCCCCTCGAACAAGCTGCATTTTGTTCATTTTCAAGCGAGTCGTAAGTTATAGATGAGCCCTAAAAAAGAAACACCGTCTATTGTTCCTATAAACCGCTTAGGACGGTGCAGTACCGCTGTTTCTGGCAGAGGGCGCTGCATGTCAATACGAGCTCGCGGCCTTCAGATCTTTTTGTCTGTGAGAACTGGATCCCGCTGCCGCTCGGAGCCGCGTCCGTAACACTGTCAAACCACTCCAAACCAACACAATTGCTATCAAAACTATCCGTTTTACATCTTTTACAATGGTGATTTTGGTTTGCCGTTAGAATCGGTCGTTGACTGATCGGTAGAACTTAAGTGTTGGGTGAATCGGTTTGGTTTTTGTGTGCATCGGTCTTTATTAGCTAGCGAGCTGGCGCTCTTCTTGCTATTAGATATTTCTTTAACTTTTTAAACACTCAGCTTCGCGAATGACTGAGCGCCGGCGGAGTATGGGATCCTTGGTGTCTTAGGAAGCTACTGAGTGGGATCTTAACCGTTTTACATGCAAAAACAATGGCAAATTCGACGGGAAAAAATCTACCAGATCAGCGAAGGAAAGGGCTGGCTTTCCTGGACGAGCTGCGGCAATTTCACCAAAGCAGAGGGTGAGGAATAGGGCATCTTTATCCTTTTGAAATATAACTAAACATCGCTTGCATAGGGCTTGCAATGGGATAAGACGTCAATCTAAACATTGCTGCATTTATTAAATGTGTTTTTTTTCCAGATCGCCGTTTAAGAAGATTCCTATCGTGGGTGGGAAAGAGCTGGACCTTAACGCTCTCTATTTCAGAGTCGTTTCTTTAGGTGGATTTGCTAAGGTGAGTGGAGCTAAAAGTGGATTTTTCGCACTCGCGGTGTTGTGTGAAGTGTATAGTCGACCACTGGGCAACTGTCTCGCCCCCCCAAAGATACATCTCAAGGCTAAACGGTTGTAGAATATATAGGATTGGGTATGGCCTTGTGCTAGTTTGCCATACATGCAATGTGGTGGCTGGAGTTGTATATGGTTTGAATTGGAAGTCCGCACGTTAGCTGCACGGCTCGGAGTCAGCGCAGTTGGAGCCACTCAAAATTAGCGGGCACGTATAACATCGATTATTCGCACAGAGCACGGGCGAGGTAATAGGTATTCTCGCCGGAGAAAGCATATTGTGTAGATTTTAATAATAGATCGGTGGAGGTCTGGTCTTTCGTTATAGCTAGCCATCTTTGGCTGCATGGCTGATGACAGAATGTAGGCCTCAGGTGGGCCTATGTACTGAATACTGTAAATGTACAAAATGACCCCGACGGAGACAGGACGCAAACTAGATAGCTAGATGACTAGTTACCTAGCAGCCGGTGTGTGGATGCGAGGTGCCTCAAGGTGAGCCCCACTTCAGCTTCGCACGGTAGTCGTGCCAGGAAAGTGCCGTTGGCTATAGCTAGTTAGCTAGCTCAGATTGCTAAAAGCAAGCTGGCTAGTAGTTAGCTACTTGCTAAGCCACAGTACAAACTGTTGTAGCTATTGTTGCTTGGCTTGCGGGAGAGCGATCAGCTTTATTAGCTAGCTAATATCTACATTTTTAGTCCGAATGGTATCAGCAGCTAGTAGCGTTAATAGCTAATGTTATGAGTGTAACTGTAACTTAAATTAGATGGTTGATTATTAGCCTGTTTTCGAAGCGTCAAAGACATTTATATTTCCGTATGGAAGGAACCTAACACAAGCTGACATACCGATTTGTGTTTCAGGTTTCTGACAGGAATCAGTGGTCTGAACTTGGAGAAGATTTCAACTTTCCAAGGAGTTGTTCCAATGCTGCATTTGCTTTAAAACAATACTACCTTCGGTAAGTAGCAGCGCAGCACACTCTAGCCTACTTACTATCCGCCAGCATGTGGCAAATGTTTACAACTTTTTGTAAGACGCGCTAGCAGAATTGAATTGTCCAATTTCAGTGATTCTTTTTAAAGTACTGTGTACCTAAGGTACAGATTTACAATGAATGCAATGGCAATATAATTATTTTATTACTTAACGGGTATTGTTTTTATTACATCCATCATCGAAGACTATATGAAGGCCTGAATACGTGTTTTTCCCCCACTTGGGTCAGAGAATATGACAAAAAGATCATTTCTCAATACATTTTCAGATTTGTCTTGAGCCAAGTACTCAAATTAGATACTCATTATCAGTTGCAGCTAACCGTTTGATATGTTAAGTCTCTACAGGCAGGCTGTTTTCATATTTAATTATGTCTGGGAGATTAAGTTGAGCTCCTGCATATTCTGCTTGGTCTTGGTCTGCTGCCATCAAACATGATGCTTGTAATATGTTCTTGTTACCTAAATTAACTGTTAAACCTTAAGTGTATTGTAATGAATTGTTGCTCTTTCGAACAGCCTCTTATTGTACACTGTTCCTAGGGTAGTTATTCACTCAGGTCCCCCATGGAATGACCTTCTCTCATTGCAAGTGCAACCTGCCTTTTCTAGCTTTTAAACCAGAAGGATTCTTGTATTTGTCTGTCCCCTGCTTGTGGGCTGCAGACCCAATTTGACTAACTTGTTGGTCTGTTGTATAAGGCTCATCCCCCAGTCTCTGCCTTGGGATGTAACAGGTTGAAAATCACCTGAAATAATCCATGTGAAGTCCAAGTTCACACGTTCAATTTTGAATCCTAATTCATTAGGTCATATTGAGGGGACCACAGGAATGATATTGACTGAAGGAAGTAAAACACTTTCATGGGGAGTCTGCCTAGCTTTTTGGTACCTTTTAAGGAATGGCAAGCTATAACCTCATTGGTACAACTGTAACAGAGTAGAGTGCCCTTGTGAGTCCCAGGTAGTGGTAGCCAGTGGTTGGTTAAACTCACTCCTTAAAGTTCCCCTCCAAGGGGAACGTCCCCATTGGCGCAACGGTCAGTGGGTCCGACTCGCAAGCGGGAGAGCTTGTAGAAACATGGTTTCGAATGCTGCCCCTGGCAAACCCTTAACATTGGTCGAACTGAAACAACATAACACCGAGCTAGAGTACTACCGCTACAACACAACTGTTTGACTCACTCATTGAATTAGTAGGACTGAAAGCTCAACCTAATGGATAATCAATCCAAAGGTAGGCTAATCTCATCACACAAATTCATGAATTAATAAATATTTTAAAGATGTTTAATAATTTTAAAAATGTGCACGATCAAATTTTGTTGTGCAGCATGATCATTGCCTCATGGCGTAATGGGCATATTTACAGTGACTGAAGTGAGTTTTCTTTTCCTTGTTCTCTATCGTGGGTACCCTAGACAGTTGAACCAGTATATTGAATACTGTGACTCACCTGTCCAGTTAGCATGTCTAATGTCAATTCAGAGGAAGAAGTGGAATTGGAAAAGAACTCACTCCAGGAAAATTATTCTCATGCTGCAAGAAGGGCTAAATTAGAGGTACTTTGCTTTGTTGACAAGAAGAGCACATTCCTCATGTATACTGCTGGCTATCTCTGTTGATAAGAGGGTACAAAAGCAGTTTACACAAAAAAAATCATGCATCTGTGGGAAACAAATACTGTATTCAAGGATTGTACTGTTTCATATTATGTCGGTCATGTGTCGCATGTGTGATGCATTGCACTGCATTATTTTACAAATGAAGTTAAAACAATTTAATAATGTTTGCATCAGAAGTAGGCCCATTTTTTAAATTTGTAAATATAGGAGTCACCTACAACAATTCAAGCTGGTCTCTGCAGACTGAAAGGCACAGTCTAGATACAACAGACCTGCCTGTGCCTTTTAGTCTGTAGAAACCAGGTTGAGTTGTTGTAGGTGACTTCTGTATTTTGAAATTCAAAGAAATGGGCCTACTTCTAATGCAAAAAATCTCTTAAATTCTTGTAACTTTATTTGTAAAATAGTGCAGTCCAATGCATCACGCATGCAACACATGACCGACATAAACATAAACACAGTCATGAACACAGTACACACAACCAGCTCAGTGCCCTTGTGGTTAGTGTCCGCCCTGAGACTGGGAGGTCGTGAGTTTGATCCCCAGCCGAGTCATACTATAAAAAAACGGTACCCATTGCCTCCCTGCTTGGCACTCGGCATCAAAGGGCTGGAATTGGGGGGCTAAATCACCAAATGATTCCCGAGTGTGGCACCGCTGCTGCTCACTGCTCCCCCAGGGGATGGGTCAAATGCAGATAACTAATTTCACCAACCTCAGGTCGGGTGTGTGACAATCATTGTGACTTTAACTTTTAACTTTAAGTAAAATCCTTGAATAAATAGACAAAGTCAATAAATGAGGCAGTTATTGGGGTGGGGGGTCACTAGTGAGGCAGTCATTAGGGTGGGGGTGGGGGACCACTAGTGAGGTAGTTGTTGGGGTGTGGAGGCGGGGTCATGGGGAGGGATAAGTAGGCTCAAATGGGCTTGAAGGTTCAGTACGCAGATGGAGGCAGGCACAAAGCTAGATGTTGCCCTTTTAGTCCAAGAGTAACAGTTAGTGACCTATATCTGCTCCTGGATACAAAAATAAACTTCCATTACTTTGAAGTGTTTGATATTTATCCATATCTGACAAAAATACATGTCACTTTTATGATCTAATAGACATGGCTCCAGTCTGTCTGTTGACAGTGAGGACATGTATTATTGAAGAACTTGCTGGTAGCATTTTTAAAAACTATGACTTATAAATAGTTAATAGATCATGAGCAAGCGATTAGTAAACTACTTACTAATGACTTGTTAAGTATTTGTTAATTGTTGATCCACCTGCAGCTGGTCCATCTGCCCTTCCATGCCCATCTAAACACAAATTAATTAATTAAGAAATGTTTAGAAGTGAGTAACATCATCATGTAAAGGTTAGTAAATATATTTAAGACGATGTGAATAGTTTATAGACCATATTGGGAAGTTATTCTAAAGTTACAACTATTCCTCATTTGTTAATGTTTACAAACATTATTTTATAGTAGTACATTTGTAAGTAATTATTATCAACTCATTTGTAAAAGGTCAGTTAATATATTTAGTAATGACATGTTCATGAGTTGTAGACTTTTTTGGGACGTTATTCTAAAGTCTCAACTATTCTACATTTACTAACACTAGTGCACGGATGGATGGATAGATAAGAGAACAACCACGACAGGTCCACGTTCTGTGCACTAGTATTTGTAAATAAGGAAAAGTTGCAGCTTTAGAATAACGTCCCCAAAAGGTCTATAACTCATGCACACGGTATTATCAAATATATTAACTGACCTTTTAAAAATGAGTTGATAATAATTACTTACCAATTTACTACTATAAAATAACATTTGTAAACATTAGCAAATGAGGAATAGCTGCAACTTAAGAATAACGTCCCAATATGGTTTACAAACTTTTGCCATTGTCTTGACAAATATATTTACTAACCTTTACATAATGATTTGTTACTCACTTCGAAATTCGACTCGATACCCAGCCCTAATAAACAAATACTTAAAGGAGTAATCAAGGGAAAATGCATGTTTAGCCCTGTTTTAAGGTTACTTATGATCATATACAATGGTTCAGATTAGGGATGGGCATCAATGATCAAAGATTGATAATTGATTGATACAGATTTTGGTCGATCACAAAAAAATGTGCTCGATAATCATTAATCAATTCAGTGGAATTTAGTTTTTCTACATTCTGTGTGAGAAATTTATTTGTTGAATTAGTAGGCTACGCGATGACGCAACAGGTTCCCGAAGTAACGTTATAGTTGATGCATATTAATATTTAGCCAGTCCAGCAGCAGCAGAACAGCCCAGCCATGTTGAAGACGAAGCGGGCAAAATGAAGTTTGGCGTGGGATCATTTTTATTTAAAAGGCGACACGGCTTACTGCAGGTTGGCCAAATTAGCGCAAACTGACCTCTGCATCCCAGCAACCTCGGTCCCCTCAGAGCGAGTGTTTTCTACGACTGGCCTGACTCACCAGATTGCGTTCGCGTCTCACCCCTGAGCATCTTAATATGCTCATCTTTCTGAACAAGAACCAGTAGGCCTACTAGGCTCTCACTGGATTAAAGTTAAAGTTGGACGCTCTTGGACTCGTTTACGTTTTCAGTCATCCTCCTACAGTATGTGTGAGTATATATATATTTTTTTTAAACGTTACTGCTGGTGAGTAACAGCTTATTTTTGATATATTTTTTATTTATTTAACATAAAATGTGTTGTTAAACAATACGCTACTCACTGCCTTGTTTATTTAAGAGGATTGTTATTGGACTGAAGTGTCTAGTTTGAATGCCGTTTTGAGTGCAATCGCGTCAGCATGCGTGGACAGCCTAATGTAGGCTAACGTTATCAGAACACAAGAAATAAGCCTATTTTAAAGTAAACATGCTTTATTTATTATTTCTGCCTTAAGCATTGTTTTAATGGAAAAAAAAAAGCTTATCAATTAATCGATAGTTTGTTAATTCTTTAAGTTATCGAAAAAGACATTTTGATCCTTTGCCCATCCCTAGTTCAGATCAAAACGTTGACAAAGCTAGCATTTTCGAGAAAGTTGATAATTGCTCTACCACCGTTTTGGTCATACAATGGATGTGGATGGGCATCTTGAAAAATCATTCAAAAACATGTTAAACTCTCGATTTCAAACACAAGAAACTCATTATCAACTTTCTCGAAAATGCTAGCTTTGTCAACGTTTTGATCTGAACCATTGTATATGATCATAAGTAACCTTAAAACAGGGCTAAACATGCATTTTCCCTTTACTACTCCTTTAACTAGTCATTAGTAAGTAGTTTACTAATTGCTTGTTCATGATCCAAGTCAGTTTTAAATCATTAACCAATTATTAACAAACATTCAATACGTCATTAATAACTCATTAACTGACAGTTTGTGGATGATCTATTAACTTGTTATAATGGGTAGTTATTAAAAAAGATTACCACTAGGGATAATACCCTAACATAATATTCAGTTCATATCCTGAAAACAGTTACAAGAAAATGTAGCTTGATGACTAGAAAAACCTTTTCATCATGAGTAGGTGAATGGAATTCTTGGATATTCCCTTCCTGTCACCCATAACAAAATACAGACAACAGGTGATTCAATTCCAATAATGACTGTAAACTACTTTGCTCCCACTTTTTATGGTCTGATAAAGAGGGATTTGGAAGGGTACCCTTTACTTATGTCTTATTCCTTATTTAAGCAGCTGTCTGCTTAGGCAGGTTGTATTGTAAAGCAGTGCGGCACAACAGGTTGTGGAATATTCACTGGTAAGGGTTGTTGTTAGCCCTGATGAGCAGTGGGGGGGGCAGTAATCC
This sequence comes from Borostomias antarcticus, assembly GCF_949987555.1. Lineage (NCBI taxonomy): Eukaryota > Metazoa > Chordata > Actinopteri > Stomiiformes > Stomiidae > Borostomias > Borostomias antarcticus. The sequence goes on from NC_140246.1 coordinate 11,605,744, forward strand.
CTTACCAGTGTTGTAAGGGTTTACCTTTATACTATATACCACACCGTGAAGTGCTTTTTTCAGTTGTATAAAATTGCTTTTATACAACTGATACTGAAATATGTCAGGCCATTTTGAAAAGTCACTCACCAAAGACCTTTGACTCCAAGATTTTGATTGTTTAGCTTGTTTTGGCACATAATGGGAGTGAGATATAAGGATGTTTCTCACTCTAATCTAGGCATGTTGGAGAATCTGTGCTAGCTCTGTTTAGCATGTGCCGCGATGCTAGTGGAAAGAATGGAGTGCCAGAATATGGCACCCAAAACTACTCAAAAAGACATCTCATTCATGTTAATTGTCACACTTAAAGACATTACTTTACATTGTAGCCATCTGGAATCTAACACTGAAGCAGAGCCTATGAAGTGTCTAGATATCATTGTAAGCTTTGAGAAGCAATCGTAATGTAAAATAATGTGGAACATAAAGCCCAGAACACCAACCCAACAGTCGTCAGACTGCTCCTGACTACTCATGTCAGTCTGCCAGTGTTTACACCAAATTTACCATCATACAGATGCAGACAAAGTCAAGATAATTTTGCCTCAAAATGAAAGTGCATACATAATAAATCATTAACTGACAATTCACCTTTTGATTGAGTATAAACAGTCTTTTAATAGTTTATACACATCCTGTTATTTTCCTATATCCAGACCTAGTAATATGGTGATGTCCACATCCATTTCTTAGGTTATTTGTAAGCTTAGTAAATAAGTTAACAGATTTTACTAATACAACTGAATTGGGAGTGGTTGCATGATTAGTTCAAAATTGGCATGACTCACCAAGTTTGACCGATGGCCATTGCTGTTTCTACATGTTGAACAGAATGCCCCTGTACAAGCGTCCTCACTCAGCGTTCAAAAAGCCTGTGGACATTTTCAGCATTGAGGCTATAAAATCTGACAGTGGCGGTGGTTAGATGGAAATTAATAATGCGTTGCTACTCGCCAATCGAATCAATATTTAGCATGGGCAGAACTCTTAATTATAACAGTTATAAAACTGAGCTGGTAAAAACTTTCTCTGAGCCATGTGAGCAAGCACGCCATTGCCTCGCAGTAACTCTTTAGCATATCGTCTATAAAGTCTTCATCGCCTTGATGTTATGCATACATCTGCAAACCCTCATCCATGAAAAATGGACTGCACTTATATTGCTTTTTTTCAAAGCACTTTACAATGGCTTCTAATTCACCCTTTCACTAACATTTATTCACACACCAATGGTGGCAGCTGTCATGCAAGGTGCTAGCCATGTTTTGGCCATTCCGACATCAATATACAATATGGGTAAGAATAGGAGGTTCCTTAGCATGTGGCAAGATTCACCTGTTGGTTGATTAACACAGTGCTGGAAACTAATTATGAATTTGAGGCCAGAGATTCAGATTCAGAATTTTTAGCTGTCACAGCTCTATAGCTCACTCTGTTGGTTGGTCCACAAAAATATGGTCTGGTTGCACATGCGCGTACGTGGTCACAGCTAGAGATCGACCGATATGCATTTTTTAGGGCCGATACCGATACCGATAATTGGCAAATTGAGGTGGCCGATAGCCGATATTTAAGGCCGATATTTAATATCACCAATTCACTTTTTTTTTCTTTTACAAAATGACAAGGAGAGATGCAAATAAAATAAAATATTTTATTTTGGTCTTCACCTGGGCACACATTTAACAGCTCTCATATACTGTATTACAAATGAATTAAAAATAAATAGGCCACAATTCCTCTCATGTCTCATGTTCTCATTCAACAAAATCTAATAAAATAAAATACATTTCAACTGAATGTTTTACAGGCTACAGTAGCTGAACGTTGCCATTTAGAACAGGGCAGGCTACTGCTCTGCTGAGAGTGAGACGGAACGCTGCTACTAATCATGAAACGTAACCAAGCATGCCCAGTGTAGTAAGGTGTTATCAGCCTAATACTCCCAATCTAAGATAACTAGGTTGTAGTGTAAGAAGCATAGCCTCTCAGCCTGCTCACCGCGGAGCTTGTTTCTTCTTTTTTCATATATTGCCCCCACTTCACTAAATACACGCTCACTAGGAACGGAAGAAGGTGGGGGACAGAGATATCTCCTCGCAAGAGGGGCGAGCAGGGGCAACTCTGCCTCGCTGATCTTCCACCACTCGAGTGGATCACTTTTATGGTCAATCACTGACTCTCGTAGGTACCGCTCTAGCTGCTCTTCCAGGCTGGCCCTGACACTAACCACTGCTGACCTGACGCCAAGCAAGGCATCATACATGTGATCAATGAGGTCACTCTTGATGACATAGTCTAAAAAAATATATAAGAAAAAAAGACAAAAACACACAGGTTAATATCCAATTAAACTACAGTCAAGTCACCACGTTTCAAGACATTTTTCCTGCCCGTTTAATTTAGTTTTTAGCCTATTGCAGACACCTAAAAGAAAATAAAGACAATAGACCATTTTACTGTTGGTAAACAATTAAGTGTGCGCATTTTGGCAAAAAAAGAATGAACTCATTACAGCGATATGTAGGCAATTTCGAAACGGGATAATGACGTTCCATAGAAAAAGGTCTATATGAAACTACAGCAAACCACAACAATGTAGACTATTTCTCCAGTGGGAGCAGACTACAGAATTGTCCCTTTGACTGATTTTCAATGTTTTACTTTTCAACACAGCTGAATGTTTCATGACAGAATTGTAACATACTGCACACTTAGACAACAGTATATTAGAGTTGTCTGTTTAATTGAGCGATGCGTTTCGCTCGCTTCATGCTCTCCTTTCGCATTGCTTCGATGAGCCTATAGAAGCAACATGCGAAACGCATCGCACAATTAAACAGGCCATCCTCAAATATAGACTACTGTTGTCTAAGTGTGCGGTATGTAACAATTTTCTTATGACTAGCTCTGGCTTTATACCTGCACCTTTGATATAGCCTACGCTGTGCACAGGCACCCTCTTTTTATCAGCTGAATGTATGTAGTTTACTATTTGTTTTCATTTGCATTCATGGGTGCTAATTAATAAACTATTTGACAACGGGAAGAGCAGAGTTGCATCCGACATCATATCGTTTTAGGCAACAAGTTGTGCGTAATAGCCTACAAGTGAATGAGCTCATCCAGCTCAATGGGATACGACCGCGTATCAGCAAGTGCCTCTCCGGAGAGGGAGATGGCAGAACAGCATGGGAGATTTCGCTGGTGCCAGTTATCGTTTTTGTTGTGGCGCAGAGTTACATTAATGTACATTAGGCCTACACCTTCATAAGAGTTCAATGATTTAACAGTTAATTCCGAACGTCCTTCTCCCCTCACTGCATCCGACATCATATCGTTTTAGGCAACAAGTTGTGCGTAATAGCCTACAAGTGAATAAGCTGATCCAGCTCAATGGGATACGACCGCGTATCAGCAAGTGCCGTAGGTGCCTCTCCGGAGAGGGAGATGGCAGAACAGCATGGGAGATTTCGCTGGTGCCATATCGTTTTTGTTGTGGCGCAGAGTTACATTAATGTACATTAGGCCTACACCTTCATAAGAGTTCAATTGATTTAACAGTTAATTCCGAACGTCCTTCCTCCCCTCACATCCATGCCTCTCAATGCGCTTCCGCTTTCCTATATGTCTAGAAGTGCATAGTTTTGCCTTGATTCAAATAGTCTTAAAATTCGATGTATATTACATCTTTATCAGACTGAATTAAATGTTTTTTTTAAGATCCTTCTCCCCTCTTTACAATGCGCTTTCATTGTCCACAAGTGGAAAAAAAGTCTAGACGTTGAGCTAGCCCGCTGGACCTGTCAGTTTTACCGCTCCATAAAATCTCCCGAGCTGGTGTAATTCCTCCGGTGGGCTACTTACTGACCCATGTTAAGTTAGCTAGCAGACCATTTCCTAATAAGGTGTAAAATGGCTGAGTGACTTTGATTTGAACTACAAGGATGGGAGAGCCAATTGGTGACGTTAGCTAGCTATCAGTCAGACTCAAGCCAAGGGAAAGTTCTAGCAACTAGCATAGCCTAGCTTGTTAAGGCTAGCTAACGTTAGTTGCATTACTTCCACGTTATTGGAGGCTGCCTATTATGAAAATCAATTTAACATGACAAAACTATTAATTTTCGGTGATTGTGTGCCTTAACTTACCGTTGGAAATGATGCAGTCTCCGAGTAGACCCTCCGCGATGTGCACGGCACGCTTCTTGCTCACCAACATTATATGGCTCTTTCGTAGTGACGCAATATCGGCCTTATAAAGCCGATAGCCGATATGACGCCAAAACGTGAATATCGGCCGTAATTATCGGCCGAGCCGATTATTGGTCGATCTCTAGTCACAGCTATTACAAACACATGCTTGCTCTCTTGGAACAAATTTGTAATACCATGCAACGCGTTGGTCTATGCCCACATTAACATTATGAAATCACAGTTGATGGTGGTGGATGAAGATGCTTGCTGATCAAGTATCAACCAGCGCCTTCGGATCCAGAGAATTGCACACTGCAGAATTAAGACCACAGGCTTACATTTCGTCACAGCATTAAACGTAAAAGTATTTGGAAGAAAGACTAATGACCTTCATTTTAAAGAGCAAATAGAGGGTCGTTAAAGATGAAATAGAGCCATGTATTTTGGTGGGCTTTCCATCAATTCTAATCATTTGATAAACATTAACATGGAAATAAAACTTAGGGGTTTGCCTTACTCAAGTGTCCATCCCTTGGATATTGACTGAATGGCCACATAAACAAAATCAGTAGCCTGTTGGAATTGCAGGGAGATTGCTAGTGGCCCAAAATCCATTATGTGCCCGTTCACCTCTGAACGGGAGGCAGATCGAATACATATGATAAAAATGATGCATACCTTAATATAACCAATGGTGTCCATTATGCTTATTTCGCACATGCAATCAGACCATGACCTTCAATGCTCCTGGCAGGCTGCTGTCAATGCACTTCTTTATTAAAACGATATGAATAACATATAAATTAAATAATGTATAGATTACAAATGTATATGAAACTGATATAGCCTAGATGGTGGATTTGACCATATTGAATAGATGTTCATATTATTAATCAGCATGTCTTTTGATCATCATGATTTGATGAGAGAAATGTGTGTAAAATGACAGGTAATGACAATGTAAAGGTGTATATTTGTGTAGCCTCAGAAACTATGAAATTACACATTGAGTCATCCTATGGCACAGAGTGCAGCATACAGTATTCACAACTTATGCTGCACTCTGCCATACTCAGAGATATGATCAACCATAGCGGTCACATATCAGGAACTAGCCTAAATGGTAAACACATAAGTTGTGGTTATTCATGTTAAACATAAAAAGAAGTAGCCAATTGTCAATGTTTTCTCTATGACCATAAATTAGGATCCTGAGACCAGATGGTTCTTCTTAGCACAATAACACATCTTGAATGTCTGTGAAACAGTAGTTGTTCAATGTCGATTTAAATCCAAACTAGAGCCCGACCGATAGGGATTTCTGTGACCGATACCGATAACCGATTATAGAGCGGGGAAAATCACAGATAACCGATATGCAGCCGATATAGGGAATTTTTGAGCTGGAATGAAAACTGGCCTTTTTCTGTGTGGATTGTGCAAAGATTATGCACCGATATGATTAGGCAAAGGTACAGTCCCAGTGACAGTAGTACAGAGACAGCTGCTTTCTTAAACCAATGACTTTAAGTTTATTCAAAACTTAAGAAAAGGAGTAGTGGAAGTGGAGTGACACAGGCCACAACAATACTAGCACCATTGGCATCACAGTTTGGCATATAAACAAAAATAAAATACATATTGTAGCAGGCTAGCAGCTAAAATAAAGCATTACACTAGGGTTTAACAGACCCAAGACATGTACTTTTTGCATACATGTATCGGAAGACATTTTACCGATACTGATATGACCCGAAATGGCCAAATGAGGCCATATCGGGTACCGTTATATCGGTGACCGATAATCGGTCGGCCTCTAATCCAAACCATGTATTCCACCTAGAGTTAAGAATATGCATAGTAGTATATAAGGTGAGAGGTTACAGGTGGTCACATCTGGGACACTCATGTATCATCCATCAGCTCTCATTTTCCCCACTAGGAATTACGACCTGGTTGGACATTAACATGTATTTTCCCAGTCTGGAACTCGAAGTTTGCCGGTTTCAGAGGTCGGCAGAACTTGCCATAAGAAGCAACCCAGTCAACAAGAAATATTCATAATCAAGGTTTTGGGCCCAATTCGTCAACTGCTGACACCTAGTAGTCAGAGATCATTCATAAGTCTTTCCTCCCACCATATCATCGGGTTATAGCATACAAAACTCTGCTGCCAGCTGCGTGGCATTGACCCCCTCACGTCACCAAATCTTCCATTCTAAAGGAATCCCCTGTTAGAGAGGACTGAATATAAGGTCCTACTCACTTATAAGGGTAGCTCTCTCCTGCCTATCTTGTTTGTTCAGTCACACTGTCCCACACAGTCCGTTCGTCGTTCCAACTGCCCTACATGTAGATCCCACTCCCCACGACCAAACATCTCTGATGTTAGCTCCAGCTGACTGTATGATGTGAGCTCCAGCTGACTGTATGGGCTGTAGACTTGTGAATCGCATCAAGCTCTCGTAACTGTTTGCGGAAAGCGTGACCACTTGAGCCTCCTCGCATAACTTTTGTGTGTTTGCTGAAAGGAAGACCACTGATGTTCTCTTTCATACTTTTTATTTAGTGTGCTTGCTGAAAGCAATGACACTTCAACTCCCCAGCATACCTTTTCTTCCAAGCGATACCCTGTCTAAACAGTTTGAGATGGATACCTAAATCCAAGTACATGCTGCTAAGAATTCCAGGCAGGTCTATGCTATCTTTTTTATGTTAAAACCGCTTTTACGAATTTGGTTGTGTTTTTTTTGTTTTTGTTTTTTTACAGCAGAGCTGTTTACATTCAGGTCATGTGCAAGTATCTCTCAACGTTGAGAGGGACAGTTGAGAGACACTTGCATGTGATATTAATGTATTGGATAGGATGCACCGCACTCACATATCACTGTCCTGTCTTTGCACTGTCCTGTGGCATGTCTTCACCCAGCAAAGCAAATTCCTAGTATGTTGAAAACTGCATGGCAATAAAACAAATTCTAATTCTGATCAAACCCTAAATACCCAGTAGGAAATTGTTGAGGAAATTGAATTGTATTCTTGACTACTTTTTTAATGCTATTGAAAATGTATACAAATCAAGCTAATTAATAATAATGCATTCTCCTCTCTCCTCCATCCATCCCTCTTTCACTCTGCATCCATTTCTTAATCTATTCAAGCAGTGTAGCTCTAAGGCTATCATCACCCTCCCAGTCCCCACCTCTCTGTCAATCCATCTATCGTAGATCGTTGATCTTCATCATAGGGACATTTTAGCTATTAAGGTATATCCTCTTACTCTTCAACCTTTTCAACTCACTCAATTCAATCTCTCCATCTGTCAATCTCTAGCGTTTCTTACTGTCACATATACATTTCAACATTTACTACTATTTATTACCGTTTTTGTACTATTAATATTATTTAGTACTATTTACTATTAAAGCTATCTAAATATTTTGACTGCTTTCAATTACAGTTCTTAAGAAAATGTACCTCTTCTAGTTAATCTTTTAGACTGTTCAGGTCCAGCAGAGGGCGCCCAATTTATACAAATGGAGGGAATCCAGACCAGACAGTTGAGTGGCACTCCTGCATTTGATCCAGTCAACCTTATGTAACATTCTAGATTACAGATAGATCTAGTAGATATATTGCTTTTCTAAAATGCTGTGGAATTTCCCACACCAATTGTCCTAGGGTCTGGCTTATACGCCTATATTGTGATTGTCATTTTTCACAAATCAACTGGCTGAAAATGGAAAAAAAATGTCATCCAGACATTTATCTTAAATAACACTGGCTAGGTCTTTCACAACACCTGTTGTGTATTTCTGCAGCCATTTTTATTAGGCTATAGATGGCAACAGCATTTATCACGATAAACGCTATTTATGAAAGAAATGCCATGTATGAAAGAAAAGACACAAGCAGCTGCAGTAGACCCCGACCTCACTCAATCCTTTCGTCGCCCTCTGTCGGTGTCCAGACAGCGTTTGATGACACTGTAGTGCAGGGCTGGGGCCTCTCCAAATGGAGGCTGTGTGTATTTATAGAGCAGCATGTCACGTGCCTCAGGCGAGGGATTACCTTGGCCTTGGTGGGCTCCATTCAGAAAGGGGCTCACTCACTCACTCAGTGACTCACTGCAGCACAGCCACTCTTGGCCACAGCTTTCCACACTACTCCTGCTGAGGTATTGGCTGCAGTTGCCTTCAACACTGCTACTGTGTGTGTGTGTGTGTGTGTGTGTGTGTGTGTGTGTGTGTTGTTCATGGAGCTGTTTGAAATGTGCAGCGGATATCTTCTCTATGTGCTTTGTAGTAGGTCTGGATATTGCCAATAACTTCAAATTGTGATACATTGGTCTCAGTTAAGGCTGATATGCAGTTTGGGGATTGTAATATTTGGGATTTCTAAAGCTTTGACATTTTTGGAAAGCAATTGATCGATTAAGGAAACTTTGGAATTCATGTTGTGAATATTCTATTTAAGCTATGAAAACAATCCATTGTATATGTCCATGGTGTCTTATAGTAGTGGATAGTTATAGTTGCGGATTTGCTTTTGCTAAACTTGGATCAGAATGTTGGCCCAATGAGTGACATATCAAAAATGTAACACTACTTAAGAATGAAATTTTGTGTTCAGTAAGGTGTCATACATTTTCTGAATTAATGAGTCCCTATGGTAATCATGTCAACATGGTTAAAGGAAAAAATATTCCTATGTACAGTATCTGAAAATTCCAATTATATTGTTAACAGCTTTGAAATGAAAACACTAGGCTACTCTTTTGTCTCAGTCTTTCCCTTTATAGGCTAGAGACAAATAACATTTGACTCATTTCAGTTTGCAAAAGGGTTTACCCTTAGTATATTAAAGTGAATATTAATGAAGGCATTTAAGCCAAAAACACTATTGATCAAGAATAAAATGTTTTGGTCTCCTGTAAATCTCCATGAGCAAACCTAGGTTTGTGCCCAGGTTTGTCAGCCACCATCCTTTTTGTGATCTCTGAGAATTCAAATGTTTCTGGTTTGCAGATATTTAGAGAAGTATGAAAAGGTCCATCACTTTGGGGAGGATGATGAAGAGGTGCAGCCAGGAAATCCCAAACCATCTCTTCCAATTGGTGCAATCCCCTGCTCCTACAACTACCAGCAACACATTGTATCAGGTACATCTCAATCACTCTTTCACTTGGTCACTTTCTGGAGACTAGGGATGGACGTTTGTAATTAAATCACTATCGAAGAACCTTGTTACTTTTTTATGGAGCCAATTTTGGCTAGTGATTTGTTCATCTTCAGCCTTAGCTTGTAGCCTATTCTGTGAACAAAACCTTATTCAGGCTCAACAAACTGAATCAGTACTTGAAAACCCTCTCCCTTCCTGAAGTAAAAATAGAAAGTTTAAGCTGCCATTGAACATGGATGTTCATGGAATTCTTAAAGCAATCATAATTGAGGCAATATTTAAAGGAGTAGTAAAGACAGTTTTACAATCCTCCATCCTTCATTGGAGGGTGGCTGTGGCTCAGGAGGTAGAGCAACCTGCCAATGATTGTAGGGTCGGAAGTTCAAAACCCGGCTCCTGATGACATGTCGAATTGTCCATGGGCAAGACACTGAATCCCAAATTGCTTGCAGCTGTCGTCATTGGTGTGTGTGAATGATAGGGATGGGGATCGAAAACCGGTTCTTGTTTTACTATTAACGTGCCAACACTAATGCCCTAGCGCTGCCTTAAAGGTATAATATGTTATATGTGGATAAAATGTAAAAAAAATAATGCATCCATAGGGCTTTGCGAAGGCTGCAGAGTAAAAGTATTGCTTCTCCATAAAAAATGATATTTTGTCTGAAATTATTACATTATGAAATGTTGACGTCCCGACAATGACACTCTTGGTATCATACCAGCCAATAGTATTACAGCGTTGGTACTGCACGCTGGGTTGCCAGGTTCTATTCTAGCTTCACCACTGTGAGATTAGCAGTAGCCAGCAAACCTTATACTCCCATGAATAAGCAGCATTATAGATGTTGGTTAGCATCAATTTTCCGTCCACTTCCGCTCACTCTTTTCAGCTAAACCTTTGGTAAAATGGTCGAGTTTTGTCGTCCTGCTTCTCCGCCTGAGCCCCGGCGAACCGTGCGATACGAATCTCAAAAGCTTAGTGACCGAAGAAGGAGCAAAAGTCCGAAAAATATCGGACCAGCCTTTGCTCGTTGAACAGAGTTTGAGTTTCATGGGATAAAGTCGCATGGTGACATGGCTACTTTTCTACTAGACCGGTAAGCTAGCTAACTAGCTATCGTTATCTTTCTTGGAATCTGCATAGCCAGACCTAACGTTATCTCCACACTACAGCATCTAACGTAACTTATTACATGGCGCTCTGAAATACTTGATTGTGATTACTGATTAGTGTAACGTTATGTTCCTATCGGAGTGAAGATCTTATCACAGTATGACTGAAACAGTGCATTCTCTGGCATTTTGGCAACCAATACGTTGCCAAAATGAGGTCGCCGATCCACCTACCGATCCAGATGAAGTGAAAAAGCTCTGGTATTCATTCATTCAATCATAGGCTACAATTCATATTTCCCTCAGTCCAGTGTCTAGTTCACCAGACTAGCCTACCTTTCAAACCGTTTGCTTATGTTTGCAAACATTTGGTGTAAAAAGAGACATTATGCTGAAAAATGTTTAAAATAGTTTGCAAAGAACGTTCGCAAGTGAAAGTCAGTCTCGAGTTGCATGCGCTGCTCGAGTTGGTTACACTAGACGGTGGCGGAGGATTTCCAAAAGCAAATGCACCTATTTGGCAATATTTCGGATTTAAACCCAATGCTAATAGAGGGGATAGGATAACATTAATGAGGCAATCTGTAGAGCCATTTCTCCCTCTCCTAACTCTTGTCATGTCAGTGAAATATGACACCGTTGCTCTCCACTGAGGCTAAGACCCACTGTTGCATGTGCGGAGTGAGTGACTGGAGAGCAGAGCAGACGGGGGTCTCATCACAAGCTTATATTTTACAGATTATTATTGCCCCAGCAACAGCACAGGGTGAGAGGTTATGTTTTCGGTGGCGTGCTTGCGTGTGCATGTTTGTGTGTGTGTATTTGTTAGCAGGATTACGCAAAAACTACTGGACCCATTTTCACGAAACTTGGTGGAAGGCGGTAGCATGATCCAACTTAGAACCCATTAAATTTTGGAGGGGGTCCGAAGCACAGGTCAGGTCCACGGGCTGCCCAAACACAGCTGGCTATTCACCTCCATTTTTTGAACCAGGATTAACGTTACGCAAACTACCTGACTGAATTTTATGAAACTCGGTGGAGGGTTGTAGCATGGGGCAACTGACAACCTTTTACATTTTGGAGCTGCTCCGAATCACGGGTCAGGTCCACGGGCCACCCAAACACAGCCAGACTGTCCATTGACATACATTCATTTTTTAAACTATGATTACGCAAAAACTACTGAACCAGTTTTTATGAAACTCGTGAAGTGGTTTATCGTGGGCCACCTTAGAAGATATGAGAAAATGAAGTAGGATTCAAGGATTCTTTCATTGTTATGCCTACATCCAATATACAATTAGCCATATGTTTTAATAAATTTATGAGAAAATTATGTTTTGGCTCATTAACAAAAAGATACAAGATATCCTAATTAAAATACAGGCAGTACAGTACCAATAACAGTAGGAATATAGTATGGGCAAACTGTATAAAGTTTATGTTAATTATTTATCATTAACTTAATTAATTATCATTAAGTTAATGATAAATAATTATTCAAGAAAAAAGACTGCTGGTATTGGTATCGGATCGGTATCGGCAGATATCCAAATTCTGTTATCGGAATCGAATTGGACCTGAAAAAAGTGGATTGGTGCATGGGGTAACTTGAAGAAGGTCTTACGAAACGTCAACGAAACGTTGTTTTTTGTGCCTATTTGAGCCAATACAGATTTTGCCAGCAAGAACAGTGTGCCGGACCCTTCCTTTTTATGCATGGGGACCCTACCTTCCTACTAGACTATTAGGACGGTTTTATGAGCCATTCTATTTTAGACTAGTTGGTTAGTCGATTTTGATCAGGTTAGGTTACTCGTCCTGACAATTAGTCGAAATTCCCATCTCCAGCAGCACATGCACGTATGTGGTCACAGCTATTGTGAAATTGAGCTTGTTTTTTTTTTTTGTCTTCTCCAGACTATCTCCGCCAAAGCTATGGACTGTCCACAGAGTTTGCTTCAACATGCGAATACAACAAACTGGTGCTCTCTCTCCTGTCGGGACTGCCCAATGAAGTGGACTTTGCAATCAATGTTTGCACTCTCCTCTCCAATGAGAGCAAGCATGCCATGCAGCTGGAGAAAGATCCCAAACTCATCACATTGCTGCTGGCACATGCAGGGGTCTTTGATGATTGTATGTCTGAAACATTCATTTTATTATTTATTCATTTTAGTAGAATACTCGCCTAACCTATTTGTATGGAACTTAAATGTTAAAATGTACATCATTAAGTACTTTGCATGAATATATTTGGGGACATTCTCTGTGAAAATGGCTTAGGCATTTTTTAAAGGGGTCACTAGGGGTCTAGGAGTCACAGCACTAGCTTTGGTGTGATCTGGAATCTTTATACTCTGTTCAATGTTTTATTGCAGTTGTTCTTGTGAACATTGTAAGAATTATGAACCGCAACTGCTAACTAAATTTTTCCCATTTTAATATAAGGTCATTAACCCATATTAAGCCCCAGTTTTGTCACTATTGATTAATACAAAATGTATTTTGATGTATATGATGTATATGATCTTCTCCTTAATATTCATTACCACCCTTGTCAGGGAAAGTTTTAAACTTTTTCTGTCTGTTTTTTTTGGCCTTGGGATGGAATGGTATTTTGGACATTCAGCCCTATCCAACCTGACACATAGAGACCATAATTTCACTGATGGCTCAAGTATTGAGCTAGATCGACATTTCCGTCTGGTACAATTTGATTTACAATCGAAGTGGACAGCATAGGAAAACATAAAAATGTTTAGCTTTTTCTGAGATGGGAAGCTCATGTTTTAATCTTATTTGGTCTTAGTATGCTGTCCTGTGAAATGTAGGCTATTTGCAAACAGAATAATGAAACAGTTACATTTGAAGCAGAACTATTTAGCCGACCACACTCCCACTGTACTCCCAACTTCCGCCCCGCGGAGTACTATGTGGCGTCTCTATAACGTAAATAGAGAGGAAGTTTACAGTGGTAGACATACTGCAAATGGGTCTTAATGTGCAAAATACCATACCATCCCTTTAAGCATACTTTTGTTCTTAGTTTGACGTGTCCTGTTGTTTTTTTTGTAACTACTATATAGATGTCTGTAGGTCCTCCTCTCTGTATTAGCGGGGGATGTGTGGCTGCACCTTTGCATGTAAAAAGTTAATTCAGTGGTTTCGGTGTGTCTTTGCAGCACTAGGGACTTTCTCGGCTGTATTTGGGATGGACTGGAAAGAGAAAACCACCCGGGACTTTTGTAAGGTAAAATGAACTATTATCACTCCTATGACATAACTATCAAAATACCAGTGAACATTCTATATAATGTATAACCACCACAACTAGTTATAAATGAAAAAACACCACACAAAAAAAAAAGTATTTTTAATAAAACCAGTTAGTCATACATTGTATCATGTAGCATTTGGCTTTATCTCCAGGGCTATTTGACCTTCCTCTTATTAATTTGTTGCCTTATTTTCACAGTTTTGGAAGGATGTGGTGGAGGATACTGAAGTCAGGGACCTCATTTGGGACAAGAGCAGTCCTTCACATGGTAAGCTTTTACTGAAAGGACACAGCCCTTGCTTAATGAAGCAAGGTTTCTCTGAACCAGAGATAGCCAAATACTGTTGTCTGGATTGGTCATTCAATACTATTAACGTGCCAACACTAATGCCCTAGCGCTGCCGAATTGCCAATATTCGTCCGTCGCAAACTCTGTCTCACCTCTGCCGAGTTTGGCAATTTCGTGGTGCACAAAGAAGATGCTTGCGCCACAGTGCGTTGGCCAGCAAAATAGTAACAGTGTCTATTACAATGAATTGAAAAGAGCGCTATGCAAGTTTGGTGTCAAATAAGTGTGCTACTTTGGACATTTAGCCCTATTTGAGGTACGTCTAACATTAACCTGTCACGTGGAGAGCGTAATTTCACTGATCGCTCTCAAGTATTGAGCTAGAACTATTTAGCCAACCGTACTACCACTGGAAACTTTGCTCCGTTTTCGTTGTAGAGGTGACCTATAGCCCTCCGTGGAGCGGAAGTTTACAGCGGTAGTGCAGTCGGTGAAATCTGAAAGTTCTGTATCAAATGTAACTGTTCAGTTCATTTTGCAAATAGCCTACATTTCACAGGTCAGCATATTGAGATCAAGTAAGATTAAACCATGAGCTTCCTGTCTCAGAAAGTTACACATTTTCACGTTTTCTTATTCCCTGTCCACTTCCATTGTAAAGACAGTTGCGGCAGACGAAAATGTCGATCCAGTCATTTTTGGGAAGGTCACACAGACGAGGGGGTTTGACTTGCATAAAGGTCTCGATCTAACGATTACTGCAATACCAAACAAAATGGTCTGCTCGCAAGCATGTGCACACGCATGCAGCCACGAAATGCATTCATGGGCGGAGGTCTGTGCTCTCGGAGCACCATTTCTACTGATTTCATCATTTGTGTAGCCAGGCTTGTATGATGTAGTAATAACGCACAAATTTACTTTCACTTTCATAGGCGCTCTACATAAATATCCATAAACTCAATTAACGCTTTCAATTCAGTTTCATAAAATATATTTTATACTACGATAAACTAGAGGGGCTGATAGTAGCCTACCAAAATCAAATCAAAAACTCGAAATGGCTTAAAAAAAAGTGTTTTGGTTGTTTGCTTTAAACAGCCTGCTCCACAAGGATGTCTCCAGCGCACTGGGCTGCTGCTTGTTTGAACTCCTGCACGTTCATGTTCAAACCTTAATACCATTCCATAGATATTTGCTGTCAAAATTAACACTGGGTTCCAATCAAATGCAATAATGTTTGCTAGCCTGACATAGCAGGGCTCTAAGGTGCGACCATTTTACTCGCATTTGCGAATAAAAATAGTTTTGTGCGATCAGAAGAAATCATTTAGGAGCACACTGTGCGAGTAGCCTACTGTTCTCAACTATTTCACTCGCATTTTTTGCCTAAAATAAATCCATGCAAATTGGATCAAACAAACTAGTCAAAGTTTTGCGCACCCGTATACAAAACTACAAGTCCCACAACTTTTTAATTAAATTTTTTATTACAAGTCCCACGACTGCAACATGCAACGCGCAGAACTCTCGTGATGACGCGCGATGACAGCTCAGCTGCCCTCACTGAAAAACGACTGTGCAGACGCCGAATGCCCCTGCCAGTAACGTTAACAAAATTAAGGAAATTAAAATCAATCGTATTTTGCCCGGTAAAGTCGAACCAAGGAGAGAGAGGAATTCGGTGAGGCCCGGGGGGAGTCGAATCAACTGTCACTCAAAAATCGTTCTATTGTTCTATTGATTCAGCGTTGCACCGTAGCCTACCAGTAACTACTGGATCCACATCAAAACGCAATGAAATGCCGTTGACATCGTTGACAGCGTTTTTTCCCCCAGAAATGCGTGTCATAACGATCCAATGACATGTTCCTTTGCATCTACATTAAACTAAGCTTTTCCACGGATTTTACAATCTTTGAATGATTATTTGCGAAGACATTGGGCTTTCTTCCCACGTTTTTTCACGGCACCGGCAGCTATGTTTCATATCACCGCCTAAGTTCGCAATTAAAGCATTGTGTGAATTGTCATCTACCCCTCGGTTTCAAGTCAGCATCTGAAAACCCTCGTTTTGGAGAGCTGTTTGAACGTCCACTAGCCCTCGATATGCTCCCTAGCCCTAGAAGCTAAAAGGAATGGGACACTACCCTACGCGTGAACACGCAAAATGTAGGGGTAGGGCTAAGGGGGGTATTGGGATTGGGCCATAGTCTTTATTAGGACCAATGCACATGATGCAGTGTGTGGGAATAGTATAGTCTTCATTAGGACCAATGCACCTGATGAAGTGTGTGGGAATAGTATAGTCTTCATTAGGACCAATGCATATGATGAAGTGTGTGGGGATAGTAGGCTATACTCTTCATTAGGACCAAGGCACATGATGAAGTGTGTGGGAATAGTATAGTCTTCATTAGGACCGATGCACATGATGAAGTGTGCGAATAGTATAGTCTTCATTAGGACCAATGCACCTGATGAAGTGTGTGGGAATAGTATAGTAGGAGAGGATGAGAGCTCCTATGGTGAGCAGGTTATTATTGTTTATTGTTGTTGGCAGTGTAGGCCTAATGTGTGTGTTGCTAATAAAAATGTGTTATTTCAAATTTTTCGTTGCGCTCCTAAATTTCTTTCTGTGCTCCTACATTTGTGCTCCTAGTGAAAAATTTTAGCTTAGAGCCCTGCATAGACATTTTGCAAAACTAACTTACTGGGGAGACCTAGGCAGTGTCTGAAATATCATAGGCTACTATTTCTTTTTACTATTAATAGCGTGATTGGATTGCCATATTTGGTTATTAGTGATCGGCCCCAAAAATCCTGATCGGAGCATCCCTATGAAGAACATGAATGAAGCTTAGTTAAATGATATGATGACTTGCACATACAGTAGTCCTCCATGGGAGCAGTCAAAACGAGCGTCAGGGGAATGATTATGTTCAAGCCATGCCAAACATTAAAAAATATTCCGATTGGGATACATTTCACAGGAGAGCATACTGAGACTGATGAGATTACACCCTGTGCTTCCCGTCTCGTAAAAGTTAAAACAATATATTGATTGTTAAACAGGATCTGTTTGATTTTTTTCCTTTTTAATAACACTGGTATTATACTGATGACAGCGGTGTTAAGGATTATGAACCATCCGTTTTTAATAACACTATAGCGTGTACAATGTACAATCAATAAATATCGTAACACTAATGCGTCTTGGATTACGGCAACACATTCATTCATTCGGCCGTGCTGGCTTCCTAATCACTTATGAGGCAGGAGGGAGGTTTAATTCATATTGACACCCTAGGTGACCTAAATGGCTGGGGGTTGGGGGGGTCCCAGAAAACCCTCTCGCTTTTACAATTTGATCTTAAACAGATAACACTGTGGTTGAATGTGACACATGACAGTTATCTTTATGTAAAATCTAAGTGAATATGTCCATACGTGTTGTTGCTCAGTTTTAAGTTTAAACTTAAAACTCCTTTTTATATGCCCAAATGTTTGTGGGCATGTCAAAGAGAGCGGTCAGTTAGAAATGATTTGACAGGCCGTGGCCCCAACTTCCACACATTTGTTGTTTGTAACCATAGCTACCTCAACACCAGGAAGTGTACGGGTGTTTACAAAGTCCTTAATATAAGAAATATGAGATGTGACACTATCAATCAATCAATCAATCAATCAATCAAAGCTTTATTTGTATAGCGCATTTCATACCCAGAGGCAACACAATGCGCTTTACAGAGAACAAGGGAGGTGGGTATACGACCCACCCATACATATTCCAGAGGGAAGCAAAAAAACAGTAATGACCCGGGGGCCAGATAAGTGAGCTGTAAAAATTCTTCCCTGACCCCTCTCAACAAGGCGATCGAGCAAGCTCCTGGAGTATGTTTGAGATAAGAACATTTATAAAGCAATAAATTACATTAACTTACATTTTCAGAGTAAGAGAAGCTAAAAAACAACATAGGAGAGACATGGCAAATACTGGTGCGTGTTTGCTATGGCCCTAAAGCTACCCTTTATCCCCCAAACATTATAAAGATACATGCTACTTAACATGCCAGGGGTTCTGGGTCTGTGCTAGTCTCTCTCCAGACTCAAATATGCCATTGAATCGCTGTCAATCGCAGCCTATTATTATAAAACTGGGCCTATAGGCTGCCTATGCATTAGATGGTAAAGTGCACATAGAAACAGCCTACAGTAACGAAATGGCTATTATTATAAAAGTAGGCCTACACTATCGCCATTATTGTTGTTCACATATAGGCTAGGCTATAGACATTTATTTTCGAAGAATAATAGGATTGGCTATTCTAAATCCCAGACAAATGATTCACGAATGCTTGCAATTGCGATCACGTCTGAATATTCTGAAACGGGCTGCAACTGCTATTTGACAAAGTAGGCTATCCTACCTTTTTTGAAACGCTTCAGTAACAAGACCGCAATGCAACCACTACAACAACATTACAAGTCTAGGCCTACTCTGCAACGTTTCTCGTCTAATTAATGATATATCAAATCAAACTTTATTTGTATAGCACATTTCATACACAAGTCTAGGCCTACTCTGCAACGTTTCTCGTCTAATTAATGATATATCAAATCAAACTTTATTTGTATAGCACATTTCATACACAGAGGCAACACTACACAGTCCGTCTACCTGCTGCCATGGATGGGACTGTGCGTGTGCAGCACTGACACGAGTAGTAGGCTATGATTGATGAGTGGAATGGTGAACACTACCCGAGACCATAAACGATGAAGCAGGGAAAGTGAGGATCACAGCTTTATTGAAGTTTTGTGGACATGTGCATGTTTGGGACAAATACAGTAGGCTACAGAAAGGTAACCATACAATTCTCCTTTGCACTGTTGAGTAATGTTTTTTGGAGTAAGGTTAGCTGCCGTTTTGACATAGGGTGACAAATAGACAATGCGCCGTTCACTGTAGCCTAGGTGAAATTTTCGGCGAGCGCGCCATTATCCTTCCTATCCAACGCAAATGACAGAAAAAAATAAAATAATCAAATCATAAAAAAATAAGACAGTCTAATCACGGCGTGGCCTCCCTGTGCGGGGTTACCTGGGAGCAAATAACATCTGCCTTAATGAATTGAAGCCACCTGGTAACAGCAGTGTGCGCTGTGATTGGTCTACTTACAGAAAAGACAGCCTTTTTTTATAGACGGCTCTGGCCGCTCCGCTGGCCACGCCGTAATATTCAAATCAAAATTTTGATATCGCCCAACCCTAACCCATAGAGAGATCTGCAGCATGCAGTAAGAACTCTAACTCTCAGCAAAATAACTCATGGGTCTGGCGTTGAGACTAGGTCCGTGAGAAGTCGCGCGGAATGAAATAAAAAGACGTCTTCTGAGTTGTCAAAAGAAAGGCTTCTGTGCTTGGAGCCTGTACTCTTGTCTAGCAATGCTAGCTATTGCTGTCTTGCTACAGTAGCTAGCACTTGTAGCCAGCTAGCCCAACAATGTGTAATATGTACGATTAAGGCATGTGGTGGAACAAAGTTACAGGCAGTAATTTGACAACACAGGCAAACATGCTGGAATAACAAGACATGGCGACTGGTAGGGGAGTCATTGAAGTTGGACACTATTAGATTGCTATGGCTCAATGAAACAATCTGATATAATGTGGTTTTAATTCAATGTAAAAAATGTGGAAAAAAACAGTTTATTGCAGCTTTAACTAGATCGTAAAAAGACAGCGGAGGGGATTTTATAAGGTAGTGCAATTTAGCTTGTGTACGCTTTGTATGGGGCTGTAACTACGCGAAGTGAACTTACTTTACTTTACTGACGTTCGACATCCATATATTTTATATCACGATAAACTATAGGACTGATGGTAGCCTACCAAAATCAATCAAAAACTCGAAATGGCTTAAAAAATATTTTTGGATGTCTCTACCAAATAGCCTAGTCCACAAGGATGTTAGCCTACAGAATATCAATTAATGTTGAGATCTCTGTGGAGTGGGTGGATTTGAATGTCTGGACCCAGGCTACAAGGATGTCTCACAAGCATACTACTACTTGGTCAAACTCAAAGTTTGTACCGTTTCATAGCATTGAATGCCCCCATGTGATTTTAATAACAGACCTGCTTTTCTCTTGTGCGATGGGAAGATGTATGAGCTAGGAAATTCTAGAAAAAAGCTTAAATAACGCATTACACTTTAACTAAACCTGTTAGACTTTAGATTTTGTCAACGCAAATCTTAATGATATTTTTAGTCACTAAAACTAGACTAAAACTAGTGTGCTACAGGTTTCAGTAAGTGAGACCAACAGCAGGAGCAAAAGAGACACCAGCACCTGAGAAGATGCAGGGAGAAAATAAAAATGCCAGTGCTTCCCATTGACCGTGACAAATCCATATAACCTCATGCTAAAATCCACTGTAATTCCACATTTTAAAGCTTAAAAAAAAAAGATTCAAGCTCCCGGTCCCCCCTATCGGGTTCGCATCATTGGCACCTTTTTCATTCAAATAAATGCGGAGGTGTTCATGACACAACTATTCGCAAACTCTGGACTGATTCAGGAATTCAGTCAACCGTCTTGTCATATCAATCCATCTTTGAGTGCACTGTTCACAGAGAGGGGAGGAGCTGTTCACAGGCTTTATTTTGTGATTGTGTAGCCTCGTATCACTAGACTCTCCTCAAAGGAGAACCTGGTTTCTATTCATTCCATTTCCGGTCTACAGCCCATTTTCCAGTCTCTACATTCCGCCTACTAATATCTGCTTTCCCTGCTTAGGCCGCAATGTTATCGTTTGTTCGCCAAAGATAGATTGCCATGAGATAGAAGAAAACATGGACATACCAGACAAAGTATTCCAGAGGTTATTGAAGAAACTTGCCGGGTCCATAAGATAACGCATTTGAAGCCACTACATTGTCTTTGCCTTAAATTTTATTGATGAAAGATGTTCTCGCGTGTCTGCCAACCGGCTTTGGAAAAAGCTCTATAATTCAAACATAGCCCACGGTATGCAATGTGCTTGGGAACAAGTTATCGTAGAATAAATGGTCGGTTGACGGAATCGTTACAGTTGTCTGTCTGTGGAAGATCAAGTCCAGTTGTTGAACTCATTCATTCATTACATTGTCTTATTGTTGTATTGGCTTTTGGACAACAACTGACTGTACAACTTGAATGTTATTTAATCAGAATCAGTTTATTTCCATTGTAGTTTTTCAACATACTAGGAATTTGCTTTCGATCGTGGTGCATAACATGAAGACCGCATTTGTATACTTTGATAGTGTTTTCCATCTATTATAATACTTGATTTTTCAGTTTGAAAAATTCTGGATCTTGAGATTTTTTTGTAGGTTATTATAACTTTTGGCTGATGGGCAAAGCCTATCAGCACCAATACTCTGGATTGTCTAATTCTTAACCACGCGGTGGCTCGCTCACTCGTGGTATTTCACATGGCTGTGCCTTACATCCTTGGTATTTCACCCGGGGGCTGTGCCTTACGTCCTTGGTATTTCACCCGGGGGCTGTGCCTTACTTCCCTGGTATTTCACCCGGGGGCTGTGCCTTACATCCTTGGTATTCCGCCCAGAGGCGGGGCCTTACGTCCTTTCATTATGACATAATTAATTGGTTTAAAAATAGTCCTACCCTGCTGTTCTCATAATGGTTATCCTTCTGACTCAGACGGTACGTTATGGGACGGGCGTTGGGATGCTCTCCTCCATCCTCCACGGGACCTGGGCATCAGTGACATGGAAGGCCAGCGTGTCCTGCAAGTGGCGGTAATCCTACGGAACCTTTCTTTCGAGGAGGCAAATGTCAAATTGCTGGCCGCCAACCGCACTTGCCTGCGCTTCCTCCTACTGTGCGCCCACTGTAACTTCATCTCCCTAAGACAGATGGGACTTGACACACTGGGCAATGTGGCTGGAGAGGTGAGTATGAGTGGCTTGGACATACGTCATTCATGTTGAAGTTGTTAGGTTTGTCTATGGCCCTGGGGTGGTCTAGCCCTGGCTTGGTACCCTAAAATGCCAGAAATATTGTCTAGATATTACCACCTGGAACAAAGAGGGTCATACCCCACCAGGCCCCTAAGCATTGAAGTGAGTGTAGCCTATTCTAAGTGTACTTTAAAAACTGATATGATATGATAGGGGAGTTACAACATATGCTCTATTTTGTGCACATTTTTACATAAATCAATGTTTTGTCTCCATACAGCTTCAGCTGGATCCAGTTGATTTCCGGACGACCCACCTAATGTTTCACACCATCACCAAATGCTTAATGTCCAGGGACAGGTTTCTCAAAATGAGGGGTGAGTGGAGTTGTCATGGTTGCTCTAATTTCTCCTTCTTAAAATTGTAATTTGTTGTAGTTTAGAGGTCACTCTTAACTTGCAAGACCAAGCCAAGGGGGGTGGGCATGCTTGAACAATGGGATACCTGGGTTGATCAGGTATAAATAAGTAATTTGAATGATGTTGTACTTCGACCAAGGTTTGGGTCAAAACCTAATTGTTTACTCTTTCATTTCCCTGGGACATTCGTCTATCCTCTGCCTCTTCTCTTATCATGTCTTAGCCATGGAGATTCTGGGCAACCTGAGCAAGGCAGAGGACAATGGCGTGCTGATCTGTGAGTACGTGGACCAGGACTGTTATAGGGAGGTGATCGGCCTGCTCTCTTTGCCAGACCTCATGCTGCTCATGGCCTCCCTGGAGGTGCTCTACCTGCTGGCCGAACTGGGGGAGATCCCCTGCAGCAGAATCGCCTCTGTGGACAGGAGCATCGGTAAGAAACAAATCTGGGTGACCAATCATACTAGGGGCTTAGCTCTGGTGTTAGAACGATTTGTTTGCGTAACCTAACTGGTAGATGATCCTTGGAGATTAACTTTGTCACCAAACGTTTCTTTGACTCGCCTTTCTTGCAGAAAAAACCCTCTACACTGTAGCCAACATATGTGAGACTTATCATTGTCATCTTCAATAATTGGTCTTTGTAGGGTGTCTCCCTTATATTTTCTCTTTATCTAAGCACAGATGTATCAGCTCATCATTGAATTGCAGCCGTTTACCTTTTGAAGTTGAGATTTACCCTTCTATCGACCCCACATTGCACAGCTGTGTTTATATTGTGATGTAAAAGTGAAATAGGGCAGTTGTCATTACAAGATGCCAGCAGACTCAACAATAAGGAGGTTTAGAATGCTTAAAGTCAACCATGGAAACTAATGAGGATTTGAGGAAATCTCTGTATTTTTAAAAAGTATACAAGACGTGAAAATAGCCCAACATCTTTTTTTTTTTCTGTAAAAAAATATAATTATACAAGTATGCCCATTTTCATGGCTCCACACCAAGGAACAATCTGTCACTTTTTGGGGAGCATATCTACTGGACTAATATAATGGTGCTGCAAGATATTGGAAAAGTTGTAGGGAAGAAGCTTTTTGTATATTTTTGTGTAATAACCAAATTAATTAATTTCAACAAATTAGTTGAGAGGAAATTAGTTGAGAGGAAATTAGTTGATTAATTAAACTGTCTTTAACTTTGAGGACAGCTTTAAAGGAGTAGTAAAGCAAAAATGCATGTTTACTTATGATCATATGCAATGGTTCAGATCAAAACGTTGACAAAACTAGCACTTTTGAGAAAGTCTGATAATTGCTCTACCACCGTTTTGGTCATACAATGGATGTGGATGGGCACCGTGAAAAATCATTCAAAAACATGTTAAACACTCAGTTTCAAAGACAAGAAACTCCCCGAGGTGTTAGTTGGAGTTCTGACATATAATTCGCCATAAAGTAAGATTCTAGTTCATCTGGAAAGGCTTTTTTAAATATTTAGCATAGAACTATTTAGACGCAGCACATACGTGTGTAAACCTCCGCAAACTAGGTAGCCTAGCAACATAAACAATAACAATAGCTACCGTAAGTAATTCCGCTTCCTGAATCCCCTCTGCGGATTGATCTACACATCTACAACGGTCGCTTCAATAGAAGTCAATGGATTTCATAAAATGATCAATAAAACACTACAGGATTCATACTTTGCGGCAAATTTGATGTCAGAACACCAACGGACACCAATTACCCCCTTGGTGAGCTTCTTGTCTTTGAAATTGAGAGTTTAACATGTTTTTGAAAGATTTTTCAAGGTGCCTACCCACATCCATTGTATGACCAAAACAGTGGTAGAGCAATTATCAGACTTTCTCAAAAGTGCTAGTTTTGTTAACGTTTTGATCTGAACCACTGTATATGATCATGAGTAACCTTAAAACAGGGCTAAACATGCATTTTCCCTTTACTACTCCTTTAAGGGCTTTTCACATGGTATGTTTGCATTCATTTTCGATGGCAGTTGGGTGTTGGGTGCATTGAGGAGGTGCCACAGTATGCATGAAAGCTCCCTATGCTTGCTCCTGAGAATGACAGCGAAGCTAAAAGTTAGGAAATATGCAAGAGACCTGTGTTCTCTCTGGGATGACCAGGTGGTTAAGAAGGCGATGAGCATCATTAACCAACCTCTCCATGCTCTGTCTCAGCAGTTTTCGCTGTTACCTTCTGGCCGCCGTTATCATGTTCCTTTGAGTAAGACCAACCGTCACTCTAAATCTTTTATCCCCTTGGCTATCATTCTTAATTCAAATGGTAATCACTCTAAGTAGCCTATACACTGTCCTTGACATAACTATCAGAGATCTTTTCTACTTTTTGACTTAAATGTTCCCGATAACGACCTGGTTGTCTGTTTTACTGGACTGTGTATAGTATGGAATATTGTTGTGGTATGTTGTTGTTGTTCAAAATGTTTTGTTACTCGAGCAAGCTACAAATGAATTGCCCCACGTGGGATCAATAAAGTTGTCTGAATCTGAATCTGAATCTGAAAGTAAGCCTAGTGCTTTGAATTGCTTTGTTATTTAATGTTGTGTTATCTTTACTAAGGCATTGTGTATTTAAATGTGTTTGAGAGTGAGGACATGTTTACTAACTACTGGACTGATGCCATTTCCTGCTAGGGCAACAATGAATATGATAAGGTTGGCTTTAGTTTGCACTCCAGTCAGATTTGGTCATTTTCTGACAGTGGGAAGTTGAGACTGATATGATGAATATGCTTGTGTCTCTACCCTTGCACCCCCTTCTGTGTCTGGACAGACCTGCTGGTGCGACTAGTGTCTGTAGACCTGCACACCTTCGGGCCAGAGGCTCTGACGGCGGTCAGGCTGATCGAGCACCAGAGTGTGGGCAGCAGCAGCCAGGTGGCAGAGGTGCGGCCCCAGCTGGTGGAGCAAGTGCCCTCTCCCATGCAGGGTGCCCCCTTGCCTGGTGAGTAGCAGGACAACTTAGAACTTCGGTGAAGGTTTTTTTTTGTCCTCATGCACATTTCTTTAGTGTAATGTAGTCATGTTGCAGTACTATTATTGGTGCTGCAAACTTGTTACACAGCATTGTTACATTATTGCTCAGCAATCTCAGGAAACATTCATATTACAGGATGCTAAGTTTATGGTAGTTATGATTAATGTTTTTTTAATAGAATTAAAAGCAGTAGCAAAGAATATCAAAAATGGAATTCATGTTGCCCTGAGGGGCCGAACTGCTAGGATGATATTAGTGCTCTACCAGTTTAATCAATAGAGTTTTACTGCCACCTAGGGAACAAAATGGGGAACATGCAGGATTACATGGGAATACTTTGAAATGTATAGTTAAATACAGGGGAAGAAGCTTTTGAGACCTGGATCTCTTGGAGAAAATGCCTAGAGTACAGACAAGAATAAAACACTAATATGAAGCAAATAACAAGAAAGAATAGAATAGATAAAGAGTTTGCAACATGACAGTGGGGAGTTAAAAACAGGCGTAGACACAAACGTCTAATGTGCTTGCTTCATTTAATGAGTCTATTAGTAGTAGTGCTGGTGGTAGCCAACTTCAACCAGGACAATTTAAGATTAGTTGAGAGTTTTGTACTTGAGTAGTTTGTTCTATCAAAAAAGATATGCCGTGTATCAAGGCAAGAATGTAATGATGATCAATTCTTCTCTCTTGTAGCAACAAGAATCCCTGTCCAATCTACTCCTCCTCCACCTGGTATCGTCGAACTTGATGGGGAGAAATTCACAATGCAGTGGTGAGTCACATGCACACAGTGTTGTATTTGTGTCTAGACATCACACAAACGCAGGAATTACACTCCTGGGTTGGGAAAAAATCCATTATCAGGAAATCACTTAAGATATACAGTCAAGCTGGAAAGTCTGCACACATTTTCCACATTTTATTACGTTGCAGACTTATTCTACAATAGATTGAGTTACACCAGGGGTTTTCAACTGTAAAGAAGAGAAGAAGCAACCTGCGGACCACTGTCTTGGGGGGTGGGGACAAGGACTGAGATTAGGGTTGCCAACTTTCTCACTCCCAAATGAGGGACACTTTTTTGCCAGGCGCAGGCGTGGCGCGTGTGCCCACAATGATAGGACGTAAAGGTTTTCATTAGCTATAGACCTGCTCATTTCACAGCACAAACACCTACTTGCTTAGCTGTGGGGGTTACAGTAACAATATTCCAAAGACACCAAAAAGCATTGGGCATAAACCAGCCTTTCTCAAACTTATTTGTCCCAGATCCTAGTAATGGATGGACCTCTTTTTTTTTTTCTTTTTTTTTTTTTTTAAACAAAGTTCATTGTTAAAAAAAGTTCTATTGATTAGATTAGATTCAACATTGCATCGTTACTGTAACATCAAAATGCTGTTAAGTTAGGCTAACAATGAAATGCAGTTGACATCGTGAATGGGGATTTTTTTCTGAAATGCGTGTCATAACAATCCAATGACATGTTCCTTTGCATCTACTTTAAACTAAGCTATTCCACGGATGGGCTTCTTTCCCATGGTTTTATTCACGGCACCGGTAGCTGTTTGATATCACTGGCTTCGCAAAGCATTGTGTGAATTTTCATCTATCCCTCGGTTTTAAGTCAGCATCTGAAAACCCTCGTTTTGGAGGGCTGTTTGAACATCCAATAGCCCTCGATATGCCCCATAGCCATAGAAGATAAAAGGAATGGGACACACTACCCTACACATGAACGCACAAAATGTAGGGGTAGGGCCAAGGGCTAGGGCTAAGTGCGGGTATTGGGATTGGGCCTAAATGATGGTGGCAAGATGGTGGAAGTGATGGTGCTCTTTGGGACCTGTAAAGCTGCAGAAATGTTTCTGTACCTGTCTCCAGATCTATGCCTTGACACAATCCGGTGTCTGAGGTCTGCAGATAATTCCTTTGACCCCATGGCTTGGAGTTTGCTTTGACATGCATTGTCAACTGAAGGACCTTATATAGGCAGGTGTTGTCAATCCCCAATCATGTCCAATCGATTGAATTTACCACAGGTGGACTCCAATTAAGTTGTAGAAACATCTCAAGCAATGTCAGTGGAAAAAATCTCCCTGTGACCTCCGCTCACTTTTCGGTGTCATATCAAATGGTGTGCACACTTGTGTACATATATTTTACATTGCTATTTTTAATAAATTAGCACAAATGTCTAAACCTGTTTTTACTTTGTCATTACGGGCTATTTTGTGTAGAGTTTTAGAGACAAAAATTAACTCAATCTATTGTAGAATAAGTCTGTAATGTAATAAAACATGGAGAAGGTTAGAGGGGTGTGCAGACTTTATGGCTTGACTGTAACTTACAAACTACAAAATGGGTATCTGCATTTTCGCCATACTACTTCATTTACCACAAGTCGTCAATTAGGTTTTAATGGATATGTTTATTTAGATGCATGCTAGCTAACAGTCTGGGTCAGTGCCAAAAGCGAAATGGTGGGTATTATCTTTGAACTCAGATTGGCAGCTATACAGTGGATTACATGATAAGGACACAGAAACACAAACACCCACTGTCCATTTTAAGACTGAGGTACAGCTGTAGTCTGTTTTAGTGACATACATGTTGGTTTTAAAAGACAAAGGTGCTGAATGGTGTTGAAAGTCATTTTTAAGATTCTATTCTACTGCTTAGGAACCTGTGGTCTACTTGTTTGTGTCAGGAAACGGATGACACAGGGGTCAGACATTAGGGCACTTTCTGTGCCCCTCTCTTTGCACAGAAAACAACCATATGAGTTAAAACTTTTTTTTTGCACGCCCTTCAACCCCATTATAACTCCAGTGATGTCAATATCATCTCCCTCTTCACTGAGTGGTGTTTCCAGAAAGTTAAAGCCGCATTGGAGCCTTTGCTTCCTATCTAATACAATAAAGGATATTCTATATAGGATTTAGGATAATCGGGAAGAATTCCAATGTATCAACAAGTCATGTCATACCTTTCCAGTCATATACTGTATCTGTATAGCTTTGACCCTTTCTTTTCACAGCAAACACTGTTGCCAGAACTAACCTTTCCTAACCGATCTAACCTTTCATCACACTGACTTAAATATGAAACGAAAATAAGTGGACGTACTGAATAATGGAAGGCATGTGCATGTAGTCAGCAGCTTCCTCATGCCTATCTACAAATCCAATCTAAACTTATTTTCTCAGATCGGCTGTTATTCTGTTGCAGACATAAAACTTGATTGCTTCCCAGTCCCTGTTCACAAGAAAAGCAGCAATCCATTGGGGAAAAGCAGCAATCCATTTCTGTGTTTCTTTCCCTGCATTTTCCCCATTTGAATGAAGCTCATCAGTGAATCCTCCATTGCACCCACCTTTTCTGTTGACCACTTCTTTTTTGTTCCTTTGGCACAATGAGAAAGAGGTTGCATTAAGCAGTATCACTCCACAAAAACAACTAAAAAGATGAACCATGTGAGCCTTTCTCTAGATTGGGTTGGTCCAGCCATGTAATATAAGAGAGGAATACACAATGCAATAATGGGGTAAAGGCTGACTCAATGCTTAACTAACAATGCTCAACTTTACCAAGCCAAACTAAGCTGCGTCAGGTTGGCCTAGTTACCCCTTGGCTCCACTGCGTCCGTCAGCGTCAACATTCTACCGTCAAAAATCAAGAAATGAACCTCTGCAATTCTCTGCCGGATGCAGTAGCTGTACTGTAGCTGCTGTCATTAATTACAATGGATTCATTTCCTTAGCGTCTGATGGTTGACGCTGATGGAGCCAAGGGGTAAATCACCCACTGCTGGGTGAATATACCTGACAGAACGCAGCAGGCTTTTTACCTTTCTCTTTGCTTCTGATGATGCCTCCATGTCTTGTCATTGAGATGTCTTATGGAAAAACAAACTCAGACCCCTCTGAATCAAACCCAACTCAGACCACCTCGGGAGTATTCTACACACACACACTCATTTTGTATAAGCTACTCTCCACCTGCAGTGATCATTTGACGTGCACAAGCAACTAAGTAAATGTCTGCACTTGGGACACACATTGCTGTGTCGCCCTTAGCAACAATAAATACTTCTAGGTTATGGATAAAATGTCATCCTTATTTCCCCCTCTTCCTGAGAAGGACAAGACACCCACGTCGCATGTCTCTACTTTACTCATCGGTACTGATTATCCACCTGTTCCGCTTGAAAAATGGCAGAGGGGAAGCTTTTCTGACGCAGGAAATGTGGAATGTCCAGTAGTCTCTGAAAAGTGATTAAACCAGAGTCTGTTTGAAAAAATAAGTAGAATATTGACTTGGGATTTTAATCATCAAACTTGATTTTCTTGCCCTGGGGCTTTGCGAATCCACCTCCTCTGCCACCTTCGAATCCACCCTGACCACCTCCCTGTTTGCCTCCTCCTCCCCTGGAGCCACCACTGCCCCTGGCCAAACCCACCACGACCATCTCCCCGTTTTCCTCCTCCTCCTCCCCTGGAGCCACCACTGCCCCTGGCCAAACCCACCGCGACCATCTCCGCCGCCGCCCTCCATGACCTCCAAATCAACCCTTGAAGCTGCCGCCTCCCTGGTCCCCACGAAGCCACCTTCACCCTTGGGCTTGCTAGTCACAAAAAAAGAGATTATTTTAAAAGCAGGGAATGCGCACCAGGCATGGAACACAAATGGGGATGGAAATGTATTTGTTTGTGACCGTTTGAGTTTGTTGGATGGCTGGACAGCTGCATTCTAAACAACATTCAGATTATGCTACTAACCAAGAAAAATATACCCATGATGGCTATAGCTCAAACTTGTAAATCACTTATTTGAAGTGCTCTTTAATGTTGGTGTGATATGCTTTTTCGGGTGTGTTAGTGTGATTAGAGATTTGAACAGATCTTTGCATGCAATTTCATGTGTAATCACGGATCGTTTTCCCCTTTTGAGCACGTAGCCATGAACAAACGCAGTAGTGTAATCCAGGCCAAAAACTTTCACCTGATAAAATGTGCGGCCACGTGCACTCTGCGTTCCAGAGTGGGGGAGGGGTTTAGTATACATTAGGGCCACCACACCTGAACCTGTGTGGGAGCGTTCTGCTTTGGGGAGAGGATCGTATAACTGAGGTGAATTGGTTAAATTGGGTTCTCATCCTCCCGCAGTTCTATTGGTCTGTTTATCATCCTTCCTCCTGTTGTCCTCTCCCTCTGCCAGTAACCTCTGTGCTGCCCTTATAAAGCTGTGTCCCAAAATCTTCTGCGTGGCTCTGCTTGTTTATCATAAATGAGGCAAGTTGTAAAATGATTTGAGGGGCAAATATCGATAGCTAGCTACTTTTTCATCCATCTGAAGCTACTTTATGCTACCAGGCTGGCAATATTGTGACTGGATGGCTGAACATATATTGCGACAGGCAGTCAAATAACGTTAACGTAGCAAACAAGCTTTACATTTATTTGGTAACATTACCTTCTAGCATAAACAGTTTGGAAGTTTTATATTAGTTTGCTCTGTTTACGTTGTGGACCAGTTCAGCCGGTGTTAAGTTGCTTATACTGTAGCAACGGTAAACAAATGTTCTGTACGCTGCCGGCGGCCTCATACCTACAACCGAATCACAGCTGTGCTGATATTCAGTATAACAGCACTCCCTCATGTGATATTGTTTAAATGACCAGTAACTGTTGTAAATGACTCTACTCTTACCTGTTTTTTCGGACAGGATGAACGCACACTTTGAGGCCAACCTGGAGGGCGCCGTGTCTCGAGCAGACATGTACTCTGAGTACCTGGCCACCTGCAGTAAGATGGGACGTGGTGGTATCCTGACCTCCTCTGGCTTCCTCAAATGTCTACGGTAAGTTCAGCTGGCATAGTCCTCTATGGCCATGACCTGTTGGCTTGCCATTACAGTAAGTTCAGCAGCCATAGTCCTCCACAGCCATGAGTTAACGGCAGAAAATATAGAGGTCTTCCTGTTGACTCAGATGTTAATTAGCTTCTTTTTGAGGTCTTCTGACATTAGCTTTCTCTGATTGTTTTTTGTGTTTTAATACCTTCTGGTATATTTGTGGTGTCATTAATAACTTATTTCACTGTCACTGTTATAAAACAACTGCATGATATATTTGTGGTGCCTGCCTTAAATTATCACAAGTTAATTAAATGGTGTCAAACAATAAAAAAAATTGTAAAAGAATTACATGATATGTAATTAATCGTGATTGATCGCAAATTGATCCTCTATCCATTTTTTGCTGGTAAAAGCACCCAAATGAATGAGACCTTTCCGACCTGTCAATCATGTAGAGAATAAAAACCAATAAGGTTGCTTGATTTCTTAAAGGAGAATGTTCTTTTTCGACAACCTGGACCTTATTTACGGCATATTATAAGACGTTTGACTCACCGAGATAACTTTGGTGTAATTCGGAAACCTCCACACGTTCATCCTTTCACTCCAACCTTTTTATCCCTTACCTAAATTCCACAAGTAGAGTAGTGGTCAGAGCATTGCACTCCCACGCGGGACATTCTCAGAGATTACTGTCTACTTCACCACATAAAGGGAAGGGCATAGCCACTGACCGCTACCATTAATGTTATGGAAGCTGCTGCTAGTTGTTGTGAGCTCATGAGCTAACTGGCTATCCCGCTCTTATTGTGCTGGATTATCATTGGAAGTATTGGAACTGATGTGTCCAGGCGACAAGACCTATCTTAATTTATCAGACAATATTTCATGTTATTTCAATTCCCAGCATTTAGTGGCATGACTAGCTTCCAGTCCTGAACAGAAACAAGCCAGCCACACACATAAGACAGGCTGGACGTGGCCTGGTAATTGCTATGGTTACTTAAATTAGCTCAAATGGAACCTAGATTAAAAACTTTCAAGTGATCCACATTTATCTACCATTAATTTGCCATATGTCTGACTTATTTTAACTAACAATAAAATGCTCAAGGTAAGTGTCTCCAAAATAACACGTCCCCAATGTTTGGTTACATTCTGCAAAAGTAATGTATGCACTTCCATTGCAAATTGTCATAACTGTATTTGGTTGGATTAGTATCAGTTCCTCACATACCAGTTGTTCAGAACTCTCTCTCCTCTCCTTTCTTCTTATGGCATGGTAGGACCATCTTCCCCAACCACACAGTAAAGCGTCAGGATGACCCTAAGCCCAACGTACCGGTAAACATCCTGGTAGTGGGGGTGAGGAGGCGGGCCATCCCTCTGCCTGTCCAGCTGTACTACCAGCAGCAGCCCAGTCCAGCACCCCCACCAGGACACACACACCAGGGCCCTGCTGCCCACCCACAGGCGCCCCCTGCAGGTAGGCTGAACAGTCACACACAACTAATTTGAAACTTAACTCATGTTTGGTCCAAATGCTACTTTAATTTCTATGACTGGAAAAATATATTATATTAGCACATTGTTAAAAGTTAAATGTTCACCCCTTCAATGGTGGTCATAACTGCGGAACAATGTCAAGTCCTCGCAATATTTTAGTTAGTTGAGTTAAATATGACATTCTAAAGAATACAATTATATTTTATTTTATTCTAGATTTTACACTCTTGTATAAAAAGAGTTTTGTCTAATGTCTGAGTGTCAAACTATAGCCTATGCTTTAGAGTGAACATTCAGTAATTATACAGAATATTATGTAGCCTATATATAGCCTAAGATCCCACACAGAGCTGTGCTTAGGATGCTTCATGTTCCTCAGTAGACATGCACTCTGTGGACTGCTTGTGAGTTCAATTGAATTAAAATGTTAGATAACATGAACCTGTCACTTCAAATATTTTATTATGATATGATCAATTGGAGTCTAGTACATAAATAAATCCTACTTTACCCTAAGCAAGTTAACCGCATTAATAGTTCATTCGTTTTTGGTAAGCATGTAAAGAAAACACAAGTATAATCTTTATCGAAGTATTGGCAATAACCATGTTCATGTAACTATGTACATGTCAGCTTGATAAATGTCATACTTGGCACATTGTGATTGTCATTGTGAGTTGAACCTTAATGTGGTGTTGTATCTCTTTCGTCTCCCTGGAACTAGGCCTGCCTCCTGGACACCCTGGGCTAGGACCCCAGTTTGCTCGGCCCCCAGTCCCCAGCCTTAATGCAAGTGGGACTACTCCACCGGTGGCCTTCCCCACTCCGGAAGTAGCACACGTGGCTCAGACAGCTGCTCCCCGACTCCCCCAACAGCAGCAGCTACACCCCAATCTGCTCACCGTGGCCCAGCAGCAGGCCCGGTCCGGCGGGGACATCCTCAAGTCCGCCATGATGCAGAGTTCTATCCCTACATCCTCCCCAGTGGTGCAGAACCACTTCCCTGCCCCAGGCCTTGGCTTGCCCACACCTCCTCCCCAGCAGCAGCAGCCCTTCCTGGGCCAACACTCACCTGTCCTCCCCCCTAGAACCCCAGTTACGCTGTTCCAGCAGGTACCGCCGGGTCATGTCCTCTCAGCGAGAGTGTGTCCTCCCGTGGTCCAGCGGCCGCCCCCGCCTCATACCCCTCCCCTGGCGCCTCAGTCGGGGCCCCAGCAGGACACAGCTGGACACTCTGCTCCCTCCCACTACGGCGCAGGAGTGTCTGTCCCCTGCTCCTCGTTACAGAACTTTCAGATGGGCGGGGGTCAGGTGTTCACCATCGCAGGCGTGCCCAACGC
Source organism: Borostomias antarcticus (assembly GCF_949987555.1). Classification (NCBI taxonomy): domain Eukaryota; kingdom Metazoa; phylum Chordata; class Actinopteri; order Stomiiformes; family Stomiidae; genus Borostomias; species Borostomias antarcticus. The sequence goes on from NC_140246.1 coordinate 11,639,970, forward strand.
CCAGGGCTCGCGGGTCACTTTTCAAAACATCGCCCCCAAACCAGCTCCATCCCAGTCCGGCGGACCCATGTCCACGATAGCCCCACCTGGCCAGCAGCCCCAGCAGTCCAGTGTGGTCATCGTAAGCCCCAGTGGCCAGCAGAGCCCGGCCTACAGTCCGGCCATCCACCAGATCGTGCTTGCCAACCCCTCTGCCATGCCTGGCACCCAGACTATCCAGCTAGCAGGGCAGCCTGGAACTACTTCCAACCCCTTACCCTGCTCTCCCTCTCTCCCCAGCGCGCATGGCCAGGGTTCTCCCCCTGTCAGCCAGATGCTGTCCGCCAAACGACAGCAGCAGCAGCTCCACATCCACCCTCAACCCCTTCCTCCCCAGCCGCCCCCTGCCCAGCCTACCTCTATAGAGTCCAGCTTGATCAAACAGTTACTGCTTCCAAAGCGAGGGCCCTCCACGCCAGGCGGCAAGCTCATTCTGCCCGCGCCCCAGGTGCCCACTCCCACCAGCACACGAGCTCCAAGTCCCCAGGTGCTCTACCAGCAGCCTCAGCAGCTCAACGTTCAGCTGGTGCCAGGCTCGCTCCAGACCCAGGGCCCTCTCCAGACAGTCCAGCTTCTGCCTGGACAGCTCCTCTCCACCAGCAGCTCCGCCACCATCATCCAGGCCCCGGTGCCTGGCGGCCAGGTCACCTTTACTGTGGTGCCCAACACAGGTTTCTCCACCTCGGCTGCGGCTGCTACAGTCAGCCAAGGTGCCATGGCGCCGGGCATGCCGCCTCCTTACCAGACAGGGAGCGCAGCCCACACACCACCTCCACCGCCCCTTAGGGGGGACAAGATCATATGTCAGAAGGAGGAGGAGGCCAAGGACGCCACAGGGCTGCACATACACGAGCGCAAGATCGAAGTGATGGAGAATTCATCGCTGGCGGAGGGGGGAGCCACTGCTGCTAGCAAAACTAGCAATGGGGACCTGGCAGGGGCCAAGCTGCTTAATGGGAGGAAGTGCGTAGATTCGGATCGACCTCCGAACCACTCAGGGAACGGCCAGGGGGCAGTCAACGGTCCAGCTAGCGAGGTCTACCCCACCAATGGGAAGCCTGCAGACCCACAGGAAGGATATTCTGACCCCAAAAAGATTCTCGTCAACGGAGTTTGTGACTTTGACCGAGGGGACACCTCCAATGCTGGCACCCACCCAAACAAAATCATTCCAAATCACATTGCTTCCAAACACTTCGGAAACGGGGAGGTGGGGCCCCCCCAAAAGCTGCATGGTCCAGTCCAGGAGCCCCCTCCTCCCCAGCAGGACACTGCCAAAGCTGAGCAGGCCGAGCGCCTGGCCAACGGGCCTCAAGTGGTCGGCAACAAGGGTCCAGTTGAACTCTCCAATGGACCGTTGGGGCCCAGCCACACCGCTGTGCCTGCTGCACTAAGACAGCTGCCGACTCCCAATGCTGTGCCCACCAACATCACTGTCAACTCCCAGAGTCCCGCTGGGCTGCGGGGGGTGCCAGCCAGTGGAGGGAGTGGAGACGGACGCGCGCCGAAGAGGCCAGCAGAGGACGCAGTGGCCTCAGGTATCCCCAGCAAGGTGGGGGTACGCATTATTACCATCAGCGACCCCAACAACGCCGGGAGCAGTGCCACCATGGTGGCAGTGCCTGCCGGAGCAGATCCAAGCACAGTAGCCAAAGTAGCAATAGAGAACGCCACCCATCAGAGGAACAGCTCTCCCACACAGACAGCCAGCTCCATGGTGAGTCAGTCCAAATCCCCAATCAGCCCTACTTCTCTGGCCATATTTCCAGAACCACTCCTTCAATCCGTTAATTTTCTATTCTGTGACTTGGTCTGCTGACAGTTTCTGTTTTGTCCCTCAGCCTGGGGTGACACCATCTCCTCCCCCGGTGATACAGCAGCCTGCTCAGTCAGGTAGCCCCAGCGCCTCCACCCAGGCCTCAGCCGGTCCCCCAGAGCAGATCAGAAAAGCAGGACAGAACTTCAAATGTCTGTGGCAGTCCTGTAAACGGTGAGCCTAACGTTGTCTGGGTCCCCCCAACCTGATAATGGAAAAAAATTAGCTTCATATTAAGCTTAAGCAGATGCATTTTAGATCTTTTTGCATAGTAGACATCTTCTGTACATTAGGCCATCAACAAATTGGAGAAACATTGCAGAACCTATCTGGCAGTATGTACAGCTTGTAAAAACTACAGTATACTACAGTATATGTATAACTAAGGCAGCCATTATGGAATAGCATAACTCCTTTGCCTGTTCGTTGGAGGCATTGTCTGTTCTGTACAGCATTGCCTAATTGATTAAGATTTATATTTTCCCCCCTCAAGCTGGTTTGAGACCCCGTCCCAGGTGTTCTACCATGCAGCCACGCAGCACGGCAGTAAGGACGTGTATGGAGGCCAGTGCCTATGGGAGGGATGTGAACCATTCCCCCGTCAGAGACTGTCTTTCATAACCCACCTACAGGTAAGACCAACCTTTTTTATTTATTAACAATTTATACTAAATTCATTATGATTATTTACTGACCACCTTCTACTAAAAGTAGAAAGTACTTCTATCTATCAGCATTACATATTTGTTTGAGCCTTGTTGAGTCTCTTCGACATTAAGCTGTATGTCCCATTCCATAGAGACCTACAAATGTGTTCAGACGCATGTTGAAACCAGGCTGAACTGACACATTTGTAATGGAATGTGAAGAGTTTTAAGACCAAGGAAAGAAAGAGTTTGTTTCTCTGGGTGACATATGCCGGCCCTGAGTGGGCAGAGAGTCTGTGTGCATGTGCATGCTGGCTAATGTTTTTCTCCCCTCCACTTGCAGGATAAGCACTGTTCTCGGGATGCCCTGTTAGCAGGAATGAAACTGGAGGAACAGAAACAAGGCGTGAATCAGACAACTTCCAAGTATGTACTGTTGAGTTTGCACGTCCTCTGACCACCATCTATGACATTCATTCATTTTTGTGCACAAATGGGAAAGCATCGTATAAGTGCATGGTACACTTGACATAATGTGTAGTCTTGTGATAAGACCAAATGTCCCATCTACTGGAAATGCAATCAGCAAAAGGCGTTTTTAGCCTGGTGAATGTGATATCTCAGGAACATGTTGAGGGAATTTCTCAAAATTTAGCCAGAATGTCCAGTTTGGCTCAAGGGTGAACTGATTCGATTTTGGTGGTCAAAGGTCAAGGTCACTGACTTCACAAAAAGCGTTTTTGGCCTGATGAAGGTGATATCTCAGGAGGGCTTGCGGTTGCGCCCAGGGCACATGGAATATTCCATGGATATATAGTTATCGTTTTTTTCACATGTTCATGCACTGTATGATGTCTAGTGTTGGTTTTGCTTCAGCTTCAGGTCAAGTTCACAAAACATGTTTAGAACAACCTGACATTTGGTGGAGGCATACATCCGCGAAGCGGTATTTCTAGTTTATTCTTGCACCAAGGCTTATATTCAGACATGGCTCCTCTGCATTGTACATATCTGAATCTTTCTTATTAGAGCTTAAGCAATTTGTTGTATAATGGTTTAGTCTGTGATGTATCCTTGTGTGTACTTTAGGGGACTGCCTAATACATGTCTTTTGTTCCACCAAAGGCCTCAGTCAACAACGAGCAGCACCCCAACACCGCGAGCACAGAAAGCTATAGTCAATCATCCAAGTGCGGCCCTCATGGCCCTGCGCAGAGGCTCTCGCAACCTGGTGTTCAGGGACTTCACTGTGAGTAATGCTCTTATCACTGCCTGTACATACTTTACCTTAGATCATTCACATGGCATAGACAATGTATACCTTCAAATGATGCTCAAAATGTTTTGGTAAATTAACCATTGACCTAAAGGTTTAGTTTCACACAAGACCAGTTCTTGATCACTAACAGATTTATCACAGGTAAATGTGCAGGTTGAAATCTATGTTACTGTTTCTAGTCTGTGATTAACTGGTGCTTTTTTTCAGGATGAAAAAGAGGGACCAATGACCAAACACATAAGACTAACTGCTGCCTTAACGCTAAAGAACATCGCCAAGTATTCAGACTGTGGTCGGAAGTAAGTCAACTCTCTCCTAATGATTCTTTATAAAAGTGGGATCAGCAAATATGACTCCGAGCTACTATTTGTCTTATTAACTTCTGTTTAAGTTCTTGTACAATTGCTCAAACACTTAACTCATTCTGGATACTTCATACAGTTTTGGTGGTGAAAGTGGAGTTTATATTGATCTATGTCTCCTCTCTCCATCTCTCTCTCAATCACTCAGGTTGGTAAAGAGGCATGAGAATCACCTTTCTGTGCTGGCGCTCAGTAACATGGAGGTCTCCACCACGCTCGCCAAATGCCTTTACGAACTGACACGCTCACTCCAGGCTTGAGGCTAAATGGACAACTACCCAACCCATCATCAGAAAAGAGGGGAAATGCTCACTGAGCAAAGTGGGTGTACAGGAGGGCAGCGGCTGTCCGCCAGAACTAAGCCCTCTCCCTTCCCCAACCCCACACCTCCTGTGCTCGAATCCCCCATCCCCTCTACACAACAAACTGCCATGGGGTCTTCCACCAGCCACCCAAGAGGGGGAGCTCTTTAGATTGCTGCCATGAGGGACTACTAACAAAACCACAAATACGAGCACATTTTTGTAATCCTGGGACTGTTTGCAAAAAAAATGTGAGTTAGCAAAAGGCTGAGGGTACAGGGGAGCAGGGGAGGGCGCTGGGTGAGAAAGGGGGAGGAAGGAGCATCAGCAGATGACTGGCGCTGTTGTTTTTCTTTAGAACTTGGTAGCTTGGTTTTTCTTACTTGAGTCAATATATTTTCACTTATTTATTATTGAAATGAATACCATTACGATTAATGAAAAGAATCTTGTAAATATTTGTGAATATATATAAAGATGATAAAATCCTCTTTCATGCCGATACAGCCACTGGAGAACTTGCTCTGTGGAGTAATAGAAGCATTACTTTGGTAGAATTGAATAGTATGTTTTTTGTTTGTTTGCTTTTTTTATGATCCCTGGTTACTTGTATCTAATGTGATTCTATACTCAGCAGTGGATGAATGTACTTAAAACCTGTAAATACTTCTGCAAAGGTACTGATGCTGTAAAGTGTAGAGAGGGGGAAAACAGTTTTTTTGTGGAACTGTGACTTTTTTTGTATTATAATACCTTGTAGAACTCATTTTGCTGGCTGAAAGAGTATGGAATAATATATCTTGTCATTTTGTAGAAGAAGAAATATTGAAGGTATTCTCTTCCCCCCTCACACCCCTAACATGTATCCACTGTAAACGTTTGTCATTGTACGAGCACAATGCACGTACCAAATTTTTTTGTATTTGTAAATTGGTTTAAATACATGGAGTTTTATACAGGTTTTCTCCTGTGTTGTTTGCTTTATGTGCAGGTATGATATTTTCTTCACTACGTTTTTCTATCTTAATATAGTGTGGAGTTTTATTGTACTATTTTTTCATTCTTAATACCATGCCACATTCCGGCTCACGTCCTCAGACTGTCCTCTCTACGATGTGTTGTGTAACATTTATGACTGCCTGTTGTGTTAGCATCCGAGCGGGGAAACCCACCCATCCTCATTTCTGCGGTGTCAGTAGGATGTGCGATATACATAGACCTAACAATCTGTTAGAGATTGGCTTTATTTACTTTGGTGACTGTTTATAGTTTTTAAATAAAAAAACGGAACAATTTCCTGTTTTGTGGATTGATTTTTCCCCTTTTGCTGTTTAATTTGTGTCCTATCAGCGATATACCAGGAAATCCTCATCGGCTGTTTTGAGTCCACTTTGCCATGCATGTCTGTGACCCATGGATGTGCTGTGACCCCACTCTTAAGACTATTTCAAATTTGATTCTATCCCCATCATCCAAACGAATGAATACCTGATATTTGAACAAACTATTGGGGAAAGTTTAATAGACCCTGGCCCCTATCTCATTTTTGTGTTGGAGGATAATAGTGGTTATGGGTGCAACATAAAAAATCCCAATTCCGCACAGTTAAAAATGAGATCTTGTTTCACCGGATGCAAATAAGCTTGAACCCGGAAGCAGCTAGCAACGACTGTGGCGACATCATGCGGCTCAAACCGAGTTCTAGCTAGTTTATGCTCATTCACAAGTCTCGTACAGACATGTGGCCGAGACGTTTTCAACCCCTCATCGAGTTTTGCGTGTAATGTAGGCTACCCGGCTCGGTTTGAATTCTCACTGCAGAGACAAAAAAGTACCAGCAAACCAAATTGGACGCTAAACTAGCAAGCTAACGTTAGCTATAGCTACGTTTTGGGTAAGTAAACAAGCAACTAGATTGGCCTAGCTACACTGTCAGCTTCAGCAAACCTGTTAACCAATGTTAGCAGTTTAAAATAAGCTAGCGTTAACAGCAAGATAGCGACACTCGATTAGCCTAGGATCGAACCCGGCCGTAGGCAGCAAGTAAGCCAAAAGCTAGTTAGCTAGACGAAATTGTAGTTAACGTTACGTTGCTTGGCCATCTTGATTAACAGGAGCTAGCTGGCTCGTTGTTTGAGAATTAGCGTTACTAGCTAGTGCTAGCGTTATGTTGTAACAAACGTGAGCCTAAAATAGTTAGTGCTAACGCTAGCTGTTACGTTAGCTAGTTGGTTCGCTCTAGCTAGCAAGCAATTCCGAGCTAGCTTTACTGTTTGAAGGTCAACTATATGGAGTTAATTAGCTAGCTAGGTAGCACTAGCTATATATTAGCTTGCTAGCTAATTTAACTAGCTAACCGGAGACAGCTAGACCAACGTTGTAATAATTAATGTGTAAATGAAGTGTAGTGTAGCTATTCAGCTAGCTAGCTCCACACGTAGCTAGTATAATGTAACTAACGTTAAGCGTAGCGTGTAGCTAGCTAGATTAATTTAGTCTACTCAGTGGACACTTCAGCTAGGTTGTATCAACCTAACAGGCAGTATTGGTTGTATAAGTTGGATCCAAATTGGGGCAAACTTGTCAGACCTTGGGGTGAACAATAGAACGTACATAGAGAAGCGTCTGCTAAATGACTGAATAATAATAACTAGAAAGTACATTTCCTTGAGAAAATGTGAAGTGGGCTAGCTGCCGCAGTTGGATGTAACATTTACTGCTAGTACTACTACGGACCGGGCAATCTCCATGCACCCACCTGTGAAGACCATGTGTGTCTAACCCACTCAGGGGCTGAGTTGTGGGGTCTGTGGCGTGCATAGTGGCGTGGGGCAAGACTTTGCCACCTCAGGTCAGAGCGTGTTGGGGACAGTGTACCCCTCTCTTGGCCACCCACCTACACCCACTGATGAAGACCATGGTTCTCTAGCCCACTCGACAGCTGAGTTGTGGTGTCTGTGGCGTGGATAGTGGCATGGTGGCGAGACCCCTTGGCCCTAGCCCTTGGCCCTAACCCTCGGAAATGCGCGTTCACATTAGGGCTAGGGGTGTCCCAATTCTCTTTGCGTCTAGGGTTAGGGCGAAGTGCGAGGGCTAGATAGCCCTTGAAACTGAGATTTTTGGGACCCACACTCAGAACGAGGGCTACCCAGAATGCTTTGCAAATCTCCTCTCAAAAATCTGTCGACAAGATGGCAGCGGCCACCGACCGAAAAAAGGAAATCCACAAATGTATTTTTTTCTTCGTTAACAGATTGCTCGTAAACATTGCGATAACCATCGCATTATTATTGTTTTATGTTGTTTCAATGTAGTGTGTATATATATATATATATATATTATTTATAACAAGCATGACACAAAAGATCGCTAGTCTCTGTTAACTAGCTAGCTTACCATGTAGTTTACATTACATTAGTCACAGCAGCTTTTTTACTAACGTTATAATATTTAGAACTATTATACGCAATGTATTTGAGATGGCTATGTGAACATCGGCTTGGGGAATGTACAGTCTTACTGATGACGTAGCGGTCTTGAAGGGGTGTCCCATTTCTTAGGGACGATTTCTAACCCGTAACTCTTGACACTCCGTTTCGAAGGGCTAGGGGAAGGGCTAGAAAAGAGAATTGGGATTCGGCCCGTGTGTCTCTAGCGCACTCAAGGGCTTAGTTGTGCAGTCCGTGGCGTGGATAGTGGTGTGGTGTTGAGACTCCGCCCCCTCGGGTCATATTATTGGGTCTGGGGTGGTGGACCCATGGATGTATTAATAGAACTGGATACAGCCACTCCATTCACTGGCCGCTATCAACAATGAAGCCCTATTGAACCGCGCCATCTTGGCAAATTTGTAGTCATTTGACTATTTCCGGTGACTTTTGTACTTGCGCAGTTGTGCTTTTCTGGCCTTCCGGTGACTTTTGTACTGCGCAGTTGAGCTTCTCTGGCCGACGCGCGTCCACGAAAAAGTTCACATTTATCTGAAATGTAGACGCACGTTCCCGGCTCTCTCGGCTCTCCCCGCTTTGATTTAGCAATGAAAACCGGCTTGCATATTAACCTGTTTTTGTCAAATATATCAATTGGAGAAATTATTTTTTGATCCTGGCATCTTAGTTTTAACAGGTTAAATATAATTGAACATGTTTTGTTTGCTAGTAGATGGTATTCATTCCGTTCGCGATAACGTTATTGCAGCCAGGCTAAATTCCTCCAGGGAGCCAGTGACAGGCGAGTTGAAGACGTTCACTCCCCGCCAGCAGGAGCTTTGGCCGCCGCTACCGCATCTCGGATAACCCGCTGAGTTCGTGGCTGCTATTTCACACTCGCCCTTGATCAATCCCAATACCGATCCATGGTAACAATGAATCAATCGTTCAGATCAGATCGGCAGTGCTGCATGCATGTTACAACATCATTGTTACCTTTATTAACATAACCATAGCCTACATTTATCTCTCTAACGTTAGGCTATCCATCTTACACCAGTCGGCCATTCGATAGCTGGAAGTGGTGAACGCCAACGTTGACTGAAAACACCCAAACTCAGTGTATCGTTTCATCTTCATGCTACACATCAACTCCTTTACATTGTATGTGAATAAATTCCTGTTATTCTAAAAATATCCCATTTCTGTCCATTCTTGGAAAAGGCTAATAATTGCTGTCAAAAGATCACTCCAGTTTATCACCGTATCCCACTACCATTTCAGCTATGCACAGGAGGTTGTCTTGTGGTCATTTTCATTAAAAAATGATTAGCCTGATCAGTTTGTTGTATGTATTAAGCCCTTTTTGAGCGGTATGCTTGTATTAATAGCTTATAGCTTGCCATACTCACCAACCTTGGGACCTCAGAAATAGGGAGCATTTCCAAACCTTTTCGTGGACGCGCGTCGGCCAGAGAAGCTCAACTGCGCAGTACAAAAGTCACCGGAAATAGCCAAGTGACTACAAATCTAGCCAAGATGGCGCGGTTCAATAGGCCTTCACTTTAGATTTCGAATCCTGGGGGCTTGGGTGGACCCCTCTCCAGGCTACCCACCTGCCCCTATCGGTGAAGACAGCTGGTTATGTCTCAATTCAGGGGCAGCTGCCTATTCAGGCAATGTCCGTTTAGACAATGCCTACATAGGCAGCACAAGCTGTCTTATGGCACGTTCCAGGCAACCCGTAACCCATGTTTTTCCAACCTTCTACACGTGAAAATGCACTGGAATGGCAGTCAAACCTGTAACTTCCCACCCGTGAACTCATACCAGATTGATATACTCCCAGTTGCGCTCTCTGACGTCACACAGCCCTCTAAACAAGATGGCAGCCCACATGGGTACGGCGACAAAGATAACTTTAGGGCAACGTAAAGTAAATTTGTACATTGTAATCAAAATAGTAAACGATTATGCACTACAATCTGCTATGTGTATGTAATGATGCCCAAATATGTTGACGACAAGAGATAGCTAGTGCTAGGTAAACCTGAACTTGACTATGCAAATGGCGAAAAGTCAATGATGTCAATTATGTAACGTACAATTTCTTAGCATAACGAAATTAGGCATACAATGCTTAGCTTCCCAGCTATGACAGTGTGCCAAATCTCAAGCTTTTGCCATATTGGCTTGTTTACATTTATCCAGAATTCCACGCACTCAGTTTGCCTGGAACGCTATGAAGTCGTGAGTCATGACTTGAAGTCGTAGGGAGTAGTAGGGAGCGTATCTGGCACAGCACTAGGTAGGCAGCATGACGTCATCCTGCATTTTAATGGCACACCGCGCACAAGACTGTTCACAAAAATCTGAGAATTTTGAGGACATGGTGCACGGTGACTGGTGTTGCTGTCCAGTGCTGATTTTGTAGCGTTAAGTTATTATTTAAATAGTAATAATAATAATGATCAACAATAGCTTGCTAATCACTATTTAATCATTAGGCCTACCTCAATTTGCGCATGGCAAATGTTGTTTTATAGCCTATGTAGTATTGATCATGCACCAGGAACAGAACAGTGTTGGCTATAACAGTTTCTTCAAGTTTGGTCCATGTTGCTAGGTTTGATTACTGCTTAATAGTCAGTCACATAGCCAGACCTATCTCCACACTTCAATTTAGTGCTGCAGCTTTACAAATCAACCTATTTTAATCATTAGCCTACTAAGGCAAACCTCCAGTCAAATATTCATGCTGGAAATCTCAATTCAAAGAATAATGCACTTAGACAGATTAGAAGTAACTCATGTTTAATCACAGCTGCGGTTACATGGGCAATATTTCTTCAATCTGATTAAAATAATTCTGATTAGAGCTTCCAACTTAACTGTTGCATATAGACACTAAATAAAGTGATGCATTCAAATGTGTGTTTATGCCCCCATCAGAATATAACTTTTTTGACATGCACTTATTGGGCAAACCGCAGAAAGAATAAATCTGTAGGCTATTCCAACCAGAGAAAGAATTATATGTACTGTAGGCTATTCCAGCCAGAGATAAATGATCAGAATGCGTGTTTACATGGTTAATAGGCTGCGCTGATATTTTCCTATTGAATGGATTATCAATGCAAGTCAGTGGAGTGGGCGGGTTTTAGGTCTGGAGCCAGGCATGATCATACGCCCAATAGTTTTTAATCCACCTCCACCTCTACGCAGGTCAAAGTCCATTGTAACCAATTGAACAGGTTTCATTATTCAACCTATAACCATGAAATCATATTTTAAAATCAGCTACTACTTCAGCTACTTCTACTACTTCTACTACTTCAGCTACTTCAGCTACTACTTTGCAAATCACCAAGGGCAGTTCTCACTGAGGGGGTAGAACTCCCTACCTGTGTCCCTCCTCGTAGCCTACATGTGCGCAGGGATCAGAACTGCCCCAGGGGATCCATTGCATTGGAATTCACTTTATTATAATATTATCAAACAAATTATTATGTAATACATATGAATCTGCTTGGTTTTTGCTTTTACCGTTGCTTGGTGCCAACTCTGAAATCACCGCTTGCTCAAGAAGACGAAAATATAGCTGCTCTTAGGCTTTACTCAAGTTGTACAGTAGCCTACCCATCTTCTTACTTACGCTTAAAAGAGACATTTATCAAATATTCAAATTCATTACAGCTGTTTTATATGTCTGACATCTGGTTCCTCTCATCCCTCGCCGTCTCTCTCTCTAGCAGCTTCTAATAGCCCCAGCCTGCAACCGACTCCTTTGTCCCTGCAAATAAAAACAATATTAACCGTTTTACAATTTACATCAATAACCGGGTAGTCATTTTGTAAATAAGTTGAAAGGCCTAAAGTTAATATGATTTGGTAACGTTGGCTTTTTCAGCAATTGTAGCTAGCTGGTTCTCCTGCTGTGCTGGGCCTGGGACTAGGCCGCAGCGGAACCTGGGACTGGAGTTTGAAAGCAAGTTAGAGGGTTAGCTAGCTAGCTGGGTTAATGTTAGGTCAAAGTCAGCCAGCCAACCAGAGCTAGCTACAAGATTAGTTTTTTTCTCAAACTGAATAAATAGCATACAGTATGAGCACAAAACTGCCATTGTAGTTCAATCTTGTAACTAAGATAACTGCAGATTTTTTTTTTTTTCCATTGATGGATTTAGCTAACATTTACATTTAAAGACTAATCCTTCGCTTTGCTCCTCCGTCTTTTAAAACATATTTTCAATTTTGCTTGTTGCATGGAATTGTGGGACTGCCTTACTCAGTAAAGATACATGCGATGTTGCCTTCAAAAATGGGCAGAATAAGGTGCCTTACGAGGCAGCATAAAATGCAGCCTTTGAATTGGGACACGACTTATAAGGGAGGAAGACCAAATAAGGACAAAATATGCTGCCTCACTAGGCAGTTGCTGCTGAATTGAGACAAAGCCAATGTTTCTCTAGCCCTCTCGGGGATTGAGTTGTGTGGTCCGTGGCGTGGTGGCGAGACTTTGCCCCCATGGGTCAGAGCTGGTAGGGGATGGTGTACCCCATTCCTGGTCACTCACCTTCCCCCACCAGTAAATACTGTGTGTCTCCATTCCACTCGGGCTGAGTTGTTGCGTCTGTGCGTGGATAGTGGCATGGGGGCAATGCTCCCCCAGCTCGGGTCAGAGCTGGTCAGGGGCAGTTCAGTGACCCACGGGAAAGACTGCGTCTCTAACCCACTTGGGGGCCGAGCAGTAATTGTGGAGGTGTTGGTTAGGGATGGGCATTTTCAGTTATTGTAATACTCGAGTACTCTATATTCATAATGAACGAGTACTCGCTGTTCTGTAGCCTACCGTAAAAATAAATCAGGGATGTCCGTGGCCATCGATGTAGGCCTACAGTAGGCGATGTGCCCGATTAAGTAAACGTGCATGACTCTTTAGAAATGATCCTGACGTATTTCGTTATAGCGAATTTGCATATGAATAAACAACCAACAATTTAAGCCATTCAATCCAATTGCATTTATTAAAGAACAAACGTCACAGCGGACATACTGTGTTCTTTAACTTATCTTTTCCGTTCGTTTGGCGTTGCATCGTCGTGAGCTAGCCGGGCTAGCAAATGATGTGATTTGAGGTTGTTGTCCAGTCGTCTAATTCATTGTTTCGTTGTGCTTTAACCGCATGTGGTTGAGCATTGAGCTGGTTTGCTTATGATAAGCAAGTTTCACATTGCAGATTTTTCACTGCACAGTTTTTCCCTTCTTTATTAAAGTATTTCCAGACTGTACTTTTACGAGCAGCAGACATGTTGCGACTGATGTGGGTAGCCTCACACAGGTAGCCAAAAGCACAGTGCGCAGGTGCATGAATAACTAACTTTTTTTTTTTCATAGTGAAACAATTACTCGCCATGGTTACTCGAGTACTGACATCAACGAGTACTCGAGTACTCGAGTACTCGTGCCCATCCCTAGTGTTGGTATAGAACTTGAGGTGAGTGCTACTACTGTTGACATAAAAAGGGTGCCTGTTGGGAGGATTACATTAACGGATCATCCGCTGTGAGTGCGGTGTCATCGTCTCTGGCTCTGGCATGCCTGGTACCAGGACCCACCAGACAGTAGTATACGGGTTAACAGTAGTGTTATGGTGAACAGTAGTGTAAGGTTAACAGTTACATTACTGTTAGAGTTCGGGTTAACAATAGTGCTCAGTTACATTGAATCTGTATCACTTAATCTGAAGGTAGGAATATAATGCTAGTAGTCATAAAAGGTTGTCTGTACCTTTAAGAGAGGCTCCTCATGCACCCAAATTCAAATCCCAACTGCCACCCAGTTCTATCTTAAAAGGTATAAATGTCACAGCTTAGATATTTAGATCGTAGGAATCCAGGGAACCAGCTGAAAACTTTGTATATAATGTGTATGAGCTGTCTAAATTGTAGGAGTGCAAGCAGTTTACAAAATGTGATATTTCAAATCACCAACTGCCACCACTCTAAAAACATCAAGTTACTGAACATTTCACTAGCAACTTGTCAATGGTACAATAACTACTAATAAAACTTAAATTACTCAAAAAATATATAAAAAAAAAATATATGAATGGAACCCAGAAACAGTTGAATGTCAACATCATGAATGTCTAAAAATTTGAAGTTTCGAGCACAAAGTATGAAGAAGTAGTTAAGGGTCAACAATTTGTGGAGAACTATAATGATTAGAAAATTGCATTTCCACTGAGCAGCTGAAAGAAATCGCAATAGCACTGCTGAAGATGCATGACTGTGAAAAATCTGAAACGTCAAATGCATAGCACTGCATAGCTGAAAAACCTGGATGTTAAAAAACCTGGAAGATGAAATGTGAAATTGGCAGCATTGGAAGCTGAACTGCATTACTTAAAGAAGCTAACCTGGAAGCTAAGAAGTTGACCATCTCTCCCTCTCACCTGGCAAGATGGCCACGCCTATGCTGGCAGCTTTGTCCTGTCTTTATTTACGTTGTTATGTCTGTGTAGAGTAAAATCAGCTGTGGTGTATGATCGCCAAACACTGCTGGACATCGCTGCTTCGGTGCTGTGCTCACTGTCCCGTTGATCTGAACAGTGGAGCTCCCACCAGGCTCTGTGTCTCCAGCTACCTGGAACCATCTGGTCTCCAGCCTGCTGCTGCCCCTGGACTAAGCGGGCAAGGAGAAGGGGTAGAAGAGCAGGAGCCGCAGTAAAGCTGCATGAGCTAACCCGAGGCCGCTCGCTTCCCATACTGCACACCATCTCCAGTGTCTGCAATTTGGATTTTGACCATCGACATTGCCGCACACCAGAGTGGCTTGGGTGCCTGGATGTTTGCAGTCGCTGCCTCGAGCCTCCACATTAGTCAGAGCCGGACCTGACTCCATCTGCTTTGGATTACTGAACGCCAGATCCATTGCCAACAAGTTGTTCAGACTGAATGATTTCTTTGTAACTAAAGGCCTGGATTTCTTGCTGATTTCTGAGACCTGGCAGAAAGCCGAGGAATATGCCTCATTAAATGAACTCTGCCTCCAAAACTACAGGTCGAGGAAGGGGACTAGCTACGATCTACAGAGACTGCTTCTCCACTCGTACGGTGAACTCTGGAAAATTCCTCTCTTTTGAGGTGCAAATTACTAAAGTCGGACGCTCTATATCCGTTTTATTGTATTTTAATTTATTGCCTCCTGGCAGAACTGGCTCCTTCCTGTTGGACCTTGGTGACTTTTTAGCTTGCACCATCCGATTTAATAGAATCCTTATGATCGGAGACTTCAACATACATGTGAACAATAGCTCGGACAACTTTGCTGTGAACTTTCTGAATGTTACGGAATCGTTTCATTACACCCAACGTGTCAGGTTCCATGCACAACAAAGGTAATACCTTGGACGTTGTGTTCACATTTGGATAAATTGTAAATAGTGTTGTCACTGATATGTTGTTGGTAACCGATCACAAATGTATACTTTTTAACTTGTCTTCCTTGACAATGACTGGTGAAGGGAGTAAAAAGCTCCCGCACTAAATAGCCTCACTGTGGAGAAATTCTCCGCTAGCTTTGACCGTAATGTAATGGAGTCCACTAATAATGACGTAGATTGTTTGGTCCATGCTTTCAACACCCAGTGCTCTGCCATTTTAGATTACGTAGTTCCATTGGTGACTCGTTCTGTCTGCTCTGTAAACTCTACTCCCTGGATGAACGATGGCCGCATCCTTAGATAGAAATGTCGCAAAGTAGAGCAGCGGTAGAAATCCACTAACCTAGAAGTCCATCTCCTCTATCTTAAAGAACTTTTATCTGAATTCAATGATTTGATCAAGAATGCTAGGACTGCTTACTTTGCAAATCTCATTACCACAAGCAAATTAAATTCCAGTGCTGTTCAACACTATAAATATGATTGTCAGCCCTCCTGTCCCCTTTGTACCTGTTTTTTTCCAATGAGGACTGTAATCATTTTCTTTTGTTTTTTGTAAACGAAGTAGCTGAAGTGAGGGTGAGCATTACCCCCTCTTCCCTCCCTATATGTCCAGCCAGGCAGTCTACTTGGAGCTGTTTCTCCAGGATTTCCCTGACTGACCTAACTGACGTAATGAGCTCTATGAATTCTTCCTCAAACCCCCTAGATATTCTACCAACCCCCTTGCTAAAGGAAGTTATTAGCTCTGTTGGCCCCTGCTTGGTCTATTTTAAATAGTTCACTTGAATCAGACTCAGTCCCTTATTTTAAGCAGGCGGTCATCCAGCCCCTCCTTAAAAAACCTGGACTCCTGCCTACCGAAAAACTACCGGCCCATCTCCAAGCTGTCGTTTGTCCCGAAGGTTTTAGAAAAAGTAGTTGCTAACTAGCTCAGCACTGCAGCACTGCAGTACCTTCAGCTGTCATTAGGGGCAGATGTTCTGGGGTGTTGACCTCAGGTGATGACCTCAGTTTTCTTGGTGTTCAGCTCAAGACCCACCTTGGCACATTCCTTTTCCACTCTGGTCTGGAGCTCTTGTGCTTGCCTCACGTGGTTGGATATCAGGCTGATGTCGTTGGCGTAGTCCAGGTCTGTTAGGATCACTGAGAGAGACCTTCTCAACCTCCTAGGTGTCGCCGAGATCCTTATGTTCCCTGGATTGCTAGCCACAGTGCGTAATCCAGGACTATTATAAAGAGGAAGGGGGCGAGGGTGTCCCCTTGTAACACTCCTGCCATTATGTCGAAATCCTCGTTGCCATCCGGTGTCACAACCCTTGCCCTTGTGTTCGAATACATGGCCCGAAGTAAATTGGGGGAACACCATAGACCTTAAGGATTTTCATCACAATGCCTCTGTGTATTGAGTCAAATGCCTTTTTGAAATCAATAAAACACAGCACCGCTGTCATGCTCTTCTACTTCACCTCCTTGATGATCCTCCTTAGGGCCAAGATCTGAGATACTGTTGACTTCCCCTCTCGAAAGCCATTGTTTTTTTCTCAAGTGTGGGTCGATGGCGCTCCGCAGCCTGTTGAGTATCATGCAATTGTACAACTTAATGATACAGGTCAAACTGATGCCACGGTAGTTGTCTGGCTTTGAGAGATCCCCAGATTTAGGCACTGGGATGATGCTGGAGAGAGACCATACATCAGGCTTGTTAGTTTTCATTAGGACAAGGTTGCAGATGTCCAAGATTGTCATCAACGTCACAGTTCTTAATGACCTCTGGCGAGCTCCGCAGGTGTAAAGGGGCCATCGTTCATATTGAGATTTATATCCATTTATAGACTAGTAATAGTATTTTAAAGTCTATTCTAGAGTTGACAGGTAACCAGTGTAGTGATTTTAAGGCTGGTGTGATGTCTGCCCTTCGTCTAGTCTTAGTGAGGACTCGTGCTGCAGCATTCTGTATCATTTGTAGCTTAGAGATTGCTTTCTTTGGTAAGCCTGATAGTAGAGCATTGCAGTAGTCCAGCCTGCTTGTGATGAAAGCATGCATTAATCTTTCGGTGTCAGCCTGAGAGAGAAAGGGTTGCACCTTGGCAATGTTCCTTAGGTGGTAAAAAGATGTCTTTGTAATATTCTTGATGTGGTTTTCGAAATTAAGATCCGAGTCAAGTATGACACCTAGGTTTTTAGCCTGGCATTTGGTGTCAATTTCCAGAGTTAAGTGTGCAGATAGTTTCTCTCTTTCAGCTTTTTCTCCAATGATCAGTACTTCTGTTTTGTCCTGGTTTAGTTGGAGGAAATTGTGACATCCATACATTTATATCCGTAATACACAAGGCAGTCAACCAAGCTGTAGTTACTGGGTGTTACAGAAATATAGAATTGGGTATCATCTGCTTAGCTATGGTAGCTAATGTTGTGCCTCCGTGCTCCCAAGGGGCAGCATGTACAGGCTGAAGAGTAGAGGTCCTAGGATCGATCCTTGGGGCACCCCACAGGTCATAGGGATCTTTCCTGAGCTATGTTCACCAAGGGCAACGAAGAAATCACGACCGGTTGGATGGGTCCTAAGCCAATTAAGGACTGGACCGGAGAGGCCAACCCACTTCTCCAGTCTTTCGATGAGGATTGCATGATCTATAGTATCAAAGGCTGCACTCGGGTCCAGGAGGACGAGAACAGAGAGCTCTTTGGAGTCAGCATTAATTCTGAGGTCATTTACAACTTTGACTAATGCCGTCTCTGTGCTATGATGGGCACGAAAGCCGGACTGGAAAAGGTCAAGGGTACAACTTGTAGCTAGGAAATCATTAATCTGTTTGAAAACAATCTTTTCCAGAATTTTACTCAAAAAGGGAAGGTTGGAGATTGGTCTAAAATTGCTAAGAACTGAAGTTGTTTTTCTTCAGCACGGGCCTCACCAAAGCAGTTTTAAGTATTGGTGGGAAGACACCTGTAGATAGGGAGTCATTAACAATTGATAAAATGTCATAGGATACAGTCAAAAATAGTTTAGAAAAAATCGGTGGGGATGGAATCCAGCAGGCATGTGGAGGATTTGAGTTTGGATACTACTTTTCTCAACATTTCTGTGTCCATCAGTGTAAACAAGCTCATATGTCCATTTCATGGAGGAAGAGGATCTGTGAACGGGATGCATGGCCTTTCCTGGGTGATATTTATTCTAATATTCATAATCTTATTTTATAGATTTTACCCATTATAAATAGTAAAAAAAGCTTGAGGCAGAGACTAAACAAATGTGCGGTCAACTAGGTGCATATCCTTTCGAGGGCTTCAAGAGACACATTTGAACTACAATAAGTACAGAACATGCAACACTAACGGGGGACATACATAAATAAATGTTAAAAATCGATGGACGTCGATCTCTAGGGAATAAAATGAGAATCGATTAAAAATCGGAAAATCACCAATAATTTTTTAAACCCAGGCCTACTAGACTTCCGGTGTAGTTCGTTTTGCTTGTGATGCAGTGTTGGGTGACTGAATGAAAACTACAAAAAGTGATCAAAGCAATGTTTAACTCGATGCTGGGGAGAAATGTTCAAATATCGATTTGATTTGAAATAAAATATAACTGCATCATGGTTTTCACTCCCGTCCACTCCTGTTGACTTTTACTCTCGTTCCTGCCCAATCACCTGATTCAAAGTGAAATTGACTCCCATCCCGTGGGAATCCCACAGGACCCATGGGACCCGCGGGAATCCCGAAAAAATTTCATCCTCTAATGCCGCTCCTCACGAGGAACAAATTTGCCTCAATAAGCCATAACTTCTGGTTACTTAAATTTTTCGCCATTTAGAATTTTTTGAAAAATGCTTAAAACCTATCTATAGGCAGTAGACACAATCTAGGGATCAATATCTGAAGTTCCATCTTGGCAAAAGTTTAAAAAGTAAAAAAGCTGAGCCGCTATGTGTCAATGAAGATTGCGAAGGGCATGGCTTTTCACAAAGTTCTATAACTTCTGAATGGTGCAACGAACACTACAAAACACCACACCACAAAATCACCACACACACATTGAGGCTAAACTTCCATTATTTGCCCGATCAAACAAAATGGGCTCATTTGCCGTTTAGAACTAACCGCCATGACAATTTTGTACAGAGGTACAAGGGCATGCCTAATGGTCACTTGAGAATTATGAAACTGATTGGCCTCAGGGTGCTATAACAAGCTAAAATGCTTAAAAGTGACTAAAATGCAATCAACTGCCTGTGGTCAAAGGGGCTTCATATTTCTTCTATGAGTAGATCATGGCATGCTCAGTGTACTCAGTTAACCGTGTCTTAAACTGTTTTCCCAGCAGACATCAGTGCAGAGCGGAAGATGACTGGAGGTTCAGAAAATGGTGAGTACTTCTCCACCCAATTAATTTCCAAACTGACGAGTCTTTGCAGAAAAATAGTCCAGTTATCAGGGGCAAGAGCCTGCCTTAAGATGTAGGCCAGTGTTTCTCCTAGGGTTTTTTTCAGGGGGGGTGGTAAGCCCCCCGAAACTACTAACTAGTAGTTAGTTAGGCACCCTATTATTATTGGTAGTTGAATTATTTATCTGCCACAGACGTTTATGGCAGCCATAAACACTAATGTTGTCACGGGGCGGGCATGTCACAGATCTCAGACAGTTCTAGACAGTTCTCTACACTGAGCTGAAATGAAACGAGTACAGACAACTTGGATAAATAAATATTAATATTAACAATTTACAAAAAATAAAACATATTACTAGAAAAAATAACATTTCCTGCAGAAAATGTGTGAATGCTGAAGAGCTGAAAAGAAATCACAAAAGCATTGCTGAAAATGCACAGTGGACGGGCATCTATTAACGCCATCTCTGAGCCAACAGCGTCACAATTTTTTACTAAACACGTAAAGGTAATAAAAGCAGACAATGTTTGTTGATAACAATGTAGCTTAATTTGCAGCTCAAAATGTCCTCTAAACAATTCCAGTTTTCAAATCTAATGGCGTTTTGTCAGTTTTAAACTGGGTTGCTAATTTTGACGAACGTATCTATTAATGCCCACGAATGTACCGTAACGGTTACATTCATAGACATTAATAAATTTAATGCTCACACAATGATGCAGCATCGCTAAGCAAGTTTCAGGGTGAGAATAAATAGTGATGATTTGAGGTCGTTTTTATACAACTAAATATGCACATAAAAAGCAGAAAATATGGACGTAGACTATGATATGTAATTGCTGGAGAGTCGGTTACTTTTCCATTGCAGTTTAAAATGTGGCTAGTACAAGACAGAAATTATTCTTATGGCAGTGCTTGTAGCGTTAATAGATACACTAGCCTAAATGGGAAAAATGTGGATTAACCCATTTAGTCCACAACACACAGGCTAGCTAATGTTAGCCTACACTGTATGCCTACATAGTTACTAACATCAGAAGACATGAACTAAACTGTGGTTACATTACTTATGTAGCTAGCTACAGCAACAGAAAATATTTTCATTTAATCTGACTCCCAGTAAGAAAATGTTCGCTAGCCGTGATGCTAATTTTCGCTATGTTTAACTCCATTGATGGGACACCTCTCCAAGGCAATGGTAGGGGAAACGCTGTAGGCTATATGATACCTAATGTTTTCCAGACTAATGTTTTCCACTGGTGGCACACCACATTTGGTCCAGGGCTTTGCGACCATTTCTCTGTTCAGTGCAACTGAAATTGTTCATTGGGGGCACCAGTTCGAGTTATGAGTTTAGTTGGTCAGATTCACATTCTTTTCTTTATTTTTTCTCATCTAAATCCTTGAAAACCTTTTATTTTGCCTGTTTCACCCAACAAAAGTAGGCATTACATTAGTCATTTAGCAGACACTTTCATTCAAAGCGACTAACAATAATTGCATTTAACGTAGGAAAAGCCAATGTACTACTACTTGCCAGAACTCACAAGTGCATCTTCTTTCTACAACAAGTGACTAAGAGCATCTTAGTGCAATCTAGTGCTGAAGGCAAAGTGCAAGAATAGCAATCTAAAATACAATAGGTGCTTAAGAGGGAGGATCATTGTAGTACTTCTTGGAATAGATGAGTTTTGAGCCTGCGACAAAAGATGGGCAGCGACTGCTGTCCTGACATCAGTGGGCCTATTGTGTGGTGCTGCAGACCCCACTGCAATATTTTGGTGCCCCCAAATCATGCGCTGGTGCCGCTAGCTGAAAAGTTCGGAGCCCTGATTTGATCGCCAGTATGTAATATAAATAAAATGTAATGTTCTACCTTGAAAGAAGTGAACACAGAACGTCTCAATGTAGCTATTCAAAAGCTCATGTTCCCAGCCCAGTCGGTGACTAAACTAAGATATGATTGGCTAGTTCATTATATGATAGATAGAATATAGCAGGAATACTACAGCCAAGGCAGCATTATTTTTACCTCCCCAGCGACAGCACAGGCGAGAGGTAATGTTTTCGGTGGCATGTGTGGGTTTGTTCATTTGTATGTCTATTAGCAGGCTTACGCAATAACTACTAGACCGATTTTCAGGAAACGCTGTTGTGGTTAACATCCTGTCTCTCTGGGTGACTTCCTTAGGTGGTTGGGCTCCAGCGGAAGAGGCTGACCGGTGTCCTATCTGCCTAGGAGTGCTGGGACGAGGTGACGCAGCCATGCCCGACAGCTGCTGCCACGTCTTCTGTCTTGGCTGCCTTCTCACATGGGCAGAGGTAGGAAAAGATGATTGCTTCATTTAGGAATAGATTTGTGTTTTTGATCTCAAATGACCTAGTTAAGATTAAGTTGAAAATAGTTGATTCTAATATTTGCCTGATACCTATAGCCTACCCTTTTCTCTAAATCTGGGGAACAAAACTGTTTATTTTGCCTGTATCAGACCACTCAACAGTAGCTGGATCTCGTAGAACGACAACGCGATCGTAAACCGAAGGGATTAAAATGTTGGTGTTTAGACCATCTCTTGTTGGCTGATGCAAGCTTCTGCAAGTACGTTTCTGAATCACTTACACTTTTCTGTGAGACCAACCAAAACGAAGAGACCTCAGCACCTCTATTGTGGGAAACCCTTAAAGCTTTTATTAGGGCTAAGGTTCTCACATATACGTCTCATGCTAACAGACTTCGTAGAGCATGCCAAAGGGAGCTTGAGGAGTCAATCTCCAACCTAGACAACCGATTCTCAACTAACCAATCATCCAATTTATTTAAACAAATTATGGGACTCCAGGAACTTGCATTAATGTTCCTCCAGCCACCTAAAAAGTCCCAATCAAAATGACAGAAAAAGCAACAAATTATTTAGACATGTTTAAAGACTAGCTTACCTTTAAAAAAAATCTACAGCTGCTGTTATAATGGTAACCTACAATACATCTGATTAAAATATGTCTATATACCATATGATTTATTAAGTGCCTGTGTGGGTTTACTGTTTTATCCCGTCCAGTTACATGTCATTAATTACATTTTAAGCTCTAGGACTTTACCAGCCTTACGAGATAAGTTAGGCCATCTTTATAGGCATACTCTTCAGGTAATTGTTTTTTTTGGGCAGAGGCAGCGATTGTGGTAGGAGAGGACAGGACTGTGGCACATGCACAGAGTGGAGGCACAGGTTAGAGAGAAGAGGAGAGAGAGGTTGTTGAGAGGAGCAGGAAGGGGACAGGAGAGGGGAACAAGGGAGGAAGAAGGGCGGTCTACGATCCCCCGCTTTGATTTTGAAATCAGACTCATTTTTTCACACACCACCACACCAAGAGATCAGTTCCACAGGAAACACTGCTCCCAACTAGACACGTCAGTCTCCTGATGATGAAGCTCAATTACTTACATTTTTTTGCTAGCTATGCCCAAGATTTTGCCTAGTGACCAACCAATGCTTAACACCCCCTTGAAACTCTCTGAGATCAAAGAGGCGATACAGTCAATGCATAGTGACAATTCCCCTGGTCCTAACGGATACCCAGTGGAATTTTATTTAAATTCTCATCCCCATTACTACTGGAAATGTTCAATTTGTCACACCAACAATGTTCCCTTCCGCCCACCTTTATGCAGGCCTGTATTTCTTGGATTTAAGAAGGGCAAAGACCCATTCAGCTGTGCCTCATTTAGCCTGTTCTCACTCTTATCTGTAGACGTGAAAATACTTGCAAAGATTTTTGCTCAACAACTGGAATCGGTTATGCCCTCCGTTGTATCGGAGGATCAGGCGGGATTCATAAAAGGGAGGGACTCTTTCACAAATGTCAGACTTGTCAGCTTCCGTGTTTAGTGATCACGTTGATTTTCAAAATTGATTTTCTAAAACTGAATGAATCCCACACACAACTGCTTTCCGAGTTCAATATTGTTGTAACTAAGACATCTGATGGAATTTTTTTTCCCCTTAGACATAAGGTTTATAAGTCTGTGATAACAACCAAAACACTCCTGTGTTTACTGCTGAGCATTTTCCCTTTGACAGAAATCCGAGAATGAGTTATTTTCTCTCGCAACTGCCTTGACATAGCAGGCTATAAAGCAGGTGAGTCCCTTGTCTCCTCTGCGCACAGGGGGAGAGTTCTTCTATCCCGCGATCTACATGGGGAGTTCTAGGGAATGGAGAGTTCTAGGGGATTTTCCCCTGGGGAAAATGTACAGGGAGCTTTCTGGTGGGAATGCACCTATTGTAACTTTGTGGCATTATGTTCAAGAACTGTTTTATAGATGATGGATAAAGCTTCAAAAGCATATGAGAATGACTAACTTACTTGTATGGACCATGTTAAGACCCAAAAAATAATTTCCAAAAAAGATTAAGGTTTTGCATCTTCCTCGTGTGTGTGTGCGTGTGCGTGCGCGTGCGTGTGCGTGTGCGCATGTGTTCTGAAGTCACAGACATTTCCATCTTGTCCAGTGGACAGACGGCCATTCCACGTCATCTACAAATGGGATGCCACTTTGGGCTGTGTACTGGTCAGTGAAAGTTTCTTTACTTGGATGATCTGTCATGTCTGTTTCACAAATGAATAAATCATAGAACTATTGCAACGCTGTTTGACATGATTTTTTACTCAACCCCCTTGTTTTGAATGCTAACTGTAGGTCCCTGTGAAGAAGGAAACATGTACATCACAGCCTGAGAGGTGTTGTACAGACAAGGAACCTTCTGACTGTTTGTTGAAGTGAGTGCATAATGGACTCTCACTTTACCAGAAACAATTTCCCCTGGGGCATTTGAAGTATTACAATGCATTATTCCCTTTTAAGTGGTGCAGCTGCTTCTATATGTGTCCACGTGTCCGTTTGTAGCATGAGATTTATGCCAAACAGCCAGCAGAGGGCAAGAGAGATTACTCATAAACCGCTTACTTCACCAACTAGGTGTGATTTTATAATGTAAAATCATTTTATTTCAGGAGTAAGCAAGAGGAAAAACCGCGAAGACAGAAGACAGAGAGGACACTACATGCCAATGTAAAGGGCCTTGTTAAGAAATGTGCGTATGTGTAAAATATCCTTCTTAAATTCTCTCAATTTTACCAGCATGTTGTATGAGATGTTACAACATGAATTGTTTTCCTTAGGCAATGATGATGACCCATCTGTGATGTACAAGAAAGAGGTTTGTGATCTTAGACAGCCCTTTTCTGCTTTTAATCTCATAATCTCTAACTGTCCTATGTTAAAGGGCAGTCCTAGTAAAATTATTTTGGGTAATCTATATCTAGATATATCAAATGCATCATAGAAGTATTGACTGGTTACACTTGTGGCACTTGTAATGGTCCAATCTCATCATGTTTTTTTCTCACCTGTTGAGGTGCGGGGAGCATTACGCTTCAGCTGGTCCCTGTCTCCATGTGGCACAGCAGTGGGTGCTCGGATAGAGGGCATGTAAGTAAATTACCCTCAGACTAATCTTCATCTCTATTACAAAATAGTAACCCTAGTTAGCTCACTAAGCAAAACTATAGAATTGTAGATCAGTCTATGTTTGCTAAATGTGAACTTAGTCGCTGTTAAAGAAATAAATGAAATATCTCTGGATGTATTGATTATGTTGTCTGCTCCACAGTTCAGAGCCCCTTTGGTTGACAGAGGAGGTGTCCTCTGTAGCTGGACGTAAACAATGTAGGCACCAGACACAGGACTGCCCATGGTTGTCGGCTCTTGTGCCCATCTCTGCTTGGGGCAACTCAAGGTAAGCTGGCTAATGACTGGGGTCTTAATGCACTGTTTGGATGTTCTGTGAATTTGCAAAATGTTGTATATAAATAAAATCCATTATTAGTGTGCTTGTTTAAAGCTCAATGAGAGAACTTTTTTTATAGTTCAACATTCACATTTACTTGCTATTAGTTTATGAATTGGCCTTAGCAAGACCCCCAAAATCATTGTCATGACATAAGACTGCATGAGACCCTGTGATTATAATTTTAGAATTTCAGTGTATTGGCTAGTACACTGGCGGGAAATCTTGTGACAGCCCTATTCCTTAAACGTTTAATACAAATTATTATTGTTATTAATGGTTATAGATGTTATTGACTTTTTTATTGTTTTACACAATGAGAATATCTTGCTTGTGGTTTGAGTAATAGAAAGTATGTAGCAGTAAGATAGTAAGATCTTTGTCGACAAATAATTTCAGCAACAAAAAAGTATCCACAGAGCTTTTAGAAAGATGCAGAATAGAAGTATTGCTTTCCCCATAAAAATTTATTAATTTAAGAGGTTCAAAAAGAAAGTCCTGTTTACCTCTGACTGGTTCAGCGTGCCTCCAACAAGGCTCGTGAGGAAACAGTACTATGACATTGGTACCACACAATATATCAAGAGGCAGGAGTGATCAGGAGTCCTAATACTATTGGGTCACAAACCTTGCTAGAATCACTAGTCCACAAAATCTTGACTATTGCACCTTTAAGTTAGTCTGGTAAACCAGACTCAAATATTTTTCTTTTACGTTTTCACTGAGTCTGGACTGTAAGCTGCCCAGAGAGATTTGAGTTTTCCCAGAAAATGGTGCACCAATCAGGAGACTGCATTTTAACTGTTGTTCCAACCCCAGTCCCTGATTGGTTCCGGTAGATGATGATGCGAAATACAGAAGTAAGGTAGTAGTAGAACATTAATGGTAGCGCCCGAAGCAACCAGTGGTAACGTTAATGTTAGAAGAATAAACACAGCCATAAGTGAAGTTATTGCATAAATAGACTCGGTAACAACAGTTAAAGAAGAACAAGAGTTTGCATTAGCGGAATGTATGGAAAATAAGTTTTCACTGTTCTTCCAACTTGATTTGGCAAGTTTGTAGATCTGTCCTTGAGGTGAGATATTGTAACACTGGCTGTCATATCCAAACCACCAAATCATGATCGATATAGCAACAATCACAAATGAAGGTGCGGGACATTGCAAACTATCTACTGTGTCATTTGAATGTTTTTGGTGAGAGCATGGGAAATACACATCTGTGTGTTGCTGTAATATGATATTGCCCCCACAGACACTGGTTCCACGCTCCTGACTGGAGTAACAGACATTTTCCGCTGAGACGCCTCTCGCCTTTCTCAACCTCTGCAACATCTTTTGGCTTTGGGCATTTTGGTGAGTTTTCCTGTACGTTCCAAATTGGTCATTGGCCATTAGCACCATTAGGCCCATATTTTTGTAAATTTGCAGAACTACAAGCATCATAAATTATTTTTGACAGAAGCTGTAAAATGATTTGGGGGACTATACCGATCTCTGTCTTGCTAGGTTAAATTACTAGCCTACTGTAACATTTCTGTTGTGTTGGTAGCTGTCCGCGAATCAACATGTTCGCAGCAGGCAAACTTGTTTGTTCATCTAAAGCTAAAGCTAGGCTAATGTTAACTGACTGTAATTGTCACTCGTCATTAGCTAATGTATCTAAGCAGCCAAATAATGTATCAAACAAGTTTAGCATTCATTTGGGATTGCTGGCTAGCATAATCAGTTTGTGTGCAATTCGTTTTGACAACTAGTCAGTCAATATGTTGCACAGCAAACAAGCAGTACAAAATTATTAAAGGCTAGTTAGGTAGCAAAGTAAACTTGCCCAGCTGGTTTAGTTACTAGGGGTCACTGTATGGAATAGTAGTTTGTTATTAGCTACTTGCTTGAAACAAAGGAAACAAGCATTTTACATTTAACTTACAGTTCCAAACTGATGTTATGACAGCCATCGTTGTTCTTCTATGAAATTTCCTCAACATTTGAATTTGGTTTATGCATGTTTTGTGTTTTAGATTTGGTTCTTTGTATCAACAACATTTGAAAGGAATATCTGCAATCGTCAATCTCATTTTTATAACAAAATCAACAGATTTTGATCGCAAGTCCATCGATCAGCTCATCCCTATTGTTTATCGATAGTGGTTTATGGTATAGAATGAAACCTAAAATTCAAACTGATGCTGCTTGCACCTGTAGGTTGCTGAACTTAAAGCCCCAGGATTTACATTGTTAATGTAACGATTAATAACTAGATTTTTCAAAAGACTTGGAATATTTCCCTTATGGGTATATTTTTTATGTATTAACTGTTATTCAGTTCAGTTTGTGTCAAACTTCTATATATCGTCCCACAGTCTTTCAGGGGCGAGTTTGTGCAGTCACCTGCCCTAAAGGAGGGGGGAAGAAAGGGGGTCGGGCATCGGGCTCCAGAGCCCCGGCCAAACAGACTGAGTCCACTTCCAGGCGCTCTGGTCGAAACAGCAAAATCCTGGAACAGGCTCCGACTCAAGAACCTGCATCGTCACACTCACACTCGACGGACTCAGATTCATCTGCAAACCAGTCTACCCAACCAGGCAGATCCTCTCCAGTGGCCACTAAGAGGAAGGGAAAACAGGCAGCCAACCGGAAGTCAGACAGCAAGAGGAAAGGTCCCGGTAGAAGGAAGGCCAGTCCCAGAGTCCTCAGCAGCCCAACACCCAGTGAGGAGGAAGAGGAAGCTGAGGAGGAGACGGAGCTGAGGGAGGAGAAAGAGAGAGAGGAGAACAGCTTGGGGTCAGAGAACTCAGATGTTGAAGCAACCCCAGGGCCAGGGCAAAAGAGTTACAGTGCCAGCAATGAAGAACAAAGTCCTGCACCGTTGTTCAGTGATGAAGGACAGGAGCAGGATGAGATAAGGAGCCAGCCAGTCAAAGACGAGGGAGTCAATCTCTTAGAGGAACAAGAACAGGTAGAGAAGGAAAAAGAGAGTGAAGAGATTCAATCTCCACCATCAAAAGCATCTATAAATAGCCCGGGAATGTCCTCTGAGAGCCAGAGTGAAGAAGATCATCAGGACCCAGTTTCTTGTGGAGAGATTGAAGACCGCAAAAAAATGAATTCATCACCTCATTCCAGCTCCCCAGAACAGCCATTGGAGAGTCCCCAGCTTCTGCATTCTGGTCAACACAAGGAGGAGGAACAGGAGGAGGACACGTCTGTCATGGAGGTCACTGAAGACTCAGAGGAGGTGAAAGCAAAAGATGAAGCTTCAACAGAGGAGGGGAATGCCGAGATGGTTCCTAACATCACCCTGAAAGCTCAAGGGGCCTCAGAAGAGAATGCATCTGAAAACACAATTATTCACAATTTACAAGATGAGACGAGCAAGAGCTCCGAGTTCAGGACCAAAGAGGACAATCAATCCAAGGATGACACCAATGTTGTACTGATGGACTGTGGTTTACCTAGTGGTGAGCACAGCAATAACGTGACTGTGACTCCACAGACAGAAAGAAGAAGTCCGGCTAATGTAATGCACCTTGCATCCACCAGCCTGGATGTGCTAGAGGAAAGAAATGGGGGTCAGTGGGAGCCAGAAGGCTCAAGCGGAAAGGAGAGTCAAGACAGAAGGAATGGTAGACAGCGCAGGTCTCGTTTCCACTCCCCCACCACCACCTGGTCCCCAAAGAGAGAGTCCAGACAAGACTCATCCCGGAGGTCACGCTCTGGCTCTCAAGAGCAAACAAGGGAACGAGTCGGCAGCTCTCCTCCCAGTTACCACTCTTGTCCCCGCAGCAGGGATAGGGATAGGGAGAGGGACAGTGAGAGGGACTCGTCCAGGAGAGAGCGGTGTCGTGAGAGGAAGAGCAGGAAGCGGTCTAGGTCTAGAAGCGTCTCCAGATCCAGATCTCGGTCCAGTTCTAGATCCAGGTCCAGAACAAGATCCCACAGACGTGGAGCCTCCCCTGAACAGCCCACATCTGGTGCCCAGTCACCAAGTCGGAGGAAGGACCGCTGGGGTGGGGATGGGTGGAGGGCAGGTCAGGCAAGTGGCGGTGACTCTCAGAGGAATTTCCCAGAGAGAGAGAAGAGCCGCTATGAAAACGGCAGCTTTGGGGGGACGTCACCAGATCGGAGCCGGTCAAACGATCCAGACTGGGTTCTTGAAAAGACCAGAGAGGATGCCGATGCCAGAGGCCGTGAGACCGCGTCAACGGTTGGAAATAATCGCTGGGAAGATCGAGGAGACCGCGGTGGTGTGCAGGGGGGCTGGGCTAGCTCGGAGCGTGGACGAGGCCTGGGACAGGGGTGCTACCGTACTTCCAACCAGCAGGGGGAGCAGATGGAAAACCGTTGGCAGCCAAGAAACACTTTCTCAGGGACAGCCAACAATTCAGGGAGCGATGCATACAGCCGTTTCAATGAGAACCGAGGTGGCCGTAGGAAAGAGGCAGAAATGGGTGAGTCAGCCCTGGACAGATCTGGTTGGTCGTCAGCCTCCAGCTGGGCAGTGAGGAGAACGCTGCCGGCTGACGTGCAGAGCTATTACTCCAGAAGGGAGCGAGGGGGAGGTGGAGGAGGAGGCTGGACCAGGCAAGAGGAGGAGCAGCCAGCAGCAGGTGAGAATCCTTACTTGGTGCCACCTAGTATCTGTCTGTACCCACTGATCGCTACCATAATGTTATGGTTAATTGTTTACATAGGTGAAATCTAACCCAGGCGTAAGGGTTCTTGTGTATTTGGGGGTTATGGACAATCCATTATAAAAGTCGTTCTGTGCACTGAGTGCGTCATCCCATCCCAAGTTTGATTAATTACCCTAATTGCTCAAAATTCAATGGGGGAGGAATACAGTACATGCATGGGATGACCCCCAGACCCCCGCTTAATGGGTGGTATTCCAAGACTTTATTCAAGGTTCGCAGGTCTGTGATAATGTAGAAAAACTTAAAAGATTTTAAATTCGGAACGGTCCACATCCATTTCAGGACGGCTTACATTGTATTTCAATGTATAGCGCATTTCATGCACAAAGGCAACACAATATGCTTCGAGATGGTTTCGGGACAGTTCTGGGACGATGGCAAAAACATTAAGAGCTCTGCTAAAACATTACTTTAAAAGTGACATTATACTGTACATACATTCTCTAAAAGAACAATCAATAAAGCCCTTGGGTAAATGGGTCAAACAATGGTGGGGCGGAAAACAACGATGCGGCGGTGGAAAAGTAATGACTGGATGCCCAAACACAGAGTAACACTGGTACATTACATTAAAGTAATTTAGCTGACGCTTTTATCCAAAACAACTAACAATAATTGCATTTGATGTAGGAAAAGCCAATGTACTACTTCTTGCCAGAACTCACAAGTTCATCTCCTTTCTAAAACAAGTGACTAAGGCCCCATTCATAGTCAACGCAAGCTACGCTAGCGCGAGGTACTCAAGGCTATGAGCTTGCGTACTGCTACTCAGTTGGTCATCCAGGGTCATACCCATATTCCTCGCAGTCCGACTCAGCGTCACCACTGTGTCTTCAATGGTGATGGCCAGGTTGCGGTGCGGGCAGCTCTTCCCCGGGAGAAACGGGAGCTTATGGCGCGTTCCAGGCAACCCGTAACTCGTGTTTTTCCGACCTCCTACACGTGAAAATGCTCTGGAATGGCAGTCAAACCCGTAACTTCCCACCCGTGAACCCGTACAGATCGATGTACTCCCAGTTGCTGGGTGGGAAGTTACGGGTTTGACTGCCATTCCAGAGCATTTTCACGCGTAGGAGGTCGGGAAAACACGAGTTACGGGTTGCCTGGAACGCACCATTAGTCTTGTTCAGGTTGAGCTTGTGGTGATGTGTCGCCATCCACTCCGAGATGTCAGCCAAGCATCTAGCTATGCGTGTCTCCGTTTGTGTGTCAGATGGGGGAACTGACAGGACCAATTGGGTGTCGTCGGCACAGCAGTGATAGGAGAAGCCATGCGAGCGAATGACAGAGCCCAGGGATCTAATGTAGAGGGAAAAAAGGAGGTTCCCTTGTGGAACCCCCGTAGTCACATTACACGGTTCCAACATTGACCCTCTCTGTCACCTGGTAGGAGCGGCCCATCAGGTAGGATGCAAACAGGGAACATGCAGAGCCAGTGACGCCTTTGTCCTCGAGGGTGGAGAGGAGGATCTGGTGGTCTACCGTATCAAATGCTGCTGACAGGTCTAGGAGTATCAGGACAGAAGAGAGTTTGCTCTTGTGGCATTGAGTGACTCCATCACTGCAAGGCGGGCGGTCTCTGGAAAGTGGCCAGCCTTGAACCCAGACTAGTGGGGGTCTAGGAGGTCATTCTGGTGGAGATACGAGGATAGTTGGTTAAAGATGGCACGTTCAAGTGTTTTCGATAGAAAGGATGAAACGGAAACCGGTCTGTAGTTTTGACATTAGAAGGGTCGAGAGATGGATTTCTTCAGGAGAGGGGGTGACTGGCAGTCTTGTAAGCGGAGGGAAAGAATCCTGATACAAGAGATGCGTTGATGAGGGGGGTCAGGAAGGGGAGGAGTTCAGGTGCAGCAGACTGAAGGAGAGTGGAGGGGACAGGGTCAAGGGACCACGTGGTGGGGTGGCTAGATGTTACAAGGTTGAGGACCTCTTTGGGGGAGAGGGGAGAAAAGTGGGATAGGGTGTGATGTGTGGAGGAGGGGGGAAGCTGAGAGGGTGGGGCGGTGAGGTTGGTGCATGGCGCGTCGACTGGGGGGTGGGGGAAAGAGGAGCTGTCAGTAACACCGAAAACTGAGGCAAGTCTATTGTGCTGCCTGCGAGTTTGAGTTAAACGTCTGACTGTCCCAGAGCTGTCCCAATTCCCGCAGTCTCCCCTCAGCCTATGAAAACAAAAAAGAGGAACGAATCGTCAAATGTCTGGTTTGTACAGGCGAATCCGAATTGACTGACAAAATTCAGAGTCGGATACAACCCTAATATATAGGCTACATACACTATATGGACAAAAGTATTGGGACACTCTTCTGAATCATTGAATTCAGATGTTTCATTGACAGCCCTTTTCCACCAAGAAGGAACCGGTTCTGTGCCGGTTCGTGAACCTAATTTTGAACGGTTCCAAGCATTTCGACCAAAAATAAATGAGTTCGGTAAGCCCAAAGTTGGTTCCTAACCGGCACAAAAAAATAGTAGGTTTTTCAGCACAAACCGTGATGATATCGCGGCGTGGTCTATAGATTTGCAAGATTTGATGATAACAGTGGTAATCGACCGCTTCAGCTATGTGTAAATGTGTGCCGGGAAGGCTCCCAAGTGTGAATGATCTCATTCTCTCGATGCTAAGTGCCAACTATCTGAATAACCAGCCATCAAACTGACTTTATACAAATTATATAATTGACAATCCCTAAAACAATAGTGTGATGACTACGCAAGCCACATTTGTGACACCACCTAAACAACTTTATACATGCCTATATCTCCAAGCTGATGACGTACAACGGTTCCGCTCAAAACTGGTTGAAACGCGGACCCGTTCCCTAGACAGAACCAAGGTTCCAAGAATTCTGAATCGAACCGGTTCACGAACCAGAGTTACTTTGGTGGAAAGGGCCATCAGTCCCATTGCCAAGCACCTAGCCATGCACTCTACCTTTGCAAACATTTATGAAAGAATGGATCGTTCTAAAGAGCTCACTGAATTCCAGCACGGTACTGTAATAGGAAGCCACCATTGCAAAAAGTCAGTTTGTGAAATTTCTTCCCTCCTAGATATTCCACGATCAACTGTAAGTGGTATTATTGCAAAGTGGAAGCATTTAGGAACCACGGCAACTCAGCCACGAACTACCAGACCACGTAAAGTTACAGAGCGGGGTCACCGAGTGCTGAGGCGAATAGTGCATAAAAATCGCCAACGCTCTTCTGACTCAATAATTGAGTTCCAAACCTCCTCTGGCATTAACATCAGCACAAAATGTGTCCTCCAGTTCCATGGATTCAGCTCTTTAATTCTACCCTCCTCTCCTGCATTGTGTGTGTGTGTGTGAGATCTGGGCCTTTACACAATGTCCTGGTGCCAAGATTTAAAATTTGGCCTCCTGGCTCTCTGTCCCTCTTCCATCCATCTCTTCATTGAGATTGAGGCATCAAACATCTCCAAAGGAGAACCCTTGACACTGATTCGAATCAGATCTTCCACGGTGTTGGCCTTTAATGCTGATCTGATGTCCGACTTGGTGCACTTCTGTGTGGAGAACCCCCTTTCACACTGCGCCAAGGACACAGGAAGGATCAACATGACAGATTATGTTGGCACATGCCGTATCGTTTGCATAGGTCATGTTCATATATTTTTAAGGCATTTCTGCTTCACTACTACAGGACAGTGTAGGTGACAGACAGGAAAGGTGGGAGAGACAGAGGGGAAGACATGCAGCAAAGGGCGTGGGCCAGACCTGAACCTATGAGGCCGCAGCAAGGACCAGCATGACACACCCCAGCCCACCGAGCCACCAGGGTGCCCCAATACCATTCCTTTTAAGCAGCAGCAGCATGGGCTTGAATTTAGTGAACACACGCTCCTCTTTGGCGATGGTGTAGGCGGTGTTCAATTTGATGGTCAGCTCTGCTTCTTGAACAGCACGGCCAGCAGCATGTTGTCAAACAAAAGCCTGAGTAATGGAGCCAGGAGCCTTCGTCAACAAACATTTGTCACAGGACTTCTTGTGTTTTGCGCTGGAACCGTGCTTTAAGCTCTTGTGCTTAAAGGACAATGCTAGTTTTTGACAACCTGGACCTTATTTACGACATATTATAAGACATTTGACTCACCGAGATCACTTTGGTGTAGTTCGGAGGCATGTAGAAGAAATTTAAAATCCAGCGCGAGCCAGTATATCCATGTAATGGCGGTGGTCGGGGCACCAAGAATGCAGTTTCTAAAAATCTATTTTCGGCCACTAATCGGTTGTTTTCATCAATCTGATTTTATGAATCGACAGTTGTGATTCCCCAGAGCGAGGCCTTGTTGTGGTTTTCAAATACGTGGTCTTTAGCCTCTGTAATATGATCTTTAAACGCCTTTCCCCACTTGCTCCAGCACGCATGCGCACCTAACCATAACCAAGATCTAGAATTGCATTGCATTTTCACACGTAATCATAACCAAGATCTAGAATTGCATTGCATTTTCCCCAACTAGGCTACATTTAAGTTCCCTGCTATAGGGTTTGTGGTGGTGTAGTGGTCTAATGCATTGTGTTCCGGTGCAGCTGCTCACCGGGAACCAGTGGTCTCTTCAGATCCGAGCATGGCCGGATCCCAGAGCGGCCTATCGCGCCACTGCTCCCCGAGGGTGGTTAGTTCTTGACTTGAGAGTTTGCCAGACAGCATCCCTGTCTGGTGTTGGAATTACGGTTGAGAGCTGAGAGTGAAGGAGTTCTCTCCCTTTCACATTGCCAACTGGCTGGGATGTGTGACGAATCCTCAACAGTTAGTAGGTTGTAACTGGACATAAGGTCAGGGTCAATTGGCTACCAAATTGGATGAAAACTGAATAAAATCCTAAAATAATGATATACATGTATAAAATAAAACATTTTTGAAAAAAAAGCTGTTATAATGTAGGCTGCAAAAAAACGTCAACATTTCCAAAATTCACGAGCTTAACTACCCCTGGAAAATGTCCGGAAATTTTCTGCCCCTTGCAACCCTAGACATGAGTCACAAACGATACATCTATATGAGGTTTTGATAGCCCCGTACTGTACTATGCCCCGTACTGCTGTCGGCCGCGGATGATATCATGTACAGTAGGCTCCCCACAAACAGCGCCTTGGCTGGTCAGGTAGCATACACCCTCCTCCTCCCCCTCAAACGCAAAAGCCAATGTGAGTACTAATTAATTTGCCATAATTTTAGCTGATGGCTATTAATTTATAGTAGGCTAGGCCCTATATAATATTACTAATTTAGTTGACGTTAAGGATGATTTTGATAACAGTTGAGTCAACCTTAGCTAGAAAGTAGGCTATGATTCCCGTTAAGGTTACAGAACACAGAAAGCGCTGAAAAGTATTTTGCAGATCTCAACATGGCCAGACTAATAATGATTTTCACCTCTTTTAATAAATTTCAACTTGTTCTCAGTATTACGACAAACTGCGACTTTCTTGACTTGCAAAATTATGTTTTAAATTGACAAACATTGTATGTGATGGTCATGGCACATTAGCAGCTGACAGTTGACTATGGCTCATTCACTTCCATGTATTTCCAAACGCGAAAACTATGGCAGTGAAAAACAATCGGAGTCTGGTAATGATGAGTTGGCAATCCCGATAGTATATTCAGCCTGTTATTTTGACTATTTTGGTTCTTGAAGTCATGTTTTATAGTGAACTTTTAACATTGGAGTCAACGGGCACTTCCGCATCCATACCACGTCACACTGACCAATATGGCAGCTGAAGTGAATAAAGAAAAATGGACTACCGTACATATTTTTTCAGAATTAAGGTCCCATGGGACGGCTTAAGCACTCAATGCCATTGTTAGGCTATCAAAGCTATCTTGATTGGTAAAGACCAACAAAGGTCCCCACTCCAGATCGAAAAAAAATGCTTTCACTTCACTTTGAACTTCACATGCCATCTCTAGCTGTAGCCCACTCAACATTGGCTAGGCTAGCTAATGATTAGCTAGTACTAAACCTTTTGAATTATACCATTAGTGTATCATGCAAAAATGATCTAAAACACAGCTAATGTTAGCTAACAAGGAGTCTTTACTCTAGCCTAGTTGCTGGAACTGAAATCAGTAACAAAGTAAAACAGTTAGCTAACATTAGCTATAAGTGAGCTAGTTAGATATAGCTAGCATAGTCTACAGCCAAATGGCTTGCTAGCTAGCTAGCTTCTTAACGTAAGCTAGCCAGCTATTCTATTCCATTTGTTTGGCTGGAGAACTATGACTAGCTACAGCACTAGCAAAGGTTAGCTGGCTGTGTTTTACTTTGTTCCTGATTTTAGTCTCAGCAATGAGGCTACTTGTACACAATATCTTATGTAGGATAATGTTCTCTCTCGGTCCTCCTCAGATGAACTCCCTCGAGTAATATTTCCTCCATGCATGCACCAGTACTTTCCAAAATGATCGAATGTTTCCAATAGGGTTCCAAAATTACGGGAATATTCAAAGTTGGAAACTTTCCATGGGAATTAACAGGAATTTAAGGGAATTAACAGGAATTTATGGGAATTGACGGAATAAACTGGGAATTTTGGGGTTATTTATACCAACTGTATTTACCTAGTCATAAGCAGACATAAATGTAAACATTTTGTTTTGTCATAAGCACACATGCAGGCAAACATTTCTCAAACAAATAAAAAAAAAGATTTTTTGCTAAATCTATTTGAGAGTAGGACTTGGATTCTACGACTCTCTTGGTGTGAAGGATGCTAGTGCATGAGATGGATGAATGCACAGTACAGGGTTGAAATTCTACTGAATTTTCATTAAATCAGGTTGTTTTAACCAAGATCATGCAAGATCTAGAATTGCAGTTTTTCCCCAACTAGGCTATAGTTAAGTTCCTTGTTATAGGGGCCTGCGGTGGTGTAGCGGTATAATACATTGTATTCGGGTGCAGCTGCCCACTAGAAACCAGTGGTCTCGTCAGAGCCAAGTATGGTCGGACCCCAGAGGGAGCGGCCTATTGGGCCTCCGCTCCCCGAGGGTGGTTAGTTTAATCTCGCCTAGAGAGTTTTTCACAGAACAGCAACCCTGTCTAGTGTTGGACCTACATTTGCGAGCTGAGATAGTCGAGTTGTCCCTCCGTTTCACATTGCCAACCGTCCGGGTTTTGTGATGAATCCTCAACAGTTAGTAGGGGGTAACTGGACACTGTCATGACCAAATTGGATGAAAACGGGATAAAATCCTAAAATAAGTATATAAAATTTAAATCAAAAATATTGAAAAAAGCTGTTATAGGCTACAAAAAAGGTCAACATTTTAAAATAAAATTCCCGAACTTAACTTCCCATGGTAAATTTCCGGAAAGTTTCCGGAAATTTACCAGAAATTTTCCGCCCCTTCGCAACCCTAGTTTCCAATAAGCACCTTGTTTAATTGAATTTATCGAAAACCTGTAACTACCTTTCCCAACTAGTTTGGCTCCAACAAAAACATATCTGATGAGCAAGTACATCTTACTCGTTTACTTTTTACCCGCATCGCTTGATTTGTCTGGCACGCGGTATGGGGAGGAAAAAACACTGGGAGAATCAAATCGAGATCCTTCTTTTGATTTTGATGATAGAAATCGAACGTCCATTTCGATGAGTTTTCGATTTTGAATCGAAATTGTGACACCCAGCGTAATAGCCTTAACAGAGTGGGATGTTGAAACGAATATGAAATATTAAGAAAGACTAGAGATGGATTGATAGACAGAGAGAGGGATCGGGAAGATTGTAGGGAGATGAGAGACCACGGTCAGCAGCTTATGTCTATAACATGCCAACGGCGGCTGGAAATGCGGCCATTTTATTGTGAAATTCAATAGTTTTGAAATACAGTACAACAAATTGGCGGGCGAAGCGAGTGGTGTGTTTCTTCATCATTCCATGTTCATCCATCCTCCAGAAATAGCCTAGCGCCTGCAAGTTGGGTTATGACTTCATATAAGTTTAGCCATTGAGTACCTGCAAAATTTAATGCATTTTTTAAGCCATTGCGCTTGTGTGGTGCTTTAAGTTAGATAGAGAAGCTCTGACCACATGTTCCGTTTGCCTGCCGGCCAACGTTAGGTAGGTTTGGACATTAAGAAGTGAGTATGTTCTGAATTTGCGATTATTCTGACTATTAATGGAATAACGGTCGCATGCAAACCTATTCAATCCTAATCTAATTTCCTGGTCACTGTATAATTCAGAACACCTCTTGTTGTGTGTGGGCTTAGGCTATATCTTTCTCATGTATTATATTATGTTATTGCTTTTGTAGATCCCTCTAAAGATGAGCTGGCTCCCCAAGCACCGAGCGAAGCTTCAGTCCCTCTGAATGTGATGCGCCCACAGTTGAATGTGCTCCATTACCCCCATGGTCCACAAGGTCTGCCGGTCAGTCTGCAAACAGCAGCCCCGTATGGAATGCCCCCTCAGGTCCCCATGCACCTCCACTCCGCGGTGCCTCTTTTGCAAGTTCCTGCTGTGGCTGCCCAGGGCCTTCCACCTCCTCCTCCACCACCCCCCCCCATGCAGCATGGCAGTCTGATTGCCGCCCAGCCAGATAGTCGTACCACACAGGTAAGGACAGACTGCATATTCCAATTCAATTTTTGCTAGACAAGGAATTGAATCAGCTTTTTTTCCGGGATCTTAGACATGTCATCCCACGTCTCAGCAATAAGGTTGTGTCTCTGTCCCCCCTAATAGGGATGGGAAAAAATAGATTCAGCTGTGTATCACAATTCTATTTTTCATGATTCTGAATGGATTCTCCAAGCTTTAGTAGCGATCCAGTGCATCACACTTAGATCAGTTGTCAGACAATATTTAGACTTTTATCAGGGACTCCTGTGGGTGGCACCAGCTCACTCACGTGACTGGTGGGAGACCCAACATTCCCAAAGCCCATACTACTTTGCTAAACTCTGTAGCTACAGAAATGGCATTTTATCACAACCTGTGCATATGAAACAAACATAAAACTTACATTAAACTGAGGCTGTCTCTTAAAATTGACAATGTCATGACAGATTTTAACAAATAAATTCCATCCTCTGATATAGTGTAGTCCACCACAGCACATAATGTGCCCTGAAGCAACCTCAGGTGTGCCAAAGTTTTCATTAAATGTAGGCCAGTGAAAAACTAAGTACTTTGTTTCTATAATCTTATCAGTGTTTAATGATGTAAAAATGCAAAGTGAGCAAATGTAAGAATTTGTCGTGATTATATTAAAACCTTGAAAATAGATTTTCTTGATTTTAACCCAATGATAGGTTAACATAATATTGTAGGCCTAAGCATAGCAAACGTAACTCACTTTCTGCAGCCTCTGAAAATAACTTTTTTTTTTACGCATGTGGCGTGCCAGTTCAAGTCGAACACTATTCTTTGAAAAGGAAGCTAAATGTTTCACATAAAACAGGTTAAGCACATCCTGTAATCAAAGTTGCCAAAATTTCATCA
The DNA here is from genome assembly GCF_949987555.1 of Borostomias antarcticus. NCBI lineage: Eukaryota > Metazoa > Chordata > Actinopteri > Stomiiformes > Stomiidae > Borostomias > Borostomias antarcticus. The sequence goes on from NC_140246.1 coordinate 11,679,720, forward strand.
CAGATTTCATCACCAATCTTATCACCGATCTTCAGCAGCTGACACCAGCATTTATCTCCTTGGCTATTCACAAGGAGATCTGTAAATGTTTTGTAGGCTTTTAATAGATATTTACTTTAGGATATCCCAATAGATGTGTCCTCCTCATTCCTCTAGTTGTTGGCTCATATTAGTCATGTCCATTTGACTGTAAGGGTCATGGCATCATGAGTTTTATGATGTGGTTTTCTTGTGACTGCTTTAGATCGACTTGTGTGCCATAGAATTTTGGAACTTATTCAGGTGTGCCATGGCACCAAAAAGGTAGGGGCCACTGCTCTATTACACCAGGACTCAAATGTAATCAACACACAAGCTGATTAATCAAGACAGCGTTGAATCAAACTAGCTGCATGGTCTGTCTTTATAACTGGTAAACCTGATGAAAGTATTAACAATTAGAGCTGGACATTGCCTCTTTATTAGGAGGTAATTGTCAAAAAACTGATTATCTTTTGAGGGGAATATACTCCTAAAAAATTGTGTCAGATCTCTGAATTTTGGTTATCGTCATATAACAAAATGTACAGTACTGTGATCATTTCATATCATGACTTCGCAATACCAAGCCCTGCCCCCCAAACACACTTTTCACTTCTCCTCTCAGTGTGGGTAACATTATAGCCATTGTACAATATGGTACATGTTTCATATCTTATGTATGGTATCAGAGGAATGTCAAAGATATATAAAACAAAGTAGCTTTGGAAAACATCCTGAGTGCCCTGCTCCTGGTGTTAATCCTTAGATGATGGGCAGCCATGGAAAAGCACCCTTTCTGCCCAACCCAACCAAATCTGGCAGTGCCCACACAGCTCAGCCTCTGTCTGGCCAGGCCTTACCATCCTCCACTACCCAGCCAGGCCAGCACAGCAAGGCCCATGCCGCCGACAGCTCCAAAAAGGAGAAGGTGGGTCACCACCACAACTGGATATCAGGGATCAAAAAGGATATCAAACCACATAATGTAAAGGTCTCAGAATTAATGGAGATTTAAAATAGTGATAGGATTTGGAACTAGTCTGGTAGAATGTAAATGAATGTGAACATTGAGACCATCCACTCATTTATGAAAGTAGTTCATAAAGAAGCTCCAGCGTCTTTCTTTTCCCAGCTAGAGTAACAATGTTTTTCTTTAGATTACCAAAAGTGTGTGACCACTGCAGTTGCTATTCTAATTTCTGCACAGATCATCACCAAGATATACAGTTAACAGCAATAGTATTTGGACGGTGACACTTTTGTTGTTTTGGCTCTGCACTCCTCTACTTTGGATTTGAAAAATGCAGTATGTCAATTTAAATCTGAGGATATGCTCATCCATACTGGATGAACCATTTCACAAATTTGGCCTGTTTGTACATAGTTCATCCATTTTAGAGTGCAAGAAGTATTTTGTCAGATTAACATTACATATGGTACAAGCGATGACTGTCTGAAGTTTGCAATCCATAGACCAATGTACATGGCCAATGTATTTGTGCTGAAACAAACTTACCCATTTTCATTAAGCATAGACCTGAACCTGAATGCACCTGAGAATGACAGGACCTGATCACAAAATGACTTTTGGGTAAAACTGAACCTGATTCAGACACACTGTATACAGTATCGAGGCCAGTGCTTGTCAAATGGTTGGGGAAAAATAGCAGAATTGAAGCTGAAAGTGTGCATTAATGCACACACCCAAGTGAAAAAATAAAATATATGTAAAGTAATGTACTAAATATACTTTTATTACACAAGTTTGTGTTAAATTGGCCCAACTATTTGTGTAGTTACAGTAGTACAGAAGGAGTACCCAAGCACTACTTTAGTGTACTTTACTGTGCTTTTTGTTTTTACAACCTTAAGTACACTAATTAAAAGGGTGATTTGTATACCCAGTTTTAGTATATTTTTATACATCACCACTGTGTTTGAAATAATATTAAAGGTTATTTGCGGTATGATCCAATATAATAAAAGTATATTTGTAGTATATTACTATTATATTCCAAACACTGCTACAGTACAGTAGAGGTGTATTTTAAGTATTACTTTCATTAATAATACATTGCTGGAATTGTAAGCCTAATAGAAGTGCCATTATGCCACCATTATATTTCAAATGCACTTAAAACTCACATTAAGATATATTTTCTGGCACCAATTTTTACACTAGAATTGTGAAATTCATATGGAACCATCTCATTATGAGGTTTCCCTCATTTACAGTGTTGACGAGTTCACACAGATACAAATAACAGAACAAATACAATATACAACTAGTGCTGCGAGCAGCAGTGAGCGGGCCCTCGCACCCCACGCGGGTCGGGGTGTGGCGCCGTTAAAGGGTGTGCTATTTCGGTGTCCAGTACTGACAGAAACTTCCTGTCACCAGTAGGTGGCGCTCTAAGCGTGACTCAATACCGACGCATAGATGTGTTCAGGAAAGTACCTTCATGAAGTGTGAGAAATGTTGTGTAAATCGGACAAAGTATGTAGGAGTTATGAGGACTTCCTGTAAGCAGTAGGTGGCGCTGTAAGTATGACGCAATACTGACCTACAGATGTGTTCAAGATGCGACCTTCATCAAGCATGAGCAATTTGGAGTAAATCGGATAATGTATGTAGGAGTTATGAGTACTTCCTGTTTCACCAGTAGGTGGCGCTGTAAGTGTTACTCAATACCGACGCATAGATGTGTTCAGAAGGTGACCTTCATGAAGCGTCAGCAATTTGGTGCAAATCGGATGATGTATGCAGGAGTTATGAGGACTTCCTGTTTCACCAATAGGTGGCGCTATAAGTATGACGCAATACTGACACATAGATGTGTTCAGGACAGAACCGTCATGAAGCGTGAGATAAATCGGACAAATCGGATAATGTATGGAGGAGTTATGAGGACTTCCTGTTTCACCAATAGGTGGCGCTATAAGTATGATGCAATACTGACACATAGCTGTGTTCAGGACAGAACCGTCATGAAGCGTGAGATATATCGGACAAATCCGATAATGTATGGAGGAGTTATGGGGACTTCCTGTTTCACCAATAGGTGGCGCTATACGTATGACGCAATACTGACACATAGATGTGTTCAGGACAGAACCGTCATGAAGCGTGAGCTATATCGGACAAATCGGATAATGTATGGAGGAGTTATGAGGACTTCCTGTTTCACCAATAGGTGGCGCTATAAGTATGACGCAATACTGACACATAGATGTGTTCAGGACAGAACCGTCATGAAGCGTGAGATATATCGGACAAATCGGATAATGTATGGAGAAGTTATGAGGACATCGTGTTTTATGGCGAAATGTCAAACTTTGGCGGGGCGCCACGGCAAGGGTGTTTGGTGAAAACTCAATTTTCTTGATAACTTTTGATCACAAAGGGCTTAAGATGAAGCTGACTGAGTATGAAGTTGATCGGATGCAATCTGTAGGAGGAGTTCGTTGAAATACGAGGCATGGAAATGGTCAAAACAAGGACAAAATGGCACATTAAAAGCAAAATGGCGGCCTTCCTGTTGCATGTTGGGTACAGCTCTAAGAGACATTTTAGTGTGGCTCGATGAAATACATATGCCCTCCGAATTTCGTTCGCCTACATCAAACTGAAAGGTGGGGCTCGCCATTTGAAACTTTCCAGGGGGCGCTCTTGAGCCGTTTTGCCACGCCCATTTCCGTCACCCATGAATTATCAAATTTTTCACCGGGACTGACGTATCTGCAAAGTTTCATCCGTTTTCATCGATGTTCAGGCCGCCTAAAAGGCATTTGTTTGGAGTAAAGGAGAAGGAGAAGAAGGAGAAGGAGAAGGAGAATAATAATCCTTCGAGTTTCAATAGGGCCTCGCACCGCCAGTGCTCGGGCCCTAATAATAATAATAATAATAATTTTAAACAGTTACAGGTCGAAGTACAAATGCCAAGAGCCATGGATTTAAACTCTGCGACTGAAGGAAGTACCTCAAGCTTTAGAATCTGTTGTAGAGTATTCCAGGTATAAGAAGCATCATGGACAAAAGCAGATCTACCGAGTTCAGAATGCACACGAGGAACCCTGAAAACAAACCGATCATTTGATCGGGTTTGGTAGGTACCAAGGCTTCAGTCCAACAGAGACGAGATGAATAGTGGAGGTTTACCTATAATGGCTTTGAAAATAAACAAATACCAGTGATAGTTACGCCTTACAGAGAAAAGAGACCAGCCTACCTCATCATAAAGAACACAGTGGTGGGTGTCATATCCATCAACCGTAATAAATCTTAGGCCGGAGTGGTAGACAGAGTCTAGGGGTTTCAGGGTAGCCACGGAAGCATGTCTATAGATTGTCACCATAGTCTAATACTCGTAGGAAGACAGCTTGAACAATTCTCTTCCTGCTAAACATAGGAAAGCTAGAACGGTTTCTGTACAGGAAGCCAATTTTCTGCCGCAGCTTAGAGGCTCGACTGTCTACATGAAACTTGAATGAGAGTTTATCATCCAGCCACAGACCAAGATATTTGTACTCATTGACTCTCTCAATACGCAAGCCATTAGCCATTAATAAATGAAGCCTATCATTATCTAAACAGATAGAAAACAGCACTCACTTAGATTTGCTAGGATTAAGGACTAGTTTCAGATTAGTGAGAGCTTCTTGCAGCATATTAAAAGAAAGCTGCAGGTTCTCAATTGCTTCCTGAACAGTATCCGCAATACAGTAGGAAACTGTATCAACAGCATATAGATGAGAAGGACAGCCAGCTAGTGCAGAGACAATATCATTAATATAGATGGTGAAAAGGAAAGGACCCAACACTGAGGCTTGGGGCACACCTTTAGCTAGAGACAAGAAATCAGATCGAATGTTATCCAATTTCACACACTGACACCTTGACCACAGATAGACAGATGACATATATATATATATATATATATACACTATATTGCCAAAGGTATTCACTCACCCATTCAAATAATTGAATTCAGGTGTTCCAATCACTTCCATGGCCACAGGTGTATAAAATGAAGCACCTAGGCATGCAGACTGCTTCTACAAACATTTGTGAAAGAATGGGTCGCTCTCAGGAGCTCAGTGAATTCCAGCGTGGTACTGTGATAGGATACCACCTCTGCAACAAGTCCAGTCATGAAATTTCCTCGCTACTAAATATTCCACAAGTCAACTGTCAGTGGTATTATAACAAAGTGGAAGCGATTTTGAACGACAGCAACTCAGCCATGAAGTGGTAGGCCGCGTAAAATGACAGACCGGGGTCAGCGGATGCTGAGGCGCATAGTGCGCAGAGGTCGCCTACTTTCTGCAGTCAATCGCTACAGACCTCCAAACTTCATATGGCCTTCAGATTAGCTCAAGAACAGTGCTTTGATTTGAGTTTATTAGGTGATAAAGAAGGGCGTAACTGCCCACAATAAAAACATAGACAATATATATCACCGAAAGATTAAAACACAATAAAGCCAGAGCTTTGCCAAAAGCAAGTCTTATTTCCATTGTGGTCCCCACATGTAAAAACAGAAGAAACAAGTCATAAAATACAGGGTATCAAGAGAACATGTCAGCAGTGCATGTCAGCGTACAGAATCAATCTCAGTATATCCATTTAAATATACACTACTATACAAAATACAATAACATTTATAAAAAGAATTAATGGAATGGATTTCCATGGCCGAGCAGCTGCATCCAAGCCATACATCACCAAGTGCAATGCAAAGCGTTGGATGCAGTGGTGTAAAGCACGCAGCCACTGGACTCTAGAGCAGTGGAGTCGCATTCTCTGGAGTGACGAATCATGCTTCTCGAGTTTAGAGGACTCGAGCTTCACGAGTCTGGGTTTGGTGGTTGCCAGGAGAACGGTACTTGTCCGACTGCATTGTGCAAGTGTGAAGTTTGCTGGAGGGGGGATTATGGTTTGGGGTTGTTTTTCAGGAGCTGGGCTTGGCCCCTTAGTTGCAGTGAAAGGAACTCTGAATGCTTCAGCATACCAAGTGATTCTGGACAATTCCATGCTCCCAACTTTGTGTGAACAGTTTGGGGGTGGCCCCTTCCTGTTCCAACATGACTGCGCACCAGTGCACAAAGCAAGGTCCATAAAGACATGGATGAGCAAGTTTGGTATGGATGAACTTGACTGGCCTGCACAGAGTCCTGACCTCAACCCAATAGAACACCTTTGGGATGAATTAGAGCGGCGAGCCATGCCTTCTCATCCAACATCAGTGTCTGACCTCACAAATGCGCTTCTGGAAGAATGGTCAAAAATTCCCATAAACACACTCCTAAACCTTGTGGAAAGCCTTCCCAGAAGAGTTGAAGCTGTTATAGCTGCAAAGGGTGGGCCGATGTCATATTAAACTCTATGGATTAAGAATGGGATGTCACTTAAAGGATGAGGACATTGAATTTCATGTTTAGCCCTATTCCTGGCTTCCCTGGCATGTATCTGACTAGTACAGGTTAAAATATTTCAGTTTTGTGCAGTACAGAGTTCTGTGTCAATAACGTTGGCGCGCGCACCCTGGCTCATTGCTAGCTATGGTCACAATCAAAAAACTGTTAAAAGTATGATATATGTGGATTTCAAGTTCAGGAATTACATGGTTTATGCTTACCAAGCTCTGAAGTCATCCTGTAAACACCATAGGTCCTTTCGCCGCTGCATTACAAAACTGTAACTTGTAAACGGTACTAATTTCACCGAACACACAACAGCCATCCCTTCACGCTGTAAACCTCTGCGAAATTCAGATTCGGAGGAATTTCGAAGAGGTTTACAGTGTGAAGGGATGGCTGTTGTATGTACAATCCTATCGTGTAGCTAGCCAACTAGTGCTGCAATGATCAATTACCTAACAAAACTAGCCAAATGATAGTGAAATGAAGAGCATACCATGATTTGCCTTTGAGAAATAAGTATAACCAGAAGGGAGGATTGTGGCAGTGCTCTCCTATCATGCAGGTTTGTCAAAACAGGTTGATGAAATACCTTTGATGGCAGGGGTGTCAAAGATCAGGCAGGGTCTGCCGCCCACCCAAGGTGATCTGAGATATCAGATATCACCAGAGTCGGATCCTCTGGGTTTTTTTGGGGGGTGGCGGGTTGCCTAAAGACCTTTTAGTTTGGTGCCATTTGGTTGTATGTGAGCAGATAAGAGATTGCTCTAAACTTGAAGTTTACTTATAGTTTAACAAGAGTTTACTATAATTGCTGCTGCTGCTGCAGCTGGTTACATCATCTATGAATTCAATTGGCAGCCATACATGCCCAAGCCATCGTTATCCTTTAAAGGTTTGCGTTCTCTCTCCTCCCCGTTTATCTCCTCTCAGGACAGTCACAAAACTGTTAAGGCTCTATTTGGTGCTTTTTAGCCCCTTGACTCCAGGGTTACTAGTGGTTTGCATTTTGTGGTGGTGGACTCTGAAGTTCTGCTCGAGTAGTTTTCTACACAATCCTCTGTGGCACATCAATGCCTACATCCTGGAGAGTATCCTGATCACTGTTCAAATACTTACAAGTACACTCTATGCCACATTTCCAGATATTACATTTGTCTGAAGATTTTGACATTAAATACTGGTTCTCAATCTTGTTCTCTATCTGGTTGTCTTCTCTTCTCATTTCTCATTCAGAAACTGCAGATTCAGGAGAGGGCTATTAATGAAGTGAAGACGGCCATCAAACCCTACTACCAAAAGAAGGATATCACAAAGGAGGAGTACAAAGAGATTGTCCGTAAAGCAGTCGAGAAAGTGGGTGTTGTTTCTATGACAATGTTTACATTTAAATTTTGGGGTCCTGTTCAGAGAAAAAAAGAGACATACACTGTAGACTTTTCTTTAGGTGCTTACTCTTCTATTTTAGGTATTCCGAGTTTGATCATTGCTCTATACACCAGTAAAATAGGGTCCATTATCTAAATCACATTGAGCATATACAACATACGTACACATAGTGTTTGAAAGAGAGACACTTCATCCCACCCTCTTTCACTCATGCTAAAATCTGTCTTCATTTCTCAGGTGTGCCACAGCAAGAGTGGAGATGTGAACTCTGGGAAGGTGGCCAACCTGGTGAAAGCCTACGTGGACAAATATAAGCACGCCCGCAAGAAATAAAACAACATGTCCGCAAGAAATAAAACCTGCCCACAGTTGGAGTGAGGACTGTCTCTGCTCGTCAGCCGCTTAAGTGCAATTTCAACCAGCTGTAATCAGGCCTCCATGCTACAAGAGTACCGGAGTGCCACTTTTTGATATCTCTTACCTTACATTGAATGAAGATTTTTCTATAGATTTCATATTTTGTTTAAAAAAGAGAGAAATCGATTAGAAATTGTAGTGCAAGAGCCCTTTATTTTGCTTAGATCATGCGGCTTGGGAACTACTGGGCTATATTAGGGGTCCAGAGTACTGTAGCTTGAGGTAAGGTGAGCGCTTCTTGTGGAGTCAGCTGGTATGATTCATGTCTGCCAATCTCTGCCAGGACCTCCTTGATTAAGGTAAATGAATATTGTCATTGTTTTTCATTTGTGTTTTTTTTTTTTTTTTTATTCTATAATGATAATTCAGATGAAAGCTTAGAAAATGTGCATTGCCTTTGAGTTTCTGTGGCTACAGCAATGTCTGATTGATGTGTGATTGTGTCAAGAAATTGATTTGTTTAGGAGTTAAGGTCAGTTGGCAGCAGTGTGGAGTCTATGGTGAGTCTGGACAGATAATATTGAAATAGAGCCTGGCCTGTATGTGTATGAAATACCTAGAGAGCAGCAAATAAACAAGCTGCTTCCTGAGTGTTAATTTTCAGTCTTTGATTCAATATAAAATGTACTTTAATATGGTCTGAGTTAACATTTATAAATGTTATAATTCATAATAAACTAGGTTGCAAGACTGTTTCTGAATATACTGTCATTTTGACTAGATTTATTTAACCTTTATTTATACAGCGGAGTCTGTCTTCTACATCTTTGAATTGATGTAATATGACTGTCCTTAGTGGTCAGGTTTTCATTCTGGAGGGCATTCCAACCTAGTGAAACAAAATGCAATTCAGTGTCATGCATGCATTGCATTGAACTGTGAGGAATATGAAATGCTTTAGTTAGGCCTACTTCGCTCTCTGAAGTCAATCTGTGACACAATACAAAAGATCAATCTTGCTGTGCCAAATCAGACAGTGACACGACCAGGTGACCATGTCAGGGATTATCTTTGATTTTAATTGGACAATAATTACAGGATATACATAGTGTTTCATTGAAACAAGAGTGTAACACTGGTGGGCAATGCCATCTTTGCTCCTGAGGTCACGAGATGGCTGTCATGCTCTCCAACCAGGATGTGTGTATAACACATTAATACAGGTTACAATCAGGGCCAGAATTCTGAAGTGTACACAAAGACCACCCACCACTGTTTCGGTAGTTTGCACATTTAACATGAGCCTTCAATGTACAGCAAGCAGAACAATGTTATCAAGAGATGAAAGCTTTAGGGAAATCCATGAAGACGATTTTTTATAACAGCTCCAATGCGTCTTGCTAATTGACAAAAAAAAAGTTTAACAAAGCATATAATAATAATAATAATAATAATAATTACAGGACCCAAGAGGGGGGTCTTTATTTTGCCACACAGTGACACATTACACACAGTGAGAGGGCAACATGGCACACAACACACATATGCATTTTTTATGTCGCCGGTGGAAATTGTCCAGTGCATTTAACCCATCCCAGCTGTCCTCCTCCAGGGGCAGCGGGCAGCCAGCGGCGCCCGGGGACCAAGTCCAAGTGCTCAGTCCAGGTCTTGGTCAGGGACTGGACTGTAGAGCATCTGTTCTTCTGCATGTTTTTTCATTATGGGTTCTTTGGGAAGAAACCCTTGTGAACACGGGGAGAACATGTCCATATCCTACAACTGTAGGATAAAAACTTAAAGTGACAGTCACGGTCCTCTACTCTCCACTCACATCTACAACAGAAGTTATTACACAACACTTACATGACATTTGGTTATGTGCAGCATTGCCATCAAAACATTGACTCTCTTGCATGTTTAACAGGTACATTACAACCACAGCATGTGGTCAAATTCAAGGTATTCTTCCGTAAAGAAAAAAATGTAACTCCCTCCTATTCAAAGGGATATTGAACAGGGAGCATGTTTCCCTGTTTACAAGCTACAGTGTCATTGCTGCAATACAATTTTTGACAAGTTATTTTGTAGTTTATAAAGCATCATACAACTTCACAAGATTCTACTCTCGTAAGAGGTATTTTCAGGGCTGGACTGGGTGAATATTTCCTACCGGGAAATGTAGCCCCAGTCAGGCCACTAGCCGAGCCGACGCGGTGAGATGGAACACCTTCAGTTTCGTTTTGTTGACGGGGGGGGGGGGGGGGGGGGTGCTGCTGCGCGATTTGTTGACGGGGGGACAGGCCATTCACTGCGGGCCTGGCCAGTTGGCTCTCTAACGGCCCACGCAAATGACACCTGAAACTAACAGAGGGAGGGGTGGGGCCTACATATGATTGGGCCAGCCCAGTGTCAGTATAGAAAATGGACCAATGGGCCGCTGTCCCTGCTCTATGGGCCGTTCGTTAGCTCTTTTTTTTTTTAGATCGGCCCACAAGTAGGTCCGGCCCACCGGGCATTTGCCCGGTACGCCACATGGCCAGTCCAGCCCTGGGTATTTTGCAGCTTCCAGTGTCAGGTAAGGTAAGAAGGCAGGTTTTTAGACTTACAGTATATAACGCATTTTACAAGTAAAGCTGACACTTAGCAAGGTCACAAAGCCTTGGTACAAATACTGATTAAGCGGTCTAGTAGTCTGTGAACTGACATTTTTACAAGTGTGCTGAACATTAAGTGCTTTTCAATATATAAACACATTACAAATACCTTTTTTGGCAAAGTAAAAAAAAAAGAAAAGTAACTTAATTTACCTCGAGTTGAATTGACTAATATCTATTGCCTCTGTTCATTTTTGCCCAGGGTATTCGCATTGTATGTGCGGCTCTGGTTCGGAATAGTTGTTATCTGAGTTGAAAAGGTTGAGGCAAGCATGCACAAGACCATACGCAGTACCTGAAGTTGAGCTGCATTTGAACTCTATGACTAAGTCATCCCTGTTTGAGGCACCATCAAAGGTTTAAACTACCAGAACTACAAAACATCAGATCAAAAAATAAAAATAAAAGCACAACAAAAAAAAGTGAAACACCATCTTTGTGGCCTAACAGCATACTGTACAAAGTTCAGATACATTCTCTTGGAATGGTATGGTCTCTTGCTCAGGGGTTTAAACCGAGCATCATGTGAGTTTTTTGTCTTGGTTTGCAGTCATAGCAGTCAGATGTTTACAGTAGCTATTGAGCTGCGAGCCATTGCCCCCTGCTGGTAGTAGCCTCTTAGTTCCCATCACCATGGCCAGAAGGATCAGAGGCATTGTGGATCCAGTCGAGGATGATGAGGGTCATGCTGCCAGTCATGACCAAGATACCACTGCACAGGAAGATGGTGGCCTGGAGACAGAGAGGGAGGGAGGAGCGATGAGATGAATGTTCTGATGAGTGACTGACCAGAGCTAAGAGGTCTGTAAAGTGACATTCTCCAGGATGAGCATGTATTGTTAACTCAGCAGTCAGCAGGCCCTGACCCTCCTGCTGACCATCTGTTCTCTACTGTCCAGGCCCTGTCTTTTATGGGGAAAAGTAATCACTCTGTTATCCAATACCTGTTCTCCTATGTAACAGGACTTGCTCTGTATAAGGACAGTATTTGGTGTGCTTTTATATTTAGGATGTATTGACTTTGACAAGTACTATAAGTAAGAGCCTGTTCTGCCACTAAGTTGTCTGACTGATATTTTGTATGCTACAGTGCTCTGTGGGACTGAACCAGGATCCTGTATGCTGTTTACTAATAAATGCTCAATTTAATCTACAATTGAGCTTCCGGTAATCCATTTTCTATAGGGCAATCCTTCCTCTTCATACCAATCATTAAGACATCTCATCAGAGGAGGAGACAGACATACTGTATTCAGCATTAAAGTCATCACCATACCATACACTGCCATAGGCCAATATATGTATTGTTGTTGTGAAGGCTATTTAGGTATACTACACGGGGACAGTGAATGTGTCCATCAACCAACAAGGACAGTTATTCTTTCTTACCCCAATCTTCTGCACAGACTTCATGGACTCCTTCTTGACCAGTTTGATGTAGAACGCTGAGGGCAGGATGAAAATGAGCATGGCTGCAGCAGATGCACCTGTAAAAGTGAGACAGATGGTTGAATAGAGATACTCCCTCTTTCTTTTGACCTTTTCCAGATCAGTGTTGATGGGTTGGGTGGCCTGTTAAGTGTTATCTGGTATTAAATGTTCAGTCAGACGGAATATGGTGGGGGGAAAACGTTGAAGTGCCAAAGTAACTCACCGATAAAACCAAAGATGTCCCTAATGGTTGGAACAAAGATGACCAATGCATTGGTGCAGGCCAGCAGGATCACGGTGATGATGGTGTGCCGAATCCAGCTGAAGTCCTTGGAGGGGCACAGGAGCTGGTTGACTGAGGTGCGAATCTACAAGGAGAAGAGAAAGGTCAGGACAGTTTGACGATAGCTAAGCTGGATCTGACAAAGAGTGGTAGGAACAATGTAGTCTGTTTTATCATATTCAGAGAGACTGAGATAATATTTAAGGCAGCCATATAGGACACCAGAGAGACTAACTCAGAAAACACATTGATCCACTTACAGGGAACAGCACCACAGGGACAGTGAGAGTGACAGCAGTCAGCACAGCCAAGCGCACAATCAGCAGGGTCACGTCAGACTTGTACACCTTGGAGTAGGTGTGAAGCAGCTCAGGCCCCACTTTCACTAAGGACAGAAAGACAGGACACACTCAGAACTCCAGTAGTAGTTCCCAACAACAATAGGACACAGAAACTCCAACAACAAAATGTCACAATACTCTGAAAATTGTGCATGCCAGGTAATTTATTAGTACATACACGACTGTGCCTTAATGTAGTTTTTTTTTAATTTTGATTGATAATGAATTCACTTAATGAAGCCATGGCTAAAACAGGGTACCTAACCTTCAGTAAGGCAAGGCAAGTTTATTTGTATAGCACATTTCAGCAACAAGGCAATTCAAAAGGGCTTAAAATGAGACATTAAAAGCATCAAGACAAAGTGCAAGAAACACATTATAAAAGGTCATATAAAACAAAATGCAGGAAAAATAAAATATAAGAATAAACGTTACAGTAGAACCTTTCCTGATACCCGGTCATGTTTACCCAAGCGACTTAAGCATTTGAATTTTCGGAAGGTATGCACACACACAGACACACAAACAAATAGGGACTGTATAATGTTTACCTGCTTTCAGTCATTCAGTTTTGTTGCTTGCTATCTAAGGCCCTTGCGTAGCCAGCTTGAACTTTCAGAGAAGTTGGGAACATGATTGCACATGATTGCCAAAACAAATAGGAAATACTAGAATGTGTTTGGCAGCTTTATTTGTGTGCTGATTTTCTCAGGGAAACAGAACTCGCATAACAAACCATGGGTCAGTGGCCTTGACCTGTGCTGATAGGAATATATTGGTATCCTGACCTTAGTCCCAAGGTTTTGTCAATTTCAACTCAATGTCGAACTTTTCTAACCAGATAGTGTTAAAATTAAAGAACGCTGTTGACCATCTTAATATGAGCCTGTTTTCAACTTCCAAAGCATAATTCTACATCTGTCTATTGTGTTTTGAACCTAATTGATCTGGTGGTGAATCAAACATTGACTGAAACAATATTTGAAAATAGGTGTAAAACAATATAGCAAGAGTAATCTCCCTTTTAGAGACAAAAGAAGGGTCAAATTCAGTGAATCCTCTTATTCCGGACGACATGCGATGTATAATATAAAATAAAACAATTATATTGGTCGATTAAAAAGAACTCCAAAGCATATATGTTGTGCTTAGGGCTCACCATTTAAGGTCAGGTATAACTACAAAACATATATGTTGTGCTTAGGGTTCACCATGGAAGGTCAGGTATAACTCCAAAGCATATATGTTGTGCTTAGGGCTCACCATTGAAGGTTAGGTATAACTCCAAAACATATACTGTATGTTGTGCTTAGGGCTCACCATTGAAGGTCAGGTATCCGAAGAGGGCAGCCAGCAGGTACATGATGAACATAGCCAGGAAAGAGACGTTGGCCACTCCCTGCATCTTTCTACGGGAACGACTGTGGAGGAGAGAGGGGATTAGACACATGAGTACAGTCGGTGCTTTCTCTCTGTGACGTGTGTCTTTGTGATGTGCGTCTTGTCAGAACTGCAGGCTGAGTAAACATGAGAAAGAATACTCACCCTTTCAGCTCCTCATACATGGGCAGGATGGCAGGGTGGCACACGAAAGCGAATGTCAGAATGGGCACAGCATAGACCGTCTGAGAACAACAGAGGGGGGAAAATGAATAACAATTGCAATGCAATGTCACATATAAAAACACAAAATCACCACTCTTCATATGGCCACACGTGTGGCATATGGTCACACACACACACACACATACACACACACACACACACACACACACACACACACACACACACACACACACACACACACACACACACACTTAAGTTCTCACCTGAGAGTTGAAGACAAAGTATTTGGGAGTGCAGACATCTTCACTGTAGGCCACAGCAGTGGTGTTGAGCTGGGACACTGTGGCATTCAGGACCTTCCATGCCGTTTCGTTCATGGCCTCGGCTTCGGGCAGAGGGCAAGGGATCTCAAATTTCTTATATATCACCTTCAAAAGGACACAAGTTCATTTTCGTTTAGGTTCATATCTTCAGTTACTACCACAATATAGTTTAAAAAATACACTAAAAACTGAACACATCCACAAAGTCTAGAGACAGTAGTTGATCATTGAAATAAGCTGCTGCATAAAACTTTGTTATATGTTCATGTGGGTTTTTATGAATCCCAACCTGTTCTTGGATAGGAAGTTGAGTATTGACCACTGCCTTTGAAACAGGTAGAACTGCCATAGCTTTTTTAATTATTTTTTTAGATGCATAAAAGGCAGATACATTTGTCAACTAACAAATGACCCAACTTTGTTAGTAGAAAATCCTCTCAGAATATAGAAATTCTTAATGAAAGCAAAGCAGGTGAATGTATCACTACAAAGGTGCCATTTCAACTCACCACAATCAGGAAGAAGACCATGCAGAGCAGGGAGAAACCACTAGTGTAACCAAGGTAACCTGGGGGAGAGAAAGGAAAGTCAAAAGTGTGACTTGACAACAATGAAAATGTAAAAATAAGATATATATATTTTGTTTAGTTTTTTACTTTTTTTTCCACATAGATCAATATCACCTTAAGCAACCGATAGACCAATTTATTCTGGCTTTTACAGCCATGTGTGTTGGTGATTCATCATTCCCCACTGTTGTCATATGCAAACATGTGGATTGCACAACACACACAACTCCTGGCACAACACACACCTCCATACACACGCATGTGGATTGCGCAACACAAAAAACTTCAGTGATAACACACACACACCCCTCTACTCTGTGTTGTCTTACCCAGGTTTTTCAACAGTGAGAGAGGCAGGATAATAAAGAGTGATACCAGCAGCACCAGGTAGTCTCCGTTTGTGTACCATTCTCTGAAACACAGACATGAGCACAGACATCAGCTTTGAGGACACACAGTTGCACATTTGCACACACTTAGAATATTGTTCAATGAAGTACATTACAAACACCCATGCACACCTAAATAAACTAATCACAATTATGAAAACACATTCCATTCAAATTCCTATACTATTTTGCTTTGTAATGTACAATGTCTTAATCTTGTTTTGGTAACACAACCTGCTATTTTGCCACAATCACTTACCCTACCCTCTCTCCCTTACTCCTCAATAATTTATCCCTGGAGAACCCTCCCTCCCTCTCCCATATCTTTTTACTTTTGTGTAATAACCCATACCACTAAACCGTAATACCATGTAATTACATAGCAGTTCCTATGTAGCTACAATATTGCTATATAGTTAAGTGTAGTCATTACTATGTAGTTAAGTATTGCTGACTATTCTACAACTGATCTATGCTTGAAGCATATCTCTACATGCCTGCCATGCCCACAGAAATAGCACTCCGAAAGGTGGGCTGCACTTAGCTGGTTATACTACATAAATGTTTCATGGGAGAGAGTGAGGTCCGAATGAGATCATATAAAGCTCTGTCTCGATGCGGCATCGGCTCTCTGTCTAAAAGGGTTAATTGACCGGCCCTCAGAACCCCCCTACCTCCCCAACCCCACCCCTTCCCTCCTCTCTCTGAGATGGACAAAGAGCCTGCTTCACCTTCTCCCAGAGCAGCAATCAAAAACAAACAGCCGCCATTTTGAATGAGGCAACGGTCCCTATTTCACCTTGAATACAGATAAAGCGCTAATAAACAACAATGGGCATTCTTTTAAATATAACTACAGCAAGACAGCTGATATAACAACAAATAGAACAGGTGTCACACCCAGCAACACTGTACAAAGAGAATACAGAGAGTGCCTTACTCGTCGGTCCCTACGAAGGCTTGAATGACAATTGGTAGCTCATACTTGACAATGTAGAGGTAGCTGGACATAGCTGGAATAGTAAAGAAAAAAATTATAATGTTAGTCATTTCTTGCTGTCAGTCATTATGTTTCTTAACTCATATCCATCACTGAAAACGAGCCTACTGTGGGAGGACTGGCAATAGAGATCAATAGATCTGTTGACTGCATTTGGGGCAAATTATTTAAGTGGAAATTATTGTGGACCCAAGCTGGCCTACAAATAGTTTTCTCAATCACAGTCCTTAGCTGGAATTTTTTCTCCCATAACTTGTTAAATCTCTGTTCAACATGACAATGTTTTGGATTTCAAGTTTTTCCATGCTAACCCTTTTTATAAGTAGGACCACAGAACAGAATAAATATATTGAGGAAGCCATGTCCAAGTAGCATACTTAGGCACGAAGCAACAAACCTAAATATTACATTTGAGCGATAAAGCTAAAGACAAAAAAATACATTAATCATGATCAGATTTCAGTCTGAAATGAATAACTACAGTGCTAAGGACACAGAATACTACTACTACCTGTAGTAGTACTACTACTACTACTACTACTAATAATAATAATAATAATCAGGGGTGAAAACTCTTGAATTTGTTTATTCTTAGTCTAGTTTTATTGACTCGATATAATTACGATTTTAGTTGACTAAATATAAGTCTAACAGGTTTAGTTAAAGTGTAATGCAATATTTAAACGTTTCTCTAGAATTTCCAAACTCATACACATGGAGGAAACATTAGACTGAGGTGACCAAGCTACTGAATTATCTTTCTCTGATTCATTGTATAGACTCTAGAGTCTAGTATCGATTGATACCCTACAGCTTTTATTTTCCTCTGTATCAGAGCTGAAGTTTACTGTCTCTAGAAATAGATGTAGGCTACTTGAACATTACAGGTACAGTAGATATCACTCACTCTCTCTCTCTCTCACACACACACACACACACACACACACACACACACAAGTATGCTGAGCTTTCCCATCGCACAACAGAAAAGAAGGTCTGTTGTGTTTACATGCACAACACTTATATATTATATTAGTGTAAAGGCACTCAATGCTATGAAATGGTATAAGGTTTGAACGTGCAGGAGTTCAAGCGAGCAGTAATGCGCTTGTGAGACATCCTAGTAGCCTGGGTCCAGATTCGAATCTGCCTAGGCTACTCCACCGAGATCTCAACAGAATGTAATGAGTAACCATTCTGTCTGATATCAGGCTAACATCCTTGTGGACTAGGCTATTTATTAAAATCAGCCAAAACTTTTTTTTAAGGCCATTTACAGCTTTTGATTGATTTTGATAGGCTACTATCAACCCTATAGTTTATTGTGAAACAAAATAGATGGATAGAACACCTATTTAAAAGAGAAAGTATGTTTGGGTCGCATTGTTATAGCCCCAACAAAACTGCACCAATTTATAAAACTCCCTCCACTGTCTTTTTACGATCTAGTTAATGTTACCCATGTCCAGCTAAACGGGCCACTATCTAGCTTCGTTAGGCACTACGTGCTAAGTGCTAGCTAGCAAGGCAGCTGATATGACATATCAGAGTACAGGCTCCAAGCACAGAAGCCTTTCTTTTGACAACGCAGAAGACGTGGTTCTCATTCCCTGTGACCTTGTTCTCACAGATCCAATATGGCGGAAAATGACAGCATAGCAAACACACCTACAACTTTGACACGTTGGTGGCGCTAGAGTTTTCGAGATTATGACACTTGGTGACAAGAGTCATGGGACTGTACCCGATCAGCGTGCCAAATTTCATAACTTTTTTCCATATGGGCTGTGGCAGAAGAAGAATAGGAAAAGGTAGAAACATAATAGGGTGCCATCGCACCCTCAGTGCTTGGCCCCCGAATAATAAAAAAAAAAGGTAGAAACCCAATGGTGGCCTGCACACCTTCGGTGCTTGGCCCCCTAATAAAGGCAAATATGACTGCTAATATTAATACTAATGTGCCAACTACACTTTTGAAGCTCATGGCAGATGTCATGCATAAGATAGATTCCTGGTGGTTACCTCCAATGTTCTGCATGGTGATGGAGCAGGAAGCGGCTAGTTTTCCTGGCATGCCAAAGGCCTTGTAGCCTAGCTTCTCATAGACCAGCGATCCTGAGAGACGAAGAGGAAACAGAAAACCACACTTAGAAAGCTCAAATGACTAGCACCTATTTACTCATAGCACAACTACTTTTGGTGCAGTTGTACGGATAATGTACAGTACACTCTATCTCCCTCTTTCTTTCTTTCTTTCTTTCTTTCTCTCTCTCTCTCTCTCTCTCACACACACACACATATTCTGTGGTGCTTCTACTTACCTCCTTCATTGGCAGTCTTCAACAGCAAGTGCACAGAGTAGAGGGAAAAGATGGACACGGCCACCAGCAGGATTCTGAAGAGAGACGGGGGATTTAGTGCCATGCTCTATGAACAGACATTGGCTGACAATAACCATAACCTTACATGAACCACAATTACCACATCTTATTGCCAAATTCTGAACACTCAACTGGTAGAAAATAAGCCCCCGTTTATTTTCCATATTCCTACTGTACAATGATGATGCTAACAACAGACTTGCTCATTCAACAAATGTAAGGGGAGGGAAACAGTGCAAGCAAACAATATCATATACTAGTCCGGGTAATCAGCAATCAAGAATGGAACTACCGCGATCTAAATTCAAACTCATCAAATTCAAACTAATCTCATATTTTCATGCGAAAACACAATAGAAAACCCCAGAAATAATGGTTTTCGCTTTACAAAGCCAGTGTGTGACATCAATTGCACAGAGTAGTCACAAACTGCAAAGACCTTCACAGTAGCATGGGACAGTTAGACACAGCCTCAGCGTTGCACATTCATCTGAGGATGTGATTGGACAACACAGTCTTAGGTGAAGTTATTGGAGCCTCTTAATGCACCCATGCAAGCTCCCATTGAGCCAGTATAGTCTGTGTATTAATAGGCCGCATTGTCCCCACAGGAAAAATAACCAATAGTCAGGTCACTTGTCATCTTTACCTGCCACTGTTTTTAGCCTCTCACTGTCATTCATATCTTATAATTTCACTAAGTACTGACTGACCAAGTCACCATCAGAATATAAAATTACATAATTATAAGAAGTACTGTATAACACTATCGGGTAATAATATAATATCACTCTAATCTGGTATTTGTAGGAGATTGTCATAGAAATGAACCAAAAACCGAGGCAATACAACTAATTATACAGATTCTATATACATAATTAATACGCATTCATTCATTCATTCATACAGATTCTGGATTCATTCATTCATACAGATTCTAGATACTAAATTCTAATCCTACTAATTCTAACTTTAAATGAGGTTTAAAAAAAAAAAATCTAACCTGCTTTCTGGAGAGTACCTGACGCAGAACTTTTCCTTCAGTGCTTGCTAGAGCTGTTGGCTACCACTAGTCCCCATTCAAGATCATCAAGGTCATGTGAGGGGCCTGAACATACCTTTGAGTTTATATAACTCTGGCCCCCAATGCCTGTGGGATTAGCATCACTAAGCGGCTTCCCCTCTGCTCTCAGGGTCTATCCTATGTGTGAGGCCCTGGTGCTATATAGTGGTCTGCACCCACTCAACACTGGCACTTGCACTTCTACGCTGTTTGTAAACACAAGCTGGTGTTTTCACTACATGGCAGATCTCTGCATTGAGGTTGAAAACGAGTGGGAGGGAGTTGCCAATCACGGTTTTCCCATCATGAATGAATAGAAGAGATGGTTAAGATGAAACTGATCCCAGGTCTGTTGCAGTGGACATCTTTTACCCAAGTTCAATGAACTCTCTGTATTTACCCCCTACCCTGTCTCTAACTCTTGAGGGACATACAGCTGCAAGGACACCTTCTGTTATTTAGACTATCAAAACGTTAAAAAAAAAGAAAGTTTGCACTCTTATCAACTAGTCCAAAAATATTTGTATCAGGTGCGTTAGAAAAAAAACATGAGATAAAAATGGAGAGCTTGCACACTGACATAAGACAAAAGGAATGTCCACACTGAGGTTAAGGATGCAAAAATGTATTCTAAAACTTTAAAAACATAGTGCTATACAAAAAAGGAATGCTACCCAAAAGTGTAGGGTGAGGAAAAAGGGAGAAACATTTCGGTCAGATTACCTTCATCAGTCTGCCATAAAGCCTTAAGACATATAGCGTTTAGACTATAGACATGACTACAAACTTTTAAAATGGCTGTTCTGGGCTTCTATTCATACTTCATAGCTGTGACCAGTGGATTGCTATATATTGATGACTGTGTCTCCCTGGTTAATGCTATACTTCCCAGACCATGGGTTTTTGAAAAGCCATAGACATACAGATTTTGCAAAATCAGTTTTCTAATTGTGTAAAAAAATAAAATAAAAATAAAATAAAATAAAATAAAAAGTAGACTACTAAACAAGTAATGATAACTTGGACCGGAAAACTCAAGGACACTAAAATGGAACTGGAAATAAAAAGAATCAAAATACAAGACTTTAAAGAGCTAGCCTATATAAAATTCTACACGGCTATTAAAAAAGTATCAATACTCACACAAACAGTGCAATGCCAGTGTTGGCCATAGCATAGGACAGGCCAAGAATCCCACTGCCCATGATGGCATTGCCAAGGTTGAAGACTGACATCCCAAAAGAAGTGGTGCCTGGGTGCTGTTGAGACCAATGTAAAATGCCTGGTTACAAAAAAGGCCTTTAAGACAGCAGACCTTACAATCATAAATTCCAGATTTGCTGGAGCTGGTTGTACTTACATATTCTGTTTCATATTTCTTCTTTCCCAGGTTGTATTCTGGAAGGAAGTTTTGATTCTCTGCATCCATATCCTGGTATGGACTTTAAATCAAACATAAAATAATGTAAAAATCCATTCAGATATGGCCTGATATGAACAAGAATGTTTGATAAACCTTTTTTAATAGACACTGACCTAGTGAGTGGGACCTTCTTGGTGGGACAGTCTTCATAAGTGTATTCATTGCTATTAGAGCTGCAACTGCTGTCTTCATCAGGGGAAATGTTGAAACGGCTCATCTCAGTTTTGGCAGTGGCTTGTTTCATGCTTTAAATGAGACAAATTTCAAAACATTTAAAGGAATTTCACATACAATGTGTGCATTTCTGCCCTGCGTCATCATTCGTCCTTTTTTCCGGGCACTGTGCGCTGATTTCCTGGGCCTCGTTCTAACCAATCAATAAGAACAGTGAATACTGAGCGCGCCGCAGGCTGCCTCATAAATCCGTGGTCATGTGACCTTGATTTAGAAACGGGGGGGGGGGGGGGGGGGTGAGATGCGAGTGGAAAAATACCGGACAGCCTCTACATCAGCATTCCCTCATGTGCGACATAAATTAAGAAAAAACGATCTACTAGCAAAGACCGGCATGCAAGACTAATTTCATAACTATAGTAGCATAATATTGGAAACTGTCTTTATAAAACACCTGTATAAATGACTTTAAATAGACCAAACAGGGCATAATCCAGGCACTCCAAAGACGCGTCCACGAGGGCACGTCTTTGGAGTACCTGGATGCTGCTGGATTCTGCTGTGTTATTCCATTGTCTGTTGTAGCCTACCTCTCGTTGATAGAGCAACCAGTCTATTATTATGCTATTTTTTCTGACTTTAAATAGGCTTTTAAGTAGCCTGCAATATCTACATTTAAACACGTCTATTGAAATACTTTTAGGAGTAGGCTGTTTCCTGCATATTATAAAACAATAGTCGAACAGGATAAAAAATTATACTCAAAGCTCCATTTAATATTAACCTATTATTTCCGTGGTTGATTCTGATGGAAACAAAGACACGTGCTCCATTATGATGGGCATGGCTCCATTTTGCGCAGAATGTAGGCTACTGTCTCGCAATCCTCTTGCGGTCATTTAGGCGGAAATGTAGCCTTTTTAAATGTTAGTTTATCTTTCAGGATTAACGTAAAAAAAAACGACTGCTTTAACTAAACAAATCATTTTCTTTCTTTTTTTGGGGGTGGGGGTTTGCCGCCCCGTCGGGAATGTCTACATCAGTCAGGCTGCAATATTTTTCTATTTCACTAGTCAATAGTTAAGGGATCAAACAAGCATTTCATATATCATGTAGCCTACCATAAGCCAAATTTTCCCTACTGGTAACACCGACATGTAATTGAATGGACACAATAGCCTATAGGATATATCTCTATCTCTGTCTACTGCAGGCTAGGGTACACACGGCTATTTGCGCCAGACTACATCTTTAACAGTCTACAATCGTTGGTACCACAGAGAACATTTAGCCTACATACATATTTCCAGTAGGCTATTTCTCAATCAATGCCTATGTGGACTCCTAACAGTCGATAAATGAAGATGGTCTAGCCAACTCTTACCTTTGAGAAAATAGGAGGAGAAATCCCCCTTTTTAATTGTAAGTGGAGATCCTTGACGATTTTTTTAAGTCCTTTACCGATGCGATTCCAAAAGGCTACCCGAAACAATGTATCATGGGGGTATGGCCTGTTTATGTTTAATATTTGAAGTCAATTAAAAGACAGAAGAGCCAATCAAATCGAAATAAAATTTGAAGGCTGGCTTATTTTAAAATAGGCTAAGTCAAAATCTTCAATGAAGTGATGCAACTGGAATCTACGCTGCTCTAAACGGGAAGAGGTTGTACTGCGCCTTTATATGCCAAGGCAGTGTCAGCATTGCATCAGCCCGAGGAGTGGCTTTTCATGTGTAAAGGACCCGACGACCAGGATATGACGTGGTTTGTATACAAACAACCTGGATTCTGCGCTTGTAAATCCCGTGACACGCCGCCCAGACTGTCTACAGGGAGGGAGGGAGGGATGGGGGCATTATGGTCTTCTCTTGAAATTAAATGATTGTTAAGTGAAATTAAATCCGTTTGTCGCACAGCAATTAACCCACCAACACACGCGTGTAATGTAAATCTGTTTGTCACACAGCAATTAACCCTAACCCAACACACTGGTGTAGGCTATGCTGCAACACATAGGCTACGCATGCATTTTTTTTGTGGTCTTTTAGTGAAATCCCCCTGAGTTTAACACATCTCAACTGTCCACCCCCGGGGGCCGCCAGGAGCAGTGGACTGACGTCATCAGTAGTAGCCTGGCTTCAATTCAAAATCAAAAATGTGAAGAGTCTGGAGATTCACAAGGGGCGTTACCAATGGGCGTAGATCAAAATGCGTCTGGATGTAATTGGATAGGCCTACAACCAATCAGCGAAAATGCCTCTAAGGTGTTCCTCTGTTCTGTCTAGCCAGGGGGCGTCTACGCATTTCGCAACCCAGTGGTGTTCTTGCTAAACTGGGTTGCGAAAAGTAATCTCGCAGCCAGGGGCCTTTTTGCTTTGCAGCTGTGGTTTCCGGTCTATGTGGATACTGTCCAAAGACAGGCCTAGCCATAAACCTACGATGCGATGCAGCAAGAACTTGTGCTGCGTTCCAGGTAGGATTTTGAGCCTGTAAATTAGGCTACGACTTCAAGTCATGACTCACGACTTCATAAAGTTCCAGGCAAACTGTCTGAGTGCGTGGAATTCTGGATAAATGTAAACAAGCCAATATGGCAAAAGCTTGAGATTTGACACTGTCAAATCTCATTGTATGCCTAATTTCGCTATGCTAAGAAATCGTACGTTAGATAATTTTTTTTATTGACATCATCGACTTTTTGCCATTTGCATGGTCAAGTTCAGGTTTACCTTAACGTTAGCTAGCTAGCGCTAGCTAGCAATAGCTATCTCTTGTCGTCAACATATTTGGGCATCATACACATAGCAGATTGTAGTGCATAATCGTTTGTATTATTTTGATTACAACGTACAAATTTACTTTACGTTGCCCTAAAATTATCTTTGGCGCCACCCTACTAACACAGTACGTAAAGCTGACGGGACACATTGGTCGTTGTTTGGTAAATTTGCGACGGTACCAACAGCGGACCTAGCTGACACTTGCCTATACAGTCGCAAAATAACCGACCTCAAGGAGACTGTATGGCAACGTAGCCGTCACTGCTGCTTAAGTCCGTAAATAGGATGTGATTAAATAACGTGACAATGTGGTTACATCACAGTCCCAATCTGACTTTATTGGAAATGTACATTTAGCGCCACAGTTTGATACAACGGTCTGTTCCCGGTCTGCCTGCCACCGAATGCGCACTTTGTTTCATTTTTGTTTTTAGAACTTTTGCAATTGTCAGATAATGGGTTGCTAGCCAGAGCTTGTACATACTTTTTTTTCTGGCTATGCGTAATGCGACAGACCGTAAACCTCATCCTTGTAAATATGTATACTTTTAATCTGTTTTGCAATGTACTTGTTTGCCTAATAAAATGTTCTAAACTGTTAATGGTGTTCAGTCTCATCTTGGTTTGTATCATAATGCTTGCTGCCATATCCCCATATAGCATTAATTCGTTTTTGTACTGCAAATGCTAAATGTAGCCAGTGGTCAAGGTTTAGTAAGTAAGTGACCATATCTGCACCGTGCAAAAAAGACGTGCAGACCAAGTCATATAAATACCTGTAGATCTAGTCTCAGCCAAGTCAGTCTACGACGGTACTTACTGCTCACGTGTAGATCAAGTCTCAGCCAAGTACGTTTATTACGGAAGTTCCTGCTCACGTCATCACGTGCGTCTTGAGCACGCGGCCGCGACTTATGAACGACGTGACGTTCTTACGTAGCGGCTACTAATCTCGGGTTTCCGTAAATGGCCGCGTAATTTCCGCACGTGATGCAGATTAATCGTCACCTATAGCGGCCGTATGTAGAACGTTTGCGCAACCTGCATGTGTTAGTAGGGCATACCCATGTGGGCTGCCATCTTGTTTAGAGAACTGTGTGATGTCAGCGAATGCAACTGGGAGTACATCGATCTGGTACGAGTTCATGGGTGGGAAGTTTCGGGTTTGACTGCCATTCCAGTGCATTTTCACATGTAGAAGGTTGGAAAAACACGGGTTATGGGTTGCCTGGAACGTGCCATTATTCTTGTATAGGCTACTTCGTTTGTTATGTCAATGTTTTATTCAAATTCGTAGCGACTGGCGAGACTAGCCTGCTCGTTTCGGAATTTGTGTGACAGGATACCAGCGGGCTCTAGACCGGAAACCAAGCGATTAAGAGTGGTGACACGAGGCTAGTTCCGTCATCTTATTAAACCCGCCCCATATTAGATAAACGGTTGTGATTGGCACAAACCAATCTCGGTTCAAGTGGATTCAGTTAGAACGGTTGGATATCCAGACTGATCTGCGGAGTGAAATAGAATGTGAGCTCACAAGATCAGGCTGGCTACGCCAGGTTACATAAGTGGCACCCGGGGAACAAGTCCAGATCAGGGACAGCATTAAACCCATTTAAGCCCAATTGAAAAAATTGTATGCTCATTGTTAGATAGAGAATTCATTACAGAAACAATGAACTTCCTCACTGTTTTCATCTCTTATCTTTTTGTCTACATATTTATCATTTGTCTACATTTATTCCTAAGGGGACAAGGTTATACCTTAGTAACTATATTGCTGTCCATTTTTCCTTTCATTTTACTAGTAAGATTTGAGGATTTTTAGACTGACGAAGAACTGAAGAGAAAAGGATAAAATCGGGTGTCATGACAAATCAGAGTGACACCAACTTCAAAGCAGACCCTCCTGCTCTTCCAGATTAATCATACAGCATCTGAATCATGTGACAATGGTTCAGCATGCAAGCCAAGTATCGTGCCATCCGAAACTTCTTGTTGTGAAATCGCCAGGCATTGGCTTTAATGTTCCTACTCTCACTGCCAGAAATGTTTTCTCTGTCCCCATACTGGCCAAGAAATGTGTTGCAGCTTTTCCAAACAAACACAAAAACAACAACAACTTTAGGGTTAGTTTTTGTTTTACCACTGCCATAACAGTTTTAAACTGTATCGACTTACCACTTCCTGTTTCCTGTTATCATGTGATCTTAGCGCATACACTGTCAGTGGATTTTTTTTTTTTTACAATATAAACTTTTTGGAACTTGTGCCCAAATCAACAGTTTGATGGATCAACACATCTTTGAAACACGTTCATGATCTCTCTCAAACACATGCATGCATGCACACACACACACACACACACACAGACTACACTTTCACATACACATTCTTCCCTCTCAGTCACTCATGAGTAAATTTGTGTATAGATCTGTATGAGCCATTGTTGGGGGCTTTAGTGCAACCCTACATAACTACGACGGATCAGGAAACTGGAGCAGGGGACTGGATTTGGGCAGTGTTTGGCCCGGTTCTGTAGCCTCCCAAAGGCCCCATGCTACTTTAACACATTATCCACTCCGACGCGTCCAAACACATGAGCTAAGGTTACCAGGAGTGGGAGCAGTTATCCCAGTTGAGGTGACTTTTGGTGTGGGGTGAGGTGAACTATAGTTTTTATTTGACGGCGTGTTAACAGGCTTTACACAGTGAAACATGTCAATCCTGATGTTGATTTGAACATTTCATTGCAAAAGTGATATTTGCGTATTTTTAATACTAACCCAGATATACTTGCAAGAAAATCAAAGCAAGTCAACCAGCAAGTTAATTTAATTTTATTTAATTTAATATTATACAATGTAAGTGCATAACAAAATGTCACCCAAACTGACAATCTGACAACCCCAATAAACCCAAAGTCTCCAGACCGGTTCCGACTTCCGGTTTCAAGTAGACTCAACTAAAGGAAGAGAGATTCATGTTGGCTCTTTTGGGTCCAGCCCACATAGGAAAGGAGCTATCTTTACCAAGAATTTTAGAGTACCAGTGCACAGTGCTCTCTCTGAAGGGCTGCACATGTATAGTAGGCTATAGAAAGCATTACTCACACCACCAGGGGCAGATAAATCAACTGAATCAGTAAAAATTCACCATCCAAATCATCATCTCCGATCAGAATGTCAATCATCACATATAAATTTAAATAATGGTTTCTGTCAATTAGTTTAAAGTGATTTGATTGGCTTTAATTCTTCTCACTGTTCTGACTCACTTCTTGATTTTTTTTCAACCGAATGGTAGAGCATGATGTTATAATCACCATTTATTTATTGAATATAAACCTGTAACCTTTGACAGGTCACAGGTCAGATCTACCTCTTTGTGTGCAGCCGACAGATCATTTCCCCCCTTTGCTGTGGGCCCTCCTTATGTAACCCATTTATCCACTGGGCTACTAGATAAATACTTCTCATCTCATCAGGCCTATTCACTCTTCTGCCAACCCCCCCCCCCCCCCCCCCCCGTTCACTATCACAGTGATATTCCACAACAGCCCCCCTCTTTCCACCCTGTCTCTTATTAACTTTTCATTTTCTCTGGGTTTATCCAAAGGATTTTCTTACTTGACAACCTTATTCACCTCACCCCCTGGAGTTTCTCAGTACAGTTACCTCTGAGGAGGATCTATTTTACAGTATGATTTTCCAAGTAGATTACAGACTTGCTTCATTTAATATTAAAGCGAGGCCTGTTGGGTTCTTGCTGTCCCTGACTGAAATTTTGTGAGAATTTGTGGATGATCTGGCTGAGATTCAAGAGTAACCAAAGCAACCTAGAAAAGAGGGAGTAGGGTTCTTCAGATGCAACTCATCTATAATGGATGAATGCTTATTTATTCAACCTTTAGTGAGATAAGTCTTTAAGAAGAAATGATCTTGTACAACAATGACTGCAGGGCTGTCCTCTGTAGTGGGGTTCAGAGGGGGCAAAACATATGCAGCACACTGCCTGTGACTGGGGGAGGGGGTAGCAGAGGAGTCCCCTAACTGCTTAAATGAAGTTAAAAACAGTAGTTGTATGTTTGAAAAGCACCATGTAGTTAGTTGTGGCCTCAGTTTGTGTGCATTCTATTTATTGTTAAGGGGCATGGGTGTGTGAACAGTGACCGTCATTCCATGTTGTAGACACAATGGGGCTCGCAGGCATCAGACTGAAAAGCAAACATATCACCAAAGAGGAAGTGACACACACACACACTAGCACACACGCTAGCACAGTTGATACTGATTGAATATGAGTTCTGTGTCAGAGCAAGAGACATTGCATAAACATTGCCTACATAAACAAATACTTCTGCAAAGACTGGGAAAAAACTAAGCGTGGGGTCACTCACAATGCTATGCTGACCAACTGAGGAATGTATGCATATTATTCACAAGCTAAAATGTGTGCTGAATGGTAGTTAATTTACAGATAGGCTAACCATAGCATTAAAATGAATTGAAATCAGCTCACACAGATACTATGTGATATAACCAACATACTGTAGCCTATGTGCTTCATGATGACTCTTTGAAAATATGGAACTTGATCCCATTGAATGCATTAGACACATCTGGCATGTTGGACCAGAATTTGTGGAGAAGTGTCATCTCGAGAGTTGCCCCAATGGCCCTGACATAACAAAAATGAGCTATTTGCTATAATGGGTTATGGTTAATTAGCAGTCTGAAAAAGTCACTGGAAAATTAGCTAGATTTGTCACTAGTCACTTTTTTAGAAATGTTCTCAGTAGGGGGGTCTTAAGGCTTGCGGAGTATAAAACTAACTCTAACCTTAACTAACCTTGCACTGTTACCAGTATGGATTGAAATCAAGTGGACACAGTAATTTTGGTTGAAGGAGTAGGGCAACATTTCTACTGCCCTGGCTACCCACAGGAAAAGGCTACGAAGGGGCAGTCAGACATCAATTTTCTACATGAATTATTAAAAGTCAGCCTCCCAATGTGTAGACCTACCAGAGCATCTTTTGATATGAAGCATTACCTAGGTAATCCTCTTAGTAGTGGGAAAGTGGTTTAGCAGGCCCATTCTTTATGACAGGAGCACAAATGGAGGGATCACACTGGCTTTAGGGGCCCAGAAGGGGAGGCCACTCCCTCTTGTTCTCCGAAAACTTTCCATTGAAAGTTTGTTTCCCTGGATTATCTACCATCATCTCCCATGAACCCACTGACTTCTGAGTCCATCCTGGGACAGTGGACAGTATGTGAGTGTGAGAGAGAGAGATGGAGAGATAATGCCTGTATGTGCATGTGTATACCTGTATGAATCGGTGCACGTTAATGTGTATTTGAAGTAGGGCTGTCAATTTAACGTGTTAATTAGATTATGCAAACATTAACGCATTAATACAAATTCAACGCAAGCGCAAATTAATCACATTCATCAATTTCGTCCAGCTGTAGGTGGCACAGTTGCCTGATTTAACATTTTTGAAGCGACAAACTTAATTTGGACCTAAATGACCCCGTAGGATATGTCACGCAAAAGCGTCTTTGCCTTCAAACAAACTCGATTAGGCGGATAATCACTTTGCTTTGCCCTCTAAACGCAAAGTTTACTTTAAAAAAACTTCCAGATGGGACAGTTATTAAAGTCACACTGAAATGAAAAAAGCATTCTGTCCCATTTTGGTTCACATAATTGGTTATAGTGTTCACCTATTCAACGATGTATGCCCAAAAAAAATTGAAAATTATTTTGTTGTAGTCTTATATCAAAGTATATAATTTCTTACTTCCTGGAAAACGATAGGTCACGTGCAATGACGACAACAGGTACCTTAGATTTTAGGCCAATAATCTCACGACATCCACCCGTCAATCAACGCTATCCTTCTATCGAATATGTCTAAAGTTCTTAAAACCCGTCCACTTGTCAATGTTCCAATCAAATTCCTCTAAACATATGTCCCACCCTCATAGCTTGTTTGCGTCGGAAATACGTCAAACTACGGAAGTTAGATGATCTCAAATGCCTGTTTCAGTGCGACTTTAAGAGCGTGGTCGTTTGCATACCATCAAAGCAGTTTTAGACTAATTTATCATCTCACTGCTAAACATGCGAACAGCTGTCAGCCCAGGAGCAAAGGCCTGAACTATTTTACACAAGGATATATCCATGAGATTTGGATTTCGGATGGAGCAGGTGACAATATACGAGTTGATGCTAGGTGTTGGCGTTGCTACGACATTTCTGCAACCGGATTGTGTTAGTAGGGAAGGCACAAACGCCTCACAAACTCCAAGATTGAAATTCATCAGGACAAAATTGTGGAGTCTAACTGCACATGAAAAGTAGGGCTAGTTAGTTAGTGACATCCATTCTTAGAAAATAAGCCTGTGAGAGTGATCTGTTAACTACTAGCTATGGGTAATTAGCTATTGTACATCATCTAACGTTAATGTTACTGGCTTCGTAGCCTTTTGTGTTGGTGCTGCTGTAAACTTATGTGTGGAGGGAGGTGTGGAGTATCGTACAGCTTGTTTTCTTATAAAATTATGTTACAGCAGCCTGCAGGCTGCTTTTCTGTATGTTTTAAGAGCCCTTTTGTCTAATCTATGAACACAACGCCGGACAAGCTTTGTTTGTGGGACATCGAGGCGTGGTCTTAAGAAATCAAGCAACCTTATTGGTTATTATTCTCTGTGTGATTGACAGGTCGGAAAGGTCTTTTATCTTCATGTTATCTAACCTTTATATTTTACTTTTTTGAGATCTGGAATCTGGATATAATAGCCTTGATTTTTGGGTGGATAATCCTTCCCAGTGCCAAATCTGACAGGTTGCTCAATTCTTTGGTGAAGCGACATCCAGCAACATCCAGGGGCCTTAAAAGAACGCTCCTGGTCCACTACCACTGTGTAGCATTATGCCAGGGCAGACAATTCAGACAAGTCGGAAGGTTACAGATCTCATTCTATCCTCCACTTCAATCATCCCTGTGGTGTTTCCTCTTTGAGATATGTCGCTCTACATTAGCTATTGGAGCTCACGCTAAATAACAATGCATCTCAGGTGACACAATGCAGCATGATTTACAAACTGTAGATCTATACAAACGCTTGGACCGGACTTAATAAAATCAGGCTCTCAGCCTAAGGCATTAATGACTGGGGGATAATATATGATACACTGTATCTTCTTTTAAAGACCACTCTGTCTTTATTGATTACAGTGAACAACATACAGTATGTTCAGATTCCATCTGAACATGGCAACACTGGGAAAAGTTCTCCAAATATTTGGGGGGGGTTCTGTATTGGAACATTTGCTTCAGACTGTTAATAATAGTGACGACGCCACACCTCTTCAACTGATTTTGCATCTGTTTTTTCACCAAGATCTCAGTGTCCCAAGGAAGAGACACACAGTTAAGTTACATCAACCATCAATAATCAAACATGAACATCTCTTTGACCTTCATCTGTTCTGTAACGCAGGTCACACCTCACATATGTGACCAGGTCTAAACTCGACAACTCCACCTTTTTTATACACAAGGTGAGGTCCTCGGGCTCACTACACTGACACAAGTTAATCAACAGACATCCCGTTTCCAACAATGAATTGTACTCTTGTAATTTCCAATAATCCGTTTATAAACGTTAATCATAGTAATCACACGTTTATTACAATTTATAAAAGGTGACAACTTTATTGGGGCTACATCCGGTCAGTTTTAAAAAATTACACTTAAATTGCGCGGAGAACCTTTAGGACTAAAGGGAGTCGGCGAGCCCTGCAGAGAGGGAGAGCCACCAATGTCGGGGGCAGACTAGGAGGGCTGAGACCGGGGGGGTGCAATACTTACACACAGACTAGTGGGATAACAGCAAGCCACGGCAACCTTACTTCAACCAATGGCAAGCAGGGGGGTGCTAGTCATGCAGTGCAAGGGGAGAAAACTAACTAGCCCATCGACAGGTGGCACTCCGCTCCACTGCAGGCTCAGGGTTCTCACAAGGAAGTCCTGAGACAAGAAATGCCAGTTGGTTCATAGAATGCCTCAACACATGCAAAATATAATACCATAACCATATAATAATGGTGTACTATAATAAGGGGCAAAAACCAATATAGGTTAAACAACAGCTAGCATGAGATCTATAAAGAAAACATACTGTACAACATTTACTAAAAGGGTTTCAGGCGGATGGTGAACTGACATTTACCTCAGGTGCCATAGGCAACCTACTTACCAGTTAACAGTGTTGGAGGGCTACCAACCAGCCCCAGCTGAGCAAGGGCACCCAAAGACCCGGCGGACACATCAAACGGGCTACAATAACAGTCAAAAACAGCAATTAAACATTATACAGTATTGGTTGAAACACCACCCACCCCGGCATAACTCCAAATGACCAAGAGTAATTACCCACAATGGAATGGTAGTAATCAACCAGAAAGGGACACCATGAGGGGGTCAGGGAGGAGCTACAAGGACAACACATTGAAATTAGAACAAAACATTAACACACTTTGTTAGCTGTACACATGTACCTACCATTCAAGCAGAAAACACTGGCACCAGAGAGGTCCTGACAAGGTGGGGAAGCTACACAGGGCTACAAACTACCCTCCATGTACAGCACCTGTGAACCCGACTGATTAGACTGAGGGAATTGGTACTGCCCATACAGTATATGGACTTCCTACTTGTAGGGGAGTTCTGAGCCGAAATTGATGTGGCCATATATGCACTTCCTGTTCCTTTCTGTGCTGCAAATCAACCAGGGGCAGTGCTCCCTGCCACATATAGGCCAATCTTACAGTAGTAGTATTATGCCTGCTTATCCCCACTGACAGGTGTACAAACATTAAACAAGGTGTGGGCCACACACTGGCATTCTAGCACACCTGCACACTTGAAATGACAGAGGCTTCTTTGAAGGAGAGAACAATGCAACATTTTGTCAACTGTGTTGAAACAAGCCATACTAAGTTGTAGGCTACTTAAAATATCCTCTAATCCTGTGATTTTAGAATTTGGGGGTTGGGGGACGACGACCCACACCTCATTAACCACCAGTGATGATCAACGAGCTTCCATTAACATCAGCGGTTTAGTTACAAACACAGTTTATGGATCCTTCCAAATCATTCAATCAATGTTCATTTTCTATTTTTGTTATGTTTGTGGCACTCCATGGTGGTAACATCACCTTCTGTCAAAGGAAGAGGGGTGCTGACTCAGCCCATGTACCTTTACATGGTACTACAACACCAGATTGGTGTTGTAGTATCAATCAGAATTTCACCTGTCAGTTTCCCAACCCCAAAATAAACTGCCCTTATGTCAATACATGATTCTGTTGTTTATTACAGGGTAATCACTCAACTCCGAACCATCCAGAAATAGCCTAAGCATCCTCTTGGACCAGAGCAAAATAGCCTCCTCCATAGGTGGAAACCTGGGAGGATTTTCAGTTGCTGACAATTAAACCTTATTCTATAACCATATTAAAACACTATCAAATAATGATTCCAAAACTCTGCAAGCCATAGCTGCCTACATAGATCTCACAATTCTCGACTTATTTGTTCATCTTAGTTGATAATAGCGATTTGTCAATATACGGATCTTTAGACATGCTGTTCTCTTCCTTTGTGTTACAGCACACGTGGTTGCAAACAGTTGTAGTTGACCACAGTCAACTGGGAGGATTTGGGTTCATAGTTTGTTATCTGGTTGAGACCTTTCTAGACAGCGGACGTATTCCCCTCTGAGAACTGATTGGAGTGTTGGAGTTTCTCAGAGAAGCGTTGTTTGGCTTCCTGGACTGCCTTGCTGAAACTGTACTTGGCCTCTTTAAACCGGTCCTTGTCCCCACTCTTCCGTACTTCCTCTTTCTCCAGCCTTAGCTTCGTGAGTTTGGATGTGAACCAAGGCTTGTCGTTATTGTATCTTAGCCTAGAGTGGGTTGGAACGCACTGGCTCTCGCAGTAGCTGGCGAATTACGTCACCATGTCTGTGTATTCGTCTAGAGCGCTACCAGCCTCTGTGCCCGCCCAGTCAACGTACAGTGAGGGAAATAATTATTTGATCCCCTGCTGATTTTGTAGGTTTGGCGCACTGACAAAGAAATTATAGGTGTGTTTATTGTGTATATTGTAAATGCTCATTCAAATCAGGTTTCAAACAACTGCCATATGAATGTCTAATAAAAAAAAAACTCCCTGTCATGTCACAGGCTTCACTATTACCTTTAAAGCTTTGTGACAATGTCAGTTTAGCAGGGGCTTGTTAGTGGATCCAGCTCAGTTTTGTCCTATATTATATACTGAAAATGTATTTTTAAGATTTTTTTTATGAGTGTGTGAATCTGAGTACTTTTGCATGTAATGTGTGTGAGTGAGTGTGTATGTGTAGTAGTGAGTGTGTATGTGTGTGTAGCTTATACCAGGGCTCTAGACTGCCAGATCCTTAATGTCAGTGAGGTTGGTCATTGGGAGGTTGACAGCTCCATCTGAATCACCACCTATGACAGGCACACATTATTACACTTCACAGATGTTCCAACGATTACAGAATTGGCATCAGTTATGAAATATAACTAGAAGTGTGCTCAGAGAGCACAGACCTCCGCCCCATGAATGCTTTCCAAACCCTGTCTCTCACTCCTGAACTAAGTACAGAACTAGTCCAGTCTATGTGTGTGTGTGTACACTATACCTGTACATATAAGAGTGTAATACTATAACAAAACAAACTTGACTTTTTATACTCTAAAGATCTGTGTGTACACCAAGGGCCTCTTGTCTTTATTCCCTTTTAAGCAGAATTGAAATCTTCAACAGGAGCTGAATTGTTGCAATTAGGCACCGCAGTAGGCACATTTGCTCTTTTTGATTATCAATAACTGTGTCCCATTTTTGTCCACAGCAGTTTGTAAGGAACACAAAAAATTGAATTAATTAATTTGCTGAATGAAAATGGCAAAAAGACAAGCTACAGGTGTCTTATGATATCTTGAAGGACAGCTGGTGTAAATATCAGAAAATTGTAAAAGCCCAGAAGACTAAAACATTTTTTTATATTTGCAAATAACTGTCATAAGCCCCATGTTCTATTTAGTACTCTTAATTATTTTTCTTAATACCCCCCAATCCAGTTGTCTTGAAGCTTCCTCAGAAGCTTGTGAAGCATTTTTACTCTTCTTTGTTGAGACGTTTGCAACAATTCACCACCTTCTTATGACCCGTTCATCACTGTTACTTGCCCTGCTGTTTTTGACCAATTTGAGCCTGTGTTTCTCTCTTGTCTGAAGCAAATTATTGCTGACATGAAACCCTCAGGCTCCCCCACTGATGCAATCCCACCTCACTTTTTCAAAGAAGTTTGGGACACTATTGGACCCCATGGTCAAATTGTAGTTAACAGCAGCCTGATTTCAGGTGTTGTACCACTATGTTTTAAACAGGCAGTGGTACAGCCTTTGATTCAAAAACCTAGTTTGGATACCTCTGTTCTCTCCAATTTTAGACCTATCTCTAAGCTCTCTCTAAATTTTGGAGAAATTACAATTACAAATTGTAATTACAAATTAATTGTAATTACAAATTACAATTACAGTTTTTCCTTGATAAACATTGCATTCTTGAGATTTTCCAGTCAGGTTTTAAAGCTCTTCACAGCACGGAATCTGCCCTTTAAAGAGTCTTTAATGATCTTTGATTAGCTACTTACTCTTGGGACTGCTTTTTTTTACCCAGCTAATAATGTAATAACCTGCCAATAATAATAGTAGGTTATTACATAAGGTGTAAAGGGTTATTATTGGTTTAGAAAATGTATTACATTATTGGCCAGTTATTACATTATTGATATTGATATTGATATTACAATAAGACTAAAACAATGATTTAGCTATTAGCAGTTATTCCATTAACAGTAGTTATTACATTATTGGCTGCTACAAGCCTTTCTTTGTAAATGTCTTTGTAGCCTATGCATGTCTCTGTAGCTTATACATGATGGGTTGCTGTCGTCTTAGATTTAGGATCAGGATCACACTGTCATTTTTGTCATAAAAATCCAAAAGCAAAAGGTGACCCCAAGTCAGCACTCCTACTGTCTCAAATCACATGGTAGACATTTTTGGACAAGGTCCGACAGCTGGGGCGGCTGTAGCTCAGGAGGTAGAGCGGGTAGTCCAATGATCATAGGGTCGGTTCGTATCCCAGCTCCTCCTGACCCCATGTCGAAGTGTCCTTGGGCAAGACACTAAGCCCCAAATTGCTCCCAATGCGCAGGCTAGCACCTTGCATGGCAGCTGCCGCCATTGGTGTGTGAATGTGTCAGGATGGGTGAATGAGATACCTTAATTGTAAAGCACTTTGGATAAAAGCGCTATATAAGTGCAGTCCATTTATCTTTTAAAAAAGGTCCAATATATATTTTTGTTTTTAATGAATACAAAGACTATAACATTCTCATAGTCTTTACAACAAGTTCAGTTAAGTATCGTTAAGGCATGTGACAGTTCACTCTGACCTTCAAGCTCCTCTGACAGGAACAGCGCGTGAAACTCTGGAGTGGTGAGAAAGTAGAGTGGGGTTACCACATGGCAAGGGTTACAGTGTTATGTAAAAGGCTGGCTAGGCCGTGGAATCTGACAGGGACTCATGAAAGGCGTGGATCGCTCAGCCTCTGCTATTACTCTCTGATCCCTGAGACTGGCTGCGTCTTTGTCCTGTCATCCATCAATCCATATGTCCATGTAAATACATCCAGCATTGAGAAAACAATGTGTTATTTAATAGCCTACATCTCCCTTTATTGTTAGTTGTATTGTATTTAAGTTTTATTTATTGATATAGAATACTGCCAATGATGGACACTTCTGTGGGAACTACACAGAAACACTTTGTGCACTTTAAGAGGTTAAAGAATCAATGACTATGAGGAATATTTATGATGAATTTAAGCCATTAACCACGAGAGGCCGTGTGTTATAGTGATTTTATAACAGCTAGGGGGCGTTGTTAGGCACGACGTGAAGCGGAGTTCGCCTAACAAAAGGGTTGCCAAGCAACAACAACAACTACAATGAATTGGATCAAATGGGAGGCGCATTAATACTGAAAATGGAATGATATGCGGTCCCAGGTGTGTGTTACAAAGTTTTTTAACACAGCTTCCAGCCAATCAGAATAAAGAACTAGAACTAACCGTTGTATAAATTTATTTTTACATGGACGGATAAAAAGCAGACCATGCTTAAAAGGCTATGGCCATGCAGCCACTGCCCCCCCCCACCTGTAGATATACTGGTTTGGGGGGAAACATCTGTGAATGGTGGTACCAGCTGATGACCCTGCAGCTGACCCAAGGAGCACTGGAGGAGGCGCGGCAGGCAGAGATGCCAAGCAGATAGACACCACCTGTATAACACAATGACAAATCTGGGGAACCAGTGACTACTGTGAAAGAGCAGTTGGCAGCCAGGGAAGTCTGGCAGACATCCAGGAAAGACCGGTGGATAGCGGGAAAGACTGCACTAGGACTGGGCAGTCAGTCACCCTACCCACTAGCTTCCTGTGTGGTAGAACCTTCAGACAGTACAAAACCAAATAAGAGAAGACAACCCAAAGGCCCTCCAAGAGGCGGGGTGGAAGATGCTCTGACGGATCACACGGCCACGAATGGAACGGATAACGGCAATGAGAAGTTCTTCCGGAAGTGCAGATGTGGGTGGCAGAAGGTGACTTTGCTCAGAGGCCTGCATCTGCATATCCATCAAGGAAGGATGAAGTGTGGGAGAATGCCTGACCAGAATGATCACACTGCTTTGGCGGGTCAGGAGAAAGGGACCCAAAGCCAGGTAGATAACCACAGCGCAGCAG
Organism: Borostomias antarcticus; assembly: GCF_949987555.1. Classification (NCBI taxonomy): domain Eukaryota; kingdom Metazoa; phylum Chordata; class Actinopteri; order Stomiiformes; family Stomiidae; genus Borostomias; species Borostomias antarcticus. The sequence goes on from NC_140246.1 coordinate 11,718,203, forward strand.
GACCCGACAGTGCTGAGAGGGCTATCTCCATGGATGCAGGACAAGAGATGGAGGCAACCCCCCAGAGCGACATGCACACTGTACCCCCGAGAATCCCACAACCAGAAAGTTAGCCCAAGCAGATAGAAAGGCACAGCAAGATCAAGTGTACAAAGGCGAAAAGCCAAGAGGAATGGCGCAGGCTCGACGAATACATGAGCGGAGTGCTGGAGCATTCCTTGTGAGGGACTGTTGATTGTAAACTAAACTCGCTGAGCAATATCATCTATGAGGAGTGCAGAGAGAGGTTTGGAGAATGTACAATCAAGTGAGCCACAGCCCCGAGACAGAAAGGAAAGCAGGTCTCAAGCTGCTGTGGGACAAGCTAAAACAGAGGATTGCTAAGCTGTGCTGGACAGAACAGATAAAGAAGCGGAGAAAAAGGAATGAAAAGGAAAGAAGAGATTTCTATAATATTGCTCCTCTTGTGTAAAATGCGGTGGACGGAACTTGTTTATGCGTATTGTCTGCCTTGTCCATGGCCGTGTCCGAATACTCATATTAAGGTATGCGATTGGTCATTTTGTGCAAATACCTCCCCTTTAACCATGAACGCTCATAGCTAGATTGGACCAGCTGGATAGACTTAACGAGTTCATAGCCACCGTCATGGTACCGTTTATCCATGATTGCGATTGTTTGGTTTACTTGAGCGAGCTAGTGAAAGGTTATCTTCTTCATCATCATCTTCTGCCATTGGAATCTATGGCAGCCCAAAGAACTGCATATGGTAAAAAGTTGTGCACTTTGGCACACTCATTCATGACAGTCCCCTGACTCTTGTTATCAAATCTCATGTCATCATCTCAAACACTAGCGCCACCAACGTGTCAAAGTTGGAGGTGCGTTTATGCACGCAACTTTTGACCCGTAAGTCCGATTTTCAAAAACGAGGTACCGTTGGATTCCTTGGCTCAAGCCGAGTTCAATGCATTCAACCCTATGATGTCAATTTTCGCCATATTTTCCGCCATGTTGGATTTTGTGAAAAACACTTAAAATGTATCTCCTCCTTGGACCTTTCAACAATCTGCATGGAACTCATTAGGCACAATCTACAGTGCAGTGTGTTTGACTGCTTTAGCGGAGCAGCTAATGCTAACACTGGTGGCTCTGATAGCAATGCTGCAGTAGCAGATGAGCCAGGCTAAAGATGCAGGTAACAATCATTATTATTATTATAAATAAGTCTGTACAGTGTTTCCCCAACCATTGCCTTGGAGGGGCGTCCCCCCCCAACAGGACCTCCTGCCCCTTCTGAAAGACCCCCCCAAAAAGGAATGCCAACAGCCTAAGCGGAAGCAGGAAGAGCCATTCCATGGGACCTTAATTCTGAAAAAATATGTACCATAGTCAATGATGGAGAGACAAATCATTTCTTGATCCCGTTTGAATTGTGCCATGACCATCACATATGATGTTTGTCAATTTAAAACATAATTCAAGTCACATACGTCAAAAAAATCACAGTTTGTCATAATACCATTATTATGACAAAGTTAGTTATTCCAGACCGAGTTTAAAATTATGAAGAGGTGAAAATCACCATTAGTCTGTCCATTTTGAGAGCTGTAGGAATGCAAAAGTAGAGTTAGTCAGTTCTGTAAGAGCTGGCATGCAAGATCGGCTTTACAAGATTTTGGTGAGTGTTAAACGAATGTAATGTCGGCTAGCTAATATTAGCTAACTTGCAAGTTAACCGAGATTAGTAAAATGTATGTTTTAAATTGAGAAACATCATATGTGATGGTCATGGCACAATTCAATTAGGATTAAGATGTTTTTTGTTCGTTTTTAGCATCAACGGAGTTAAACATCAAAAATTAGCATCGCAATTATTAGTGACATTTTCTCACTGGGAGTGAGATGCCCATCCCTAATTTTGACTGTAATAATGATTTTAATTACTAAGGATGTGTTAAACATTTGTTCATAGTCAGTTAATGATTTACAACTATCCCTTATAAATAGTCAATAGATCATCCACAAATGGTTAGTTATTGAGTTATTAATGATTTATTAAATGTTTGTTAATAATTGGTTAATGATTTAAAACTACACCTTATAAATAGTTGTTCCACCTACAGCTGGCCCCAGCTGGCCTTCCATCAGGGGACCCATCTAAACACAAATTAATGTTTAGAAGTAACAAATCATTATGTAAAGGCTAGTAAATATATTTGATAATATCATGTTCATGAGTTATAGACCTAGCAAATGAAGAATAGTTGCAACTTTAGAATAATGTCCCAATACGGTATATAAACTATTGACGTGGTCTTAACAAAACTATTTACTAACCTTTATATTGATTTGTTACGCACTTCTAAACATTTATTAATTTGTCCCCTGATGGAAGGCCAGATGGGGCCAGCTGTAGGTGGATCAACTAGTAACAAATAATTAACAACTAATTAGTAAATAGTTTACTACTTGCTTGTTCATAATCTATTAACCTTTCATAAGTCATCGTTTGAAATCATTATCCTAACTATTAACCAACATTTAATTAGTCATTAATAACTAATTAACTAACAGTTTTTGGATGACCCATTGACTTTTATAAGGGATAGTTGTAAATTATATATATTTTTTAAAGATATTTTTTAGGGCTTTTCAGCTTTAATGGGATAGGACAGTTGAGAGAGACAGGAAACGTGGGAGAGAGACAGGGGAGGACATGCGGCACAGGACCCAAGCCGGGAATCGAACCCGGGTCTGCCGCGCAAAGGACTAGCCTTCATATGGGGCGCGCCTTACCCGGTGAGCTACCGGGACGCCCCAGTTGTAAATTATTAACAGAATATTAACGAATGTTTAACACATCATTAAAAACGAATTAATTAACAGTTTGTGGGTGATCTATTAACTATTTATAAGAGGCAGTTATTCTAAAGTGTTACCGGAAGGGGTTGTATGTGACTTAAACATGTTTGATTTCCAAAACACAAAGGTTGTGTCCAATCATTTGTTAGTGTAGTAATGATGGGATAAAGCATTAATTTTACCAACAGGATTGTGATTTTACATTATGTTTGCTCAGTTTTACAACAACCAAAATAAATATTTCCTTTTGCACAATGCTTCATGCTGTTAAAGAACATAAGAAAAACACAATGGAAGTGCAAAGGAAAATCAGCGCCCAAGGACTTACGGGCACTTTGGACTAAACAATTAATTTATGATGCAGGTAATCTGCAGCACAAGATAGCTTATCAGAGCATTCAGAATGCCTTTCAGTAATTTCCAGTTTTTTTTTCCAGCGTTAAAATGCTAGGAATGCTAGATATCTAATCAAAAGGAAGTGAAAATAGAGATTGTGGAATTACACAACCTCTAGTACAGAGTGTTTACAACTGGATGCACACATAACATGTGTCTTTATTTACATAGCAAAGTACATTAGAGGTCAGTACAAAACTTCAACTGCAATTTTTCCTAGGCAATTTCAAACAATGTGCCTATTCTTTTCCAAATTCAGTTATGTTTGTTAAAAAAAAACTAGAAGTTTCAAAATTAATTTATTAGAAAATATCGGTATTTCCTTTATTATTATGTGGACATTCTTATTTGTATTGTTTGGACATCCTTATTTTTATAAAAAAAAAAAAACAACAACATTAAATTAAACCATCACATTACAGTCATTTAGCTGAGGTTTAGACTTTTTAAATGTCTTATTCAGGCTTCACGAGTCTTAATGCATGGCCATGGTTTAATTTGAATAGTTTGATACATAACTCATTGCTTGTAGGGAGGGCTTGTGGTTAATAACATCTGAGCTCCACAACTACACTGTTAGCATATGAATCAGCACTCTAGGGACTCCATACTCTCTGTGACTATCACTATGCTAACACATCAAGAATTCAAGATAATAGTATTTAAGAGGAGCGCACCAAACATGCATTATTCAGTCCATTGACACTGGGTCTATTCAGATGTCTTTCAAAGCTAAGCCTCTTTACAACTGAAGAAACTGCATGTGTGACTGCTCGTTGTGAGACAATCAGCGGCATCATCTCTTATCCTTGCTGAGTGTTCACACCGATTTGTGAAACTGCAGGGGTGAAATTCTGTTGGGAAACATAGCCAAGATTTGACCCCTACACATATGCTGACCACTGCCCCTTACCCCTACCTTGACTACTACTTACCCCTATCTTGACCACCACCCCCTTACCCCTGCCCTGACCACCACCCCCTTACCCCTGCCCTGACCACAACCCCCTTATCCCAGCCCTGACCACCCCCCCTTACCCCTGCCCTGACCACCGCCCCTTACTCCTGCCCTGACCACAACCCCCTTATCCCTGTCCTGACCACCACCCCCTGCCCTGACCACAACCCCTTATCCCTGTCCTGACCACCACCCCCTGCCCGGAAGCCTTGGTGTGGACAGTATTTTGTCACTGGATGTTATAGAAGCTATGTAAAAATGCGGTTACCTGGTGGTTCTATGTCAGTTATTGAATTTTGTGGTAGAGCCGCCGCACATAAATAAACGAGCGTGGGTCATATTTGTTAATTATAGACCCTTTTACAGCCTTCGTCAGCACAAGTATGCGCACGGGCGGATGCGTCACCTGTCAGAGCTGTCAGAGCGGCTAGTCGAGCTGCGTTGCGCGGGTTGTTTGAACAGTTTGGAACTGCTTGCCTGTTTAGCGATTGTTGGTGGGGAGGGTTTGTAGGTCGGGTGTCCTTGAGGTATGTCCTCTCGGGGTGGCGGGGTAGTTCGGGGAAGAGGGGTAGATCGTCGGAGGGTAGGGGACCGGGGAGTGGTCGGTTCGATCCTGCACGCCAGGTCTTTGTCCGATGGCAATCTGTTGGTTTTCTGTAAAACGGAGGCCCAGAGGAAGAAAGGATTGGCGATGTCAACGCTGCTTGGGAGACAGGTGGAGTGCATGGTTCCGGGTAATGTATCTGACTGTGGGTTGCAGGGGGTGATATATGGGGTGGATGTGGAGGTAACTGACGACGAGATCATGCAGTATCTCAAGGGGGCGGAGGTTGTAGGGGTTCGGAGGTTTGGGACGGTGTGTGGGGGGGTGAGGCAGGCTAGCACAGCCGTGTTGGTCTCCTTTGCGGAGGAGGCTTTACCGGAGCGGGTTAGCCTGGGGTTTGTGTCCTATTTGGTCAAGCCCTACCAGCGCCCTTATATGTGTCAGAGGTATGGTCATGTTGCTGCGGTCTGTAGGGGGGTGAGGAGGTGCGGCCGGTGTGGGGGGGAGCATGAGCTAGGGGAGTGTGTGAGCGAGGTGGTTAAGTGTTGTAACTGTGGTGGGGCTCATGTGGCGGCTTTCCGTGGGTGTGGGCATCATGTGAGCACTCAGCTGGTGGAACGGGTGAGGAATGCGGGGAAGGAGTCGTATGCTGAGGCGGTCAGGAAGGTGGCTGCGGCGGAGGTGGCGGCGGAGTTAGGGGGGGAGGTAGCGGGGGAGGGGGCTGGTGGGCCTGTCCCGGGGGGGTGTGGTGGTCCCGGCAGGATCATTGGTAGTGGACTGGAATGCTTTTCTGGCGTTTTTGGTGGAGGTGTTGTGGGCTGCTAAGCAGGTGTCGAGGTTGGCTGATATTAGGGGGGCAGTGGTGAAGGAGGCGGAGCGGTTTCTGGGCATCGTGGTGCCCCCGGAGCGGCTGCAGATGGGTGTTCACGGTGGGATGCCCTCGGGTGGGGGGAGTGGGGAGGTAGGGGCGGGTCAGCAGAGTGTGGGTGATGAGGGGGTGGGTTGATGGATAGGTTCCATGTTCTCCAGTGGAACGCCCGGAGTCTGATCGCTAATGGCCAGGAGTTTAAGAAATGTGTAAGTTATTTTAAGGAGAAGCCTGAGCTGGTGTGTGTTCAGGAGACATGGCTGACTTGTCGTGATTTTGTTCTTACTGGGTATGAGTGTGACTGGATCGGGTGGATAGGTCGGGTGGTGGGGGTTGTTAGGACTGGGGTGCAGTATCAGAGGGTGGTCTTAGCACGGGTTTGGAGTGTGTGGCGGTGCGTGTGTGGGGGAAGCAGGGGCCGTTGTTGGTGGTAAATTTGTACAACCCTTGTCTGCAGCTGGAGGTTGGGGAGTTGGTGGGGGTGATGCAGGTGTTGGGGTCCCCTGTGTTGTGTGTGGGGGACTTCAATGCACATAACCCGTTGTGGGGTAGCAGGGGTATGGACCGTAATGGGGTGGTTGTAGAGGAATTCATGGAGGAGTGTGGGCTGGTATGCCTGAATGATGGTAGGCCTACGCGGTTTCAGGTTGGGTCGGAGGGGGGGGTGTCTTGTCTTGACCTGGCTCTGGCGACAGAGGTCCTGGCAGGGAAGGGGGAGTGGGATGTTATGGACAGGTATACAGTAGGGAGCGACCACTTCCTGATTTATATGCGGTTTGGGCAGTCCCTGTTGGTGCAGGCAGATGGGAGGCCGAGGCAGAGGGATTATAGTAGGGCGAGGTGGGAGGAGTTTGATGAGGGGTGTGCTGGTGAGCTGGGCAGTGTGGATGGGGATGGTACGGTGGATGGGTGGAATGAGAGCCTGTGTACTATGTTGTCCCGCAATGTGGACCGGTTTATTTCCCGGAGGGTGGCCCCTAGGGAGCGCAGGAGTGTGCCGTGGTGGAACTCAGCGTGTAGTGTGGCGGTGAGGGATCGGAATCGGGCCTACAGGGTGCTCAGGTGGCGGCCGGGGGTGTGGGAAGTGGTGGAGTATAAGAGGTTGCGGGCGGTGGCCCGGAGGGTGATCAAGGGGGCTAAGCGGGATTGTTGAAGGAGGTATTGTTGGACGCTGGGAGCGGAAACCTCGGTGGGGGAGGTGTGGGCTGCGGTCCGGCGCATGTCGGGGGTTGGTAGGCGTAGGGCTATGCCAGTATTGGAGGAGGGGGGTGTGGTGGCTGTGTGTGATGGTTAGAAGGCCAGCATGTGTGTCCGGACATTTCAGGTAGTCCATAGTCTAGAGAACGTGGAGGTAGATGGAGTTAGGAGGAGGTGTTGAGGGGGCAGCGGGTTAAGTTGGAGGTGAGTGGGGATAATGGGGACTCCTGTACTCTGTTCTTCACCATGGGGGAGCTACATAGGGCGTTACGGCATGGGGGCAGGTCGGCTCCAGGAAAGGATGGGCTGGGGTATGAGGTGTTTCAGCACCTGGGGGATGTGGTGTTGGAAGAGGTTTTGTCCCTCATTAATGCGGTGTGGGCGGAGGGGGTCCTCCCAGCGGCATGGAAGCAGGCTCCCTGTTTGCGGATGATGGGGCGGTTTGGAAGCGGGGGGGAATGTTGGGTTTGTGATGAGGAAGATGCAGGAGGTGCTGGGGCAGGTGGAGGAGTGGGCGGGGAGGTGGGGGTTTAGGTTGTCGGTGGAGAAGTCGAAGATGGTGGTGTTTGGGCACAAGCGGAAGGGGGGAGGGCTGGGGTTGTCCCTGTATAGGCAGCCACTGGAGAGGTTTAAGGTATTTCGGTTTCTGGGGGTGTACTTTGATGAGAGGCTGACCTGGAGGGTGCATGTGGATAGAACGGTGGAGAGGTGTGAGAAGGTGGTGAATGTGTTGAGGTGCCTTAAGGGGAGTGATTGGGGGGCTGTCAGGGGGACGATGCTTATGGTGTATCAGGCTTTGATCCGGTCTGTCCTGGACTACGGTAGCCTCGCATATGGGAGTGCGGCGCCGACTACCTTGGCGAGGTTGGATGTGGTGCAGGCGAAGGCGCTGAGGGTGTGCTGTGGGGCGTTTCGCACGACGCCCATCCCGGCTTTGTTGGTTGAGGTGGGGGAGGCCCCCCTGAGGTTGCGGCGAGTTAAGCTGGCTCTGTATTATATTGCGAAGGTTAGTGGCCAGGGGCCTGGTCACCCAGGGAAGGTGTTGGTGGAGGGGTGCTGGGAGTGGGCGAGTAGTAGGAGGGAAGTGGAGCTTTGTGAACCGGGTCTGGATGGAGGAGGCGGGGCTTGGCCTGGGTGTGGTGGCGCCGGTGGTGGTCTGGCTGTGTGTGCCCCCGTGGCTCTTGCCTACGCCGGAGGTAGATGTCTCCCTGCTGGGGTTGGTGAGGGTGGAGATATGTATACTTATGTAGTGAGGGTGGGGGAGCCAGTTGTGTCTCTGAGGGTCCTTTTGGGCCATGGGAGTCACCAGTATGAGGTGGGGAGAGCGGTGGCAAGCTTTATGTTCGCTACTGGCCTACATCTTAGGGTGTGATGGTCTGGGAGGAGTGTAGTACCGTGTCTGGCCAGGGAAAGGCAGCAATACGCCACGTCGGCATCTAGCCTGCCAGAAACCAAAAGAAGAAGAAGAAGAAGTATGCGCGCATTCTTGAAACAGTAGCAGGGGGAGACAGACGAATTCAGAGCGAGACGTATTTTAGTGCAAAGACTAGTATTTTATATACCATCAAGATGTCTGGCTGTTGCGTCTACGGGTGTACAAATCGGCGCTCTAGTGGCAAACTTTATTCGTTTCAAGAGGAAACCGGCCTTTTCAGAGGAACCGGAGTCGCCTGTGGCTACAAGCCATTAAGCGTACAGACTGGACTGAGGACATCATCAGAAATGCCCGCGTTTGCGGTTCCCATTTTATATCAGGTAAGTTATTTTGACTACCTGGTTTCACTGGAATGTCTGGTTGAAATGTAGAGTAATATCTGAAGTAAACAGTAACCCATAACCTGGCTGCACGCTAAGCTAAAGCTAAGTTCAGGAATTGACGCCTAATGATAGCTAGTGCTAGCTAACACGCTAGCTAGTGTTAGCTAGCTAACTCAAGGCCCGGGGAGTCGGAGATGGCTAATGGCTAGCAAAACCTAATGAAACGGCGAGTCCTGCTTTGCAGCTTTACGCATTTCAGATTGATCATTTTGGCAGTGTGTGTGAATTTGCTGCTATGTGAGAGATAAGGACCTGTTGTTGCATGTCGTTGACAAAAGCTTTCCCTTATTATAGTGGCAGAACGATGGCTTATGAATGCGATGTTATACAGTAGCCCAGAGATGGTTAGCACTGGCAGGGCTATTTTCAGTTTGATAAAAGGCGTTGTGGTGTTTGAGCATGAGTTGTCGTGTGATGGACTTCGTTTTGGTGTGGAATTATAGTTGTTTACGTTTTGGTAGGAACAATTACATTTTCCCAAGTGTTGCAAATTATTGGTACCCCTACCAGTGGCGATTGCTCCTATAAGCCAGAGTAAGCTTGGCTTACCCATACAAATCCAAATAAAACTTGATTTTTGCGCCTTCTTTCAGTGAAAGAGGGCACGAAAAGCGACTTTCAGACTGTTTTTGACTTAAAATTTAAAATTAAATGCTAAACACGGATGAAAATAATAAATACGTCTTGTATTCTGCCATATCGCTTCATTTTCATCCGTGTTTAGCATTTTGGTAGTGCTCCGTCGCCCCCTACAGTCCTCATGAAAATGCAGTCCACGACGTTACGGTCAGTTGACACTGGTCTTACTAGCTCGTTATTCACTTAACATTGTAGGCCAGGTAAAATGATTCTAGCTCACGGAAGTCGAGACCAAATCAAATCAAGACCAAATCAAGACCTGGAGCGGTGGGCTAATACGCCTAGTAGGCTAGTAGGGCTGGGTTTAAAAAATGTATTAATTGATTCTGAATCGATTCTGAATCAAATGATTCAGAATCAATTCATGAATCCAAAAATCGATCTTTTATTTAATGAATGCATGAATAAATTAAGGAATGAATAATTCATTAATTTATTCAATGATTCATGAATTCATTCATTTTTGGAAATTTGTATCGATACCCAGCCCTAGTATTGATGTGTTGCATAACTTGGCAGTCATGTAATTAAGGTTACAGCTAAAAAAAACAAAACAGGTTTTAGTAACACTAACCGAATCGATATTGAATCGAATTGAATCGAATTGAATCGTGATAATCGATTCTGAACCGTGTGAATCGGAATCGAATCGATTCTTGAAATTCGACTCAATACCCAGCCCTATGGTTAGTAGCCTAAACACTGATTAGTGAAGTAGAGGAGTAGGCTATTGAGTGCCCTAAGGGGGTGTATTTTATCGTTGTGTCATCCCTCTTCGTGGTGCTTGGCCATTGTTGTCATATAATGGCTCTGTAGTTTTAGTGTGTCCCTAAAAGCTGGTGTTGGTTGTTTCGGCCTAAATATTCACCTCTTATTCGCTCGCTCTCAAATTATTGGCCTTTGTTGATGTGTTAAAAAAAAACATCAGTAGCCTAGGCTACTATAGTTTTCCTGTATGTTTTTACATATAAATGCCAATGCTCAGCGCCCTTCTGGTGCTGTGAACCCCCCCAAAAAAATGTGCGCTGCGCGTGCGTGCTTCATTGGTCCTGGCTTACCCGGTTCTAGGACCCACCAGATGCTACTGACCCCTATGTGCATAGTTTTTCTCCCTATCTGCGTGTGTGTGTACGGGGTGTGCGGGCGGGGGGTTTGGGGGGCATTGGGAGTAATAACAATGTCAGAGAAGACCCTGTGCAAGACCCCACAGTACACTATTGCATTATAGACAGACATTCCTCATTACAATAGGAGTAGGACACTTCAAATCCTATAGTAATTAATTTTTGTATGGGATGTGATGCACCAGTCGCTCTAAGCCTACATGTGGTTTATTTTTCGGTGATTAGACTGACTGTTGACTGGCACAGCTTTATCACTGGCACAGCCGGTTATCACTCCCTCCCTCCCTCCATTACTGCGGACAATGTTGGCCTGCATTTCTCTGTTGGCACCACAAGAGGCAGTAGCCCCAGCACACCAAAATCATGAAGGACACCAAAATCAACCCGCCGATCTCCACTGCACAAGTAGAGTAGTGGTGAGAGCTTTGGACTCCCACCCTGGAGACTGGGGTTGAAGACCCGGTGGGGATAACTTTATGGGACTATACCCCAAACCTCCACATGTTCATCCTTTCACTCCAACCTTTACCCCTTGCCTTATAGATCAGATCCTGTCCCAACCCTAACCCATATTCTAACCCCAACCCACACTAGGGACTGGAAGAAGGACACCAAAACCCACCCGTCGATCTCCACTGCACAAGTAGAGTAGTGGTGAGAGCATTGGACTCCCACCCAGGAGACCGGGGTTCTAGTGGGGATGACTTTATGTTATCATTGTACCAGTCTCTCTCACCACTGACCGCTACCATTAATGTTATGGAAGCTGCTGCTAGTTGTTGTAAGCCCATGAGCTAACTGGCTATCCCGCTCTTATTGTGCTGGATTAGCATTGTAAGCATTGGAACTAATGTGTCCAAGCAACAAGACCTATCTTAATTTATCAGACATTATTTCATGTCATTTCAATTCACAGCTATTTCAGTGGCATGACTAGCTTCCGTCCTACCAGTCCTGAACAGAAACAAGTCAGCCTTGCACCTAAGCCAGGCTTGACCTGGCCTGGTTATGTGGTGGTCAAAAGCTTCTCTCTCTCTCGCTCTCACCAAGGCACAGCTTCCTCATGGTGTTGTCACACACAGCACCTACCAGTAACACACTCCAAATCTAGGGGGTTCAGATGGGTATGTGTATGAAATATAAAATACACCTATGGCAGACAGTTCATTTTCAAATTAAAATATTTATTTTATTTTACATTAAGTATAATGTTAACACATGTTGACTGCTGCAAACCATTTGCAGTATCCTCTACGGCCTGGCATAGTGGTGAGGGGAGTTTGAGGTAATCTCATCCAGGGACAGTGGATTATGAAAGGTAACAGTATTCCTGGAATTTTTCCACATGGTTGAGAACAGTACATTTAATCCTTGTAAAAGACTGTGAGGAGGAGAACATGGGGTGTGACAGAGAAAGATGAAGCAAGGGAGAAGAAATAGCAAAGTGGTATTAGGGGGGAAAGGAGGTTTAGGATAAAATTGCTAGGTCACAGTAGTAAAGCAGTAATGGAGAAAGAAACAGAATAATGGCTGGATGGAGAGGAGAGCAGGATGGAATGTGTAACATGATTAGGAAAAGCTGCAGAAATGGAAGTATAGGTGTATAAGGGGAGGGGGGTGAAAAGGAAGAGGAGGGGGTTGTGTGAATCAATAAAGGCATAGCACATTGACCTTAGCTAAGTCTTTGTTTAACAAACCTAACCATGGCTGTCACACCACTGTGTAACACAACAAACCTGATCTCTGTTGAGTTATCGTCTGTGTACATAGGGTGCGGTTACTTGTGAACGCAAGAGCCATCATTGCGTGCTTACAGACTTGGTAACAGATGAATATTATGTCTTGCTTTGAGGTAATGAGGTTGCCATAACAACCCTCTACTGATGTGACCCGAAAGGGTTTCTCACATGAAACTAGAGCCTCTTTTACACAGAGATCCTGCTATTATTGTCATTAAGAAGATCCCTCATTATGTCGGCTTTGCTTGTTTACATTCAACCAAACAAAGATGTGATGCTGCCCCAGTGCGTTCCGGAATCAGAGACATGACTCTTTTTACACAGGATTAAGTTAGAGCTAGTTAAAGATAGCTAGCGTTTGCAAAAACTATCATAAGTCAGATGAGACAACAAGAAGCTGGGGTAGTAGACAGATTGATAGCGAGTTTGCGAGCGTTTAAGTTTTTTTTTATTTTGGTCAGTTTAGCTATAATCATTGCAGCACTACAGTGTTTAGGTAGCTAGCTTGCCACACCAGAGGATTGACATGGGCAGCATGATTTGGTAGGAGTTGGAGAGATGTGGGCATGTGTGCTGTGTGTGTAGGGCTAGAGCCCATCTTATAGAATTTACATCCAAACACCTTAAACCTTTGTTCTCTCTCTCCTTTTGTAATTCACCACCTCCCCCAAATATTCACATAGCTGTGCTAACCTACAGAATGGCCTCCAGGAGGCCATACACCTAGAAATCTGTCTACTCCAGAATAACCATCCTTTGTCCTTTTGTCTCCAAGAATTGCCGCCTTTTCTCATGTCACATGTCTGTATTCTCGGCCATGCCTGCCATTTCATATGACGTACAATAGATTAGCCAATCACATCCTGGAAGCACCATATCTGTGTTTTGCTTGAATAAAAGTCAGCCCAAGAGGCTGAAGGCTTCACTTCTAGGATGAACCACTCTTGTTGCGTTGTCCTGAAGTCCTTGCGCTCGTATGTTTCCTCAATAAACCAGACTTAACCTTTTGAGCGAATCTTGGTAAATCCTTTTTTGACTAGATCAGTTAAATTCCATTACACCCACAATGTAACAGTTGCTAACTGTTTAGCAACGTGTCTGCGCTGTGACGCACATATTTAGCACAGCCAACCACAGCCAAAGCTCCACAGGAAACTTGCGGTGTACGCGTAGCTAAAAACCAGTATACCGCAGGCTTAAACAAGGCAGATTTGGGAAGAGGAGTCTTCGTTATTAAACTGTTGTGTGCCGCCACAGATATTTCTATGTAGGCCTATGGGAAACAATGGAGAAAAACCAAGGGGGCATCGAAAGTAGATGTTGGCCAGACAATGCATGTTTAGCAAAAAATAAGCGCTTTTTATTGCGCTGCTTGCGAGTTTGTGTTTGAAGTTTGACAGCTGTCCCACAGTGTACCCCCAGTTTCCCCTTGGTTTGTTTACATTTGGAGAGAAGAGCACATCCTTTCTCCCAACTCTTCTCATTGGCAAATCTTCAAAAAGTCACACCCCTGTCCTGCCCTGCCACCTGTCCCTCTTACACAGACGTTGATTTGGCTCTAGGCCGTTTTACACAGCCCTTTCAAAGTGGGAAAGTCATGCCTTTATTCTGCAGTTCTGTATAAAAGGCACTGACATGGAATGGGGGATTATTTTGTTGCACTTTTTATACCGGCAACGGACGTAGGACATTGCTGAATCGCTGTCTGTGTAAAAGGGAGAGGCGGCATTGTGGGACAGGGGTGTGACCTTTTGCTGATTTGCCTATGAGAAGAGAGTTGGGAGAAACTAAGGTTACCCATGTAACCACGGTTCTATGAACTAAGGGACTTTACAGTACTAGCCAAAAAACTCTAATGGGATATTTTCCGCATAGCGGCAGAACACCGAGCTTATGAATTTCAAACAATTTTGCAACGCGGTGGGTGTGATATGGCTTATATCCCTATATGAATACTTTCCGAGGCCACAAGGGAACTGCCAAGGAAGGGCTAGTATACAGTGCATCCAGAAAGTATTCTTATCCCTTCACTTTTTCCACATTTTGTTATGTTACAGCCTTATTCCAAATTATTAATAATTTATTACATGACTCTATTGGTACAAACATTTACCCGCCAGCGTGGCGGATAGCCTCCGAAATTTAGTCACCAAATGGAAATTTTACCTGCCATTGGCGGGTGGTGGGTGTTAATTTTCAGCCCTGTTCAGTTGGGTTCAAGTCTGGGCTCTGGCTGGGCCACATTCACAGACTTGTCCCGAAGCCACTACTTTGTTATCTTGGCTGTGTGCTCAGGGTCATTGTCCTCTTGGATGGTGAACCTTCGCCCCAGTCTGACATCAATCTGGAGCAGGTTTTCATCACAGATCTCTCTGTATTGCTGCATTCATCTTTCCCTCGATCATACCTAGACTCCCAATTCCTGCTGCTGAAAAACATCCCCACAGCATGATGCTGCCACCACCATGCTTCACTGTAGGGATAGTATGGGCCAGGTGATGAGTTGTTTTCCTGGTTTCCTCCAGACATGTCCTTTAGGTGCCTTTTGGCAAATTCCAAGCAAGCTGTCATGTGCGTTTAATTGAGGAGTGGCTTCCGATTTCTGAAACTTTTGGCTGTCTTCAGCTTGGCACCACCACACCAAGAGATCAATTCCACAGGAAACACTGGTTCCTTGTTCAGATCATAGAGAAAAACCCAAACAAACGAGCAAAGGAAAAAGATGTTGAAATTATTAATGAAAAAGAAGATAACCCAAATCATGAAGACACCGCAAAATCAAAAGCCGGGAAAACCTAAAGATCCTTGTCTGAAAACATTTGTTATTATTTCATATTGTATACGTACAGTAACATCCCTTTCCGGGTGGTTTTAAGTGATGAACTGCATAACTTGTGTTCAGTAGAGGTGATAATGGACATTTTATACCTGTGCTACAACTTTCTGGCTCTGTGCTACAGAACTATCAACCCCTGTAGCACCAGTGCTATGTGCTAAAAAAGTTAATGTACAGCCCTGCCCTGGAACTACGTGAGCTCATTCTGATGGGACAGGGGAGCCACAAGGTCCTCAGGTGGGACCAAATGGGGGAACACACACAGTAAGTTCTAAATTTATATAGCCTGCAGCGCATACAAACAATGCTAAGATTCTGTCTAATCCACTTAGACCCTTTTACCATAAACACACACACACACACACACACCACCACCACACATGCACACACACACACACACACACACACATATACACACACACACACACACACACACACACACACACACACACACACACACACACACACACACACACACCACCATCACACATGCACATGGCAACTTACTTCTCTGGCTTCCATTCGGTGATGCTGAGTGGTCATGTGCAGACAGACATATGGACAGTAACAGTGTTAGATGGTGACAAACGGATGGAGTTAGAACAGTCAAACAAAACACATTGATAATTTGGAATAGGTTACTCAATGGCAACAGATTTCTCAAAATGAACAAGGGATATGGAACTCTGATCTCTCTCACACTCTCTCTCACTCAAACACTCAAACACACACACACACACACACACACACACATACACACACACACACACACACAGTGGGAAGGGAGGCGTTACCTGAGCTGGCTGTGTAGTGCAGTGATCTCCTGTGTCATGCTCTGGCTTGCTCCTTCAGTTATCTCTGCAGATTCCCCCTCTGAGCATTGGAGCGCGCGCTCTCCTCCTCCACCTCCTCCAGCTGCCGCAGACGCACCATCAACTTGTTCAGCTTACCAGGGGAAGAGTAGGAGGAGGGGCATAGGTGAGGACAGCAGAGAGGGGTGGAGGACCAGGAAGAGAGAGAGCAATAGAAATAGATAGAAAGACCGGTACAGGGGGGGTGGGGTTAAGTAGCCCTCCCTACCCCCAAACAGATGCCAGAGTTAGGATTAGGAGACCCCCCCTCTCCTCCATCATAGATTAGACCATGAGCTTCCTGTCTCAGAAAAGGCTACACATTTTCAAGTTTTCCTGTGCCCCGTCCACTTCCATTGTAATGAAATTTGAGTTGGACGAAATGGTCGATCTAGTTCAATACTTGAGCGATCAGTGAATTTATCGGCTCTGTGTTTCAGGTTCATGTTTCTGCAAATAGAGATAAATGTCAAAAATTGCACAATGCTGCACTCTTGGACAGCATCAGATTGCTACCCCATCAACAGGCACACAGCCAGAGCCAGCGACTCAGAGGTGGAGCTTGAACTTAAATAAACCCAGTTATTTAATTAGTAGGGCTGGGTTCAAAAAATTGATTCATCGATTCTGAATCAAATGATTCTGAATCTATTCATGAATCCCAAAATCAATCTTTTATTTAATGAATGAATTAATACATGAAGTAATGAATAGTTCATTCATTCATTCAATGATTCATTCATTCATTAATTTTTGGAAATCAGTATCAATACCCAGCCCTAATATTGATGTGTTGCATAACTTGGCAGTCATGTAATTAAGGTTACAGCTAAAAAAACAGGTTTCGATATTGAATTGAATCGAATCGAATTGAATCGTGATAATCGATTCTGAACCTTGTGAATCGGATTCTTGAAATTCGACTCGATACCCAGCCCTATTAATTAGCCTAGTTGATGGCAAAAACTGTTCTCATGCAGATTATGAACTGGCTTCCAGTCGTGGCTCGATGTAATAGACGTGCCAGATGAGAGAAATGTGTGAGCTTGTGACAATGGTTTTAAGTGGCAAAAAAAGTTGTTAGTCTCAATAAATAGCCTACATGTTTTTTTTTGTTTTTTTTTATTGCACATTTATGCCTATTTTTGTTGGTTATGACTCACATACTATAATTCTCCTCAAAATACAACAATTTTAAGACTAAGATGATACTTAAACATTTGCCATCTGACAACTTGGAGGTGCCAGAGGCCGTAGACTGCTTGGGCTGGAGGGAGAGACAGAACAGTTAGCTATGTGAAAGAGACATATACTATTTGCAGAAGAGACATGGATAAGACTGTCCAGCCTGTGATAGAACTCTGGAATTTTGTCATCCACCACAGAAACAGAATCTAATAAGATGGCTAACTTAAGCAATAGCTTAGCTAGCTAGTAGTGCCAACTGCCTACCTAGCACATCACATGAGAATGAATCATGGACTGAAATGGTCTGTCATAGATTTACAGTAGTGGATTTTGATCCACTACTGGATTTTGATCAATCAAACAAGGACTACAGACTCCAGAGACTTATTAAAACGGTGTTTTCCCGATTTGTGAAACCTTTATCCAAAACAAGAGCAATTTCACAAAACAACATCACTTACACCTTTGTTTTTTACATTTGTGAAAATCAGTAAAAGGGCAATTTCACTCTTTTTTCCACATATACAGTAGACCACTATTCTTGATAATCTATTCCAGATTTGACAGGTCTATTTGCAGCAAGTCTCTGGAGTTTTTGATTCTCTAGGGGCGGCTGTAGCTCAGTTGGTAGAGCGGGTCATTCAATGATCGAAGGGTCAGTGGTTCAAATCCCAGCTCCAACTGTCCACATGTCGAAGTGTCCTTGAGCAAGACACCTAACCCCAAATTACTCCCAATGAGCAGGTTAGCACCTTGCATGGCAGCTACCGTCATTGGTGTGTGAATGGGTGAATGAGAGGCCATTGTAAAGCACTTTGAGTGCCGCTAAGGTGGAAAAGCGCTATATAAGTGCAGTCCATTTACCATTTATGTCATAGTTTCTGATCTAGGTCTAGATGGGAAAAAAGAGTGAAATCGCTCTTTTCTCAGTTTTCACAAATAGGATAAAGGTTTCACAAATCTGAAACTGTGTTAAATGATTCTCTGGAGTCTACTTGATAATGTAGTGCAGGTTTGACAGGTCTACGTGTCATAGTTTTTGATCTAGGCCTGGTCTAATGTGGTCTACATGGGGAAAAAAGAGTTTAAAGCGCCCTTTCTCTGGTTTACACAAATAGGATAAAGGTTTCACAAATCTGAAACAGTGTTTTAATGGGTCTCTGGAGTCTATCTGATAATTTAGGGCAGGTTTGACAGGTCTAAATGGTGTGGTTTTTGATCTGTACCAGGTCTTATGTGGTCTAGATGGGGAAAATAGAGTGAAATCAACCTTTACTGTGTTTTCACAAATAGAATAAGGGTTTCACAAATCGGAACCTGTGTTTCAATGAGTCTATAGAGTCTACTTGATAATCTAATGCAGATATGCCACATCTAAGCCGCAAATCAGATCCCAAATTTGGCCTTGTGTTTGACTGTGAATGTCAAACAAATATCACGAATATCAAACATCATGCTATCTTGAAAGCGCATTGTGTTGCCTCTGGGTATGAAATGCGCTATATAAATAAAGCTTTGATTGATTGATTGATCTTTACCGCGGTCATAAACCTAGCGTCATTTACTACCAGGGCGATACGAAAATACATAGTGCTAGCTATGTATACATTGAAATTGAAATACTTTCAAAGAGAGAGGCAGATTGGCGGGGGTAGTTCAAATTAACCGGAAGAAGAATACAGCTTTTTCTTTTTGTTCTTCTTCTCTAGGTTTACTGGCAGATTACAAACAACTTCAATGTGCATATGCCACCTACTCTACCAGAGTGTGTATGTAATTTGCCTACCCAACCTGTGTCACCTAAGAAAGTAAATAATGTCTTGCATTTATTGTTTTACATTCATTACTCACATTTAGGTTGCAAAAAGTATGTGCCTTCATATAATTATCAGTCTTATTAGAAATTATACACCCAAAACAAAAATGTAAGCATTGCTCCTCAATATTAGGCCTACAGAGCTGGTTTATCTTAACTAAAGCTTTACTGATGTTGGTCATCTAATTAGTAAACATACAGTCTATAAAAAGTATCACCTCCTATTGCAGACTTTTTTTCCTTGACCAAATTAGTGTACAATATGCAGCGTTTAAGATCCTTGCCGCCACACCAAACATTGATACAAAAAACAATAATACAAATTAGGCTATATATATAAAAGTCTTAAATTAAAAATCGTAAACTTTTTAAATATTTCTTCCTAAATGCGCTTTCAAAACCACTGTCGCGCCCACATTAGGACAATTTATTTTCAATAATACTAAGAGCCTATAGGCCGCGAGCTCTGTGCCGCTCCATGCTGCTCCTTTCTGAGGTGATTGGAAGACTCTGCGCGTGAAGGGATTTTTTCTTCAGTGAGCGGCATGAGGTTACAACGAAAGATAGGTAGGCTATTGCTGCTCAAATATTACCATAGTGTTAACCAGTGTTTGAATTGAGAGTAGGGGGGGCAACATTTTGACGTGAGAAAAAAAACCAAACTGTTCTGCCGTCTCGTCCCATCTATTTACAAAGAATACCAGTTGTGAACAGTATGCTAATGAGAAATCCGTATGACAATTCAATATGCACAACGTTTCAAACTTCATCTAGACACCACAAGCATGTCAATATGACTTTATGACCGAGCACTAGGCCATACCCAACATCACAACATCAAACTGCAACTGCCTGCTGGTGCTAGCTTCCTCGCCGATGGTGATGTTGCTAGTGCTAGTGCTAGCTCCGATAGCCTCTGGAGCACTTCTGCATTCGATGTCACCTGCTGCGCTGTCATTTCGAGTGGTAGCTTCTTCATTAGCATTGCCAGATTTTATTTTATTTTATTTTATGAAGAAGTGGTAAATTGTTTTTATAGCTCTTTTTGCCATTATGAGCAGGTTGGCTAGTTGTAGCTTGTTGAGCACTGAGCAGTACAGTCAGATCTCATTTTTTTCGACGGACGAGTTGTGCCATTAGTGGATTATGAATATATATATATATTTAAAGGTAGCCTAGTTTAAGTAATAAATACACTTTTAAAATTAATGATGATCTAACACAAACTGGTACAAACCACAATTATGTATTTAATAATTGTGTTAATTAGTAAAAAAAAAAAAAAAAAAGTTTTTTTTTTTTTAAGAATCTGAGCAGAGTTGGGCTGTCCAATCAGGGGGGGCACTTGCCCCCCCTGCCCCCCCTATAAAATCGCCAATGCACCTAGGCCTACTCCTCAAAATGCCTAGCCTACTGTCTAAAATACATTTATGTTAGTAATCTAAGTGCCGTTATAGCTACAGTTAGACGTGCTGACAGCTCCTGCCCATCTCAAGCACGTTGGTAAAGCCTTTGGTTTTATAATTCCCTGACAACTAGCGGATCCTATAACCTAATATATCAATACAATTTTCCAGATGGGCATACAACAATTTTTGAAGAGGAAGAGAGAGGAGAATGATGAGACCAGTCAGATAGGCTAGGTTATTGAAGAGGAAGAGAGAGGAGAATGATGAGACCAGTCAGGTAGGCTAGGTTATTGAAGAGGAAGAGAGAGGAGAATGATGAGACCAGTCAGGTAGGCTAGGCTATTGAAGAGGAAGAGAGAGGAGAATGATGAGACCAGTCAGGTAGGCTAGGCTATTGAAGAGGAAGAGAGAGGAGAATGATGAGACCAGTCAGGTAGGCTAGGCTATTGAAGCGGAAGAGAGAGGAGAATGATGAGACCAGTCAGGTAGGCTAGGTTATTGAAGAGGAAGAGAGAGGAGAATGATGAGACCAGTCAGGTAGGCTAGGCTATTGAAGAGGAAGAGAGAGGAGAATGATGAGACCAGTCAGGTAGGCTAGGCTATTGAAGAGGAAGAGAGAGGAGAATGATGAGACCAGTCAGGTAGGCTAGGCTATTGAAGAGGAAGAGAGAGGAGAATGATGAGACCAGTCAGGTAGGCTAGGTTATTGAAGAGGAAGAGAGAGGAGAATGATGAGACCAGTCAGGTAGGCTAGGCTATTGAAGAGGAAGAGAGAGGAGAATGATGAGACCAGTCAGGTAGGCTAGGCTATTGCCGGCTAGCCATGATTCACATCAGGGGGATTCAGGAGCAAGGCAAGCTACCTGTAGGCTAACAGTTTGCCCGCTTCCCAGGGACCAGTAAACTCTGTTCGGGCAAGAGGAATGCCTAATGCAGGTGTCTGATCGGACAAGTAAAAAAATGAATATGATAAATTGGCCTTGTGTTGCTAACATTACGTAACGTTATCTGAAAATACAGTTTGAGCCGAAGCGGAGCTGCTCCATTTGAGCTACGCGCTGCTGTCTGTCTGTCTGTCGGTCAGCCCTTCAAGCGAGCGTTGTCAAGGAGACATAAACCACAAGCGCGAGTAGGTTCTGCAACTTTCGTGTGAGTCAGGCGCAGCGCTGCCTGATTGTGCGACCGTCTTTTTGGCTGGCTGAACTAACACTAGCTTGCGTTAACGTTCCTCCAGCCACCTAAAATGTGCCAATCAAAATAACAGAAAAAGCAACAAATTATTTAGGCATGTTTAAAGACTAGCTTACCTTTTTATTTATTTATCTACAACTGCTGTTATAATGGTTACCTACAATACATTTGATTAAAATATGTCTATAAACCATATGATTTATTAAGTGCTTGTGTGGGTTTACTGTTTTATCCTGTCCAGTTACATGTAATTAATTACATTTTAAGCTCTAGGAATTTACCAGCCTTACGAGATAAGTTAGGCCATCTTTATAGGCCTACTCTTCAGTTAATTGTTTTTTTTAGGCAGAGGAAGGGATTGTGGTAGGAGAGGACAGGACTGTGGCACAGGCACAGAGTGGAGGCACTAGTGAGAGAGAAGAGGAGAGAGAGGTTGTTGAGAGGAGCGCAAGAGAAGAGAGAGGAGAAGGAAGGGGACATCACACCAAGAGATCAGTTCCACAGGAAACACTGCAATATGCCTACATTTATTCTATGCAATCTTTGCAAAGCAGCCAACTCTAAAGGAGGGTGTGAATGCGACAAAGATTTCCAATGTAAATTTTTGCTGCATTCACACCCTCCTTTAGAGTAGGCTACTTTGCACAGATTGCATAGAATAAATGTAGACATATTGTACACTGCTCAAATGTGGAGTTATTTTTCCTTGGTGCAGAAATAAAAACAGAAAGTCATTAAATAGTGTCCTCTTTCAAATAAAATGTTAGCCCTAACCTATCATTTCAAATTGTATAATATTGTTTCATATGCTTGTAATGGGTTGTTGGGGGTGGGGTAATCCTGGATTTTTCTGCCAACGGCCAGACGCTCCAGCGGCATTCCGACAGAAAAAGCTAGCGCGTTCCCCCAACCGGCCGCCCAATGCCCGCTGAAAGCTGCCGCCAATATGCCTCCCAAAATCTACTGGCGGGCCGATATAGGACTATGGAACACTGTGCTTGCACGCTAAGCTCAAGGACAAAGTGGGGTGAATGGATGGACTAAATTTAGTCCATCATCATTCATTTTGGTAAAAGTTGATTGCGCTCAAACAACATGAAAGAATAAAACTAAAAATACAAAGTACATGAGATGGTTGAGAAGCAAAGGGAACTGTTTAAATTAATGGCAATATACCTGGCTGAGTTGAACTGAAAATATACCCTTGATTGCTGTAGTTCAAACTCGGAAATTACCTGTTTGCTCTTTCGCTCTTTAATGGTGGTGTGATATGCGTTTTCGGGGGTGTCAGTGTGATGAGAGATTTGAACAGATCTTTATGTGCAATTTCGCATGTATTGACATCCACATTAGTGTAATCCAGGCCTCTGTTTTGAGAGGGGTTTCCCTCGCATACTCTCAGCATAACACATGAACAGCTGATCTGTGTGCCACACAGACAGTGTTCAATTGACATACTGCATGTGTCCAGGGCTCTGAACAGACACAAAACATGCCACTCAACACCCTCGACCTCAGGGGGAGGGGTGAGGGCCGGCAGCACCAATCCTTCGTTCACACAGCCAAGAGGTAACACCATTGGCAGGAACAATTGATTGGGTTGGAGAATCACACTCGACCTGTTGGAGCTCAACCGGAGGCAGCCACTGCTGACAGACAACGCATGGAGCTCACCAACCCTCTTGGTGGACGCTAATGATGTCACGGTGGGGATCTTTTTTTTGCGGTGGACGCTACCGCAAGCAAAAAACACTAGAGTGAGCGGTCTTGAGTGAGAGGTGTTTAAGGCTAATAGATGGGGGGAGGGGGGGGGGGGGGCGGCTCTGTTGTTCCTGAGAACTTCTAGCATGTCAGGGTGAAGGCTCATGCCCATAATTGCCGGCGAGAGGGACACGGATGCCACAGTGTTCCTCATGCCTGAGTCAATAGGTCCTCTGTCAGAGCAAACCAGCAGGTTTACAGTTCAAGGCCAGGGAAGGGCAATAGCAAAAATAATATTTTTTCTTGTATATTACAGTATGTATTTAAAAAATAAAAATAATAAAAATTATAGTATTTTATTCTTTTTGCAAATCATATATGGTTTAATAAAAGTGTCAATATCACTTGTTTTTGTCCACGATACATTCAACAACTGATGAAATACATTCATGGGTGGAGGTCTGTGCTCTCCGAGCACCCCTTTCTAGTGTTACATTTTAGTATATTCTGTGTACCTACTGTAATTAGTCCCTACTGTAATTAGTCCTTGATTGGGCCTTATTGTATGTCCTTACTGCTATAACTGGGATACCTACCAACAGTAACTACCTAAACAATCTACCTACATACTCTCTATCACTACAGCTGCACTCAATGCGACCTAGAGAGAGAGAGAAAGAGAGAGAGAGAGCAAGAGCATCATGAGTGTCCTCAGTGTGAGTGGGAGAAATTAGGCACAGAGAGGATGGGAGAAATGGAGGGACAGGATATCATCCAGAGGTCATGTAAGCTCACACGCCTTATGTAACCGGATTCACAGAAAACTGCAGAGGACTGACTTGCTCCCTCAGTGCCACAACACACTGCACTACACAGTCCACTCACATGGATGCACAAACACCCATGTGTAATGCATGCAATTATATACATATAGACGGCATCTAAAATGTTGACAGCTGATGTGTTTATGATATGCTAATTTTATTATTTACTAAAGCCTCGGCTGCCTGAGAAAAAACAGCTCCAGCTCTTTTCAGGGCTGATTCAAGACCTTAGATGCTTTGGAAAGGTGGTGTTAAAGTTACTTAATACATCGCCTAGCAGCTAGCTACTACCTGAGTACTAGTGTGAGACCTGTTCTGGAACATGACAAGCGGGTGTGACAAGTGAGCAGTGGATGCTAGATAGACGGGACAGAGGTATAACTTTGGAGAGACGGCTTTTTATTTTAGTTTTTAAACAAAAATTGTTAAGCAAACAACAAATCGATCCTATTAATCAGGATGGGGACCCTATGTAATCTGTGGGCTGGGAAAGGAGGATTTGGTGTGAGGAGATCCTGTATATACGTACCGCATAGCCCCAAGTAACACACATAGATGTGTACACTCACAGGACCAATACAGATAGAATCAGGTTTTATTGGCCAAACATGCTTTTACACATGTAAGGAATTTGACTCAGGTTTTAGTCATTTCAGTTTCAGGTGCTGTTTTCTGGGTTTACAGATACATTGAGAGTGAAACACAAACAGGTAGCCTAGTGGTTTAACGCGCTGTGCCAGTAACCGAAAGGTCACTAGTTGAAATACCCAAGCCGAATAGGTGAAAAATCTATTCGGAAATGTACACTTGAGCAAAGCACTTAACCCTAATTGCTCCTCTGAGTTCCTCTGGATAAGAGTGGAGAAAAAAGGTATCTGTGTTGTGGAATTTACATCCAAACACCTTAAACCTTTGTCCTCTCACTCCTTTTGTAATTCATCACCTCCCCCAAATATTCACATAGCTGTGCTAACATACAAAATGGCTTCCAGGAGGCCATCTGTCTACAACAGAATAACCATCCTTTGTCATCCTTTGTCCCCAATTGCCGCCTTTTTCTTATGTCACATGTCTGTACTCTTGGCCACGCCTGCCATTTCATATGACGTACAATGGAGTAGCCAATCACATCCTGGAAGCACCGTACCTGTGGTTTGACTGCATATAAGGCACAGCAAAAGACAGAGCCGGCACTTCGCTGGATACCACCCTTGTTGCGTTGTTCAGGAAGTCCTTGCGCTCGTATGCTTTTCACAATAAACCAGACTTAACCTTTTGAGCGAATCTTGGTAAATCCTTTTTTGACTAGATCAGTTAAATTTCTATTACATCTGTTGAAATGTTAGATTAACTGTTGGGATTGTGATACACAGGGCCGTAATCAGGACCTAAAAAATACGTACATAAAAAATGGTGGGGGTAGGGGTCTTTAAATTGGTAACGTTAATTTACTGTAATTGAGGATGCATTTTAGGGTGTAAATGCTATCTATGCCTCTAGATAGGATTAAATTTGAGAAAATATTAAAGAAACGTTCAAAATGAATTGCAACCGCAGGCGCGGTTATTATTATGGCTGCCGTAATTGTGAGGCCATAGATAGGGCACTGTTAGAATAGGGGGAACTGTGTGTGTGTGTTCTTCATCTGGTAAAGAAGAGTATGTGGTCTGTTGATTGTGCTGGGAGTGTTTTGTCACAAACAAAATCTTTTAGGGTCATCAAAATCCTAGGGCCCAGGGCCCGGTCTTGGTCTTGACTCGGTCTCAAACCCCAAAAGTATTGGTCTTGTCTTGGTCTCAATATACTCTGGTCTTGGTCTTGACTTGGTCTCTGGTTGGGTGGTCTTGACTACAACACTAGAACGGTCAGGTGAACGTAACTTTGGGGGGGGGGGGGGGGGGGGGGGGCATCTACACCAGAAGATGAAAGACCAAGGCCAACAGGATCACAAAGAGGGTCAGGAAGAGCTATATTATTAATACACACATTATAACAGAATACTTTGGAATGCAACTTGATTATACAGGTTGATATTCTGACGGATGAACAATGTACACAATCGCATGTTATCACACATAACACATCACCAAATGAATCCAGATAGGATCGCATAGAATGGTAAGTGCCTACATATGCTTCACCTTACTGACCTTTGTGGACGGTGTTGACATTCTCTTTGAAGCTTGTAAGAACAGACCCCTGCTCTGGGCATTTCATGGTTTATGGCAGGATAACCCCTCTAGAGAGTAGACTAAATTACCTCTCCAGGCCCAGTTTATGATAAGTGTTTAGTAGACTGTGGTCTCCTATTGTGCCATTGTTTTTTGTTTCTATAATTGCACCCTCTGGAAAACCACCTGGAATTGTAAACTCTTAATCTCGTTTTGTTCACCATTGTTGATGACGTGTAAATTATGTGTTAACCAATCAGCTTCTATGAATGTCAGGTCCTAGCTTTGAATATAGAGCTGTGCCCAAGACGGAAAGTTCAGTTCTTGGGGAAACCTCTCTCTTTTGTGTTCTTGCCAAAAGCCCGACTGCAACTATATGTATTTTTGGATTTTTTTTTTTTACTCTTGATTCACATCTAGTAGGGCTGCACAATTAATCGTGAATTAATCGAAATCGCGATTATGACCTCCGCAATTAACTAATCGCAAAAGGCCGCAATTAATGTGATTCATAATTTTGCTTTGAATTGAGTG
Organism: Borostomias antarcticus; assembly: GCF_949987555.1. NCBI lineage: Eukaryota > Metazoa > Chordata > Actinopteri > Stomiiformes > Stomiidae > Borostomias > Borostomias antarcticus. The sequence goes on from NC_140246.1 coordinate 11,744,872, forward strand.
TGCTAGGACTACACGGACGAATCACAGGCACTTATGCTGTCTGACCAATCACATGCGTTCCCGCTGAGTGCGCTGTGCGTAGCAATTTCACTGAGAAGACAGATAGCAGTAGGTCAAGACCAGTGTCACAAGAGTACCTGCAGCCGTGAGTAGTGAAAAAATGAGCGAAAATGATGTCAGTGAGTTAGTAGCAAGAAAGGGATCAACGTTTGTGATTTGGGAGCATTTTGGTAATTATATATTAATATTATATATTAAATATTAATCACAATTACCATTTTGAAGCAAATAATCGCAATTATCTTTTGTCATAATCGTGCAGCCCTAACATACAGTAGTTACATTAAATCTAGCATTCACAGGGGAAACCTTGTGACCACTTTGGCACACACTGCCATCTGCAGACGTTGGGTAACTGCCATTGTTGGATGTGTAAGAGGAGGAGGAATACATAGGCCTAATAGAGGACTAGTTGAGTGGTGCATGCAGAACCACTTACAGCTCAGCGTAAGTGTAACATGGTTAATATTGCTTCCACTTGCCATTCTACCAGACATGTATACAGTATGTGTATTTTAGTTTACTGTCGCTTTAAAAAATTCTTCCCATTTTGTGTTTGCTGCTTTGGCGGTAGGTTGACAAATTTAGAGCACCACACATTTCATTTTTCTGTACATTAATTTCTTCTATACTACTATATTTAAGATACATTTGTCATTGATTCTGTTAATTATATTTGACCGAGTTGAGATCGCAATGCCTGTGTTATGTAGCTCAGACGTTGACTGTTTTACCTACTGTAGCTAGTTATCGCCATTGCTTGCAAGCTAATGTTAATCTTTTTACTTGATAGTGTGCGCACCATGGTGATTGTATTACAGACTGCGAGTGTGATCGCCCATTTGTATGTCTTATCTGTCATTAGAAATATGGACCCGAGTAGAAATAAATGCCAGTAAGATCCCGCCTGGACCAGAGCAGATAATACATTGTGGCATCAGCAATTAGAAGAGTTCTCATACCTGTCTGTCTCAAGTCTCTTACAGGGGTCATGCCATCAAAAATGCATTTTCATGTACTCCATTACACTTGCACCTCAGAATTATTTTTTATACTTGCACCTCACCCCATTACTAAGGGTCCACCTATTTGTGTAAGACAACCTGACTTTGTTGGCATACCATTAAAAGATTTGGAGAAAGTGTCCATATGATCCATATTCCTATGCTGTCAATTGACACCTGACACTGCTGTCATTTTCTGCCAAAAATATCTTTACTGAGTTTATTTGTTCAAATGACCATTAAGGAAGGGGAGCTGTTTCAAGTAGCCTATATTGTATGTGTAAATTCATTTTATTTAGTGTATTATGTAAAACTAGTTCTGATACCCGTTAGAGCACACAATCAGTACTTGACCATTTTAGTCCTTTGGAACTGGGCCCCGAAATGTATTTTGCTCCTGAGCACAAGTCCCAACTGAATGGTGGTGAAAGGGCAATTATTCTCTGTGCTTATATCGACACTAATCGACTCCAAACTGCTCAAAAGCACATTGCTACCGTAGATTCTGTATGCCGAGAGGAATCAACATTTGGTCGTTTTTACTTATTTTACTGCTAGATCGACCAGAAGACATCTGATCAACTCTGACTGCTAACATTGTTAGCATAAGTGAATGGAGTAGAAAATAGCAACAATTAGCATCACGGCTAAGTCCCATCTGAATTATGGCTTGGTTTGTGGCTACTATTGTACAAGGTGGACAATAGAATGCACACATTTTTTAAGTGACTGGAGTAGAACATAGTGGTGTTTGGCAAGTCCCGTCTGAATGATAGCTTGGTTTGGCTAATGTTAGCCACAGGCTCCTCCCACCCAAGTGCAAAACAGAGCGGTTCAGGTATTCGTTTGTGCCAGCGGCCATCACACTCTATAACAGTGCCTGACTGTTCCTGAGTGTTGTTGGAGTTGTGTATGTATGTATGTATGTATGTATGTATGTATGTATGTATGTATGTATGTATGTATGTATGTATGTATGTATGTATGTATGTATGTATGTATGAGTATTACCACAGTTTTGGTCATACAATGGATGTGCATGGGCATCTTGAAAAATCATTCAAAAACAAGTTAAACTCTCGATTTCAAAGACAAGAAGCTCACCGAGGGTGTAATTGGTGTCCGTTGGTGTTCTGACATCAAATTCGTCGCCAAGTATGAATCCAGTAGGGTTTTATTGATCATTTTATGAAATCCATTGACTTGTATTGAAGCGACCGTTGTAGATGTGTAGATCAATCCGCAGAGGGGATTCAGAAAGCGGAACTACTTACGGTCGCTATTGTTATTGTTTATGTTGCTAGGCTACCTAGTTTGCGGAAGTTTACACACGTATGTGCTGCAACTAAATAATTCTATGCTAAATATTTAAAAAAGCCTTTCCAGATGAACTAGAATCTTACTTTATGGAGAATTATATGTCAGAACGCAAACTAACACCTAGGTGAGTTTCTTGTCTTTGAAATCGAGTTTAACATGTTTTTGAATGATTTTCAAGATGCCCATCCACATCCATTGTATGACCAAAACGGTGGTAGAGCAATTATAAACTTTCTCGAAAATGCTAACTTTGTCAACGTTTTGATCTGAACCATTGTATATGATCATAAGTAACCTTAAAACAGGGCTAAACATGCATTTTCCCTTTACTACTCCTTTAATAGAGAACATTTTGAGCCCGATCGGAAACGATCTCGCCAATCAGTGTTGGTTCTAAGGAATTTGAAATACTGGGCAGGTTTATGACAGCAAGGCGTGGTTGAAGTTAGTTAGTTATCATGAAGACATTTTCAGAAATTTTTCAGATGGTTCATCCAATCACCAGCCAAGTAGTTTTGAAAGCGCCTTTCCTTTTATAACCAGTTTCCAACTGAGAGTTACCAGATGGTAATGCAAAACTCGAGGACGCGGATAATGTGCTTTGCCCTCTAAACGGAAAGTTTACTTTCAAGAAACTCTCAGATGGAACAGTTAATAAGTAGGGATGCACCGATTGTAAAATTCTAGGCCAATGCCGATGTTTAAAATAATAATCCGGCCGATGCCGATGTTTATTTTATTTTAATTCCCCGTTTTGTGCCAGGGAAACAAAGAAATGAAGTGTTTGGTTCCAAAACGCCAATTTTTCACAGTTGCATAATAGGTAGGCTCTTTATCTAGGTGTGAACTATTTCTGGCATCATATTTTAAGATTAGGCTATACATTTTTGTGCAAAGCAAAACAACGTATTCACAGTGTAGCTGGAATGGAAACGGCATGAAGGTATGATTTATCATACCATGAAAGCAAACTACACGTGCGTTTGCGGCATTACGTCACGGATCTTCTCAATCTGCAGCTGGGTAGGCTACGTTTTGCAACAAAAAAAGCCGTAATTGTTGCGACATAACATCGGCAACTACCATCGGTGAATGTCATTTTATTTGCCGATGGCAGTCATCAAGGCCAACATCGGCCGATGCATCGGTGCATCCCTATTAGTAAGAGCGGGACAGTTAATAAGAGTGTGGTCATTTGCATACCATTGAAGCAGTTGCCCTTGTATGTCCTACTTTTCATAAATTGCGATGCGATTTTGTTTGCAGAGATGGGGCAGTGACGGGGGGACTGTCTAGACCTAGAGATGGGGCAGTGACGGGGGGAGTGTCTAGACCTACCAGTGAGGTTGTCTCAGCTCCTTCGGCTGAGTCTAGACAGTAGGGCTGAGAGAAGTCTGTCTGACAGAGCTCCTGGGGGGGCCCGGAGGAAGGCACAGTAGAGACTCTCGCACTCTCCTTCTCTGAGTCTTTGCCTGCGTCTTTCCTGGCGGACCTGCCATGCCTTGCGCTCAGCTCTCTTCTCCCTTTCCCTTAGGTCACTTATTTTCTTTTTCTTTTTGGCCTCAATATCGTTGGCATAGCCCTGTCTTCTTCTGTAAGTATGCTGCTCTACACTCAGGATCTGCATTTCTGCGCTCTCTATAAAGTTGCTGCTTCTCAGCTGCACTCAATTTGGCCATACCTGACAAAAGGAACAGTAACAATGACAATAGGAAGTTATGAACACGGAAGTGGTACTAAGAGTTCTATGTTATGTACAGTATAACAACTTGTTTTACCAACTTCTTTAACCTTAACCCTAGCCTTTTTACCTCTAACCCTAACCCTAGGAGGTCGACCTAACCCTAAGTAGTAGTAGTAGTCCAACCCTTACTAAAGCATTAGTTAATAGGTAATAAGGTCCTATAAGATGCTTATTACCATTAATATGTGTTAATAATAAAGTTTAAATGTTTAAAATAGCATTATAAATTATAAGACATTTAAAATACACTTGTTTAGCAGTTTATGAACTGCTAAGGCACTGTTCTGACTTAAGATCCGGTAGCTGCAAAATGCATAGTGACGTGCATAATAACTGCATAATTAACAGCTAATAAGTATGTATTAGAAACTAATATTATTAATGTTCATAAGTAGTTTATAAACTGTTAACAAGCTTCTTATAAATGTCTTATCTAACAATAAATATGTTTATAATGCTATTATTAACACTTATAAATGTCTTATTAACAGACATTAATGTTAAGCATCTTATAAGCACCTTATTACCTATTAACTAATGCTTAATAAGAGGGTCTTAGAGTTACCAAAACATATAGTCACTGGTGTTACTGGTCGTCACTCATGTTACCATGAGTAGCAGTAACACCAGTGACGGTAACGCTAGTGACTTTTCATGAAATATGCATATTACAAAATGGCAACTATAGTACCTATTAGCACTCATTGCTAATCATGCTAAACTCATGTATGTATTTAATCCATTTGTATTATACTTTTTTACATTTCCCTTATCAAATAGGTCATACCAGTGATGGCAACTAAATGCCTCGCATGAAATTATGAGATAAATGAGAATTTCCAACATTTGAAAAGAGACGGCAGACTTACCATGTCCCTTTCTTGACAGTTCTTCAGGAAATAGTACGTAGGAAGTGATGTAATATTTTTTTCAGAATAGGGATTGTTGTTAAGCGGTGACACCAGTGACATGACACAAGGGGACAGCTCTTTCCATTATATTATTTTTTATATTTTCTTGGTATTTTCTTTTTTTATGTTATTCACTTAATGAATGTGATAGGGGTGTATACTTTATTGCATTTAAAATGGGAGATAAATATATTTTTAAACTCAAAATATACCCCTAAACCTCTGATTAAAAACCTGATTAAAAACAAATATTGCCCAATTCAATTATGTATAATTGTTAAAAGAACATTCTACTTTATGAAAATAAACAAATTAAATGTGACTGCAAAGTTAGTTGGAAGTGTATCCTTTCTACAAAGCCTGGGGACAGAAAAATGCGGCGTTTCTGTAGAATGACTCAGTAAAAGTTGGCATATATAAGGTGCTGAGAGTAAAAACTAAGAATGTAATTTAGGGGTGATGTGGATGAAATTATGTTATAGGGGTGCCCTGAGCCTGAAAAGTTTGAGAACCACTGACATACTGTAGAGGACTGGTAGACTAGTCTAGCCACTAGTACAGAGGACTGGTAGTCTAGTCACTAATCCTACTGAGCATGTGCAGAGTTAGTCATCACTCTAATGTTGCAGTGTTATGTACAGTTATTTTGGAGTGGGTTTAACTCAAATGTAATGACTGGAATCAATTCAACACCCCAAAACCCCACCTTACATGTACAGTAGACTCCCTTTGAGATACGTAGCCTATAAAAAATATAATTAAAGGTTTTCGGCACACGCGAAAAGTACACAGGATTTAATGGCCAGAGAGTCATTTTTACTCAAAACTAATGGTTGGAATTGATTCAGCCCCCCCCTAGTTGGACCACAAGCTGGCAAATTCTTTTTTTTTTTTTTGCACAGGTCCTCTGGGTACCTCAACTTTGATTGGCACCCCAGAATTTCCTCAGTGGATTTGGGTTGGAATAAATTGACATGAGTTATATATGAACACATTGGTGAAGAAAACTATTGGTAAGCATTTTTTCATAGGTACCTACCTACCTACCATATTCATTTATTGTGCATTGTATTTAAATGAGAAATACCACTGGCATTTATCTCATACCAACTACTATTTGGCCGAAAGCAAATTTCTAGCACGTTGTAAAACTGCATGGCAATAAACGGTTTCTGATTGTGATTCTACTTTCTACTGTATATATATAAAACATTCACAAAGAGAGGGTTTCCATTTCATTTTTTTTTATTCATGTTACATGGTTTTGAAACAGCTTCATGGATACAAAAATCCCCTTTGTTCAGGCAAATAAACAATTTAAATGTTAGTTGATCCACAGGAAGCAGACACTTAGAATGGCAAGGCATCGAGCCAGTGCTTTTCTAGGGTGGGTTTACATACAAATGCTTTAGGGTAACACGTTACTTCAAACTCTCTTCCATGACACATTCTTCACCACTGCCCAAAGCACGACAAGCAATGACAACCTTACTAACGTCACATATTTGACAGAGGAGATAACCCTGGTAATGAATATTATAGATGGAAACAAGTTGCAATCCTGGCCCTGTTTGAACTGTGTGACTTAAATAGTTATGACAAAGAGAGAGGTAATGTGTTTCCTGTTAGTACCTGAGAGACACTGAGGGCACAGCATTGATAGAGCCGCCCCACCTCCTTAAGTGCCTGTGACCATTTAAAGGTCTTCAATCCTGTCTGTGGTCCTTCAAAAAAAAAGTAGCCCCTTTGAACATCAAACCGGTTTACTTTAGAAAATCACAATCTCATGTCATCTAATGCCATATTATATAGTTACTGCAGTTGACAGTATAAGGTTGGCTTGGTGTTTAATTTGTTGGTCTGAATACTGCACTAAGGCTGAGGTTGAAAAGAGAATGAAAGGAGTACAGTATGAGTGTTGTTGAACGCTGTTCACTCATTAGACAAAACTGCCATTAAAGGTGGACTGCATCTAAGAAAGGATTTCTACTGTGGTTTGAATTCCATTGACCTTCGATCAACACACATGGCAAGAATCAAGTACTTCAGATTAAACCAAGACAATAGCCACCTAAGTCATGCAAGACCTCAATGCTAAGCTACTACTAGCTAACACGTGCCAATGCAGGCTAATGAATCAAACAATATTTAAACACGTTTCCTTAAACCAGATACAGTAAATAACTAAGAAGACCTGGAAAAGGATAGAGATCATTTTCTACAAATGTACAATCGTCCGTACAGAAAAAAGCATTGTCATACAGCAAAATCTAAAGCATTCAATACTAAAATAACCATCAGATTGCAGAAGACTTCAAGGTAAACTCCTTTACAAACCTTGCACAAACAGTTCAGTGAGTGTGCCATATACAATAGATTATTTACAGGCATATACAACTGTCAAAAAAGACGTGTTTGTAATCTGAAACATGCACATAATAATATACCATTTTATTTTAAATATCCATTTGTTTCATGTATATATAGATCTGCAAAGGATCTCAACCATATCCACTTTTGCTAGATTTATTCAATATGTTGTGTTAAGCTTGGACACATTTTAAAAAATCAGTCATTGCATTCTCTATGAATAGAAACTACTGTTGTAGTTATATGCTATGAGGCAATATGTTTGTAAAAGAAGAAATCAACAAACATTTTTCACAAGGCACAATTTGAAAGATCAGAAAAAGATCAGACTGAAGATTTTCATTTGAAGTTATTTTAGAAATTAATTATCATATTTTAAAAATCAAGAGAAATTTTTGGCCATTTACTATTTGTTATAAAAGCAATATAAAACTATGATAAAAGCACCAATTCGATCACGTAACAAAATAAAAGTGACAGTCACCAGGGAACTGACCAAACCTTTAAGGTAACAGTGAAACAAAATAGCCCATACAGCAAATCTGTTAACAACAAACAGATAACCCCACTTATCTGGTTCTTAGAGAAACAGTACAGGTAGAAGGACTTATGTGTATTTAATCAGCACTTGAAATGTAATTTCCAATGATTTTTTTTGTCTGATATATTTTTCACACAGTGGGATGGAAGGAAAAATATCCTGGTTTCTGAAGTTGTGCAATGTCAAGAAGTGAACTAAATTACAGATGCTGGCAGAAACAATGTCAGTTGCAAACCGGATTTTTGTCAAAACCTTTTTAATTTAGGACTTAAAAGTAAAATGCAAAAAGAAAAAAAAACGGAAGCAAAATTCATAATTTGCATTTGCTTTGAATTGTAATTATTTTGAACTCTGAATTGATGGAATTTAAATGGAATTGACTCTAACCCTGGTTGCAACAAACATCATTACCATTTTATCTCTGTTTATCATCACTTGGAAACTGTCCTAACAGCTTAGTAGTAAAAGGTTTTACTGAAATCTCTGATGATAAGAGTAGGCTATAAAACTGAAATTAGGAATTTGTAATATGATAGTAAGCCAAAGCCTCCCCTTTTCATGTTTGATAATGCTTGAACAATGGAATTGAGTAGGGCTGACCCCAACGATTCGATGATTCAATTGAAGCGGTCTGATTTGTATGCCAATCTCACAGTCAATCGTCGCAGTTGGGGGAAAATGTGGTTATAAAACACCAGATCATTCCAATCAGGCTCTATAGGGGTGCTGCTTTTCCATATAATTGCCTGGTTTTGCCCAATGAATCATGATATTATATCCTATTTTGGTATAAATATCAGCCTATTAATAACTGTTAATTAAAATGTAAAATAATTCATGTGCTTTCAATAGATTGCTTTAGTGTGCGGGGCCAGCCCTATAGGCTAAACAAATGCGGATGTCTGTGATGATATGCAAATTAGCCACTAATTTGCATATCATCACACAAAAAGGAAGACATCAGGACAGATCACTAGTTTCGGTTAAAAAAATTGAATAAATACAAAGTTTATTAGGCCTACTTGCAAACTTTGGAATCACTTCTTTGAAAAAATATTTTTTAAGGTGAGAGAATATTCTAGTTGTTTCCTTGACTGAATTGTGATAGACCTGCCTGCTGTGTGGTATGAGTGTGCGCATGCCGGGCAAGTGTGCTGTTGGGATTCATGCATATTGTTGCGTGGTTGCGAGCCTAGTTGTGGTTGTGGCCTTATTGTTAACAATATAAGCCTTGGCAAGTCCAAGTTCTTTATTTATGATGTGCGTGCAAAGCATGTATAGCCGATTGCCATGGTTTGCATCCATGAAAGTACTGCGTATTAATTGACACTTCAACGTAAATCCCCCGATTATCACAAGCTATTTAGTACATTGCTCTGCATTCCAATTAACAAAGGCAATTCTAGCCAATCTAATTTGGTTTAAGACATGAGCGTTTGTTATTAAATATATTTTCGTTATGGTATTTGTTTTATATAAAGGTAGGCCTACAAATATAGAAAAACATGATTAGACGATCAGCCGACAATAGGCAAGACTTGCATCCGGATCCAACTAAGTACATTTTTCATCTGGGACAGCCCTAGAATTGAGGTTATAGTATGATAAAACAGTCAAGATGTGACAGAATAAGAGTAAGGTACAATGCATCAATCAGTAGATACCATTAACTTAGTACATTCAAACCTTGTGTACATTCAAATCTCTCTCTAACAATAATACTGAATGTAGTCTTTTGCTCAATATTCTGAGTATGTTGCTAATTTAAAATGGCTGCTAGTTTGTGGAGTCATGTTTATTGGGAGAGTAGACCCAGCTAAAAGGCTGTCTTGATCTCCTTATGTGTATGGCACCTGTGTGTGACCTAATGAGGGCTTTGTCTAATGGCCAGCATTCTCTCCTACCATTCCCATTATATGCATGTTATAACATTGACCATAGGCAAGGAGAGTGAGAAATATGTGTGTACATGCAAACTGTGTGACATTATTGAAGAATAACATAAGAGTAGACACGAATATCTACGTACGTTACCTAATCAAATACAGATGTTAGAAATCATCTCACTGACCAGAGTAAGGGATTCGTGGATTTAAATACAGTCATGTTGACACATCTTCCAGACAAGCCCTTCTCAGCTGTCAGTCGAAAAGCTTGGGCTATTCTCATAGAGGTCCAAATGAAATTATACAGGTGTCCAAGAACCTATACAACTAATTGGCAATGAATGGATTCAGATTAGTCTAGTCTGGGGAACGTGTTTTTTGAGCATGTGCCTATGCACTTTACAAGGTCAACGATTTGCCAGAAGTGCCCTCATCAGTGGGGTAGGCTACAGCCCCTGCGTTCCGTCTGTCTCTGATATCTTCAAAAACAGGGAACCAGCAGCCTTGATATGTTGACCTGCTAGCAGCAGTGCTCCGACCAGATCCCATTCTCCTGCAATACTTGTGGTTCTCCGGACAGTTTGAGGTCCCTGTCTCAAGTTTCTGACTGTCGCTTTTCACAATAGCTTGAAACTATGTAGCATGGTTGGTTCTTATCAGCAAAAAAAAGAACAACACCCACCCCCCCGCCCGCTGTTAATACTTTACGGGATGCTGTTGAGGGTTTGAGAAGAAGGAGACCGTCCACACATGGATATGCTCAGTCTGTGGGATTTTTTTGGCGCATTGTTGAGGGACCCCTTTGGCACTGCAGCCCCACCCCTGAAGATGAGGTCGAGTTAGGGTAGGGTAGGGGTGGGGAATGAGGGGCTTGCGGTGGGGGTCAAGTGGAGTCCTCAAGGTCTACTTGTGGTATAACTCTGATAATGGTGTTGGTGGGGTCGAGGGGGGCAGGGGGACTTAGTGACCACGAGAGCCAGGGGGGTTGTGGATCCAGTCCAGCACAATGAGCGACAGGCTGACAATCATAAAGATGATTCCCACCACTAGGAAAATGGAAGCCTTGTAGAGACAGAGAGAGAGAAGGTGAGGGGAGGCAGTACGTCAGGAGCATGAGTACAGGTCATGATGCCTTCAAATGCATTGAATTCCAACTGTGTGTGTGCTTGCACCATCAAATACTGTACACGTTAAGTCTGACTCATTTTATTTTGACAGTGCATGCTGCGTGTGTGTTTGTGTGTGATGGTTCACTTACAGAGATCTTCTGTGGAGAACGAAGCGGCACCGACTTGACCAACCGTATATAGAAGGCAGCAGGGAGGATGAAGATCAGCATGGTAGCGGCAGAGGAGCCTATTAGAAGCGAAGGAGTTACAGAAGGTTCACAGCCACAAAGGGTTGGCTATATGCTATACGCCTACAGTATACGTCTAAAATAATAGCCTGTTGTCTTTGTGGCTTTGGTACTCTAGATACCATTGCCTGGGGGGCAGGTTAGAGAGAGTGAAGCTCTAGGAGCCTTTGGGGTTAACTACGAGCCTTTGGGGGTAACTCACCATGTTCACAACCAAAGGAGCACGGGGGACTTTATACCTCCCAAAAAGCCCCTGTTTGCGAGGTGGTACTCTTGCCAGGGAACTGTACTTTGTGTACTTTCAGCCTATTGGCAAAGTTTTATTTCAACTGCACCATAAATTCACTGCACAAAAAACCTTCTGTGATTGCATTGATTTTCCAAATGGATTTTCTAAAACGGAATAAATCCCATACATAAACATGATACTGCTTTCCTAGTTCAATACTGGTGTAACTAAGACACCTGCTGGAAAAAATAATTTCCCGACAAACAGATGAGGTTTATAAGTCCGCAATCACAACCAAAACATTTCAGTGTATTCTTTGAGCTTCGCAGGGATTTCTATAACTAAACTGAGTAAATACAATACGTGTAAACACTAAACTGCTTTCCGAGTTCAATCTTGTTGTAACTAAGACATTTTCTGGAAAAAATACCCATTGACAAACATCAGAGAATTCGTTATTGTCTCTCTCTCGCTGCCTGAATATAGCAGGCTGTAAGCAGGCGAGTCTGTACCGTCCCTCTGCATGCGAGGGGAGAGAGCTTCTACACCACTGTCTGAACGCCATCTACAGTTCTCAGGAACACAGAGTTCTAGGGGATTTTTCCCCGGGGGAAAAGTACAGGGGGCTTTCTGGTGGGAAAAGCGCTATCTCTGGCCTAAGCAATTGTGCCTAAAACGTAGAATCAGTAGTATACTACAATCAACGAAGGAGCGCACTCCTGCTAATGGACAACAGATATCAACTGAATTCTGCCAAGGTTGCCATCATTGGCTGTTCCCAAGAGCTGTGGTAAGTGAGAGGGTTATAAATGGTACATGGAATTCCATGTGACTTGACTCTCTTAATTACTAACCCTGACCCTTGTTTCCTCAATAATACCTCCACGATACCTTCTGCTCTGACATCGACACCTGCTCTGTGGGTACTAATCTGGAAATGTAATGGAAACTTATCAAGGACACTATTTTTCTGGCAGACAGTGTTTGTCTTTTTTTCAAACTAGATTTAATATACTAGAAGTAATTGCAAATCTTATCTGACATTTCGGGTCTCCTGCTGGTATTGCAGAAGAAGGGGAGAAGGACTCACCAATAAAGCCAAAGATGTCTCGGATGGTTGGGACGAAGATGACCAGGAGATTGTTGAAGGCCAGGATGCCAGCGGCGATGAGCAAATGACGTATCCAGCTGAACTCCCGTTCACTGAACAGCAGTGTGTTGATAGAGGAGCGGATCTGGAAAAGAACACAAATCTCTTTACATGGACATAGCAGATGATGGGTGATTTCTGTACAATGTGTTCACTACGTACATTACTATTCATAGGTAATGTATAGTAGACATGTAAGCTAAGGGATGACCAGTGATCATCCAGTTCTATTATACATGAAAACAGAGATTCTGTCACTCTTCCAAATGAGAGCCAAATAAGAGTACAGTTCTTTTCTACCATTGTAAAACGAGTTCACAAACATCAAAACAGGGTGGCATTCTTCACTGTCTCTCAAACCCACACACACAATCCACACAAACGGTAATAGTCAGTAGGAATAGTACATAGGTCTGCTGACCTGAGCTCAATAGTCCCACACTTGACGTCTGACTGAAGTGTGTCAGCACGTGAGAGAGTGCAGAGACTCAAGTCAGTCACCCAGTCAGGCCACCGCCTGAAGGTACTCCCTCAGCCTCATGAAGCTTCACTAGGTGAAAGGCTATGGGTATCAAGAGAACAGAAGGAACTATAGTGTCAGGCTGGCCCGGCCGTTGGGGCTGTGGCTAGTTGATGGGGGTTTGAAGGAGGGAGGAGCTTGAGGCACCATTCAGGCAGAAGATTAACTCTCAGAGTGCAACGCTACAGAGGGATTGCATCAGCCAAGAGTGAGTGGGTGGGGCAGAAGCTAAAGGGGTGGAGACAGGCCCTAACTTGAGGCAACAGTTTACAGTTTCTATTTCCTGGTACCTGGATTCCTCTTCTCTGCTCTTTTCACCAATGACACTATCGCTTATCGTGTCATCAGTGGAACAGGAAGCTTGACAAAACAGGAAGCTGAGAGCGTACACTATAACATGTTTGGGATCAGGGCTGAGAAGGCTGTGGTGTGAGAAGCAGGTGTTGTGTTGACCTACTAGAAGGAAAAAAATAAATTGGGTTGCATTTAATCCACTGCCACTGTGAGCTCACTAATCTGGGAAGTGGTGGGGAAGTAGGTCTGTTTTAGGGAAGGAGGGGTTACTGTTCCCTGTAATCATTGCATAATTGAGGCTGTTAGAAACCTGGCGCACCGACACAACTTTTCTCCCACTCACCCGCCAAGTCTCCCAACTATTCAGCACCCAACAGAGACTTGGCGAGGGTACCTTTGGAGTGAACGTTGCGATATTTAACTTTTTCTTAACCTGGCTGCCCCCATGCTGACAGCTCCCACTGGGGTGAGATATGTGGCAGAGTACCGCGGCTAGATCTGTCTGGGTCTAACCGGCTAGCACTGCAGACTAGTCCCCACTGTCTGGGCTCAAATGAAAAAGTTTAAACTTTACATTTGGCTAAACATATATGTATACATATATATATACTCTTAAGATACAGGTTAAGATAAAGGTAAAAAAAAAATCTAACCGCTATACAGTGTGCCTGTGGGCGAGGAAAATGTTTTGTCATTTTCAAACTGTACATGGTACCTGGTTCTAACTTGGCACAAAATAGGTAGTTAAGCTACCAAAATCATAAGAGCATACCACTTAACCAAGCCCCCCTCACAATTCATCTAAAATGTCTGACTTCTTTAAACGTATTCCACAAGCCTATTCAAACCCTTTAGGATATAGGTGACAAAAGCCTGTTTTCAAGTCTGTTCAATTATCTTGAACATGACAGTGTGTATTGAAATGCCTCAGCGGCAGGATAGTAAGTTACATACAGTCTGCTCACATTCAGCAGTTAGTTGTGTGAACGTATTGTCTTTGTGTTGGGTTAGCGCTCTCTGAACCGCCCCCAAGTGGTATAACAAACAAACTGCAGCAGGTAAGCAAACTCCAAGATGAAGCACCACTGGATCACAAGACCAATTTAAAGGCTTCAGACAATTATTGCATCCACAAGAGTATGATTTCAGACCACACATGGGTATGAAACAGCTTTACATCTTCATGAACTGTGTCGTTAGATGTGCCGACACCACAGGCTAGGGAGCTGGGTACAGGGCTCTGAGAGCCAGTCCCTTTGAAATTACATGACAACCATAAACCATGAGGTGAGTTTGATTTACTGACTGATTGATTGATTGATTGACAAAAAGACAGACCGATTGGCTGACAGATCCCTGTTAATTTGGGAGACCCATATTACAGGAGTCAGAGTTGATCTGTAGAAGTCTGGTGGTGTAGACCAGTCATTGAGGGCATGAGAACTAGACATTTTACAGCATCTAAATTCTGATATTGTTTCATTAACTACTGGATCCAGACAAAGTCTTCCATAAACCACTCTGCTGCTGCCTCAGGGTCTTTATAACTGGATTCTGAACCCACACTTTACCATTTCAGGTACACACACACGCACTCTCTCTCTCTCTCTCTCTCTCTCTCTCACACACACACACACACACACACACACACACACACACACACACACACACACACACACACACACACACACACACACACACACACACACACACACACACCTCTTTCTGGGGCCAAGGACAGAGAGCTTGAGAGACAAAGCCAATGTTAATCTTTACTCTGGCATTTCAGACAAATAAAGGGCAGAGGACTCAAGGGAGATCTTAAAGGTCACATACCCACGAGTTTAGGGCAGGAGGATTGGTAATGCCAGCAAAGGATTATAGGTACTATTTACTTTCATCTAATCCATCCTAGTATCTCTAAATTCTTCTCGTCTGTGAATGCACTGAACTGTGCATATTTTCCTAAGATTGGAAGGCCCAACTCTTCACCTATTGTTCAGTATGGTGAGGGATCAGATATCAGAAAGAGTAACTGGAACTGGAATTCATAAGCATGATCCTGTAAAATAGCTAAACATATGAAATTATATAGCTCTTGTTTACAGAGACTCAAATGCCCAAACAATTTTGCCGCTTTGGATTTTGGCTTATGATAATGTGAGACAGTATAGGAGCCTTCTACTTAATACAAGCGAAGGTAATCGCATACCATGAGCATGTGCAGTCCACTTTGTTTTAAAACGTTGATGATGCAAAATGTTCTAGACACAGAAGACTCACAAAACAGACTCACTTCTCCCTAGTTTTGAATGGGTATTGGAATGGATGGCTATTACTGACTTCTCTTAGCTTCAAGAAATACATCAGTAAAAATTAGCAACCAGCTATAGCCAAGTGGCTGCAATCTCCATATATACTGTACATACATCCATACATATTGTATACATACTGGTACTATATGCATGCTTTCCTCCTTTGACTGCATTTTGTATACACTGTCTAAAACAAAATGCAGTCAAACTGTATAGGCATTGTCTTGTCCTTCCTCTATCTCTGTCATTCTTTCTCTCCCCCACTCTGTCTATGCAGGGGAGGGGTGGTCAGGGCGAGTGTTTTTCCGCTGTCTGCTCCGGGCTTATCTCCTGTAAACTTCCACTTGGGAGTGTGAGATTCACTGGGACATTTAGTTTAACTATAAAGGCAGGAATCAGTGTATGCTGTCTGTCTGTATCACTATTATCTCAAGAACCGGACACTGTAAGAAGCTGACATTCTGCAGATGTATTGCTCAGAACCCAAGGAAGTGTACTGTCGAGTGTGAAGCTGTTTGGATGAGCAGTTCTCGAGAAAGCGGCAATTAATCGACCCATTCTGAATGGGCACGTGTTCAACAGCCACTAGGACCCAAGGAAGTGCAGCCTAGAGGGGACTGTACCGGCCACTGTACTCAAAACGAAGCATCATTCCCTCAATTCCGCCAAGCAAAATAGTTCCCCTAACAAAAGGGTTGCCAAGCAACAACAACAACTACAATGCATTGGATCAAATGGGAGGCGCATTAATACTGAAAATGGAATGATATGCGGTCCCAGGTGTGTGTTACAAAGTATTTTAACATGGCTTCCAGCCAATCATAATCAAGAACCAGAACTAACCGTTGTATAATTAGTATTTCAGTATTAGTATAATAGTATCTTAGAACACTGTGATGCTTTGTGTATGTTGCTTATTTGCACTACAATACCTGCTGCAATGTGAACTCTAGTAGTATATATTAGTATTTCAGTATACTGTCTTGTACCTTGTTGTATCTATCTATAAATGTTATAATTATATCTCTACCTCTGTTCTGTACCTTGCTGCTATGAAAATCAAAATGTCCCCACCTTGGGGAATAATAAAAGCTATCCTACGTTATTAACCTGCATTATCACTACTGCTGCGAGGTAACGGCCACATGCCCACTCGCTAACTTTTGTCATTCCAACACAACTGTAATGAATGGACTGAATATCATGAATTGGTCCGTAATGGTGAAAGCGTGTGAATAGGCTACATGTCGTCAATAGCGTAATCACAAACATTTGTAGCCTAACACGCAGTGAGTAGGCTAGTAGCCTAGTGGCCCGTACTGCCACCACCAGCCGCAATGAGTTTCGGTATTACTGTCTGGAGATGGTCGATGTGGTCATTGCAGTCCTCCCTACATAAAATTGGTTATTTCATCAGCTTCAACTTAAACAAGTTTATTTGTCACATAGTTCTGTGACGTGAAAGGCATTTATGAGTCAAGCGCTGGTTAAATTGAAGTTTAGATAGAATCAAATGGTTTTCAAGTTTGGATTTCTTAAGATAAAATAGCCTTAAAGGACAATGCTCGTTTTTGACAACCTGGACCTTATTTACGACATATTATAAGACGTTTGACTCACCGAGATCACTTTGGTGTAGTTCGGAGGCCTGTAGAAGAAATGTAAAATCCAGCGCGAGCCAGTATATCCATGTAATGGCGGTGATCGGGGCAACGAGAATGCAGCTTCTAAAAATCTATTTTCTGCCGCGAAACGGTTGTTTTCATCAATCTGTCTGGATGAATCGCTAGTTGTGCTTACATAGAGAGCATAGGCCTGTTGTGGTATTTCCCATGCCTCTGTAATATGATCTTTAGAAACGTCGTTCGACACGAAATAGCTTCCTCACTTGCTCCAGCACGCATGCGCACAGCGTGCTGGAGCAACGATTGCGCGCTGTGCTCATTAGTGCTGGAGAAAGTGAGGAAGCTATTTCGTTTCGAAAGACGTTTCTAAAGATCATGGCATGTGAAAACCACAACAGTTATGCTCTATGTAAGCACAACTAGCGATTCATCCAGACAGATTGATGAAAACAACCGTTTCGCGGCAGAAAATAGATTTTTAGAAGCTGCATTCCCGTTGCCCCGATCACTGCCATTACATGGATATACTGGCTCGCGCTGGATTTTACATTTCTTCTACAGGCCTCCGAACTACACCAAAGTGATCTCGGTGAGTCAAATGTCTTATAATATGTCGTAAATAAGGTCCAGGTTGTCAAAAACGAGCATTGTCCTTTAAAGCTACATGAGATAACTCGGCACTTTGGCAGCCCCTCTGGTCGTGATAAAATCGGCACTGCGTTTTAAGAACCACACTTCCCACAATCCAACAAACTGATTATTCTGACCAGCCTTCGTTGGTCCACTGCAGCCGGAGCAGACTAACTAGGCTACTGCTACTGCTGTATGTCTGTGTGTGTGTGAAGGATGAGGAGTGACCGCGAGCCTTATGTTACTTCTGCACTACAGATTATGCCACTTGGACAACCATTTGGGCATGTCTTGAATCAAATAAATGTATCATGCATTGGTAAATGCAGGTTGAAACTAAATAGTCCTCACTCGTTAAGTGCTATTTTTTGACTCGTTGAAAATAAGGGTTGAAAATGAGGAATTTCTGAGTTTCCGGATTTGAATCTAAAGAATGAATGAAGTCCGATCAATTGGCAAAATGATATCCCTTCAAATAACCAATGCTTTGTAGGCTTCTGTCTCTGATCCAAAAAAGCCTAGTAGCCTTGTATACTGTAGCAGTTCTACTGCCCCTGTAGCAGTGCTATACTGCCCCTCGTGGTTGCAGGTTGTAATTTTTATTTAATTTATTTTTTTTACCGCCGCTGCCACTGCTGTTGCTGTTGACATCACAAGGTAGGACAAAGTATTATGAGTATGCAGTATTGGTGAGTAAGCAGTATTAACGGAGAGCAGTGTAAGAGGGAGTCTTTTAAATGGACTGCCTTGTCATGAGAATGGGCTGTGATTGGAGAATGAATGATTGAATGGCTTTCTGTTGCAGCTCGCATCAAGTTTAAAACTCTGGTACTAGCCTACAGGGCAATGAAAGGAACAGCTGCCTCCTACCTCCAGGCTACAGTATGATCAAGCTCTACACCCCTCCCCTTGACCACTACATTCTATTTCGGGGCGAGTGATTGCCCTGCCACTCCGAGGCAACTGTGGTCGATCAACATGGTCACAGCTCTTTTCTGTCCTGGCCCCGCAATGGTGGAATGAAATTGAATCAGCTGTCAGCTGATTACAGCTGAGGCGCATGACTCTGTGTCCTGCATAAACTAACGCGATGCTACATCTAGCTACTTCAATTTAAATGCAACAGGGGACCTCTACTGTCAAGATTCTTTCAAGCACACAGGTATGTTGTACAGTACATCATACTATAATTGTAGGACCCCTCTCTAATGGGCACTGCACTAGTCCACCAAAAACAAAACAAGCTCTTTCCCCGTATGTGGCTGAGTATGTGTGTTTCTGTGTATGTGGATATGTGACGTGGCTATGTGATGTCTTCACTCCAATTTGTAGACAAAACTGTATGTGTGTGTGTGTGTGTGTCACTCCATCCACTTAACAAAATCGCATTGCTTGTCCCAACCAATGCTTGCTCATTTCTATCCTCTGGCTGATGCTAGACAGGTCTTCATTGCCTTCTGCTGGTGGAATGGTGTAACAACACTCACCACAAAGGAATTCACTTATAATGTACCCTACACCTATCTCTTCATCCTAGAAACTATATAAACCCACTCAAAATTGTTATTGCTCATTTAGACTGTATACATATGTGTGTATCTGTGTGTGTGTGTGTGTGTGCATATGTGTGGTATTTGTGCATGTGCGTGTGAGTGTACACAAAGGATATCATGACACTTCCTATGACCCAGTTTATGGTCTCCTTGTGTCAAACGAGGGCCAAGCCAAATATAGCCTACGGCCATATAGGGGGGTCAAGCATGGACGCCGATATGTATGTCTGTGAGTGTTTGTGTGTGTACATGTAGATGACTCAGAGGATAGGCTTTAGTAACTGGACCCCTTCAATGTGTAGTCTGCATTTACAAGGGGTGACATAACCAAGTTTCCCAGAAACAAAACGCAAAATCTAAAAGGGATGCATACCATGAAAACCGCGCTGGTGAACACTGCGTAGGAAAGAAAATGTGGGTGGAGGAAAGTGAAGGAGGAAGAGAAAAAGAAGGAGGGTATGATAACTATGACAGATAGAGATAGGGGTAAATGGGAAGGGCTCAGAAGGAGAGCTGCAAGTGTGGTGGGTGAGGGTCTAGTGTGGAGCACTGTGTCCCTTCACGTCTAGAACAAAGAGTGCTTATTCCCTGCAGTCCTTTCAGTTTAATTTCACACTTTGTGTGCTTCTTACTTCTTACTGCTGTCAACAACCCACTCACTTAACACAAAACACAGACTGTCGACTTCAAGTGGAATGACATACGTGAGTCATGCTGAAACCATGTACAGTATGTGAGAGTTGTGTGCATGTTAGTGTGCGTGTGTAAGAGAGAGAGAGAGAGTACTATGCTAATGTTGATAGACCTTTATTTGTTTTATGGGAGTTTTCAGAGTTGAAATATGTAACTTCTTTGTTGTACTTACAGGGAACAGCACAATGGGGACTGTGAGCGTGACAGCGGTCAGCACAGCCAGGCGCACCAGCAGCAACATGGTGTCAAACTTATACACTTTGGTGAAGGTGTGGAGCAACTCTGCCTCCACATTATCTGTGTATTTTGGAAAGGGAAAAGGGACATTTACATGATTACACGCACACAATCAGACATACAGCACATCAATCAGTCCGTTTCCTATATATCCAGCATCGTGACTACTGTATATCTCACTGACACTGAGACACCACATAAATATACATATTTTACAATATGACCTGTGCACCCATGATCCCTCATATCTTTCAGATGCAACAAATTAGGATAGCTGTGTGAATGGTTTTCCATAACAAAAAATGTCTAGATGGATTTGCTTTTTCTAGTGAATGTAAATTTGCTGCAGTATGTGCTATTGCAGATAGCTTATTCTGGATTCATCAGTTTGCTGTGACCATAGACGTCTATAGCTGCGACAGCCTGCTGGGTCGGGGACTCCCCCCTGCTACGTCATCGCTGAAATATGAAAAATGGCACTCCGCTTAGAAAGCCACCCTTTTCACCATATTTCTGCCCTTGGTGTCTGTAAATATGGATTAAAAAAAAAAGTTGGCCTAATCATGAAAAAACTGCAATATGCTACAAGTGTGTCATATTGGCTGAGCCTAAGCATAACCAGTAGAGAATAAGTGTAAGCAGTAATTGTGATTTACTGTATCTTTTATCTTACCGTAGAAGGTGAGGTAACCAAATAAGGCTGAGAGCATGTACATGATGAGCATGGCCAAGATGGACAGGTTAGACACGTTCTGCATCTTTCTTCGGGAACGGCTGGGAGAAACACGTTTTGTCACAGAAAAAAAGTTTTGGTGTGAGGTAGGAGAGAGAGAGGGAAATATGTTCTCTTATCAATGTGATTTTCTACACTTACTCTTTGAGCTCACTGTAGATGGGTAGGACTTCAGGATGGCACACAAAGGCGAAGGCCAGGATTGGCACAGTGTAAGCAGTCTGAAATGAGAGGAGAGAGATACAATTTGGACCTGCCAACACACACACACACACACACACACACACACACACACACACACATACACTCGAAAACACAGACCAAAATAAAATGTACTTTCAATACTGAATCAATGCAAGACGCAAGGATTTTCCCGTTTTACTCACAAACTGAGTAATCAAGGAGAAGGGCCTTGGTCAGGGAGGTGAGCAAGAACCAGGTGGTCACTTTGACAGAGCGCCATCGTCCCTCTGTGGAGATGGGAGAACCTTCCAAAAGGACAACCATCTCTGCAGCATTCCACCAATCAGGCCTTTATGGTAGAGTGGTCAAGATGGAACCCTCTCCTCAGTAAAAGGCACATGATAGCCCGCTTGGAGTTTGCCAAAAGGCATCTAAAGGACTCTCAGACCATGAAAAACAAGATTCTCTAGTCTGATGAAACCAAGATTAAACTGATTTGGTCATTTGCGTTCGTACACCTCCTCCGAGTAATGTCTAGAAAAGTTCTGGTGTTCAGTACATGTGCTTAAGAGGTTACACACACACACAGAGACACACAAATAGACAAACACACACTGATGCACAAACACACACGGGCACATTCTGAACTCAGAGACACACATTAAGCAATGCATAGCATTTTACAGACACACACACACACACAGTAACACACAAGACACGCATGAACACACAAAGGCACATACTGTACTGTACTCAAAGAGTCACATGCACAGACATGTACACCCATTCATAGACACACACTTTTAAACAACACTCCCTCTACCAGTCTACCCACCTGTGAGTTGAACACAAAGTACTTGGGTGTGCACATGTCCTCCTTGTCAGGGTGAGGTTCATAGTGCACGCCGGTGCTGTGCTGGGCATCGTGGCTGGCGGCCGGGGACATGTCAGCCCTGGAGAAGTCTATGAGGGCGCTGCCATTCTGAAGGGCATAGGGACCCAGCGCCGCGGAACCATTCATACTGAGATTGGAGGAGTGATGGTAGAAGAAGGGCAGAGGACAAGGCAACTGGGTCTTTTTGTAGATCAGCTGTTGGGGTGAGGGCGTGGAAAGAGAGAAACAGGAAGACTGACTGAATCCTTTGGTAAAATGTATAATTAGAATGATGCTAGGTGCTGTAAGCTGAGATCAGAATAGGATATAGTAGGGTGTGATATTAGGTTACACTCTAAGATCACATTTTTCCTTTTCCTCCCATCTTTGTCTTTACCAAAGAATTCAAATGAATGTGAGTTAAATTAGCCAAGATCTACCTGATAATATGCTATCAGATAGATCATGTTCCAATGCATATACATAGCATCTAAAAGGGCAGACAAACTGTCCCAGCTTGCTGGTAAGAATGAAGAAAATGCTGCCATGAACCCAACATGTGATGACATGCTGATAACTATGGCATCTAATGTACTGTGCTGTATGTTCTTTCTGCAAGACACCCAGTGCATATTGATCGACATCCTTGACTTCTTTATTGGTCAGATGTGTGTGGAGGGGCTTGGGGACTGCAGAGAACACCAATTTACATATAAAACAAATGGAAAAATAAAAGCAAGCTCTATGCTACTCTCCTCTATCTTTGTTTGAATTCCCTTCAAAATATCTCTCTGATTAATGTGAGTCGGGGGGTGTCCTTTGCTTTGCTACAGACACTTCCGTGTGTGTGTGTGTGTGTTAGCTGTCTGTTCATGGTGTTATGTTAGTTACAGTAGCTGTCTGTTCATAGTGGGTATTTCAATGTGGGACCAATCAGTAAAACTTACCACACCAAGGAAAAACACCATGCAAGACAAGGAGAACCCACTTGTGTAGCCCAAGTAGCCTAGACAGACAACATGTGATAAAGATGTGAGATAAAGATGGAAAAGTGAAGAAATCAAGTAAAATACAACATTTTAAAAAGCAGTATTCCACTGAAACCAACACCTAATCCAAAATCCCTCTGTCTCTGGTGTCATGGAGCGATGAAGGAGGACGGGGTGCCTCTTCAGTGAGCTCAGCTGGATGGACTGTGATCAATGGGCCCTGTGATCAACTCAATTGATTCCAAGCGACTCAATGGAACAGCCACATCAACCTCATATCCATATTCTCAACATAACACATTTCTTTCTTAAGTTGATTTTTTTCCAGATAGGCTGATTTATCCCAGATAGGCTGCAGATATAACATTTTAAAAGGAGTGCAGTAGCAAACAAGTGCAAAAGGAGCTAAAGGCTAAAGTGAAGAGATACATTTTTAGCTTTCTTTAAAAAATACAGTGTCTGGATTAAGTAATCACACCCCTTCACGTTCTTCACATTTTATGTTACAGCCTTATTCCAAAATGGATTCAATTCATTTTTTTCCCTCGCCAATCTACACACAATACCCCATAATGACGAAGTGAAACAGTTTTTGCAAAAATATATTAACCTTATATCACATGTACGCAAGTATTCAGACCCTTTACTCAGTGCGTACTCACCTTTGGCAGTTATTAGATTAGTGATTAGTTGATTGGAGCCCACCTGTGGTAAATACAATTGATTGCACATGATTTGGAAAGGCACACTCCTGTCTACTGTACTGCATGTAAAGTAGTAATAACCCACAGTTGACAGTGCATGTGAGGGCCAAAACCAAGCCATGAATTTGAGGGAATTGTCAGTAGACATCCGAGACATCTGGCAAAGGTTGCAAAAGAAATGTTCAGCATTGATGGTCCCGAAGAATACAGTGGCCTCCACCATCTTAAAATGGAAGAAGTTTAGAACCACCAGGACCCTTCCTAGAGCTGGCCATCCTAGAGCATGGCCCAAAATGAGTAATCAAGGAGAAGGGCCTTGGTCAGGGAGGTGACCAAGAACCAGGTGGTCACTTTGACAGAGCGCCATCGTCCCTCTGTGGAGATGGGAGAACCTTCCAGAAGGACAACCATCTCTGCAGCATTCCACCAATCAGGCCTTTATGGTAGAGTGGTCAAGATGGAACCCTCTCCTCAGTAAAAGGCACATGATAGCCCGCTTGGAGTTTGCCAAAAGGCATCTGAAGGACTCTCAGACCATGAAAAACAAGATTCTCTAGTCTGATGAAACCAAGATTGAACTCTTTGGCGGGGATGTTTTTCAGTGGCAGGAACTGGGAGACTAGTCAGGATGGAGGGAAAGATGAAAGTCCAGAAATATCCTTAATGAAAACCTGCTCCAGAGCACTCATGACTTCAGACTGGGGCGGAGGTTTACCTTCCAACAGTACAACAACCCTAAGCACACAGCCAAGACAACGGACATCTCTGGAAAGACCTGAAAATAGTTGTGCAGCGACGCTCCTCATCTAACCTGACAGCTTGAGAGGATCTGCAGAGAAGTATGGGAGAAATATTCCAAATACAGCATCATACCCAAGAAGACTTGAGGCTGTAAGTGCCCCAACAAAGTACTGAGTAAAGGGTGTGAATACCTATGTACAGTACATGTGATATTTAATTCATTTTTATATGCAAACATTTCTAAAAAGCTTTTTTCACTTTGTCATTATGGGGTATTGTGTGTAGATTCATGTGAAAAACTGCAGAGAAGAGCAGCTAAGACTGGACTAAGGTGCTCTCTCCTCTTGGTTCTGGTTAATACCTGAGCTGCAGAGTTTTGAATGAGTTGAACGAAGTCAGTGAAAAGTACATTACATTAAGTCGAGTCGGCTTGAAATAAAGGCATGCATACATTTTTCAGCATTGTTTTGATTTATACATGGTCGTACTTAAGCTGTGTTTCTAAAGTGGAAAAATGTTGTCATGTTATTAATGTGGGACTTGATCTGAATCTATGATATCATCAAGACTTGAAACCTCAGGTTTAACCCAGGATGTCAGTTTCCCCACATTGTTAAACAGCATTTCTCTTTTTGTTTTAGGGCCGATCAGTAGGATTTCAGTTTGATCCTCATTTAGCTTTAAGAATACATTGCTCATCCATTTATTTATTGCAAGAAGACAGGTAATAATGGAGTTTATAGCTGCAGCATAATTTGGTTTAAAAATACTCCTTACCCAGATTTTTGAGGAGGGACAAAGGCAGGATGATTCCAATGGACACAAACACTACCAGGTAATTTCCGTTCAGGTACCATTCGCTGTAAAGGAAGCAGAGAGTCTAGGTCACTGACCATAAAGCACTTCATTAATCAATCGACCAATTATAAACCAAATTCAAGGTCAGACATTGGATGTTTAGATGGACAGACAGACAGACACACAGACAGACACACACACACATACATCTACAGTCATGCAAACTGCAATACTTCCTACCTTGTGGTGAGAGCAGCAATGACAGTGGCAGCAGTGGTAAAACAGTATTACAACCCACAGCCACGAGGGGCAGTAGAGCACTGCTACAGATGCAATAGAACTGCTACAGTGTAGTAGGCTACTAGGCCTCTCCGACAAAGTGGTTGCTGTCGCATAGGCTGCGTTTTTTCAATTTGACTGGTCTGAATTGCAAACTGCTTTTTTGGAGTAGCTACAGCAGAGACAGTAGCCTACATTAAATTGGTTATTAGAGGGGATATAATTTTACCAACTGATCACACTTCATTAATTCTTTAGATTCACACCCAGAAACTCTGAAATTCTTTATTTTCAACCCCTATAGTCAATGATGCAGTCAGAGTAAAGACATGAAATATACAATTAATGAATAGCACTAAACCAGTGAGGACTATTTAATTTCAACCCGTATTTACCAACGTATAATACATTTATTAGATTCAAGGCATACCCAAACACGGCTGCCCAAGTGGCACAATCGTTAGTGCAGCAGAGTTGTAACATAAGGCTTGCGGGTTCAACTCCCTGTCCAACCATTTGATGTTTGAGGGTAGTACCTTGAGAATTCTATTATTTTATTTTTTTAGGAAGGAAAGACTTATTATTTTATGTTATTAAAAATCTATTCAAATCTATTCAAATGTTTGTGATAATTGCGCTATTGACGACAAGCCTATTCACACGCATTCACCATTAGGCCTGTGGACCAATTCATGATATTCAGTCCGTTCATTACAGCAGTGTTTGAATGACAACATCAGCGAGTGGGCGTTACCTCGCAGCAGTAGGAATAATGCAGGTTAATAATATAGGATAGGATAGTTATTATTCCTCAGGGTGGGGACATTTGGATTTTCATAGTGGCAAGGTACAGAAAAGAGGTAGATACAATTACAATAAGATTTATAGATATATACAATAAGGTACAAGACATTACAGTATACTGAAATACTGCACTATACTTGGCCTATTAGAGTTCATGTTGCAGCACTCATGAATATAGTGCAAATACGCAACATACACAAAGCATCACTAAGATACTACAATACTAATACTAAAAACAACACTAACCTTAGAAATGACGGCGAAAGAAAGAGTAAGCGCTTTGGTAACACTGGATTTTGTTGAGGGTCGAAATCTCATGAGAATAAGTTCCAGTAGCAAATGCTATCAATCACAATAATTATAACATATATCCCTTTACAACGCCTCCTGGCGGTTATTTTGCAACACTGATTAAGGAGGTGGTCTGGAGTTGTCTGGACATTCTGCTAAAACTTTGCTGCCTTTGTTGTTGTTGCTCTCACCACGAGGTAGGACAAAGTATTTCCGTTTGCATGACTGTACAGTATGCCTCCACATCCACTCACATCAATTCACTCACATCAATTCACTCACTCACTCACTCACTCACTCACTCACTCACTCACTCACTCACTCACTCACTCACTCACTCACTCACTCACTCACACACACACACACATACGCACTCACCCAGAGATCTCCTCTAGCCCCATGAAGGCTCTGATCACCTCAGGAAGCTCATACTTCACGATGAAGAGGTAGCTGGACATGGCTGTGAGCAAACCAAACACAGAACACACACAACGGTATATGAGTGGTATTACTAGGAGCAAAATTACTAGAGGACATTGACACTTACAAAGATGTGTGCACACACACACATACACGAACACAGGTGTTTTGTAGAGTAGGCCAAGGCCAAGACAAAGACACTGAGCTGTAATATATCACGTCAGTCCTCTTCTGGACATTTGTAATGACAATGGAATACAATATTAGCCTGAATCCAGACGTACAAATCCGGCCACTAAAAGTTTGCTGATTTTGGTGTTGGTGTTGCTATGTGAAACGGCTGGTTCTCTGAGTAAAATATAATCGACAAATGAGCGCTAAATGAGCTCTAATGATCAGCCAATGAGCACCAAGGGCGGGACTAACGACTAACTATAATCTCCCTACCCCGTGGAAATTGGTTAGAGTGGAAGCAATGTCAGACTGAAGTTCTCAACGGAGTGTAATGAGTTGACAATTCTGTCTGATATCAGGCTAATAAAATATAATAAACTTGCAAAACAGATAGTGACAATTCGCAGATCAAGTACCTCCAATATTTTGTAGGGTTATCGATCCAAAGGCAGCCATTTTCCCCGGCCAACCAAATGCTCGCTCTCCCAATTTCTCATAGATGAGGGAACCTGCCAGAACAATAATAGACAAGACAGTTCAGTCGGTACTTGCCAAAGATTATAAAAAGACAAGCTACAGTACTCTGTGTCTGAGTCTGTGCCTGCACATATTGTGTATTTGTGCTCTGATGGGAGGTCAAGTGGCTCTCAATAGGAATATACAGTATAAGAATCGCATAGCATTTGTTGTGAATATGAAAATGTGTTGTTTACGATGAAACTGGCCACTTTCTTACACATTTATGACAAGACATACAGTGTCATATGTAGCCATATGAAAAATATTAGGCCATATAATGATTCTTAAATGTTATGAAACTTGAAAAAACAAATATACAGTTGCAAATGCATGGGAGGAATGAGATATGCCTTAAAAATTGTTTATATGGGTCATGTTTTGGGAGACATTAATCCCTTTGTAGAGTCTACTTTTAAAAGTTGTCATCACTATGCTAAAATGAAAAGTGACACAAACCTCCTTCCTTTGCTGTCACTAGAAGCAGGTGCACGGAGTATAGTGACAAGATGGCCACCGCCAGGAGAAGGACCCTACAGAGGGATAGAAAGCAGTTAGACAACAGTGTCTGGATCAACGCAGAGCACATAACATTGCAATGACCCCGGGAACCGTCAACACACTCTTCACACTGCTTCCATCAGGCCACAGATCCCCCAGCCTGGAAGCGTGCACACTTTAGGAGGAGCTTTGTCCCCTCTGCCATAGCATCACTTAACAAAGCACCCAGATAATTATCATGTCATCGTCATATGTAATGTTTATAGGTATGTGTGCATAAATGTGGTGGGTGATGGGATGTATCTGTATGATGTGGGGTGTATGGTGATAAATGTATAATTGTATTTTGTGTTCATATGAGGCGATGTATAGGGTTTGATATTGGAAAGGACCTCACGGTACAATACGTATCATGACACACTTCACAATATGATTGATACATATCACACTAAATTACGTTATACAACGGTTAGTTCTGGTTCTTGATTCTGATTGGCTGGAAGCCGTGTTAAAATACTTTGTAACACACACCTGGGACCGCATATCATTCCATTTTCAGTATGAATGCGCCTCCCATTTGATCCAATGCATTGTAGTTGTTGTTGCTTGGCAACCCTTTTGTTAGGGGAACTATTTGGTTCGCGTCGTGCCTAACAACTCAAATCACTATAACACACGGCCTCTCGTGGTTTATTGCTTAAATATGATACAATACTGTACATTGCGATACATTGCAATTTACTGAAATGTTTTAAGTACAGCTGAAAATACAACTCCTTACCCCGCATCCTGTTTGTGGTTCTTGATGTTTAGACTTATCTCTGGCCCACCTTCTACTACTTATGCCAGGCTTCAATACAGGATATTTAAAATCCTAACCGATTTCTAAATCGGTTAGAATCTTAACAGATGTTCTTCTCGTGAATCTAAAACATGCACACACGACAAGATATTTAACGATAAATAACGGTTCATCACACTACAGGATCTTATTGTGCCTGAGAGAGCAACAAACCACTGAGCTTGCCGTCTCGCTTGTAAAGTAGTGACATAATAATCTTAAATATCAAACTTGTTTGATATGATCGGGGCTGCCCCGATGGGTCTGCGAGCCGATCGGGAGGTATAAGAATGGATCTGTAAACCCCTCACATTACAAGATCATCTGGACCAAACATTGGTGTCGACTAATGTTCCAGACCGGATTTCTCCTCCGTTTGTCGAGAAGGCTGAATCGGGGATAAATCATCCCAAAAATCTTGTAGTTGAGCCCGGCATTAGCCATTTCAATAATGAAGTGGGAGACACATGTTTGAAACACAAAAAATTACTCTTTTGTTGTACAATATGAAATTTACACATTTTTTAAGATGTATTTTCAAATAAAAAAGACTGCCACTTCTTTCCATGAAAATTTTCATATTTAATGAAATATTAAGTATTTAAATCACTTTTTCAAGCAAACAGTTTCAACCACACTATTATAGCCAATGGTGTGGTTGGGGGTATACAGAGTATACCCGAAGTCATTGGGGGGGGGGGTGGGGGTAGTAAGAAAAAGCGGTTAATGTCTCTTAATGTCTTTCTTTAGTGAATTGAACATGCAATATGGTGCCATGGAAACAGAGCACGTTGAGCGAATAACTGAAGGCAAACGTACAGAAGAACAGCATATTTTTTCAATGCACCACTCAAGCTACAATATGACCATTGCGCATAATATTCTCAAGAACTATATTAAGTAATGAGTCTGTAATTCTTACCATAGCCTTATCTCGGTGAGATCAAAGTATTCTTATGAAGCAGTCAGACAGTAAACCATGCTTATTTCTCTCCTGTAGATGCCAGGACTACACAATGTATAGTTACACTGTATTCACACTGAGCCAATAACATTTCAACATGTGTGGTGGTCAAACCAGCTTGCTTGGTAGAGTTCAGAGTGGTGCTGTATGGCTGTATGGTTGTCCGAACCAGAATCCTGTTTGGCGTTTCACTTTTTTTAATTTTTTTTTATCAGTTCCATAACTTTCGCTTTCACACCAGCGGACCAAATGATTTTTGGTGGCAGACCTACATTATGTCGTCATCGCTTGCATGGGGGTGCGTCTCCCTATACTTGACACTGATTGGTTTGTGGATGCACGCGCGTCTGTTTGATCCGAAAGTGCGAACCTTTGATTTCACATTAGGCAGCAGCAAACCTTGGTTCGAGCCGAGACCACCTCTTGAGGTCGGACCAAAGACCGAGCCACGTTATAGCCAATAAATACAACTTAAGTAGAGTGATATAAGTATATTATTACATTATCAGCTCAATTGTTACATTTTTTATGATTTTATTTTATTTGGAGACTGGTCCATGGAGGCAGAGGAAGTTGTCCAAATTAAAAAAAAATCTGATTCCGATTAGCTAGCGTTTCCCCTCTCCAAACAATGACACCAAATCTAAGTGCCTTTTCATTTTATGCAGCTGATGTCATTTCAGTGTGAACAGAAGTCAGCTGATGCTCCACACTGACAGCTGATCGCAGCTCTGCTCTGCGCTGAATAAGAGTGCCAGGAGGGGGAGGGGAGTTTGTGCCAGGAAAATATCTGAAGCTTTGGAGAATTGAAAACGGGGAGCACAATGACATGATCTGATGGTTTGCAGAAAATATAGCAGCCGTTTAAACTCAAGACTGCGGATGATTGGTACACGCTTGTTGCCATTCATTTCATAAATGCCTATAATAAACAGCTATAAGAAGGCTACATATTTACATTTTGATCTTCCGATATTAGTTTTTACTCATTAAAGTGCAGCAATCAATGTATTAACATCAACATCACCCAACAAACCCAGGTGGAACCCCCCGGTGAAGAGGAATAGAGGCTGCCCCAGAACAGTCAAAAACTGGCCAATAAATGTATATTAGTATTGTGTCAATATGCTACAATAAAATAATGTTCTATTTTAGCTTTTCCGTGGTAGAGTTAAGGCTAGATTAGATAGGGAAGTCTAGATTAGATAGATAGATAGATAGATAGATAGATAGATAGATAGATAGATAGATAGATAGATAGATAGATAGATAGATAGATAGAGTGGGGGATCATACTAATAATATAGTATACAATTCTGCTACCTACTGGATCCATTTAGATTTTTTTGGAGAATGAGTACTTGAGTATTTGTTACGTTCAGAAACACCAAAGATTATTCGAAGCCTGTAAAATGGTATTTGGGATAGCCATAGTATTCCATCTGAGTGACATCTTCATAGAAGAACAATGTAGTACAATGACATATTCATAGAACAGCAATGTATCTGTTATTGTGATTGTTGGCAAAGGCATTAATGATTTCCAGACCAGATCTTTTGTCCTCCTGGTGCTTATGACAAACTATGCCAGGTTGCCGTTCCAGCTATCGCCACTGCTGTTCCTCAGATACGTTTTAACACCGGAGGCAAGAGAAACTCCCCTCGCAGCTTGCTGATAATACAGGAAGTGTTATTTATATACATATCAGTTTATACAAGTCCACAAAGACATCCTTGTATGGGCTCATAAGTGAAACTCCATGATGCTGGTAATGATGTGTCCTTGCTGCTCTTTGCAGCACCTGGCACACCTGGGCCATGTACTACGAAACAGGATTACGGGGTTAACGCAATAACTTCAGGTTCAAGCCTGCTTTATCCGTATCACAAAGGTGGATCACTTTTCACTGCTCTATATCGTCATGGTAACTTATGCTGCCGAGCTAACCTGCGCAGGTTAAAGGAGTAGTAAAGGGAAAATGCATGTTTAGCCCTGTTTTAAGGTTACTTAGGATCATATACAATGGTTCAGATCAAAACGTTGACAAAACTAGCACTTTTGAGAAAGTCAGATAATTGCTCTACCACCGTTTTGGTCATACAATGGATGTGGGTGGGCACCTTGAAAAATCTTTCAAAAACATGTTAAACTCTCGATTTCAAAGACAAGAAGCTCACCAAGGGGGTAATTGGTGTCCATTGGTGTTCTGACATCAAATTCGCCGCAAAGTATGAATCCTGTAGGGTTTTATTGATCATTTTATGAAATCCATTGACTTGTATTGACACAACCTTTGTAGATATGTAGATCAATCCGCAGAGGGGATTCAGGAAGCGGAACTACTTACTGTAGCTATTGTTATTGTTTATGTTGCTACCTAGTTTGCAGAAGTTTACACACGTATTTGCTGCGACTAAATAGTTCTATGCTAAATATTTTAAAAAGCCTTTCCAGATGAACTAGAATCTTACTTTATGGCGAATTATATGTCAGAACGCCAACTAACACCTCGGTGAGTTTCTTGTCTTTGAAATTGAGAGTTTAACATGTTTTTTTGAATGATTTTTCACGGTGCCCGCCCACATAAATTGTACTGTATGACCAAAACGGTGGTAGAACCGTGTGGCTTAGAGCCAACCAAAAATGCGTACACGTCTTACTGCATGACATTTTTCTATGTTTTATATATTGTACTGTGTCTGTGTATTATATATGTACCTCTTGTAACTTGTTTTGTAACATCAACCTGCCTAATGGACTCCAGATGGAAACTAGCCTCCGGGCTGCAATCTGGCATATTTACATGTTTTTTACACGTTCATCAATATGCACTGTCCTGATCTAAATAAACTTAACTAAACTAAGCGGTGGTAGAACAATTATCAGACTTTCTCAAAAGTGCTAGTTCTGTCAACGTTTTGATCTGAACCTTTGTATATGATAAGTGTAGCGGAGGAGCCATGCGCAGACACTCACTACCAGATGGGGCCAGATAAGGTCTTTCACCCTCACACAGCTCCTTCCTCCTAACAGTCATGTGTGCACTTCGTCCACATACCCCCTTTTGTTGTGAGAAGGCCGGTGTAAGCAAAAAGGATAACTGGGGGCTGTTCACACCAACGTCCTGGTTCCACCTCAAAGGACTCGGCCGGAACAGGCCACACTTTACGGCCCTCTCACTTCCTCTCTGCCTCTCTCCCCCTCCCTCTCTAGCTCCAACCGCCGTACACCAGATTGAGTCATGCTCCCAGTGCCAGTGTTTATTCTTCAATGGGGGACATATCTGTGAATAAACAGGGTTTGGGGAGCGAACGGGCTCAGAGCAGTATTAAAATTGTGAATCCAACGTGTGGGCGTGATTAAAAGATGCAAGTGTTTGGATTCTATATGTTCCAGCCAATGTACTGAATATGATAATGTCATTTTTACTAATGTCCTTCCAATGTGTTGGTAATGAGATCGGATTAAAACATATTCTGAAAAGTGCTGTTTAATTCTGGGACCCCCCCAAAAGAGGGGTCACGAATCAACTGGCCAATCACCGAATCTGGGTCACTAGCACCCACCCCCCGACAAGCCGCAGGTATTTAAGCTGTGAGACGCCATTGTTCTCTCTCTTGTTCTCTTGTAACCATCAACTGCCAGGGTCCGTGTCTCTCCAAGTAACACGCGACCCAGGAACTAAGTTTGTGCCTGGTTGATCAAATCAGCTTGTATCTGTGGAATGCTGAACCGCTATCTAAGAACTCTGAGTCGACACAGGGGCTTAGGAATCTCCACCAACTCTTCAAAGATCCACCTCTGGCGAGAGCAGAGGTTTTGAATGACTGGTGAACTCTGAAACTGAACTTTGAAACTCCGCGAACATCAACTTCGCTCAGCAACGCTACTATCACTGTTTCAACGGGAGCGCAGGCGTGCTGCCCCCTTCATCAAACCGAGCGACCACCACGTCACATGCTTCTTTCCTTCGTCGAGCCAGACAGCATACGGACATAGCGCTTCACACCCCACTAAGGTTGTATCCAACAGTCGCCTATGATTGTGGTGTGAGATGCCAAAGTGTTGTGTAAGCTTAGAAGACTTAGGATAGGCTGTGATAACCCATGATGTCATTCTGTTTTCATATTGCCACGTGTTTTTCCATCTGTTATTTGAATTGTGTTATAATATTATTTTGATAATTGATTAGTATAATTTCAATAAACATTAACTTTTGACCACGTCATCTTAAGTCACTTGATTGAGTCAAGGACTCCGCCTACAGAATGAGATTAATGAATAAATTAGACTATTGATAAAGGTTCTGTTTCTCTGTACATAACAGTGGTGCCCCATACGAGTTGATAAAAATCAATTGTCCTTCATATTTGTGATAACCGCGGTATAATCATAATTATACTGGTCATGGTCCTAGCTCTAACCCTAGAACACGCTACATAAGTAACCTTAAAACAGGGTTTAACATGCATTTTCCCTTTACTGCTCCTTTAAATTCCAGATTATGGATCAAAACGTATGAAGCATATGATATAGATTAAGAAAAGATGTGTGTTTAGGGCTGAGGGCTGTCACACCCATCAGCACATAATTTGCTTTTGTTTAAAAGTGTCTCTTCATTTCACTTAAAGTCGCACTGAAATGAAAAAAGCATTCTGTACCATTTTGGTTCACATAATTGGTCATAGTGTTCACCTATTCAACGATGTATGCCAAAAAAATTCCGATCTCGCTCAATGCCTTGAAGTAGTTCCGCTTCCTGAATCCCCTCTGCGGATTGATCTACACATCTACAACGGTCCCTTCAATACAAGTCAATGGATTTCATAAAATGATCAATAAAACCCTACAGGATTAATACTTTGCGGCGAATTTGATGTCAGAACACCAACGGACACCAATTACCCCCTCGGTGAGCTTCTTGTCTTTGAAATCGAGAGTTTAACATATTTTTGAAAGATTTTTCACGGTGCCCACCCTCATCCATTGTATGACCAAACGGTGGTAGAGCAATTATCAGACTTTCTCAAAAGTGCTAGTTTTGTCAACTTTTTGATCTGAACCATTGTCTATGATCATAAGTAACCTTAAAACAGGGCTAAACATGCATTTTCCCTTTACTACTCCTACTCCTACTGTAAAAAAATAAAAAAATAAATAGGATTTTAAATTTTTTATCTCATGATTAGGCTTTAAAAACAAAAACAAAACTAGAAATGGTGCTCAGAGAGCACAGACCTCCACCCCTGAATGCATTCTGTGGCTCTGTGGATGCCAATTGAATGGGTTCTTAATTGGCCCATGCTACACCACTTCACCGGGTTTCATGAAAAATAGTATGATAGTTTTTGCGTTTGCAGAAAAAAGAAACAAGGTCAAGGTGACATGCTCTCCATTATGCAAAATAATGAATGGCCCAATTTAACATTAACAAATTTAAAATTAACGAAATTGCAAAAGTTGCATCTACAATATTGGTGTTTGTGGGGACTGGGAAAGCTCAGCTTCATTGTGCGCAAGACACAGAGCTGACTTCTCCCTGATCTGACATGAGAAGACTACATTGGAGGGTGGAAAAGCAGTGACAGTGAGTCAAGCCTAATATAGGCCTGTTTATTTTTGCACTGGTATTTCGTTTTGCCATTTTTGTTTGCACTAGCCTATGACCTCAGAAAAACATAATTTCATGTTGTTGAGATTAAAAGATTTTAACATCAGTTATGCGTGTAAAAAATAAATCATGTAGACAATTGCCCCTGGGATATTTTATAACATCTTAACAACAATACATTGCTGAATGCCTTATGTACTGTAGGCCAATGGCTGAACAATACTAGTTCGACCCAGCTTCAGAATCAGGAGATAGGCTCCTGTCCTATGGGCCACTGCTTACTTACTTACTTACTTACTTACCCACAAAGATACCCTAGATTGGTATAGCACAAAACTAGATAGATAGCTAGATAGCTCAAGATGCAGAAGTAACAAAAACAACTCCTGAAGTCACTGTAGCATATATTTTATATAGTTTCTATGAAAATCAAATTCCTACATCATTTTCCAACACATTGACCCACTGGGGTCTCCAACCTGCAATCTGCTCTTTAAGCTCTACGTGCTGCACTGTCGGTTCAAGTTCTTTTGGCTTTTTCATGAAAATATGCACAACAGACCCAAAGAAAAATGTACAGTATACAGCATTTGCACTGTTTTGAAATGTTCACGTTGTTTACGCAATCCACCAACACAATAAGCCTATATTGCGTAACGGTGTATGTAGAGTGCTTGTGGCACCTCTTTATGCAGCTTCTCTTTCACCTCATTGTTACATCCTGACATTACGGCCACGCCGTCACTGGCGACTTTTTGAAGTTGTTTTTTATTTATAAATTTTCAATTTCTCATCATACAGTGACACACAGCACATGTGCAATGGGCGGCGAAACAGAACTCACACACATGCTAAAGTGGTCCTGTGCCAATGGTTTTCAAACCTTTTATGCCCAAGGCACACCAAAGAGCAAGCCAAAATCTCAAAGCACACCTGTGTTCATATCCGAACAGGCTACTGAAATTCAGTGTGCAATGTGTTATAGATAGA
Organism: Borostomias antarcticus; assembly: GCF_949987555.1. NCBI lineage: Eukaryota > Metazoa > Chordata > Actinopteri > Stomiiformes > Stomiidae > Borostomias > Borostomias antarcticus. The sequence goes on from NC_140246.1 coordinate 11,781,725, forward strand.
TAGATCTTTATTGTCACCATGTGAAAAATGGTTTTGAGCATTATGAAGTTCCGAGGCATTTTCAAAAGTAGACTTTCTTGTTATAACATCACATTGCACTTCTGTTCTATGGACTCAGTTTCAACAGTAACATGGTGCATATCATACATTTTCAACAAATGAGTACTATTGCTTTAAGAAAAGATGCTTCAGCATGAATGCTATGTTATGTTGAGGGCTGTGCACTTGAGTTTTTCAAAACAACAACATAATCGTAAGCATTAATTAATGGAAAGTCAAGGTGACATGACAATTGACATGACCACTGACATGACAATACAGGTAGCCTACTAACTCTCATGGTCATCAGTATGCTGAAGTTATGTCAGAATCGAGACTTCCCCCTGTCATCTTGCTCTTTTGGGGATCCCACAGCACCCAGGTCACCAAGGGGTCATTCACCACTTCATTCATCCTTCTAGTCACCTCACAGCCTGTGCCACTCTCAGTCTCACACACCCACACCAACAAATCTTTTTTATTTCAATTAATTAAGAGCACGGAATGTTCACCCAAGCTGGCCTATTCCACACACAGCCAACCATGTCTTAAATTGATAAAAAAATTGATATTTTTAATTGACAAGCATTCTCCTTCTCTTCCCTCTTCCATTACAACAAGCAGATCTGACAAATGAGTTTTGCTCTGGGGTGAGTTTCCCGGGTCAGTGATGGAATCTTCCCATCCATCCATCCACATCATATGGGTGTTATGTGACACCACCTTCCCGAATGTCAGGGGTCTCAGAATAGCTGGGGTCGTGTAGGAGGAAGTATGATGTCGCAACATATGGAAAAGACAAGCGGAAGGGGGCTTCCTGTACGTTTACATGGAGAGGGGAAAATCTGGTAACATCACTATGATCTGTAAATTAAATATCTAGGGGCAGATGTACTAACGTGTACGAGCGCAGCGTTAGCACCTTGGGCAGTCTGTAGAAAGCGCACTCTGTGCATCTTCAGTTTGCGTTGGATGTACAAAGCCTGCGCCTCAGTGCGCAATTAGTGCATGTCATCGCCCTCAAACCATTACGTGCACGGGGAAAATATAGCCACTTGCAGTATGCAGTCTTGCTTTGTCTATAATTAGGCTACCTCTGTGTAATTGACTGCTTTAAATTATAAGGGCTGATGTGATAGGCTATCTTTAGGCTGGTCATTGCTGTTGATGGTTTAACGCAATGATCGCATCGGCCATGTATCTTATCAGAATCAGAATCCGTTTATTGCCATGCAGTTTTACAATGTACTAGGAATTTGCTTTCAGGCAAGGTGCATAACATTTAGACAACATTGGACTGGAGGCAGGGACGAGACAGGACAGTGGAAAGACAGGACAGAGCAAAGGGCAAGTACAAAAAGCTAGTTTGCAAGTGCATTGTAGGCTATCTCTCTATCTTCATTTTCTAAAGCCAATTGTTTATTAAACCTTGTAGCCCTGAATGGTGCCAATTGTAATCAGTGAATGTCTGCATGAATAATCCACGTTATAATCATATTTACAGCATTTGAATACTTTCAGGCCTTAATACATCAACATATTAAATCTATGAGACCAATTTGGTTAGTGGGCTATGCGACCTCGTAAATATCAGTGTTGCACCAATAATGGATAATCGAAAATATTGAATAATAACTGCCCCCCCCCCAATGCATGCAGTTCATAAAACTGTATGTTCATAATTAACAGGGGATATGGTTGTGTGAAGGCTGGTGGGTTATGGATTTTTTTTTAGATACTAAATGCTCATTTATTTTACAAGACTGATTTGTCATTGATTTACAAGTCTGAGCAAAATAAAGTTCAAAGTATAAATTTAGTTTTGGGCGACTGTGGCTCAGGAGATAGAGCAGATTGTCCAATGACTATTGGGTCGGCAGTTTGAATCCCGACTCCTCCTGTCCACATGTCGAAGTGTCCTTGCACAAGAAACCCAAATTGCTTTCAATGAGCAGGCTAGCTCCTTGCATGGCAGCTGCCGCCATTGGTGTGTGAATGTGTGTGTGAATGGATGAATGAGAGACCATTGTAAAGCACTTTGGATATAAAGCACTATATAAGTGCAGTCCACATGGACCATATTAAGTGCAATCTAGGCTACCTATGATATGATCACATTTACTAGGAAAATTACAAAAGGGCAGCCCCACCAGTTACACAACTATTTCATGGGCTGAATTAGCTGCTAGCCTATATCGTACTCCTACCTGACGAAGTGGTATGAAAGAAAAGTTAACATTCAGTACAGAGACGAGTCACATCTCCAATTTAATCCATTCCGCTTTCATTGCGTGAGAACAGCCAAGTCTCTGAAAGTCCATACCAGGTTTTGCTCGTTACTTTGCCACGGTTACGTTGCAGTGAGAGCACTGTTAACAAATTGGCGACTGTCGCTATATCTGGCGACAAATCTATCAGGTTTTTCTGGTCATTTGGGGAATGATTGTGTTGACAAAGCTCTGCAAAAGCATCTAACATATTCCGTTCCGCGGTTTACGTTACAACCAAGCTCATAAGAGCCGAGTAGGTCTACAGCGAGGGCACCTCCTCACCACTCACACAGCCTGTCTGACTAGATAGCAGCCCCGCAACAAATATACAAACCGAACGTTGGGCAATAGGGATTCACCAGGGGAGGTCAGGTAATGTAGCTAATTTTCACTAACATGTCTTGAGTCTTGACATAACAAAATTGATATAGCAAGTAAAATAATGATAATAATTTAGCTAGCACTAGCTAAATTACATCATATCAATCAAAACAGGACTACAGACTGAAGCTGGTAATGGCAGCTAGCAGCGGGGCTACATTACTTTGCTTGCTAACTTTGGCTAACTTATCTGGCATGGAGATCATGATTTAAAAAAAACTTCAATTTGTATGACAACTACAAATATACTTAGATAACGTATACAACAATATATTACAATCAGAATATAAAAGGGTCATTGTTGAGAGTGTAATCAATCTTGCTCAACGTCACAAATGTAGAGAGTTTGCTTACCAGTCAGTAGGGATGAGACGGTATGGATTTTTGCATTACGGTACAGTACGGAATCTAGTTACACGGTACAGTTTACGGTATTTCACGGTATACAGCATTTCACCTCCCCAACACACATAAAAAAACAAGTATTTTACTTTGAAGGAAAACAGCTTTATTGCTGAGTTCTAGAGCCCTACAGTGGAAAATACACACTATTGTAATTGAGCTCAGTTTATTAATAGCAAGCTTATATTAAATTACAAAATTAACTGTTGCAAGCAACTTGAAATGTGAAGTTTCAGCAGCGCATTATTGTGTAATACCGTAAACGTAATACCGTAAACACAGGGAATGTCACGGTTCTAATACCGTGGACATTTGATACCGCGGTTCACTGTTTTACGGTATACCGTCTCATCCCTACCAGTCAGGTGGTGGAATGACAGACACCAGCTGTATTCAGATTAGATTTCTTTAGGGGGGTTGATAGGGCAGATTCCTTTAGGGGCGTGGTTATCCAGAGTGCAGAAGCGCCATGCCTATAGAACTTGAGGGGGCACGTGCCCCCTCAGATTTGGAGGTGTTATTTATTTATTTATTTTTTACATTTCTGTTATTGTTTGTTTACCATTACATTTTACAATGCGGAGCTATGATTATTTTCTTTACTGAGCTGAATGTATTATTTTAATTATGTCATAGACCACCTTGAAATGCCACCATAACCTCTTTCAAAAGCCAAACACCCTCTTTCCCGGTGGATTTGGTTTCTTCCAAATTAACACTGGACCTGGAAGCCCCCCCCTCGCCTCATCTCAGATAAACACGTTTTCATGGTCTGCTTGCATACATTTAGATTAGGGTTGTCCTTAACTGATGAACAGGTCCTCCAAATATTAGGCTATTCAGTATCAGATTCAATATACTTCATACGTCAGTATACAGTATATCATTCGGACCAATGCCAAGTGAGTAAAAAAAAGTAGATATGTTTTCCCTTACTTTTATTTTGAAAGTCCTTGAAAGAACACTACCGGTAAGTTTAATTTCACACCGCTTGAGTGGCAACTGGTAGTGTGCTGTGTCCTGATTTTAAACTGCAAAAATGCACAAAAACACAAAAATTTCACACGCGCTAATAACACCTCGCTATCTCGTGCCCCCTCAGTTTTTTGGGTTGCATGACGCCCCTGCCAGAGTGAGTCATTAATTTGGGGCGTGGTTATGATATTTATGAGTCATAAATTGGGAATTTTCTAACATTGCTACTTCTCCAAAGCCAAAGACCAGACATATTTAATATTTTAATCATGTTTCTTAAAATCCCTCTAGTGCAAACAGCATATTAAAATCCAGAAAAAGTGAAAATCACAATATTACTCCTTTAAAGTACTAGGTAAATCACTTGTGACAGGAAATGGAAATATTTTGTGTGTATATATATATATAATATGTATATATATAGCTACTTTTTCGTACTCCTGAGAAATTTTTCATTCTAGCACTTTTACCTTAGTAGCACTATCTGTAACAGTACTTGAATACTTGGTACTTGAATTGTTGTGCACTGTTTCCACCCCTTTCTTCTAGCTTTTCATTAATTATGAAAGTATTGACTGAAACCTTGTATGTATTTACATTTTATAGGTGAGAGATTTGCTGTGCTATTTCCAGGGCTGTTTCATATGGCTATGGTAACATAACAAAGATGTGCAAATTTGAACAATAATAAGCCGCCAACCATTAAACTGTGCAAATAAATCATTCATAGACAAATACACTCCACAAATCATGCTGAGTGTGTGTATGTGCATGCATGTGCGACAGAGGTTTATCAACTTTTTCCGTTATGACACAAAATGGTTAACACAATTTTACAGTCAGCTATTTCTCAAATAAATAAACCTGAGTACTTACTTCATATAGAACGTTACTTCATACATAACCTTTTTTTTGCGATAAAAATACTTTTCTTCAACAAAAAGTTACTTGCTAGAGTAAATACATGACTTACACAAAAAGTACGATGCCAGTGTTGGCCATGGCGAAGGACAGCCCGAGGATGCCACTGCCCATGATAGCGTTGCTTAGGTTGAAGACAGACATCCCAAAGGAGGTGTGTCCGGGATGCTGGGAAGAGAAAAACAGTGATAAGCATTATGCACATCTGATTTACTCTGACCAACTCACAGACACACAGACCATCAGTCGTTCAGAGTGCATAAATCAATGAAAGTCTTTGACCTTTACATTTCTTAGAAAGCTTCAAGATAACAGTCCGTAATCAAAAGCAAACACACATATGCTGACAGTTTGCGTGTACACTCCAGAATCAACAAGCAGCGCTTTTGTTAGATTAGATTATATTTGCTTACATATTCTTCATGGTAGTCTTCATATTTCTTTTTCTTCATCATCCCATTAGTTAGGAACTTATGGCTTTCTGCATCATCCCCATCATCAAGGAATTGACTATAAAGATGAAAAATAACAGTAAATCACTAAATCTCTATTCAGCCTTTCATGTGCTCCATAACATAGGAACAGGCAAAATAAAGAATTTATTTGGTTCTTTAATCACAGACAACTGCTTATTGTCTAACACATCCATTGACCTGTTGCTGCTCAGAAGATCTAAATTTGAAGATTTGTTTGTGAGTGTGGGTCTTTTTCTTTTCACTTTTTGGAATGTTTAATCAACATACATGCATAGGGCAGTGGCTAGTTTCAGTGCAAACTAGAATGGAGAAGTAAGACGCCTCCTTCCCTCCACTAGTCTGGGGGTCCACCTTGGGCAAGTGGTAGTACCCCCTAGCCCCCCTACCTGGGGTTACAGGTAAAAAACCCTGATGGACCAAGACCTAAGAGGAAGAGAGACCCGGCCCGGAGGAAGTCTGAGGCCCTCGTCTGGAGCCAGGCCCAGACGGAGGGCCAGCCTGCGAGCCCCTGGTGGCCGGGCTTACCACGGAGCCCGGCCGGGCCCAGCCCGAAAAAGCGCGGGGGACTCCAGAAGCAGTTGCAGGGTAACGACTGGGCCGGAGGGCTGGAAGACCATCAGACACCTCAGGAAGGGAAAGCGGGGAACATCCAAGCTGTATACAGCAAGGAAGGGACACTGCTGACCTCAACTGAGGAGGTTGTTGAGCATGGAAGGAGCACTTTGAGGAACTCCTGAACCCGACTAATCCACCCTCTACGATCGAGACAGAGCCAGAAGATGATGGGGGTCATCGTCAATTTCCCTGGAGGAGGTCACTGAGGTAGTCAAACAACTCCACAGTGGCAAAGCCCCAGGGACTGATGAGATCCGTCCAGAAATGCTGAAGGCGCTGGGTGTTGAGGGGCTGTCTTGGTTGACACGCCTCATTAACATTGCGTGGAAGTCCGGGTTAGTGCCAAAGGAGTGGCAGACTGGGGTGGTGGTCCCAATATTTAAAAAAGGGGACCAGAGGGTGTGTGCCAATTACAGAGGCATCACATTACTCAGCCTCCCAGGGAAAGTGTACTCCAAGGTGCTGGAAAGGAAGGTCCGGCCGATAGTCGAACCTCAGATCGAAGAGGAACAATGCGGATTTCGTCCTGGTCGTGGAACCACCGACCAGCTCTTCACTCTCGCAAGGATCTTGGAGGGGGCTTTGGAGTTTGCCCAACCTGTCTACATGTGTTTTGTGGATTTGGAGAAGGCTTACGACCGGGTCCCTCAAGAGGTCTTGTGGAGGGTTATGCGGGAGTATGGGGTGAGGGGATCCCTACTTAGGGCCATCCAATCCCTGTACACCCAGAGTGAGAGCTGTGTCCATGTCCTCGGCAGTAAGTCGTCTTCCTTTCCGGTGGGGGTTGTCCTCCGCCAGGGCTGCGCTTTGTCACCAATCCTGTTTGTGATTTTCATGGACAGGATATCGAGGCATAGTCGTGCGGAGGTGGGTTTGCAGTTCGGCGAGCTGGGGATCACGTCGCTGCTTTTTGCAGATGATGTTGTCCTGATGGCAGCATCTGCCTGCGACCTCCAGCACTCTCTGGATAGGTTCGCAATTGAATGTGAAGCGGCTGGGATGAGAATCAGCACTTCTAAGTCTGAGGCCATGGTTCTCAGCAGGAAACCGGTGGTCTGTCCGCTCCAAGTAGGAAATGAGTCCTTACCCCAAGTGAAGGAGTTCAAGTATCTGGGGGTCTTGTTCACGAGTGAGGGAACCATGGAGAGGGAGCTTGGCCGGAGAATCGGAGCAGCTGGTGCGGTTCTGCAGTCGCTTTACCGCACTGTTGTGACAAAAAGAGAGCTGAGCCAAAAGGCAAAGCTCTCGATCTACCGGTCTATCTTCGTCCCCACCCTCACCTATGGTCATGAAGGATGGGTCATGACCGAAAGAGCGAGATCACGGATACAAGTGGCCGAAATGAGTTTTTTTCCGGAGGGTGGCTGGGGTCTCCCTGAGAGATCGGGTGAGAAGTTCAGTCATCCGGGAGAGACTCGGAGTAGAGCCGCTGCTCCTTTGTGTCGAAAAGAGCCAGCTGAGGTGGTTCGGGCATCTAGTGAGGATGCCTCCTGGGTGCCTCCCTAGGGAGGTGTTCCAGGTGTGTCCGGCTGGGAAGAGGCCGCAGGATAGACCCAGGACTAGGTGGCGGGATTACATCTCCGCACTGGCCTGGGAGTGGCTAAAGATTCCCCAGGCAGAGCTGGTTGATGCTGCCAGGGAAAGGGATGTCTGGGGCCCCATGCTGGAACTGCTGCCTCCACGACCAGACCCCGGATAAGCGAATGAAGATGGATGGATAGATGGACATGCAGCTAAAAGAGAACATCTAAAAATGTCCTTCCATCCATTTTTAGCCACCTTTGGCTGGTATTCACAGTATTGACTCGTGTCATCTGTCTGTATTTTGCATTTGCCACTAACATTATACCCTAGATGTTTTCATGTTTGTATTGGTACACTACAGTAAGTCTGTCTATTCTGTTGAGGACTACATGAAAGTTTTTTTTTAAACAACTCAATGTGTCATGGTCATTGACCAGGTGTCTACTATTCCCACAGCTGCTGTAGTACAGGACACAGAAAGATTTATTTATGAATGATATTTTAAATAGCCTCTGTCCTGACCTATCGATGGTGGCCTTTTCAGAGTCGATGGGCTCTGTGAAGCGGTCGTCCAGACTGTCGGTACTGTCGTCGTCTGCCTCCGTGCAGACTTTCTTCAGCTCCATGCGGTCCATGGCTTCTACAGGCTAACAGCAGTGCAGGATGTTCAGTTTAGAACAGTCCTCGGTATATGCAGTACACTTGGGCTCAAACTCAAGCAAGGGCAACAACCTAAAGTAAGCAGAGAGAAAGAAGAAAGTTAGAACAATGGGCCTCATTCAACAATATCTTCCAATCAATAAGTTCCATTCTTAAATTTCTTCCTAAGAACGTTTTTAAAGAAAGCTCCCGTCTGATTCACGAAGTGTTCATAAATCGATGGATGAGTTCACACCTGCCTTCTCATAATGATGAATCCCATGGTTTCACAAATTGAAAGCTCATGACCGTACACCTGAATTAGCATAGGTAAACTCCCTGACAGCCCCCGCGCCCTTGACTTTCCAACTCTTCGGTAGCATAATGGTTAGAGCGGGGTTGTGTCAGGTGCATTGGAAAGTCAGAGGACAGCAGATAGAATCCAGCATGGGCAATCAAAATCAGATTTTTATTTAGCCAAGTAGACTTCCTCCTAAGATAAATTTGCATTGGTGCATGGCAGTAAACATAGCAAGACAAGACAGTGTGAAATACAATGTTGAAGTGACAGAATACAATATACAACAGCCTACGGTGTACAAAAATGTGGGCTTTAATATACACTGCTGTCAAGTATGCCCAAACAAACATCTGAAGATCTAGGACTCCATCTGTCATATTTATCAGCGTCATTAAGATGCATGGGATATTAACCCAGTGAAAGCTGTATCCGGAGAAGGGAGACAGTTGAACCAGGCACATCGGGGATATTATTGGAAAGACAGCACTCGCTTTGTAAAATAATTAAAACAATTATTAAAAGATATAATGATACAAATATTATTGTATTGCAATCCTGTAATGTTATGCAACTGTTGATTTTAAGTTAACTCCTGTTTACTATCTACACCTCTAACTTCAGCCACAACTCTGGAGTGTGCCACCTCTATGACAACTCCTCTATGGTGGGCTGCATCAAGGCAGACAAGACCAAGGAACTGGTGGTGGACTTCAGAGGAACAAGAGGCCTTCAACCCCCATCACTATCCAGGGGAAGGAAGTTGAGATGGTGGACTCATACAAGTTCCTTGGAGTACACCTGAACAACAAACTTGACTGAACACTGAGGCCCTCTACTGGAAATGACAGAGCAGACTGTTCTTCCTCAGGAGGCTCAGGTCCTTTGATGTGTGTAGCAGGCTGCTGCGGATGTTCTACCAGTCTGTTGTAGCCAGCACACTTCCTCTTTGCCGTTGCCTGCTGGGGAGCTAAACAAGCTGGTGAGGAGGATCAGCCTGGAGACTGTGGTGGAGAGGAGGATGAAGGACTAACTGAAGTCTATTCTGAACAACCCCTCCCATCCCCTCTATGACAAGCTGTGGCAGATGGGGAGCACTTTCAACCACAGGCGCATTCCACCCAGGTGCAATATGGAGCGGTTCAGGCATTCCTTTGTGCCAGTGGCCACAACTCTGACAGTGTCAGAGCATTCCTGCATGTTGTGGAGGTGTGCCTGTATGTATGTATATGTGTGTATTACTAGACATATACAGCCTGGATGTATGTATATATGTGAATTCCTAGACATATCTAGTCCTTTTCTTCTTTTTATGCTTATTGCTACTATGCATAGTCTGTATCTGCATTTCCAGTCTCAGCTGTAATTTTTCCACTGCTGTAATGCCAAATTTCCCCCTAGGGGAATCATTATAGTAAGTAAGTGTCTGTCTGTCTATCAATCTATCTGATTCGACAAAAACAAACTGACCAGATCCACTGTGCTGTGACTGTTGTGATTGAGACCCTCTTTTCGGTCAACTGCACATGAATTTCAACTACACAGTGAATTCTCCAAGAATATGAAGGCTACACTGGTCACAGACGTAACACAGCCGTTGCTTGACTGCACATAACACCTTACACTGTGTAGTATGATAGTTTCACAAAGACCATGGTGATGGTATGTCCAGCAGGAACAACTTGAAACTGACAAAAGTCGGGATGAGTGCTAATCCACAAGGGCTGACTTAGAGCAACCAGCTTGCTACTGTTTTTGTTATGAAGATACATTTAAGTCTTATCAAACTTTGTGGAAATCTGGCATTATGGCCTTGATAAATGACTCTAGAAAAGAGAAGAAGCAGTGCTCTACATACATAGACCTCACATATTCCTGAAACTATTAACCATTTTATCTTCTTTTTATTTTTCATTTCAAAGCTTTATTTATACTTGTAAAGCACTGAGGTTTCCCTCATTTATAGTGTTGACAAGTTCAAACAGATACACGTGATGGACAATATCAGTTAACAATAACATTTTTGTTCAATCATATCTTCTGCTGTTTAATCAAGAGGATATGTAGTTAGTGTTTTCATTTGAGTTATTGTCAACAATTTGTTATCTGTAGGCAGTAGGTAATCTTCACAGATTTTATAATTATTGCTGAAGATAAGTATTAAACTCTTCATAAATTTGCTCTAACACATAATTTATGGCGTTCACATAGAAAATAATATAAAGAAGACGGGCATGGGCATTATCACAACAACATCACAAAACTTTGCTTCCCAAGGTCAAAGAAGCAATGTGGTTATGGGACCTGTCCCCTACTTCTGCCTACAACCTGAGAGTCTGGTTTACAAAGGCTGGTCTGTACTGCTGTCCACGCTCAACCCAATTTTATTGACCACACCAAGTGCAATGAGGAAAAGAACTAGAAGGGAACATTTCTGTATTTCCATCCTCCTTTAGACTTCCAATTATGCAGATTACATAACAGGCAGACGATGCACTGGGCAGAACATGCATCTGTTTGGCTGTTAAATGTGCTAAATTATTTAACGGGCAAATACCCACAATGCTTTTCTAGGCAACATAAAGGAGCCTTTGACAGAACTGGGTAAAAACAGTAGAGTGAATTTGCGCCATTCGCCCCCTTTTTCTGACCCATACCTCAGACCTCAACATACGCCATAGAAATAGGCACAGAAGAAGGCATATACGCACTTGGGCTTTTCCTTTGTATGACACTATAACCCATTAGTGAGTGTCCAAAACTATATATATATATATATATATATATATATATTTGAATCTGGAATTTCAACTTGCGCCTCAGAGGAAGTGGTCTGGAAATAACGCCAAGCGTGCTGTGTTTACAGTCAACTGTGTATGTCGATCCCCTACTACACATCCTCCATTTTGTTCTTTACTGGGAATACAGGAAACACACATTGGGGCCCATGGCCTTAAGGACTGTTAAATGCAAACTCTCCACCATAGGTCTCTACTGTGGAGATCATAACCCTATATCAGAATGTACAGTGGTGGTGAATATTTTTGTTTGTTGTTCATTTTGCTATTATAACAGAATAGTTTCACTATTTTTACTAGTGCTACACTGTAAAAACGTCATTGGTGTTTTATATTCATTATTGTCTGCAATGTATCTGTTATATCATGCTTTGATGCCTCCCAACCCGTTATCTCCATGAAGAAAAACCTGCTTGATCAGCCTTCATATCACTCCCTTCAACCACAGTAGGCTTCAGTTTACATTATTCTATTGACATTTTGATGATGGATGTTCACATGCATGGCTGACTGTGCATGTGCCTATTCACGTGATGACTTGCAAATTACTAAGCTTGTGTAGAGTGCCACATTGCTGGCAAAAAACAACCCTACCTTTCCTTACCTGCCTCAATGTCTGAAATTGAGGCTTCAGAAGTAAATAAAATGGAGTTTCTTCTGGTGGAACAAGGGCATACTCCAAACACAGGTTGCAACATCAAGGTTTGATATTTTATATATATACATATAAATGTACATACATAAACACTATTACATGTGAATGTCTCACACTAACTGTAAAATCTCAATGTGCTTGCTGCAACTCTATGATCCTTGATCCACTTCACATCAACACAAAATCCTCAAAGCCCGAGCACTTGAGCAGTATTCTTTTAAAATGCACAGTCTCAAACTGCCTCAAACCAACTACACACCTACATGAGAATTGTCTCTCCAAAAATTTTTAAAAAGAGCAACAAAATGAATAATACTCACTTAGTCAATGGCTCCACAAAGGGGGTTTCGATATGTTAGTTTCAAAAGTTTCAAATGTTGATTTTGGGGGATTAAGAGGACAGTGCAGAGGTAGCAGTGCAGCTGAGAGAGCCAAGAGCTGTTGCTTTTCTGTAACCCAGGTAAGGAGAAGGCTTTTAAAGAGCAGAGGGAGGACCCGCCCCGACCAATCAGTGAGAGAGCCTGTAACCAACAACTCCACCCCCACCAAATCATCCCCTCCCTATTAACCCTCCCCATCCACCTCGCCCTCCTCTTAACCATCCCCTATACCTACATCACCAAAGGGAGAGCACGAGTGAGACAGAAACTAGACATTCGACCTTATTCCCGTTTAGGGTGACAGTGAGACACTCTTCAACCTGCCAGAAACAACTGGTGGCGGGAGGCTGTGGCAACAGCCAGCCAATGAACGGCCATGACCCAAACGTTGCTCTGTGTGTAAGGTCACACTCCCGCGAGAGACGCACTCTTACAACTTTATGATCCTCATCACACACTTGGACATGCACACACACATTCCCTGTAATGTGAACTGAACACACATACAAATAGGCTTTCTTCATTGACACTTTTTTTAAGACAATAGAGGAATTGTATGTGTCCTGGAACATATAACACACACTGCTCAAAAAAAAAATTAGATGCTAAAAAAATAGGAAAAGGTAAGAAAATCCCACCCACAAACCCAGACTCCCAAAGTATCAACAAGAAATCCAACACCAAGTAACAAGAAGGAAAAATCACTCTTTTCAGATAACATTGAGAGAATATTTCAGATAGGAATTCGGTAAGAACTCCTACCACAGAGTAAGAGCAATGGCTTGGTTGAACTAGGTTCATGGAAATCAATGTCAAAGTATATATTTGTGTGAAATTCCTACTAACCATAACGGCTATCCACATCTTCACACCACCTCAGTAAAATCACAAAACTTCCTCTGGGATACAGGTACATTCCTTAAATGGTGTCATCCTTCCGAAGCGCAGGGAGGGTCATACCAGACAGTCTCACATCTCAGGGCCAGTCACCTGTGACTAGACCTCCCCTGGGCCAATTCCACAACATTCCAACTATGGGTTGGGGGTGGGTCTTCCATGTTAAGGGGTGTTCAAAGAGGAGCCATGACTATAGCAAGCTTGCTCTCTCTACTCACACACACATAAGACCAACTGTGTCTTTGCAACTCGACACAAAGGTTGAATAGCTAACACAGAGAGCCCAAACATGAAGTCCAAAAACAATGTGGTCTGCACATCAGCTAAACAAGATTTTCACACAGTTGTTACTTTTAAGGAAATGTAACATCTGCCACAGAGCCGTGGGATTCGGCCTAACCCTTTGAACATTATTTATCTATTGTGCAACTTTCTCATGGTTATTTGGATGAATAATAATTTAGGAATGGTGGTAGAGCAGTGGTCCCCAACCTTTTTTGGACCACGTACTGGTTTCATATTGACAATAGCTGTGTTCAAAATCGTTCACTTGTTCACTCACTCCCTATTCCGATATGTTAGTTTCAAAAGTTTCAAATGTTGATTTTGGGGGATTAAGAGGACAGTGCAGAGGTAGCAGTGCAACTGAGAGAGCCAAGAGCTGTTGCTTTTCTGTAACCCAGGTAAGGAGAAGGCTTTTAAAGAGCAGAGGGAGGACCCGCCCCGACCAATCAGTGAGAGAGCCTGTAACCAACAACTCCACCCCCACCAAATCATCCCCTCCCTATTAACCCTCCCCATCCACCTCGCCCTCCTCCTCTCCAACATGTCATTGGATCGTTATGACACGCATTTCAGAAAAAAAATGCTTTTTACGATGTCAATGGATTTCATTGCGTTTTGATGTGGATCCAGTAAGTTACGGGTAGGCTACGGTGCAATGTTGAATCTAATCGAATCAATAGAACTTTGTGTAAACAACGATTTTTGAGTAACAGTTGATTTGACTCCCCCCGGGCCTCATCGAATTCCTCTCTCTCCTTGGTTCCACTTTGCCGGGCAAAATAATGGTCTTAATTTTCTTCATTTTGTTAACGTTACTGGCAGGGGCATTCGGCGTCTGCACAGTCGTTTTTGAGTGAGGGCAGCTGAGCTGTCATCGCGTGTCATCACGAGAGTTCTGCGCGTTGCAGGTTGCAGATGTGGGACTTGTAATAAAAAATTAAAAAAGTTGTGGGACTTGTAGTTTTGTATACGGGTGCGCGCAACTTTGACTCTAGTTTGATCCAATTTGCATGGATTTATTTCAGGCGCAAAATGCGAGTGAAATAGTTGAAAACAGTACTCGCACAGTGTGCTCCTAAATTATTTTTTCTGATCGCACAAAACTATTTTTAGTCGCAAATGCAAGTAAAATGGTCGCACCTTAGAGCCCTGTATAGTGCAACAGTAATGTCTCCACCAATCAGAGACGTTGTTGGCAACCCTGCCCCAATAGCGGACCCTAGGACTACAACTGGCTAAATTGACTCTGATTGAGAGGAGAACTGTGCCACTGATTGTTTGTTTGGTTTCCACCTGTCTTTTTAGTCTTTGTATATATGCCTACATGTAGCTCCCATCTTATTCTTTGTCTGTTCATTATTTACTGTAGCTGTGCGTTGTCGTGGCTGCTGTCACTACTCAGGCCGCCATTGTAAATAAGTATCTGTTCTTTATTGACATGCCTGTTGAAATAAAGGTTAAATGAAAAAATAAAACAAGTTGTCCCTGGTGTTTCCTGTGCCATCTTGTAAGTTTGTAAACTTGTCAGCTTTGTCTTTTGTTCTCCACTTATTGAGTGTGTACCTTGGTTTTATTGTTTAGTCTGTTTTTTTTTTTTTTTCTTTAACAAACATTTTGTGGAAACTGCTGAAACCTCCATGTTACATGCACCTGTGACATTTACATGCAACCCTTATGATTGTGATGTCCAGTCCCAATGTCCACCCTAAACCCTCAAGCCCTGAGCCCTTATTGACATCACCTGGTAAAGTGGTTGAGTGCGAGAGGCTGCAAGGACTTGTATAATAAGGAATGGGACAGCACTTGCGACATCACGTTACGGTGACGTCAAAACATATTTCTTACTATTGTGGGTTTGGGACTTTATTTTTTTTTACTTTTACATTTTACGTGATGTTTTTCTTGTATGCCTACATGTAAATTAATTTTGGGCTGAGTCAAATCCCCTTTACATTATCACAACCCTCTGAGTTACCCTCAAAACATTTCTGTTCAACTTGTTGAAATCATTTCATTTTGTGGTCACAAGCTAACTACATTACTACCTGTGGTTGTTTATGATTAATCCAAATTTACACACATTTCTGCACCTCACAACTTTTTCCATATGTTGGAAATCTCAATTCAAAGAACACTGCATCGAGATGGATGATTAATGTCATGCAGCTTTTAACTGGGGAATCATATGATTTAGGGCAACAGGAATTGATGTAATTTATAACCATAGCTTACATATTTTCAACCAAATCAAATTATACAAACCCATGGGGTTGATAACCTAAAAATATTGAAACCAAAACCAAGCTTCTCACATGGCAGGTAGCTCAACAAGAGTTTAAGCCCAGGGGGGTGGAGAATAAAAATGCTAATGCATACTCAGACACTGTGCTGTGACATGATTTTTTTTTAAAACATTTAAAATGTGTAGCTGTTACTGTTTCATCTTGTTTGCATCTCTTCATTTGACCAGTCTTTTGTCTGCTTACATCTCAATCAGAAATCTTGGTATAGTCATGGACTCAGACCTGAATGTCAAAAGTCACATTAAGACAATTACCAAGTCAGCCGACTATCACCTGAAGAATATATCAAGGATTAAAGGATTTATGTCTCAGCGGGATCTGGAAAAACTTGTCCATATCTTCAGTAGGCTCGACTACTGTGACGGTGTGTTTACAGGTCTCTAAAAAATCGATCATATAACTGCAGCTGAATCAGAACGCTGCTGCTTGAGTCTTCACTAAGACTAAGAAAGTGGATCACATCACTCCAGTTCTGAGGTCTTTACACTGGCTTTCTGTCAAAGAATTAACTTTAAAATACTGCTGTTGGTTTATAAAGCACTGAATGGTTTAGGGCCAAAATATATTTCTGATCTGCTGTTACGTTATGAACCAGCCAGACCTCTCAGGTCATCTGGCACAGGCCTGCTTTCTGTCCCCAGAGTTAAAACAAAACATGGAGAAGCAGCATTCAGTTTTTATGCTCCACATATCAGGAACAAACTTCCAGAAAACTCAGGTCTGCTGCAACTCTCAGTTCTTTATCTATCTTATTCTAAATCAAGACTTAAGACTTTTCTTTTTGCTGCTGCTTTTTATTAAATCAAATAATTATTTATTAATACACTGCACTGTAACTTTTATTCCTGTATTTTATTTTTCCTGCATTTTGTTTTTAATGTCCTTCTTTTTTACATTTAGTTTTATACTGTATGACCTGATGTTTCTTGCACTTTGTCTTGATGCTTTTAATGTCTCATGTAAAGCACTTTGAATTGCCTTGTTGCTGACATGTGCTACTGTATGTATAAATAAACTTGCCTTGCCTCAATCAGTCCCACCTGTGTTCAATCCAATCAATTCAGTCAATATGTGAATCCATGCTCATTCCAGAGTCCCACAACTCATTCCCATTACTGTATGTAAGCCTACTAATATGTTCATGCAGAATCCCTGTGGTGTAAATATCTAGCTGTGACATTTATACTTTTTTGTAGATTAAACTGCCAGCTTCTTACTTAGCTAAACAAGTAGATAACCTTCCCTTGGTGTCTATGGTTCAGCCCCGGGTGATGCAGAATAAACATGCTAATGCCTACTCAGGCATTGTACTGTTTGGATTTCAGATACATTATTTCAAAGATTTTTTAATGTAAGAAGTTTAAAATAATTAGGGTCCGGGCCCCTCATGTATTTGTCATTTGTCTACTCCTTCCTCTTGCTCCTCAAAACGCCCATCCCCGATCCAGTGCTGTGCAGAAGCTGTAATTACTCATTGAAGTTACTTGTAAATCGCTTGCTTGCCTATTTTGGATGCATGACAGAGATGTAACAAATGTCAATCACTCAGGTCATGCAGTGACGCTAGCTCCTCATGGGAATTTTGTGCAAGCGTGGGAGCTTACAGGCGGTACAGGTGACCAAAATAAGCCTGTACCTCAGAAGCACATGTGACTCTCTGCAAATATCGCAGGAAGGCAGTGAATCATTTGCCAGATGACATATTTCTGCATGATGTTAATGGAAAGTGCTGTTTTTGTCAAATCAAGAATGTAACAAATGTAACAAATGCCTGTTTTTCAAGCAAATACTACCACTAACATTCCGATAATTTGGCCACGTTCTTCAAAACAGATTCAGAAGTCAGGAAATCACTGCTTTTTTGACAGTGCATATTTTCATAATTCAGATTTTATTCCCCAGTAGACCACTAAGTGTTAATGGTGATGTACACGGTCAGGCTTAACTGTAAATTACAATGATCACTGTACAACAAAAACCTCTCATTCATAGCAAATTAAATCAGGATTAAGTACAGTACAGGATACAGACCCTTCCAATTCCTCTACAGCCTTTCAAACTGACAAGTAGGTCTATATCCCCTGAGCTCAAAAGACTCCACTCAGGTTGCAGTGGCCAGCTGACTTCGGTGGATATGGTTCAGGACGACCAGAATAAGAAGAATGTGCATGGAAAGTAATATTGAAAATGGCCAGGTGTTTAATACAGCCCTAGTTGGTCAGGACCATAATGATACTGTAGTTGTCAACATTTCTGTTTTTTTTTGTCATGTAGGCAGATGATGTGAATAAGATTAGTAATTGCTGTTAAAAGAAAGATGTCTTCTGAGGAGAAACCCTGGCAGTGGTTCTGCAGTTTGGAAGTTGACGGTGCACAAGTTAGTAATTACGTGTGGCATGTCAAGAATCACCCTCCTTTCCCCTCTCCCTCACACCGTGGCGACACATTCTACACTTCCTCTCTCTGAGGCCACAGATTCGGCTCTGCTACAGATGCTCAGGCCATGTGAAGACATCAGTTCAGGCTGGGGTCAACTCGTGCACCGCCAAATGTGTCCTCTATTTTTTCCTCCAAACTATTGTATGGAGCAGGTGAAACACGGCAAACACTATATTGTCGATGCTGCAAACATCATAGTCCAATCAGAAGTCTACAATATATGAACTTGCTCATCAGAAACTATTTTTAAAATGAATGAATGCCACCTATGTAATATTTCTGTCTCATTTGAATGTTAGAGAACAAAATTTGTTATTATTTCCTAAAGGTCAGAAAGTTCACTACTGAGAAAAAAAAGAGTTTGCTCTCTAACTATAACTATCTATCTATGACAAGCCAGGAAAGGCACTTTCTCTGCTTAGTGACGGTACATATACAGCAATAATATTTTGATTCTTAAATCGCTCCAGCTCAAAATCCAAACACGTGCGAGATGTTTGAATAAGACCATTCTAATATCATCTAACAAGTAGGTGCTAGAGTTCTCACAGGTCCAACCATGTGAGCTGGCATCTGAGGAGATAGAAGTTAAAGCGGGTTGAGTGTGATTTCCTAACATGCAAAAATGTCCATGAAAAGCTTCTCAGCTTAGTTTGTCTTGCTGTTGTGAGCTGAATCATCTGGTTGAGAAAATTGCAAACAGGAAGTACAGGCGCCACATAAAATAATATAAAATTAAAGCACTGATTCTGTTTTGACGTTAAACCAAATAGATGAGATAGAGATAGATCAATCATACTTAGCTTACTCCTATAGCTGAGCTGGAGTCTACATGGTCTGTGCTGTGTCAATCTGTTATCGTTTCCCATTCATAATGTTTAAAACTTTGTCGATTTTCACACAGAGAATCGCACTGCTCAACTAGAGACCTGCCTCTCAAAGCCAAGAGAAAACCATGAACAGAGTGTGAAACGAATGGAGGACAGAGTGGGAGAAATGGTCTCAGTCATAAGGCACTTTCCCACCAGAAAGCCCCCTTTATCTTTCCCCTTGTGGAAAAATCCCCTAGAACTCCATATTCTCTAGATCTACATATGTAGATCGCCTTCAGACAGCAGGGTAGAAGATCTCTCTCCCCGTGCGCAGAGACAAGGGACTGCAAGGCAATTGCAAGAGAGAGAAAATAACTCATTTTCATATTTCTGTCAATGTGAATATTTTTTTTATTTTTTTTTATTTCTTAGTTACAACAATTTTGAACTAGGAAAGCAGTTTTGTGTATGGGACTTATTCCGATTTGGAAAATCAAAGTGATCGCTAAACACGGAAGCTTTTTATGCCTCCGCCAGGCGATAGGTTGGTTTCGTTCATTATGTTTTCGGGTTGTCCGTCCGTCCGTCCGATGTTCAGTAATGAGCTCTAGGGCGCTATAGGGACGAGAGCTGTGTTCCAAGCGCTATAGCGCCGTGAGCTCTAGGCTTTTTTTGTAGTGGAAGAAAGTTGAACTTTTGGGCTAGAGCGCAGGCTGTAAAAGGCTGTTCTGATGACGACAGTGGTCGGTTTTCGGCAAAACTGCAGAGACAGCAAATGTTAGCACTAGCTAACATTAGCTAGCTATCTTAACCAGGCTAGTTAATCTGCAATCTGCAAAAACACGACACTCGTTGCTAACGTAGGTGTAAAACATCGGTAGCCTGGCCAGCTCTAAACCCCAGCTCTAGTGCGCTCTAAGAAGCTGTAAGCTTGGCGCTGTTCAGCTACATTCAGCTTGCCGGTGGATACGCACCCTAAAGTTGCAAAGCAGGACTCACCATTTCATTAGGTCTGGCTGTGTTCCAGCTTACGCCCAGGCTACACAGCCGCCATCACATCAACTCACCATCAGCGTTGCGTCAACGTTGCGGTATACAAGCTACACCAGCTGCGGTTAGCGTCACGTTCCACTATATCTCTTGCCTATTACAGTTCAGAAGACCTCAATCACTATATGCAGGTCGGACTGCGCAGGTTGTAGGCTATAATTATAACCGTAGCCTGTAGTCTGTAAAGCCTTTTTCAATTAAGTGAAAGGCTGTCCCCGCAGAATCACCTCCAAATCACTACAGCCTACCCGAGGTCGTAACTAGGTCCACATGTTGTAGACTATATTATTATTATAACCGTAGCCTATAGTCGTAATTCAAAGCCCTTTTTAAAGTGGAAAGGAAGTGCCCGCTCTCAGTGGAAAAAGTTTATTGTCAATGGGCCTCATTCACCAACGAAGTAAAGAAGTTCTTAAAGGAGTAGTAAAGGGAAAATGCATGTTTAGCCCTGTTTTAAGGTTACTTGTGATCATATACAATGGTTCAGATCAAAATCGTTGGGGTTAATAACCCATACTTAAAAATAATGAAACCAAAATAATTATAAGGCTACTTGTGCAGATAAGCAAGTCTAGCTGAAAACATGAAAACATATTTTGTTTTGTAATGTGAACATTAGGGTTGGTTGATCTGTCCGTGCTTGTTTATTGGCTGTTCTTCAGGTAACCCCGTGTTTCACGTCACAACGATATGAACTGTGGGTAATTCCCTTAGGCGAAGTCTGCAGAAGTGCAGACTTACGTTAAGGGGCCATAAAGGGCTCAAAATGTCTGCCAGAGAGCCCTCATGCACTTGCCGATTTGACATTGGGACACTCCTAAGCCCTTGCGGACTTCGCGGGAGCGCGCCCTTAAGTCTGTGAGTCTGCAAGGGTGGACATCGGGACTGGGCCCATGAGATTCGCCATTAAGAAAAGGCAGGTGCGAACTCTTCCAGCGGTTTACGAACACGTCGTGAATCAGACAGGAGCTTTCCTTTGAAACGTTCTTAGGAAGAAATTTAAGAACATAACTTAAGAAGATATTGGTGAATGAGGCCCAATGTCCCCTCGAAGTAGTGTAGGCATAGCCTACAAGTTGCTCTATGCTCTAGAAATGAACCCGAAGTATAATAAATAATGTGAGTGGACGCATGCGTTCGCCGTCAAAAATCAAATCTCGCTGAATTTTTACTATGGACGCAGCCATCGGACACAACTCAATGCTGACGCGACGTGGGTGGTGTAGCACCTTTCATTAATTACAATAGCAACGTTCCCAATTGTTGATGCAATGCAACGCTGATGCAATGCTCGATGGAGGCTGTGTAGCCTTCTGCAACTGTATCGTAGGGAAAACACTGCTGTTAGCCTGTGTAATATAACGTTACTGTAGCCTACCTAAACTTGTTTCAATCACAAGAACGCAACAGGTTTACTTTTTGTAGTTAGTGTGTAATGTTAGTTACCTACTTTGATTTGTGTCCTCCTCCTGCCTACTATGTTCCTCTCTCTTTCTTCTCTGTCTACTTCTTTCAACATCATCACGCCAGGTACAGTTTGTGTGCTCATATAGGCGCATAAAAAGAAAAACCAGAAATAGTCCAAAATAAACCAAATCCTCCTCCATACTGTTAGCGGCCTGACAGTGGAAAAACAGATGGTAACGGTTCTCACGAGTCCGGGACAGAACAGAGCCAAACAAAACTGCCTTCGGCCCGACAGTGGAATAACAGCTATAGTGTCTGATGTTCTGGGACTTTTGATGTTCTTTGTCTTGTGGTGGCACAATCAGTTTGACACAGTTAATTAATCTGCAAAACAGACTGTACATTTCTTTAAAGATGAAAAAAACGTTTTGTTCCCATGGGATCTCTCCCGTCTCTTACCTGGTAAATGCATGCAAAGTATAGCCTATAATGGGTAATTACTGAGACACATATACTGTAGGTATAATTTCAAAACAGGAGTTTTTCAAATGTTCAATTTTTTACATAGCTTCTATAACATCCAGTGACAAAATGCTGTCCACACCACGAGTTTTGAACTCACAACATCCAACCCGACATTTGCTCTCCATGCTGCGCTAGCTTACAGCCACGCACCCATGGCTTTCAGCCACGCACAAAAACATTACTCACATTGAGGCCATACTGATCGGCTATGCCTTGAAGTTGAAACCTTAAGTGTCAAAATTATGTAGCCAGCGCACCTAGGATAGCGTTTGTCCGTTTATCACTCCCTCCCTCCCAAGAATGTTGACCTGCATTTCTCTATTGGCACCACAAGAGGCAGTAGTCCCAGCATACCAAAATAAAGAGGCACAATAAAATCAACCCACCGATCTCCACTGCACAAGTACAGTAGCGGTGAAAGCAATGGACTCCCACGTGGGAGATCAGGGTTCAAGGCCCCAGTGGGAATGATTTCATGGGACTATACCCCAAATCTCCACATGATCATCCTTTCACTCCGACCTTTACTCCTTCCCTTATAGGTCAGATCCTATCCCAACCCCAACCCTTATTCTGACCCCAACCCACACTAGAGACTGGAAGGACACCAAAATCAACCCGCTGATCTCCACTGCACAAGAAGAGTAGCAATGAAAGCATTGGACTCCCACCCAGGAGATAGGGGTTCAAGGCCCCGGTGGGGATGACTTTATGGGACTATACCCAAAACGTTCATCCTTTCGCTCCAACCTTTTTATCCCTTACTTTGTCCAGAAACAGAAGTTGAACCAATTCCAGCAAAATAACTAACGTTACAGGAATCATCAGTGTAACTGCTTTAGCCACTGACTGCTACCATTCATTTTAGGGAAGCTGCTGCTAGTTGTTGTGAGCTCATGAGCTAACTGGCTATCCGCTCTTATTGTGCTGGATTAGCATTGGAACTGATGTGTCCAGGCGACAAGACCTATCTTAATTTATGAGACATTATTTCATGTAATTTCAATTCACAACTATTTCAGTGGCATTCTACCAGTCCTGAACAGAAACAAGCCAGCCACGCACATAAGCCAGGCTGGACCTTGCCTGGTTTCAATACATGCGTGAAACATATTTAACACATCCGGTCGCGATTGTGCATTATTATAAAGTTTGTATCAAAAGAAACAAAAGCACTAGCGAACGCGTTGGCAGTGATGATCTCGGGGATTTTTTTTTACTTCAGGCTTGAAAATGTGCTTTCTACACCAACTTGTGTGACAGGGAGTGCAATGACGCTCATAGCGAGTTGTCTGGGTTTATAGCAACACAGCCCAGTAGGCCTAAATAAGCTCTGCGCTTTACACAGGCTTCTCTTGAGTAGGCCCTATGTGTCCGAGACCCAGTTCATCACTGTATTTACAAAATAGTTATAGGAATGAACAATATAGGCCTAAAAATGTTTGCATTTTAGTGACCCATTGGATTCATGGGAACCTGAATGCAATGGAAAGAATAGACCATGGCTATTATCTAATTTAACTAGAACCATAACTGTGGTATATCATGAATACAACGGCTCTTGTGAAATATTACACAGAACGAAAAAATAACGTACAGTAGGCCTAATAGATTTCAAATGAAACGTTTTTTTTTCCTCTTTGAGAACAAACGTTCAGAGCTTCGTTCGCCTAACACCAATGAATGTTCGAACCCTAAAAAATTACATTCGGGCCAACCCTACAAGTGAATTATGCAACCATGTTGAAGAAAACATGATGAATATCAACCAAAGACTGCTACTGGCTTCCTAAACTTTCAGCTAGCAGGATTGTTTCCGCAGGTTTGTTTCAGCATGACAAATGATGCCTTGAGCTTATCTGCTGGACTATTAGGGGTGCAAATATGTGAAGATATTTAGATCTGTGAAAAAGGTATATCATAGATATACCTTTTTACTGTTCAATATGTATTGTGCTCTAATTCCTCCTCTAATTCCAAATCGAGATTACTATTCAGAGTGCACCCCTTGTGGGGTTAAACCCTACTATGATAATCATCTTGTTTTCGCTGTTGTGGGTATTAACTTCTAGTGCATAGTTCTATTCAACCCTAACCTTTGAGAGTGCCCCTCTGAGGGCCTCTTGTTCTTGGGCTCTTATCAGTATTTATTGATCTGTTCATAGCTCATGTTGACTGATGGTAAAGTCGCGCTGCTATACAAATGCATCTGGATGTAGATTCTGTGCAAGCTCAAGGTCTTGGCCTTCGGGGTAGAGAAGAGTAGCTTCAGTAACAAGACATTTTAAAGTCTTGTTTGCATTACAGTAAGTTAACCATCCCTCAGAATTTGTTAAAGGACTCACTATATGACTCAGAAATTTCCAGTGCACATTTTTCCATTAATTTAAGATACAAATTGTCCAACCAAGGTTTTTGGTCTCATCACAGGGTACAATAGGAGAACATAAAAGCAGCATACTGTACTCACACACATTCTCCAATAATACACAACTATAAATGACAGGTAGAAGCACAGTACTGTACATACGGCATACGGTTAACTAGCGTTATTGAGGAGGTTGATCACACTAGGGACAACAGACCTCTTATACAGTGCATGTTCCTCTTTGCCACAGGCATTCTAAAGAGCTGACCAGAGGGGAACTGTGTGTGGAGAGGGTGGCCCTGATCGTGAACTATAGCCAGAGCCTTCCTGCGTACAGCTGATTTGCATAAGGCCTTGCCAGCTGCATTGACTATGCTGGCCAATTCAGCCTTGCTCCTTGCATTGTGATGAAAAACCATACTATGATTTTAAAACCAAGGATGCTTTCAACAAGGCTGATATAAACCCTCTTTAAAGGATAAGTACACTGAATTTCATGTTTAGCCCTATTCCTGGCTTCCCTGGCATGTATCTGACTAGTACAGGTTAAAACAGTACTACTTTCACCGAACATACAACAACAATCTCTTCACGTTCTTCCGCACACCGCAACGCGGATGAATTTCGCAGAGGTTTACAGCGTGAAGAGATGGTTGTTGTATGTTTGGTGAAAGTAGTACTGTTTACAAGTTAGCTGTTATTTCGAAATGCAGAGGCAAAAGGACCTATGGTGTTTACAGGACGACTTCAGAGCTTGGTAAGCATAAACCATGTAATTCCTGAACTTGAAATCCACGTATATCATACTTGAAATCCACGTATATCAGAACTCTGTACTGCACAAAACAGAAATATTTTAACCTGTACTAGTCATATACATGCCAGGGAAGCCAGGAATAGGGCTAAACATGAAATTCAGTGTACTTATCCTTAGATATCCTGGCTAATGTCAAACCCCTTAAAGGGGTAGTGTGCTATTTTGGACATTTAGCCCAATTTCGAATATGTCTAACATCAAGCTGAAACATAGAGACCATAATTTCATTGATTGCTAAAATATTTATATTTAATTTCAATATTTTTGTCAGACTCAAATTTCTTTACATTGGAAATGGCCAGGGCATGTTAATACACGTTGAAAAACTCAATAAAATCTAGATGGAAGCTCAGTGTGTAATCTTACCGGTCTCAGTATGCTGTACTGTTTAATGTATCACAATCTGTTGTGTTTACGTGCATGGCAAGACTTGGATATAATAATTGCTCCATCCTCATTTTCACCACTTTCGCGGAGGGGTTCAGGGGAGGGGTACGTAGTCCCGGCTATTTAGGATTACAAATCTACTTAGCTAGGTACCTAGCTCGAATCTCAATTCTGTAAGTGCATAGCCTACTACAGCGAAGTGGCCAACCATGTAAAACACTTTGGAGAGGGGATCCTTGTTTGCAAGGGTTTGGGAACGCGTCATTAGAACTGTGTAGATTCAATTCCTCCACACTTAATAAAATGTTCCTTGTGTTTTCTCCTGGCGAATAAATGGCTAAAAATCAAATGAGTGGAACAGAAGTCTGAAAGCGAATGTGACAGCAACTGCAAGCAGCCTATTTGTTGTTCAAAAAATGTCTAGTTGCAACTGGTTGAAAATATCCCCATTGATCTCGAGCTGTGTGCACTAGGTTTCCAATGGAATTTGTCCAAACATGCAAGTGATTATGGACAGCAATCGTTGCCCAGTGAGCCAAAGCTAACTGACGAGGGAACAAAATGCTTAAGAGACAGATGTGGTTTTTAAACTATTGGGTGCATGACTGTGTGTAAACCAGTGTTGAGTAGGCTAGTATGTGACTTAACACCATAAGAACTGATTTCTTAGTTGTTGTTGCACAAATTATTTGAGTAGGCTTGTATTTTATGACCGTAGTAAGACACCCCATCTACCACAAATGAACTCGTGTACACTTGAGTATTAATTTCTATAACACGAATAGCTTATAAGTTATATGTCTGGCCCACATTGCAAGATTAAAACATACAGTAAACACTGAGTAGGCTAGCCTACTGGAGGGATACACATAACCCTACAGAATTGATCAGACCTAGAACACGGAAGTGCATCACAGTACAGTGCTTCCAGAGGCCGTGGACACAGACGAGTTCTGCCAAGTTGCATAGTTCAAGATAAATAGGCCTACCCCTTCTCCACTGGAGAAAATATAGCTTAAAATTGGCCGTGGACGCTTTTGAAATGCCGTAACCTTTCCCAAACGGTCAAATCAGTGAAATTATGGTCTCTTTATTTGAGATTGATGTTAGACATATCAAAAATAGGGCTAATTGTCCAAAATAGCACACTACCCCCTTTAAGCTTCCGAATCAAAACATTCTCTGACTGGCTTTTTTATGTAATCAGTGTTATCCATGAAGCTCAGCTTGTTGACGTACGTATGTCCTTAGATATTTAAAACATTGCACAATTTCAAAAGGCTGGTCAAAGAGAGAGTGTTTGAGGAGGGTCATCACTGTTAAGGATAAGTTAATTGGCTTTGTCTATGTTGATTAGCAAGGCACCAGACCTGCACCAATCCTGATGAAGAGACCTGATCGAAATAATGATCATTCCCTAAAACAAACCAACAAGGGTTGTGTCATCCGCATACGTAAACAGATGTACAGTGTTGCCCTGCAGTTTCATTTGGTTGGTATATGTAAGAGATAATAGTGGTGAGGTGTGCTGTTATTGAAAAATAATTCATGACGCGGGGGCTAACTACCCCAGGAGGCGGAGCCGAGTTGCCTCCGTGAAGTGCACTATAACAGTACACCTCGGAGTGTATTATCCCGCTTATACCATCGCCACTTGCCAAAGACAAAAAACATGTGCCATTTACTCACACTTATATATTAAAATATAAAGAAGTCTGTTATTTATGCTTTGCTCACTGCTGACTTTCATTATAGTCCCTCTGCGCTAAATTACATTGCTATGGAATTACAAATGGTATATCATATTCCCTGAAGGAACAGTGATGACATCCAATAGTTAACATGGGTTTGGAACCGTAAGTGAAATGGAAAGTGTCTGTTACCTTTTCTTTCAAAAATGTCTCCCACCTCTGGATACCACCTAGCAACCCTAACAATGAGCCAAGCAACTCAAACTAGCTTATCCCATAGCATGCTGTACCTGATATTGATAGATAGCCATGAGCGAAGTGTAGTCTACTGCATATTTGCTGTGCCACATATCAATTGTCCAGTTGTCAAATCTAGTTGCCAAGAAACTATCTACGATAGCCAGACACCTCATTGTCCTCAAATCAATAACTTTTGTTCCCACGTCGTGGTACACTGTCAGTCATAGCTTCAAGTACATTCATTGCGAGGACAGGATGTGTCATTTATAAGTGAAGAGACAATCTGCATTGCTATCTGTCTTGGAAAAAGAATAATCTCCATTATACAATACTGTGTGCATAATCGCAGGGGAATATGTGCTTCAGTCAAGTCCAAAACATGGTATTTGAGGCAAGTGCACTCAGCTGAAGTGGACAAGACAGACTCACACTCCGCCAGATAGTGAACAATGAAAAGGTTGCGGCATATAATTAGAAACTGACCACATACAGTGTATCTACCTGGTTACTGTATTTTCTGGCCTTAATTTTTTTTTCAACGAAATGAAATGACACATTTACGGCCGTAGAACCAAGATTAAAAGGCTGTTCCATTGTAATGCTGAGATGAAACAAAGGCATTCATTTGTGATTTGTGAAAATTTGTGATGAGGTTTTAGCCGCGCATTTGTCGAGAAATAATGCACACCCCTCCAGCCAATCAGAATCGGGTATTCAACCAGGCCATGGTATAAATTGAGAATAACAAAAGTTATAAAACAGCCCTGGGGTGCTCATGTACTTAAGGGCGCTTTCACACCTAAAGATCTAGACCAGGGGTAATCAAGTAAAGTTCTAAGAGGTCCAGTTTGACAAAATGGCCTCAAGCCAGGGTCCGGTGGTTTTTTATGCCCTCAACGCAGATTTGTTTCCTTGCATATTCCTATCAAATTGTTGTATAGCAGCAGGTATGTTACTGTGAAATACGCATGGAAGTTAAAATATTGTTGACTTCAGTTGTATGGTCTCCAACTTACTTTAAAATCAAATAAAGTGGGCTACATTTCTCGGAACATATGAGACAAGAGCTAGAGCTACCCGCGGAGAGAATGAATATATAGAGCCTACAACTCGGTCCACTTGATGGAACGCCCTATTTTCAACATCTATTTTTCTTATTTTAGAGCACAGCATGTATAGGCTGACGTTACTTCTGTCTTATATTATCTCACTTCCCTCTTGGTTTGTTGTTACGTTTTCCCGGTCATGCAGTGTCCAACTCCAACTAATATTAGCAAGGAATCACTCTGATAACAGTAACATTAATGTTAGCTAGGCTGTCACATGTAGACTAGGTGACGTCAGGCAATGAACACACAGATTCGATTGGCTAGCGACGCGTGAGATAGTAAACAAATGCCGTAAATTACTACAAAGGCTGCGCAGGCTCAAACTAGTTTCCTACGCTCCGTCAAAAGGGAGAAATTCTCATTGATTTATTGGGTTATAGACGCGGTCCGGATTGGATGGCTTCTGGGTCCGGACCCGGACCGCGGTCCGCCTGTTGGTGATGGCTGGTCTAGACCAAGGTCCGAACCAGAATCCCGTTTGGCGCTTTCACATTTGTTATTTTTTATTGATTAGTTCCATAACTTTCGCACCTACCTTGGGGGACCCTTTCACACCTACGTTGTTTAGTCCGGACTTTCAGACTTTCCAGTTTGATCCGAACCAAATTGACAGGTGTGAAACCTCCTGGACCACGGTGCGCGGATCAAAGACACGGTCTTTGGTCTGACCTCAAGAGGTGGTCTTGGCTCGAACCAAGGATCGCTGCTGCCTAATGTGAAATCAAAGGTTCACACTTTCGGATCAAACAGACGCGCGTGCATCCACAAACCAATCAGTGTCAAGTATAGGGAGACGCACCCCCATGCAAGCGATGACGACATAATGTAGGTCTGCCACAAAAATCCTTTGGTCCGCTGATGTGAAAGCGAAAGTTATGGAACTAATCAATAAAAAAGGGCGCTTTCACACCTAAAGGTCTAGACCAAGGTCCGAACCAGAATCCCGTTTGGCGCTTTCACATTTGTTATTTTTTATTGATTAGTTCCATAACTTTTGCTTTCACATCAGCGGACCAAAGGATTTGGTAGACCGAGTATTTGATCCGCGCACCATGGTCCAGGAGGTTTCACACCTGTCAATTTGGTTTGGATCAAACTGGAAAGTCTGAAAGTCCGGACTAAACAACTTAGGTGTGAAAGGGTCCTTAGACAACCTTACCAGAGAGCATTCCATTTAAACAAACCTTCTGTGGGTGATCAGTCAAAAAATCTTTAATCCAGTGCACTAAGCTCCCATATACAAGTCCAGCAGCCACTGCAGCATAATGTGAATCTGCATTGAAATAAAAGCCAAACTAATCAATAAATAAAAGAGCAGAGTTGCGTTCTCAGTCCCCCTGTGTGCTTTCTAGGCAAACTGTAAAGGTTTTGTGGTCTACAGTAGGATTAAAACAACCAAGAGTAGCACAAATGACTAGTTTCATAATTAATAATACTAGTAGTAATGATATACTACAGGGCGGCATGTAGCTCGTAAGGTAGAGCAGCTGGCTGTAGCTCGGAAGGTAGAGCAGCCACTTGGTTCGATCCCAGCTCCCAGCATTGTGCCAAAGCGTTCTTGAGCAAGACACTGAACCCCAAAATTGCTCATTTGCGTAGTACTTAGTGCTGTCGCCTCACAGCAAGGTCTCTGTGCCTTTCTGTGTGGAGTTTACATGTTCTCCCCGTTTGGAGCCAAATCTTACAGATTGCTCAATTATTTTGTGAAGCGACATCCAGAGCAGTTGGCTTTAGTGCCCGTCTAGGCCAGTATGCTCGATCAGGCGGATCTTATCTTCCTTGAACAGGGTGAACTATCAGCAAACGTGTTTGCCTTCTACTGGTTTACGCCATTTTGAAAACCTGCCAAACCAAACACAAACAGTGGGATAACTGAAGAGAAACATTTTGTTCAGTAGCCTACTACTCTTTTGTCAGTATGGACAAATCACCTGTGGCATGACATCAATTACACAATTTTGTGGAGTGTGGCTTTAAAAGAACACTCCTGGGCCATTACGCCACGGCAGCCAATTCACATGAGTCGGAAGGTTACAGATTTCATTCTATCCTCTACGTCAATCATCCCTATGCTGTTTCCTCTTTGAGATATGTTGCTCTACATTAGCTATTAGAGATAAATGCATCATGAACTCACGCTGAATAACAATGCATCTCATTTGACACAATGCAGCATGATTAACAAACTGTAGGCCTATACAAACGCTTGGACCGGACTTCAGGCTCTCAACCTGA
The DNA here is from genome assembly GCF_949987555.1 of Borostomias antarcticus. Taxonomy (NCBI): domain Eukaryota; kingdom Metazoa; phylum Chordata; class Actinopteri; order Stomiiformes; family Stomiidae; genus Borostomias; species Borostomias antarcticus. The sequence goes on from NC_140246.1 coordinate 11,812,663, forward strand.
GGCATTAATGACTGGGGGATAATATATGACACACTGTACCTGCTTTTAAAGACCACTGTCTTTACTGATTACAGTGAAAAAAGTTGTATGTTCAGATTCCAAATGAACATGGCAACACTGGGAAAGTTCTCCAATGTATTTATTTTTGTTCTGTATTGGAACATTTGCTTCAGACTGCTAATAATAGTGACAACGCCACACCTCTTCAACTGATTTTGCATCTGGTTTTTCACCAAGATCTCAGTGTCCCAGGGAAGACACATTTAAGTTATCAACCACCACTAATCAAACATGAACATCTCTTTGACCTTCATCTGTTCTGTAACGCAGGTCACACCTCACATATAGGGCAATCATACGATGACACACCCCTGACTCACTGTATTATTATGCCTGCTTATCCCAACTGACAGGTGTATGAATGTAACAAGGCGTGGGCCACACACTGGCATTCGAGCACACCTGCACACTGTTGAAATGACAGAGGCCTCTTTGGAGAAGAGAACAATGCAACATTTTGTCAACTGGGTTGAAACACCATATATGCTAAGTGTAGTCTACTTAGAATATCCTCTAATCGTGTCTTTTTAGAATTTGGGGGTGAAGGGACGACGACCCACACCTCATTAACCACCAGTTATGATCAACAAGCTTCCATTAACATCAGTGGTTTAGTTACCAACAGTTTATGAATCCTTCCAAATCATTCAATGAATGTTAAATGAATTTTTGTTATGTGTGGCACTACATGGTGGTAACATCACCTTCTGTCAAAGGTGGAGGGGTGCTGACTCTGAGAACTCAGCCCATGTACTTTTACATGGTACTACAACACCAGATTAGACTCACATCAAAGTTAATCAGAATTTCACCTGTACATTTTCCAAGCCCAAAATAAACTGCCCTTATATCAAGACATGATTCTGTTGTTTATTACAGGGTAATCACTCAACTCAGAACCATCCAGAAATAGCCTAAGCATCCTCTTGGACCAGAGCAAAATAGCCTCCTCCATAGGTGAAAACCCGAGGATTTCAGTTGGCGACATGAAACTTATGTAAATTAAACCTTATTGTATAACCCTATTAAAACATTATCAAATGATGATTCCAAAACTCCGCATGCCATAGCCGCCTACATAGATCTCACAATTCTCGACTCATTTATTCATCTTAGTTAATAATAGCGATTTGTCAATATAGCCTACGGATCTTGAGACATGCTGTACTCTTCCTTTGTGTTACAGCACATGCGGTTGCAAACAGTTGCAAGTGACCACAAGCACAAATTATAGGCTAATCGATAGCCTAACTATGTTTTCCTTTTGAAAAAATAACTTATTTGTGAATAAATGAGTTTAAAAGATTACAGACACGTAGGCTAATGGATGTGTACGATTTCCATTAGGCAGCAGCTCATGAAGGAATTGTAAACGTGATAACGTGCCCGCGCATTAGCTAGGACTATTAGGCCTATCTAACTTCGTCTTCAGGCTACACCCTATAGGAAACACAATGTAGCTCACAAGGCTGCAATTACATTTGTATATTTATGTTTTAAGAAAATATGCTATTTGAAAAGTGTTCAATAAACAACTCTTCAAGCTACTTCAAAGAGGCGCATTCACATTCAGTAGTTTACCCATACCTAAGTTATGCAGTCAACCATCATTAACGAAAAGCAAGCAAGCGGAGAAAACATTACTTTGCATATAAAATGTTTGAGTGGGGACCTACCTAATTTTAACTGTTCAGGATACCAGTGTTGGTGGGCGAATACGCGGACTAGTGACGACCAGTGGAGACCCTTCCCATTTAACCAAGGGACGGAGTGGAAATTTCCACCATGTGATGGCAACTCTTGAGGCATCATGTTTCACTACCAAGACACCCTCGGACTCAGTGCAACCAATTGGTTGTCTCTACCTTGCTCTGAGACGAGTGGAACGCCTTCTATAGTTGCTATATCTGCTATATGTACACATAGGCTATGTAGAACAGATAAAACATATGATTAGTGTAGATTGGAATAGGTCACATTCAACATGTTTTATAGACCTAGCCTAGGCTATATAGTTGACTGGGTTAACTCACTGTTTACATAGGCTAATGCATTGTTTAAATATGCGCCAAGCAGCTGCAGTCGTGTGCGCGCTCGCCCACTGGCAACATTCTTTCATTTACAGGATTAAAACACCTTTCTTGTTATAGAAATAGGCTATGTGCTACCCTAAAAGCATGCCAGTGCAAACTCATTAATGGTACACACATTGATTATTGACGAACATACATTGTAGGCTACGTGTTCGTTTTTCAACTGTTGCCCATAGGACAGGATACTAGAGGAGGCTGGGTAGCCTGGTTGAGAGCGAGTGCCGGAGTCTGCTGCATACCAGGGGCGCATAGGCGACAATGATACTTCATTTAAAATGCTTGTATCTGTAACTGTCATTCTGTCGGCATAGGCTATCAACTCTGGCCGGGATATTGTAGCGAGCAAAACAGTGAAGTAGCCAGGGCTGCCAAGTCTCACACGTGGCTAAGTGAAAAAACAACTAAAACTTGAGTTGGCTTCAAAGATACTAAGGCAAAAAAAAACTATTCCTTTAAACCGACTAGACAGCATTTAAATGCATAGCTCTTATAACACCCATTAATCTATTTACAAGTGACTGGTAGCTTTTTGTGCGTGGCTGCAAGCGAGCGCACCATAGATAGCGTTTGTCGGGTTGTCACTCCCTCCAAATTTTTTGCACAAGCTCCACTGCTTCCTGAAATTCTACAGGCATCCCTATTTCCTGTCCTATACTATTGGATGGAAGTGATTAATCAGGCACACCTGATCACACCTGATTAATCACTTCCATCCAATGGTATAGAACAGGAAATAATTATGCCTGTAGAATTTCAGGAAGTAGTGGAGCTGGTGCAAAGAGCCTATAGGATAGGCCTAAAGAGCCTATCCGTGCAGCCGCCCGAAATAGGACCCTAGAAATAGGACTGGAAAAATAGGGCCCTTCATTTTTTGCAACAGCGCCACCCAGTGAGTGGGAGTAGTAATTGCAGCCCTGGAGCCCTGAGAAATAGGACCCTTCTTTTTGTGGGTCGCTGGCCAGCCGCGCAGTTAGAATAGAAAATGCCCAGTAGTCGTCAGTGCCTTTGTGACGTTGTTGACCTGCAGTTCTGTTGCTACCACAGGAGGCAGTGGTTCCAGAACCTGCAGTTCTATTTTGCAACCACATGAGCATGTACCGTTTCGGCCACAGGAGGGCAGCAACAGGCTTAGATAGACAGTGGTTCCAGAACCTGCAGTTCTATGTTGCTACCACAAGAGCATTTACTGTTTTTGGCCACAGGAGGGCAGCAACAGGCTTAGATCGACTGTTTTCCTGGTGGGCAGCAACCAAGCCCCCAGGATTCGAAATCTAAAGTGAAGGCCTATTAAACCGCGCCATCTTGGCTAGATTTGTAGTCTTTTGGCTATTTCCGGTGACTTTTGTACTTGCGCAGTTGAGCTTTTCTGTCCGACGCGCGATGGACAGAAATGGGATATTTTTAGAATAACAGGAATTTATTCACATACAATGGAAAGGAGTTGATGTGTAGGCATAAAGATGAAACGATACACGGTGTTTTCAGTCAACGTTGGCGTTGACCGCTTCTAGCTATCGAATGGCCGACTGGTGTAAGATGGATAGCCTAACGTTAGAGAGATAAATGTAGGCTATGGTTATGTTAATAAAGCTAACAATGATGTTGTAACATGCATGCAGCACTGCCGATCTGATCTGAACGATTGATTCATTATTACCATGGATCGGTATTGGGATTGATCAAGGGCGAATGTGAAATAGCAGCCACGAACTCAGCGGGTTATCCGAGATGCGGTAGCAGCGGCCAAAGCTCCTGCTGGCGGGGAGTGAAGCTCTTCAACTCGCCGGTCACTGGCTCCCTGGAGGAATTTAGCCTGGCTGCAATAACGTTATCGCGAACGGAATGAATACCATCTACTAGCAAACAAAACATGTTCAGTTATATTTAACCTGTTAAAACTAAGATGCCTGGATGAAAAAATAATTTCTCCAATGGATATATTTGACAAAAACAGGTTAATATGCAAGCCGGTTTTCATTGCTAAATCAAAGCGGGGAGAGCCGAGAGAGCCGGGAACGTGCGTCTACATTTCACATAAAAGTGAACTTTTTCGTGGACGCGCGTCGGACAGAAAAGCTCAACTGCGCAAGTACAAAAGTCACCGGAAGACCAGAAAAGCACAACTGCGCAAGTACAAAAGTCACCGGAAATAGTCAAATGACTACAAATTTGCCAAGATGGCGCGGTTCAATAGGGCTTCATTGTTGATAGCGGTCAGTGAATGGAGTGACTGTATCCAGTTCTATTAATACATCCATGGCAGCAACAGGCTTAGATAGACTGTTCCTTGTTCAGTTTCAGCAATTCAATGAGTATTTGAGTTAGGCTATTTAGTTTATTTGTGTAAGTATTTCTATTAGTTATATATTATATTTCTTCATTATTTCAGAGACCACACACTGGTGTCTGTTTATGTAAGTGAAGAGAATTGAAAAGTCAAATAAAGGGTTTATAGAGGGGTCCACAGCCCCCGACCCAATATGACGCGAGGGGGCAGAGTCTTGCCACCACACCACTGTCCACACCACGGACCCCACTAATCAGCCCCTGAGTGGGCTAGAGACCCGCGGTCTTCGCCAGTGGGTGCAAGGGGATTGCCCAGAGGTCACTGTGCTGTGCTCAGTCAGCTCTGACCCAAGCGGGCGGAGTCTCGCCACCACGCCACTACCCATGCCATGAACTCCACAACTCAGCCCCTGAGCGGGCTAGAGACACGGTTTTGACCAGTGGGTGTATGTTGATTGCCCATGTAGAAGATTTTTAACTGATCTAGTCAAAAAGGATTTGCCAAGATTTGCTCAAAGAGGTTAAGTGTGGTTTATTGAGAAAACATACGAGTGCAAGGACTTCAGGACAACACATGTGAGTGGTTCATCCAACAGAAGTGCTGCAGTCTGGTCTTGCGTGGCCTTATATTCAAGCAATACACAGGTATGACGCTTCCAGGGATGTGATTGGCTAACCCATTGTGCACGTCATATTAAATGGCAGGCATCATCAACAGTGGTCGAGAATACAGACACGTGACATGAGAAAAGGCGGTAATTCTTGCAGGGACAATGGGACAAAGGATGGTTATTCTGGAGCAGACAACGTCTAGGTGTGTTGACCTCCTGGAGGTCATCCTGTCATAAATTAGATTAGCACAGCTATGTGAAAGGTTGAGGGAGGTGGTGAGGTCGTGAAACTACAATTTCTATGACACCCGGAAGTAACTGCACTACACCCGACCCGCTCTGACGCGAGGGGGCGGAGTCTCGCCACCACGCCACGGAACCCATGGCCAATGGGCCTAGGATATAGACAATTAACTACCGGTGGAATGGTGGTGGAGCATCCATCGCGGACCCGCTGTAGGTCCGCTAGCCTTGTGTTATATTCCGCCAGAGGTCCGCCAACTCGTCCATCGGGGACCCGCTATAGGTCCGCTAGCCTTGTGTTATCTGGGTTTATCCCTTAAAGGATTAACATGGTAATTTTCAGTTTGAACGTGCTATTTGCACAATAGGACATTGAAGAAACACAATAAAAACATTAAATATATCCGTTTTGTCGTTTTTGAGAAACTGGAAGCGTGACATTTTCAGTCCAATTTGACTCGGGGTAAAAATACTCCGAATTCGTGACGTTTTTCCCTTTGTTGACGTCACCCTAAAGTTTGAAAATCCCGCCTCCACTCCCCTGCACCGCCTCCAACAGAAACCTGTCTGCCTCCCGCACCTGCTGTCTTTGCGCCGTTTCACCATCTATCCAACATGGTAAGGCAGCTCTGAACCCTTTCTCATCTTGAGAATAATTGAATAGTTGCAGTCTCTTAATTTTATATAATTTGTACGTTTTATAGGCCTAATTGTCTTTGTGGTTGTCATACATATTGGGAAGTTTTTACCATGATCTCCGTGTCTGAGTAGCCAACCTAGCTAATGTTAGATAAACGAACCATAACGTTAGCTGTAATTGGCAACAGTTTTTAAAAAGCTGTCTGATCCAGCTAGCTATTTGTCTTTATCCAGCATGTTGACGTTAGCTAGCCTAATGTTTGGAATGTCAGCTAGCTGTGTTAATTATCCTAGCATGCTAACGTTAGCTCTCAATGCATTTGCTTTTGGTAACGTTAGCCCTCCAGTGCAATGGCAGAAACACAGCGCACCATACTGTACTCTTCCCTGGCATAAAATCTACTTGCACCAGGTGCAAACTGTGCTGTAAGGTTTCCGAAGCGATAGCCTACCATAACTGTTGTGAGCGTGCTTTGTTGTATAGGCCAATACAATAGGCAACGTTACGAAGTCAAAGTTGGATATAAGTCAGTTTGTCTCCACAAGAATCTCCCGATTATCTCTCGCTCAAACTTAATTCGATATAATGTAGACTTACTGATAAATAGCCTATTGTTGTAATTTATGCTGTTTTGCATATGCAAAATAACGATGCTATTACTAATCGCTTTTATAATTTGCCCCCTTTTCTTGTAGCCCGATCACTACATTTCCAATACTGGGACTCGGGAGGTCCAGGTCCCGCGCTTCAGGGCTCTGGAGGTGTGCAGGTCCTGGAGGGCAGGTTGCAGCCAATGTCACCTAATGATATTATAAATGTTACAACACCGCCCTGTTTTATGAGAAAGTAGCCTATGTCTTAATTTAATGTCATGTTGTATGCGCAACAATTACCTCGGAAAATAAAGACGTAGTCCTACCCGTGCGGGTTTTTGTCATTTATTTATTCTCACATTGAGATCTTAACTTGATCAAACACACCTGCTGTGTACTGAATCGTTTGTCCTAAGGTCTTGTATTGCAGCGTTGTGATGCGCATATAGAGGCTACTGTGCTAAAATTATGACTACATTTCAGGGTGGGTGGAGGTGAAGATATTAAGTCAAGTTATGTTCCTTTCATAATTTACAACTCCAAATAATTGTAATTCTGCAAAACATTCTGAAAGTTGTGTAAGCCTAATCATCACTGTGGCATCTGCTCCACATAATGTTGATCATCCCAGCACCTCGATCCGACCCAACTTCAGGAAGCATTGCGCATTTTGGGATTAAACAGCTCCAGTAGCGATATTCTATTATAACCAGGGCATTACAATAACATTCAAAACGAGATCTATTGACTGCATGACCTGTTAGTCTCCAGATTCACAGAGTCGTAGTGCACGGCCCTCTGTCTCCAAACTCATCGATTATGTTGAATCGCTGCGCTACGCATGCAGTCTGCCACATATTAGTAGGATCAGTAGGCTAGCCTATATGTAGGCTACATCCCCAGCCCCTTTCTGCAAAATGTATTGTGTTGCCTTTGTATGTGAAATGAGCTATAATGATTTAATTGATCTGACCAATAATCAGTTATTGCAGTGGTATTCCGCTCGATTCCTTACATCACCACAACTGACAGATGTTGAACCCAGAACAGTAACGTTTCAGTGTTCAACTGGCTTTGTTGGACACCTACTAAGATAAATAACGTTAGACTGGTGAACAATGCGGATGTTATGTCGGTTTCACAGCGCAAATGATCTGTCTTCTGGCAAGACCCACAATTGCAATTATTTGACTAAATAGGTACTGTTCGTAGCTGGCTGAAAGCTATAACGTTAGTCTAATAGCCCAAGCCTCCAAGCTTGCGTGGCCGGCTGCAGGGTGCTTTTTCCTCTGTGTCGTGGGGGAGACGTGTCGTCGTTATACTTTTATTGTACTTTTCCCAAATAGGCCTAATGCAAATTCGAGGATACGGCCTGTTAGGTAGCGTGTATCTTTATAATGTTTGGGGGTTAATATAATATTAAGGACTTTGTAAATGCCCCTGGTTAGCAGCTAGAAAAATGGCTATTGATCTGGCTGTTGTGCGATCTAGCTCGTGTTGTCTAGCTCGGAGCGGTGGTAGCTATGGTAACGGGGCACACGTCTGTCAATCATAATGATTCCAGTTGGTCATTTGCTCAGAGAACTGTCAATCAGTTGTAATGAATCACGCCCAGTTTTGAGTGAGTGAACTTTTTGAGTGGCAGATTCAGACCTATAAAAACATATTTTAAAATAATTTTTATGGATGAATTCTGAAATAGTTAAACACATTTGTTTTGTTGTTGCCTAAAGATATCTGGAAAGTGTTATATTGAATTACCATGTTAATCCTTTAACTTTGTCCAGAAACAGAAGTTGAACCAATTGCAGAAACATAGCTAACATTACAGTAATCATCAGTGTAACTGCTTTAGCCACTGACCACTACCATTAATGTTATGGAAGCTGCTGCTAGCTGTTAGGAGCTCATGAGCTAACTGGCTATCCCGCTCTTATTGTGCTGCATTAGCATTGGAAGCATTGGAACTGATGTGTCCAGGCGACAAGACCTATCTTAATTTCAGACATTATTTCATGTCATTTCAATTCACAGCTATTTCAGTGGCATGACTAGCTTCCGTCCTACCAGTCCTGAACAGAAACAAGCCAGCCACTCACATAAGCCAGGCTGGACCTGGCCTGGTTTCTTTCTGAAAACGCTGGGTGCACTGCTGTCCAAGCAAGCAATTTCTGTGCATAGCTGGCCAGCCGCGCAGCTAGTATAGCGTTTGTCGGATTATCACTCCCTCCCTTACTCCGTTACTCCCGACAATGTTGGCCTGCATCTCTCTGTTGCATCACAAGAGGCAGTAGTCCCAGCACACTAGAATCAAGAAGGACACCAAAAACCAACCCACTGATCTCCACTGCACAAGTAGAGTAGTGGTCAGAGCATTGGACTCCCATCTGGGAGACCAGGGTTCTAGACCCGGTGGGGATGACTTTATGGGACTATACCCCTAACCTCCACACGTTCATCCTTTGACTCCATCCTTTTTATCCCTTACCTAAATTCCACAAGTAGAGTAGTGATCAGAGCATTGAACACCCACGCGGGACATTCTCAGAGATTACCATCTATGCTGAGTGAAACTCCTCTAGTCTATATGTAGCTAAACAAACCCCAACCCACACCAGGGACTGGAAGAAGGACACCAAAACCAACCCATGGGTCTCCACTGCACAAGTAGAGTAGTGGTCAGAGCATTGGACTCCCACCCGGGAGACCGGGGTCCAAGACCCAGTGGGGATGACTTTATTGGACTATACCCCAAACCTCCACACGGTCATCCTTTCACACCAACCTTTTTATCCCTTACCTAAATTCCACAAGTAGAGTACTGTTTGAGTTTGAGTTTTATTAGAAGAAATTGCATCATGTTCACACAGGATGAATTATATGTCCTATTACAATTTTGAAATACAATACAAATAAACTGTAGAAAATACAGTACAGTAATAAACAATTAAGCTAAACAATTTAAAAGGAGCTATCAAGTTATACATTTTCATTAAACAGTCTGGTCAGATAGGGGATGGTAGAGTTCCTGTAGTGCTCAGTTCGGTAGGGTCCGGTTGGCAGAGGAGAGCATTTGTTTCACCTGCTGGTCCCACTTCAAGTCTCCTGCATGGGAGCGCAGGGCGCTGTCAATAACAGCCAGGAAGATGACTGGTCCCAGCTTTGTCCCTTGTGCACATCCCAGACCTGGATAGTAGGACGTTTTCTGGTGGATGGGAGGAAGGCAGGAGGCAGCTCCAGAGGTGGCAGAGATTGGGAGACTTGGGCAAATTTCAAATGGCTATTGCCTTACTGTCTCCTGGGTCACAGTTGGGGGCCATGATTAGGCATTCAGGTTTTTTGATGCCATAAATGGCTTGAATGTATGGGTGCCAACTTTTAGAATTTTCTCTCTTAAAGGACAATGCTCGTTTTTGGACCTTTGGAGCTAATTCGTTTCGAAAGACGTTTCTAAAGATCATATTACAGAGGCATGTGAAAAACCACCACAGGATTATGCTCTATGTAAGCACAACTAGCGATTCATGAAGACAGATTGATGAAAACAACCGTTTCGCGGCAGAAAATAGATTTTTAGAAACTGCATTCTAAGTGCCCCGACCACCGACATTACATGGATATACTGGCTCGCGCTGGATTTTAAATTTCTTCTACATGCCTCCGAACTACACCAAAGTGATCTCGGTGAGTCAAACGTCTTATAATATGTCGTAAATAAGGTCCAGGTTGTCAAAAACGAGCATTGTCCTTTAAGCTGTTCCACCTTACTTGGATAAAAATTATTTTTGGCACGTTTGATTTCTTTTTGAACACGTGCTGTGTAGAATTTCCAGGTGATGGATAATCTGTCACTGATGAAAGATTTCTGCCTGAGTGCAATGAGATGTTTGATCTGGGGAGTAATCAACGGTTTGTCAGTAGGGTGTATTTTTATGGTTTTGGTTGGGAGTTATCGATCGATGGCTGCTGTCATAGTGGAGTAGAGGGCGGAAACTTTGCTCTGAGTCGAGTGAGCCTCATACACCTCTTCCCATGGGTGGTTAGTAATCCATCTGCCAAAGTCAGTGAGGACGGTCATCCCCAGGGGGTCGGAACTCCACCTTTTTGCTCTTTTTTGGCCTTTGTTTGGTTTTGGGGGCCCAGAGTACAGAGTTGTGGTCACTTCAGCCTATTGGGGGCATATAAATGGTTTAAGGTAGGATGGTGATAGGTCAGATAAGATGATATCCAACACAGCATTTACCCTGGTGCCCTCTGAGATGACCTGGGAGAGACTGCTGCCCCTGCAGAGCACGTTGGTGTTTAGGTGGTTAAAATTGCCCAGGATGAAAATGCCAATGTTGGGGTAGGAGGCTCGTAGTATGTCGGATGCCATCACTAGGTGGTCTATCAGTTCAGCAGCATGATATGTTCTTGGTGGAGCGTACACAACACACATTGCTATGGCTGATAGTGGGCACTGTAGGCACTCTGGTCTTACCCATAACCATATGCACTCAAGATGATCTGGGACCAACCACTATCATGGGTAATGGTCTGGTAGGAATGTGGTCACGAATGTAGACCGCCACTCCTCCACCGGTTGTTTTGGTGCGGCTCTTGGAGTCAGGGGCGTAGGTTTGATTTGATCTTTGGTAGTACACTGGGTTGTTGTTGTTTCACGTAGTCTGGATGGAATGTGGGTGGTGGCCGAATCATATAATCATAATTTCTGTCGCCACTGATTGGGCAATGTGACAACGAATGACAAGGTTTATCCACAAAACCTACATCTGTTGAGTCAGACTATAATCTCACCTGTAACCCTGATGCATCTCCTGCCTCTCCTGATCCTGTCTCTCTGCTGCTTTGATCAAACAAAATTCTAATGTCCATTTTTGTCTTCTTTTTTTTCTGGTGGAATTTTGCCCTCCACTCACCATTTATCATAAAAGGGAAATGATTGACAATATCAAACTACTTGCAGACATGAAACACTCTTTTCCGTGTAGCCTACAGCCTATTCTGTGTAGCATATAGTTTTTTCTCCAACTTTTCACATTGGCCAATACCAGATAGTGGTAGCATATACTTTTACTATTATTTGTGCGCAACACATGTAGAGACATCCAATATGACAGCATGAGGGTTGCCTAGCCTATAGGCTGCTTCACATTTACCCCGAGCAGCTGGAATAAACCTATTGCTTGTAATAACATAAACTACAAGTGTTTCTTTATTATATGGTTTATATAAAGACATCAGGTCAAATATCCCTGTGTCTTTGTGTTGGACGTAATTTTACAGACATAACGCTAACCTATAGCCGACATGAGATGAACCCCACACTGTTGAAGCAACCTATAATAATGGCAGTTCATGCATTTTAAAGTACTGACATAATTTGGACGGATGTATGCTATAGAAAAAATAGAAAATAGAAAAAATGCCATGAAAAAATGAGAGACTTCATGTGTACACATCATCATCATTGTCCTCCACCCGGCGACAGCTGAAGGGGGGGGACTTAAGGTTGGCCGGTGTCACGTTGTGAGTGAGTGAGTGAGTGAGTCTGTCAGTCCCCTGTAGTACCAGAATCCACCACAAAAGGGGTGCCTTTCCAATGTATTTTTCCATTGACAAGTACATTTAGATTTTTACATCAAAAACTATGCTTGGTGTCTCAGTATAGTCTCAGACAAGTTTATTCGGGAAATCATGTACTTTCAACATCCGCAGAGAGTAGAGCTTGAGGTGTTTAGTAGAGCTAGATGTCTGTATTTCAACATTCATTATAGGATTTTAGGCCATACAGGTGCATGGACTTGTTTGCCCACTAGATGGAGACATTATTGTCCTCTTACTCACTCTACCATGGTTTGTAGAGAGCTTACTTTGGTCAATCATTGATACACATGATGCGACATTAGTAGCGCCAGATATATCTGTATTTCAACATCCATTAATGGACTTTTAACCATATAGGTGCATGGATTTGTTGGCTATTAAAATGGCGCTTTGTTGCTTTCTACACAAAAAACTGTAAGTGTCTCAGTGTAGGCACAGTCCATTTTAGCCAGGGGCCTTTTTAGCTTGACCAGCGTCATCAACCACATGAGCTGTTTAGAGCTCACATAGTAGTACTCGTTATAAGTTGTTTTTCACATTACCAGTACATAACGATTTGAAGACTGAAACTAGTATGCTATGTATTTCAGTAAAAGTATAGTCTATTATACTGAGGGACACTTCTACTTTTCAAAAAAAGTAGAAGTGTCTACTTTAATTTAAAAATAAATTCCATCTTTCCACTCCATCATTGCCACAAAGGGATATGCATCTTGGGTGGGGGACAACATGTCTACTGTGCACTTGTTATGCATTGAAATGTATTTTGTTCAGAATTAACATGACCAGAGTAATTGACACATTGTTTATTTCAATGAACAGAAGGGGATTCAAGCAATGCATCCTTTGATGCTGCTACCACAAACAGTCATTCTGATGCAGATATGTCTGATGCTCCAAGCACTGAGAGTAGCAGAGGCAATGAAGAGTGCACGAGGGAAACTGCCCATTCCCGGAGCTCAGGCTTGAAAGAGAAAGGCTAAATCATGGAGAGCTGATGATGATTTCCAGCCATACATGGCTGACAATAGAAGGATGCTGGAGGAACTACAGGGAGCTGAACAGAGGCAGGTGGCTCAAGAGGCTGCTACTTTTGAGAAAATATTACTGGCACAGCAGCAGGCTGAGGAGAGAAGATTCCAGGCTATGCAGGCACAGCAACAGGCCATTAACCAGATCTTTATGCAACTAATGTTCACTATTGCAAGAGCTCCTGATCAACCTAGTTCCTTAACACCACCCTGCATCTCAACAGCCCCACCATCAACCCCTGCCTGGTACATGCCACATACGTTCCAGTCAACGCAGCCTCCTTTCCCGCCACCTATAATTGCTCCACATCAGGACCGCTCAGAATCACCATCCTCCCGAGATGAACATCCGAGCACTCCAAACATTGAACCCCAAAATCGCTTATGTGCGGCACGGTGGCGCAGGACTTTGTACTGTCACCTCACAGCAAGAAGTTTGCATGTTCTCCCAGTGTTTCTTCCAAAAATAACCCAATATGAAAAACATGCAGAAGAACAGATTGCTAACAGTGTCTGTCCCTGACGAAGACGGACAGGAGCACTTGGTTGCCCATGCATGCTGCCTACTGTCTGCTCTCGGCTGCCCCCAGGGGAAGGACGATGGGATGGGTGAAGAGCAGGGGAAGCAATTAATCAGCAAACCCTGTGTTCCCTGTGTTGCCCATTACTACACTTGTTTGAGTAAGGTGCACTAGCATACCGCATGACGAAGAAGAATTCTTCTTCTTCTACTATAAATCCTACAGTATACATGGAGGTTCAAATGTTGATTCCTTATTTCTGAGGTAATGCCATTCTCTAGAAAGGTACAGACACTTCTTACAGTCAAACACAGACAAAAATATAATATTTCCCACAGAAAAAAACATTTGAAGTAATAGCACTGCAACACAGATCAATTAAAAACATGACATTTAAACCAAAAGTGTAAATCCTTCAAAAAAAATCAAAAAAGCATAATCCCTCATGCATAGGCTACTCAACCCTGCAGCCCAGCCTGAACACTATATGGAATGCATTCCACCCGTTCCCATGTACAGTTTGCATGGAAAATATGCATGCATCAAGGAAGATTATGACAAAAAAAGATGTCCAGCAGGAAGCATCGTGACACATTCCCTTGGACGTTGCCGTCCCATTGGAGGACCGTTCCTCATTGTTGTGGATGCAAGGTGGTACCCAGATCGAAAGATTCAGTACCCAAGTATCAGAGCATCTAGATTGATGCTTATCCTTTAAAGGAAATATTGGTCGTTATTGATATTGACTAAAAAGCTGAGATCCCCTTTACAGGAATAAGTCCTGCTTTAATTTATTATTATTATATTATATTATTATTATACAGTGTTGGTACGGTCATATATACAGCAGACGAGTCTATGCTATATGTTAAAACCCTTGGCTTTTACATATTCCCTTATAAGGTAGTACTACAAAATCATTCACTACATCTGTCATCACTGTTCAATTTGAGACACTCAGACATGCTATGCATTCAGGACTCCTTTTGGAGGTATCCAACATGGCCTTTCCGTTTTTAAGTTCACTAAGAACATGGAACTCCAAAGAATGTTGGAAATACGATTGTCCAATTCCATGTCTTTTTCGCATTGCTGATTGTTGACAGGTTTACAGTATGTAGAGTGTGTAGCCTATGTTTTGTTTGCTTGGTTGTTGCTTACACAGTTTGTTTATTTGATTCTCTTATTTATGTATGTGTTATAACTAATTCAAATAAAGTTTAATAAAAAACACAAATGTGTGGTGTTTCAGTCAATCAGTTTTATACGCTTTCTTTCATTGGCAAATGGAAATAGAAGAAGTGGGGAGTGAAGGAGAAAGTGGGCGGGGGATATGTCACAGCATCCACTGTTTCCTAGATAATAAACACATCTGTGGAACTCCCAGGAGAAGGGCAGAGAGTGCGATAGGTTGTGAAACCCGTTGTTTTCTGCATAATAAACACATCTGTATTTTACTAGATATGAGTATGAATCAAACTGTAACTCATGGACAAAAATAATCAAGGATAAACATCAAAAGGTACGTAGTGGCTGTTTTTGCTGACGCAAACATCATCTACTCTGGCACCTTCTAGAAAAAATGCCCTACATAAGAGACAGATTGGGAATAGGTGTACATTTGGGAAATGTTCTGAAACTAGGTTCTATATTATTGGTAATACCAAAGTAGTTTCATGCCTATAGCTTCGTGATAGAAGGTCATGTTCTTGGCACCAATTGGATTTTACTGTACTGTAAATGAGATGTTGGATCTCCTGGCAGTGGGCCTAACCCTGTTGGCACATTATGATAATTTAACCTAAATAAATGGGAAGAAATGCTAGATTTATTTGGGAGATGTCCATCATCTTAACCTATAACAATTGTGGAATTATAAAAAAGATGATAGGGAATTTACAGTAATGAAATGTCTTGGGCGTCAATACATCTGCCGAAATGCTAACATGAACAGGTGTCTGAAATTTTCCCTCTGATAATGGACTGTTTACGCAGAAAGAGGGGAAGTTCCCATGTTGCCTGAACAAATAGAAGGGTTAGGACACTAGCTGTTTCTCCAGGTGCCAAGTTAATGGCTACAGTCTAAATTCATAACTGTAGACTCAGCAAAGCTTGTTCAGAAACTAAATTCAAAATATAGAAAGTGGAGTACAGAGTCACTGGGAACTTGCTGTTACGACTGGGTTTTCTTAAGACTCAATAGCACCACTCAGGAGACAGAAAAAGATGCAAAATGCCCTCAGGGCTCTTAATAAACAATCAATAACAAAGTCCAGTCCACAATCCAGATAGAAAAGGTGAGTTTGGGCAGGGGTCGCGAGATCTACTAACAATGTCCATAATCTGTAATCCTATCTCCATAGTTGATATTCCACGCAGGAGTCGGGGAATCTGAGAGTTAGTCCAGAGTGATTGGCAAGCAAGCCCAGTTCTGGTGGCAGGAGATGGAAACTCTGGAGAATTGGGGACTGGGGTAGTGCACAGAGCCGTGTGTATTACACACAGAGACTCCGGTGCATGGAGGCGAGGAACAAGAACACTTGCTCCTACCCAAAGTTGGATTTCACATCTGTGTACTGAAACTATCTCTTTTTTTATTTTCACTTTTTGCCATGTACAGACGTGCACTAATATTAACCAATTGGAGTTCTCATAATAGTCTAGACAACATGACATACAATGGCAAATTATGTTGGAAACAAACTCACTGTCTAGAATTCAACTGTCTTAAAATTTGCAATGAAATTAGATTTTACATTGATTATTTCAATTTATATAAATATCCTGACTTTATAATTGACAATTCAATTTTGATCTCAACTAATGCACAGTGCCCATGGGTATGGTGTGGTTTGTACAGTAGATCGATCCATCGAATTATCAATCTATCAAATATCAGTGATTAAATCTGTAACCTATACAGCAAACTGCACGGTTGCACATGTAGGCTATAAAAACCAATACTCAGAACACCAGGGGCAGATACAGATGTGAGAACATAAGAATGTAACTTGACCCGCGGTATTCTAACAGGCGCTTTACGGCATTCCGCACCACCGCTCGCATGCCAATAGGGGCGCAGTAATACTACTCATTGACCCATTGCTGTAGCTCATCTCGCACATTAGATGAGCCTACCTTTCTCAAACTCCTTGTTCTCTGTCAAGCCCTGTTTTAAGGTTACTTATGATCATATACAATGGTTCAGATCAAAACGTTGACAAAACTAGCACTTTTGAGAAAATCTGATAATTGCTCTACCACTCTTTTGGTCATACAATGGATGTGGGTGGGCACCGTGAAAAATCATTCAAAAAACATGTTAAACTCTCAATTTCAAAGACAAGGAACTGACCGAGGTGTTAGTTGGCGTTCTGACATATAATTCACCATAAAGTAATATTCTAGTTCATCTGGAAAGGCTTTTTTAAATATTTAGCATAGAACTATTTAGCCGCAGCACATACGTGTGTAAACTTCTGCAAACTAGGTAGCCTAGCAACATAAACAATAACAATAGCTACCGTAAGTAGTTCCGCTTCCTGAATCCCCTCTGTGGATTGATCTACATACTGTATCTACAACGGTCGCGTCAATACAAGTCAATGGATTTCATAAAATGATCAATAAAACCCTACAGGATTCATACTTTGCGGTGGATTTGATGTCAGAACACCAACGGACACCAATTACCCCCTCGGTGAGCTTCTTGTCTTTGAAAGAGAGTTTAACATGTTTTTTCATGATTTTTCACGGTGCCCACCCACATCCATTGTATGACCTAAACGGTGGTAGAGCAATTATCAACTTTCTCAAAAGTGCTAGTTTTGCCAACTTTTTGATCTGAACCATTGTATATGATCATAAGTAACCTTAAAACAGGGCTAAACATGATTTTTCCCTTTACTACTCCTTTAAGTAAAATTATGGGCCGCCCGGGACGAATTTCTCCACAACCAGCTAATGTATGATGCAACTTCTTACATGCCCACATTCCCCGAGTGATCACCCCCGAGTGAGCAGTGTCAACTGTGACCGTGTGACGTCATTTTCATCAGCAGTTTGACAGGAATTTGTCTGGTAAAAATTAGTTCTTGAAAGTAGTTCTGCAGCAGGGTACTCTCTCTCCTGCTGAACCCCAATCGCTCTTGTGCAGCACGGTGGCACAGCACTGCCACCTAACAGCAAAAAAGGTATCTAGGTAGCCTTGTGAGACCACTGGACCACTGTGTCAACACCAACAGCCTGAAGGTGTTTGGCTGGACATGTGTGTCAACCTTCAGGCCACCAGCAAAATATGTTGGTTTGTGAGTTTTCAGTGTTCTAACAAGGCTTTATTTACATGATATGCATGTTAACATGATGCACATTTACAGTAACTCTTTTATTAAAATCAAACTGTATAGAATATGTAAGGTATGTAAATACATAATTATGTGTAAAGAAATAAGATCACTGTATCTGCGTTTTGTCCCACTTCACTGTCCTTTGTTGATGACAAGAGTTAAGGAACCAGACCTCTGTGACCCAACCAACCAGCAGGTCAGGAACATTTATTGTCTTGATACTTTCCCTCTGTGCCCTGTCATACATGTTCACACATGCACGTTTTAGTTTTCTCATGTGCTGTTGTGTTCTCTCTCTGCTTAGGTGTTCTATTACTTTGATTCTGTCTTTCTTAGAAATTAAGTACTAATGTTAAACCTAGCAATGATAACCAGAATTTTAGCACAAGCAAGGGTGATAACATTGAGTTTGCATCGTTACTGAGTTTATTTGTTAAAAACACTATTAAGGAAGATGGTTTAAAATACTGTATGAGTCCTCAAGACCACCACTGCAACAGTAGGCAAGGCAAGGCACATTTATTTGTATAGCACATTTCAGCAACAAGGCAATTCAAAGTGCTTTTACATGAGTCATTAAAAGCATCAAGACAAAGTGCAAGAAACACATTATAAAAGGTTATATAAAACAAAATGCAAAAAAAAATTCATTATAAAAGGACATTTAAAATAAAATGCAGGAAAATAAAATACAAGAAAAAGTTGTGGGGTTGTGTGAGTTGTGGGGCCCGTGGCATGGACAGTGGCGTGGTGGTGAGACTCAGCCCCCTCAGGTCAGAGCCGGTCGGGGGCAGTGCAATGACCTCCGGGCAATCTCCATGCCCCCACCCGCGAAGACCGTGTGTCTCTAGCCCACTCAGGGGCTTAGTTGTTGGTTCCGTGGCGTGGATAGTGGTGTGGTGGCTAGAGACTCCGCCCTCTCAGGTCAGAGCCGGTCGGGGACAGTGTAGCCCTCTCTAGGCCACCCACCTGCCTTCATCAGTGAAGACCATGTGTCTCCACACTCAGGGGAGTTGTGTGGTCTGTGGTGTGATGCTTCCACTGTAGTAATAAACGTGTGCCTGGGCCTTTAAGAGAGCCAGCTTGTGTCCCCAAATTCAAATCCCAACTGACACTCTAAACATCCCATCATTCACAATGGGAATGCATGCTGGTTTCAGACAGCTCTCTCTCAAAAAGTATAAATGTTACAGCTTAGATATTGACACCGCAGGAATTATGGGAACATGCTGGCCATTTTAATGTATAATATGTCTGTGTAGCTTAAAAACAGTAGCCATGGCGACAAGTTAGAAAATGGGTATGAATTCAGAATTAGCAGCACAAAAGTTAGAGTGGAGAGCAATTCATTTGAATGAAGAGCATAGTTCTCGAACAAATCATCATACCTCAGAAAGTATAAGTCACACAGCTTAGATACTTATATTGTACGAATCAGCACAGTTGTGTGAACGTTTTGATGTATAATGTGTATGAGCTGTTAAAACTGTAGGCATAGCGACAAGTTAGAAAAAGAGTAAAATGCAAAATTAGCAGCTCAAAAGCTAGAGTGCAGCGCCATACGTTTTAATGGGGAGCGTAGTTGCCCAAAAAATCGTCATACCTCAGAAACTGTAAGTCACACAGCTTAGATACATTGTACGAATCAGCACAGTTGTGTGAACGTTTTGATGTATAATATGTGTGTGGAGTGCCAGCAGTTTACAAAATGTGTGAATATTTTCAAAGAAACAGCTGCCACCACTCTAAAAACATAATGATACTGAACATTCCACAAAAGAAATCTGAATACATCCGTTAAGGAGCTAAACATTGTGAACATTTTAAAGTTTGAATGAAGTTTCTAGCACAAAGTATGAAGAAGTTATAAAGGAGACAAACTGGGGAGAACTAGAATAAGAAAGAAAGAAAGAAAGAAAGAAAGAAAGAAAGAAAGAAAGAAATAGTGGGGATATCACAAGTTGGGCTAACTTCTGCAAGCTAGCCCATCTAAAAAGCACTCAATCCGCTCAATCTGATCTCGTGGTCAACGGAGGGGTATAGAGGCATGCTAGAACGCTTATTCTGAGTGGTATTTTCAGCAAAAACACTCATATGTTTTGGCGACCCCAAAGACTTATATTAAATTGTTGAAAATTAGCATAATAGGACATAATAGGGGCAGCAGACCAGCAGTTTTCTGGAAGTTTGTTCCAGATATGTGAAGCATAATCACGTGTTCCCGCTGAGTGCGCTGTGCGCAGCAATTTCACTGAGAAGACGGATAGCAGTAGGTCAAGACAAGTCTCACAAGAGTACCTGCAGCCGTAAGTAGTGAAAAAATGAGCGAAAACGATAAGGGAACTCTTATCTCTGGCCAATTTTACTGTGTAAACTCTATTAAGAGGTGCGTAAATGCTATTTAGAGGTGGGTAAACGTCATTTCATGAATGCAGGAGGTGTGTAAACAGGGTTTACTATGTGCGTTTAGCCTCCACTACACCCCTTTGTAATACTATTCACTTGAGAAAACCCATCTTCACTGAGATTATTTGTTAAAAAGACTTACTACTATAAAGGACATTGACTTCCTTCAAGTACTGTTTAAGCCATGCTGTATGGTGTTTCCCCCTGTAGGCTATGGAGAATTTAATCTTGTTAAAGGACTATACTGGTCTAAATACGATTTGATCTCCTTAAACTAGTCACCCAACGGATATCACATTACCGCAATAAATTTTCTGAAGCAAAGCTTACATTAAAATATATTTGAATTTTCACGTTTTACTTACATTTCAAAAATTTAACGTGACGGCTTCAATACCTATTTTTAAATTGTTACCTCGTTGCACTGACAAACTTCTCCCAGTTAGTTTCAAATAATTTTCAGTATTGAGCTTTCAGGTTTAGCAAGGTAGTGAAGGAGGCTAAACAGCACTATTCTGAGAAACTCCAACACCAATTCTCAGATGGTAATGCTTCCCCTGTCTGGAAAGACCTCCGACAGATTACAAACTACAAACAGATTCCCCCAGGCCACTGACGACTCATGCTTAGCCAATGACCTGAGCAAGTTGTACTGCAGGTTTGAAAAACAATTGTCCCCCCCCGCCCCCAACAGCTGCATCAACCCAGCCCCCCCTCCCCCCTCCCAGCAGGTGCCAGGACCTTTCCATTGCTGCCTTGTGTGCCTTGTTCTGCGGCATCTCAAATACATCACAGACTCTCTCCTGGAGCCTCTGCACTTCACCTACAGAGCCAACAGGTCAGTGTACGACGCAGTTATGACCTAAGAGGGTGATCGGCTGTATTTTGCTATCCCTATAGGTCTTGCACGCCTCCAGGACCCTAAAACGGGCCAATAACATCGTGGCTGACTCCTCCATCCCGGTCTCATTGACCCACTCACCTCTGGCAGGAGACACACAGTGTACATACACTGACCACATCCCTTTTTTGTGCGTGGCTGTAAGCTAGCGCACCATGGATGGCATTTGTCGGGTTGTCACTCCCTCCCTCCTTCCTTCCGTCCCGTTGTTGACCTGCATTTCTATGGTGCCACCACAAGAGGCTGTAGTCCCAGCACACCAAAATAAATACACTATGACATCCCATACTATTAAGTTCCTCGGTAGTGTAGTGGATAAAGCGTCGAACATAATTTCATGTCATTTCAATTCACAGCTATTTCAGTGGCATGACTAGCTTTCATCCGACCAGTCCTGAACAGAAACAAGCCAGCCACGCACATAAGCCAGGCTAGGCCTGGCCTGGTCTGGACTTAGGCTCCGGAGCAAAAATTCCCCCATTCATTATCAATGAAATTCTTACATTTTCATTATCAATGGGGAGAATTCAAACAGCCATATCTCGACATGGGAAGGTCAGGTTTGGGAAGGTTTGGACTGGCATAAAACTCTTGACCTAACAAATGCAGCAGTATCAAACATGCGTGCGCACAGAGCCACATAATGCATTCATGGGCACCTCTGAGCACCATTTCTAGTCCGGTCATTGTATCTATCTTTATGTACAGGGGGTATGTGGGGCTATATATTTGCGACACATTTTGTTTATTCACTGTCTAATGCTTGACCATGTGAGCTGGGAAAAGCATTTCCTCATTGAGGACAATAAACATCTAATATAATTCACACAAATCTCAGATTTATTTCAGACCTGCTTATTCACAATTAATTTGAGTAAAGAATCACTTGTCTAAATATCACAATCATAATTTTGGTTCTGAATGGCCATTTGCTATGTTCAGACTGTGAGGTAGCCAACTACACTTGTCTTCAGAGGCCCTCTCAGTACCCTGTTGCCCATCATGTCTAACAGCACAATGCCTGCGCCTCAGCATCATTTCACAATTCTTCCGCTCCTCTGGTCTGTCGTTGAGGCCCATTATGTAAAACATTATGCAATCTATTTTTCAGAGGACTGTTTGTACGCTAATGGGTTGGCAGTTAGGGGGTCGGGCCCATTGTTGATGCTTAAATTTTTTATGAAAAGGGCTGTAATCGTCTCCAACTGTTGGGGTCCATTCACTAGATACCCAAACACACAAACAGATTGGGGGGACCACCGGGGAAATATTGCATGTGTTCAACAGAACTTTGGAACAACAGACACACGTGCTGATCTAAATTGTTACTGACCATGTCATGCCACATTGCAATCAATGCAAAATCACTATGCTCCCCAAACAGAATGTCCTTTTTGTACATGATGTTCTGTGTTTAAGTAGCCTATTTATTGCTGTGAGGAAGATGTAGAATAGCAAGATACATTTGTATTAATGCAGAGATCCCACGCTTTTCTCGAGATCACTTTCCAGGGCCCTGTACAACGAAGCTGTTCAACAAATCCAGGATAACTTCGCTAGCTCGCTCGCGTAAACCAAACAACAGCGATCACGGATAAACGGTACCACAACGGTGGCTATCAACTTGTTAAGTCTACCCAGCTGGTCCAATCTAGATATGAGCGCATTCACTGTAAAAGGGGAGGTATTTGCACAAAATGACCAATCACAAGTTACGATGGCACGGTGAAAAGTGATCCTTGTGATATGGATAAACCAGGCTTGAACCTGAAGTTATCGCGCTAACCCCATTTCGTAGTAGGCTACAGGGCCCAAGACTTTTCCAGGACATCCATGATGCACGTGCAAACGTATGCGCGGAAATTAGCATTTTAAGGGGGGACAAAGTTTGTTCTTACCACTGCCATAAGAATAGACATGCCCCCCAGATAACACACAACGTCGTTATTGGTCGTGACGAAGTCGTACAATGAGGTCGTGGAAAGGTGACAAGTGAAAGTCCCAGATCCATCGTGGTGACGTCTTTTTTCTACATTGTGAAGATGTATCTGATACCTTCTGGTGACTGTGACACCGTTATATTGTCACATATACACAGGTACTGTGGTAAAGGTAGAGCTGATCAGTTTAAATCACTGTCAAAGTAGCACTTACTACTCACATTAGTGATGACTTTCGTTGTCTTTTGTCATTGTCCTTATTTCAGCTCTGCGTTGTGTTTTGATGACAATAAAAGACTGCCCCCAATCTCACAGAATACCACACGGGAATTGAGCCTCAAGCAAAAGCGGTTTATTACAGAAGGTTTGACATACAAAAGACGATGGCATGGCCTAATGTACAGTTGACGTCTCTGTCAAATCAAAGCACTGGTCTCGTTGCAACGTTCTTATGTGGTTTGAGTGTCCCCCCTCCCTCGTCTGTTCTCTGATAAGACTGTCTCTCTGGTCTCTTCTGTGACCTTGTTTGGTCAAGTTAACCTACGCCGCCTCAGCGCCCAGGCCTTTGTCTCTAACCACAACAATGGTGTTTAGCACAGAGTTTACCAGCCATGGAATGTCTTTATCTCATAAGTCTATGGAAGAGGGACACCGTTTCTTACCGAAAACTCAAGCCGACAGCCATACTCAGAGGTCAATCATCATAATTAGGAAATAGCTAACAGGATCATATTAAAAGGCATTTCTCTGAAAATCAACCATATTCAACTATCCTTCCTAAGATTATACGTGAACACGCAGAATCATAATGATCAAGAGAAATGTTAACTTCCAAAACCTAAACCTGAACAGCCATTATGCAGAAAGAAAAAGAATAACTGAACAGAAAAGCGTGCTTAAGATAAACAGATGAACAGTTACATAATAACCCAATCACTGCTTTCTAGCAGGATTACAATTTCAAAGGAAAACAAAATAACTATCTATTAGGTTACTTCATGTATGAACCTAACATCCATACAGGTACACCCTACATAGCATAGCTTCATATGTGTCCCTTAGAACATTCTTACAGAAAACCTGCGGGCACTGGATCTCATCTCCAGTCTACTGACGTGCGAATGTGACCTCCCTCCAGGACATGCCCTGCTAAGGATACAGCAAGATGTGTAAACAAGTGTCGCTAGCTGTAGTAAGAAAGATATGAGCGGATTACCCTGCAACTAACCAAACAGATCTGTGAAGACACCTCGCCTATGTGTAGCGAATTAGTCATGGCTCTGATCTGTTCAATCTGATTCTGCAACAGGAGTTGATTATCCGCAATGGTGAAACAGCATGTCCGCCTTAATTTCTTACACTGCCTTCCGCATGCTAGACATCTCCTCATTAATCAAACCCTAAGCATCAGTTGTTCTGTTGGACAACGTCCCAAATGCCACTGCAAGTTTCTCAATGTCCGTCACTAATAATTCGACCCCCACGCTAGGCGCGAAAAAGAAAAGCAAACTATCTTCCCAGCCCCCATGTTGAGTGAGTAGGCTGTCCACAACCCCCGCCCTAGTCTCTCTCCTAGTATGGCGGATTTTAGAATGTTGAATCGGTCTTTCTCCCACTATCCCTTTAACCTCCTACCTACTGAGTCCCGCAATCTTGATGGGTAACCACCCCTGGCAAGGTAAGCCCCCAAACAAACAGGAACCCGTCCAGTTCCTTGGTAGGACCATCTCCCCCCAAACCCAGTAGACCCCCCCCCCCTAGGGTGCAAGTTCCATCTACCACATTTCGGAGCAGTACAAAGCTTAGTATGCAGACACTGGCTGTGCACCACATCCACTGCTCCCCTCTCTCTCTAGACAAAAACAGCCCTGGGTTGTCTGCGGAAGAGACACTGGTGAACTGATCTGAGCCCACTTTTGCGGTCCTAACCCCCCGTTCTCTGTAGGTCCCTCCAGAGTGGAATCTAACACCATCATCTGAACAATCCCTCTTTCTAATTCAGCATCTGCTACTTCCCTGGAACAGTTGATGTATCGTAGCATTAAAGTAGAGTTAAAGGGGTGTGCCATTTGAGGCACTCCGCTCGCTTGGGAGTCTGGCATCTGCCTACACACAAAACATGATGACACATTCTTGACTGACGTAGCTACCTCATAAGCCCAATTTCAAAGCAAGGTTTTCCACGGCTGACGGTGTTGGTCTAACCATGGAAAACCACAGGATGATAAGACACAAACCCTTCATGATAGCAAATTGAAACCACCCAAATCTAGTCTGTGAGTTCGAATCGACGTGTCTTCTCCCTGAGAGACGTTCTTTAATTGCTGTGTGTATCTCTGCTGTGAAAGGAAAATTACTCCAAATCCGAGTGTCCCCGGCCCAGAGATATAGAACCTTTTTAACAAAATACCCTTCACAATACCCCTGTCTCCGTTTTAATTAGTATATCTCAAGTGCAACCTGGAGTTTTTATTCACAGAATGACAATAACCTACACCCTCCACATCCTGTCCCTGACCAGCAAGCTGTGAATGGAAGATGTGGTTATTGTGTGGTGTGAAAGTTCAAATGTCCCGTCTTGGTCGTTGACGTCTCCACCCGGAGTAGTGTAGTCCTCCCTGCTGAACTCCAGCCCACGTTGATCACTCCTGTCCCAAGTCAACCCGGAAGTCCTTCTCTCCAACTCCACCTGTTAGCACAGAAAAACACAAGAAAACTGCGACAGTATCATTCATTCCACGACTCTGATTGTGATAGCATAACTCTCACTCTCTCTCTCACTCAGACCATATCTAGAGGTTATCTTTCTCAAAATCCTTATTGTTTCATTTCTTAAATGAGCCGCCGCGATTCCAGACTTCAACCTTTGGGAAGGTTTTCTAAACTTGCCTACGGTCTTGGCA
Source organism: Borostomias antarcticus (assembly GCF_949987555.1). NCBI lineage: Eukaryota > Metazoa > Chordata > Actinopteri > Stomiiformes > Stomiidae > Borostomias > Borostomias antarcticus. The sequence continues at coordinate 11,838,844 of NC_140246.1, forward strand.
CCCATTCTCTCTAGCCCTTTAGCAGCGCTACAGTCATCCGAGCAGTGGGCACAAATGAGAACATTACGGGTCGTAATTCTCTAATTTGTCGTCTTTAGCCCGAGTGGGCCCCCGTACCTAAAACGTACAGTTGTTTAGCTCAAGGACTCTGCTCGAACAACAGCTGCCACGACTGTCCCTAGTTTTGGGGTGCTTAGCCTGTACGCTATTCTGCCACAATGTTTTGAGTCTGGAATGGTTGGCTCTACTATTTATCCAATTCTACGAGGGTGTGTTTACTTTGAGGTGTACTCAGTCTAATCTGTGTCTGGTGGCGCTGCCACCTTGCATTGACTAGCTTGGCTCCAGTTGGGTTTCCCTACTACCTTAACTGCTGTGTGGGTGATGAGCCAGATCTGATAAGGCTCCTCCCACTCCGCATCTAATTTCTCTTCTTTGAAAACTCCTTTATCATTACGTACTGACCTGGGATTAGAGCCTGTCCCCCCTCGGGGATCTCGCTCCATGCTGCCAGCACCTGTTTGTGGGCCCTGGCCACAGCCATGCTCAATTACTCACAGTAACCACTCAACGCCTCACTAGTGAGATGAACATCTGCCTGCCACAGATGACCTTGGAAGGGCTAAGGCCCATCTCTTGATTGTGTTGCTCGAATGGAGCAAAGCACAAGACTCAAAGCGTCGGGCCAAAGCACGCCCTCCTGATGACTTTGTGAGTCTCTCCTTGATGACACGGTTCATTCTTTCAGTCTGAGTCCACTACTCTGAGGATGATAAGAACAGTGGAGTGAATCTGTGTTGCCAGATAAGGGAGCAACCATTGTGGTGCAACCAATTTCTGACCTTGTCGCCACACTCGTCCGAGTCCATTTCTGCCCCATTCTCCATCCATGTCCACAACTCCCCCCTCTCAGTCTCTGCCTGCATCACCTTTTAAGGTCAGTGACAGTATCAATCTGATACGGGGGTGCAGGTTGGGCTGAGGACAAATGCGCTTGTATGATCTCTCTGTCACAAGCTGCCTGTTCTGCTGCTTGGTCAACCAGAGTGTTACCTCGACTCAAACTCCATTAGAGTGTCCTTTGACCTTAATCACTGTCACCTTTTGGAAGGCTGATGGCCTCCATGAGCTCCCTAACCAACTCTCCATTCTTAATGGGCGTCCCTAAATGCTGACAGGAAACCTCTGTTTCCAAAGTTCTCCAAAATCATGCCATGTCCATACTGACTGACTACATGGATGTTTGCAGTCTTGCCCTTTAAGTGGAAAGTGATGGGAGACATTTTGCGTAGGTGGTTACGCAACGCCTGATGATAGGTGTTTGGGAAGTTGTGTAAACCCAATTGGCGTTCAAGTGAACTGATATAGATCTCCATGAATATTGAAAGCTGTCCCCGGTTGCACCTCTTCTGCAAGAGGGAGGCTAAGCCTTGTGTCATGTTGATGACTGAAACCCATTGGTGTTCAGGTTTCAAGGCACTGAAAATGGTGGACGGGTATGCCACCAGGCATCTTATCCACATACTAATTGGCCACTCTGTAGTTCACACAGAGGCACCATTCACCTGAAGGTTTCAACACAGGCCTCGCTGGGCTTTTGGAGGCCCTGTGAGTTTCTTCAGAAACCTTCCATCACTTCTGTCTTTTGCCCAGATTGGCAACTCTGCTTGGCAACTCTGCTAAGTCAGGTTTGTTTACCCAACTCCAACCCCATTTAACTTTCCCTTGTGGGAACTGAGGGGATAAATCTATTTGTTAACACATCAAGGCCCAGTAGGGGTTATCCTACCGGTCCCACACACACAGAGGTTGTGAGAGACACAGATCCCAATTCCAGCAGGAATGGCCTGGTTTTTCCCCATCCAAAATAGGCTTCCTCCCCCCTTCACCAATGCATGCATGCCTTGCTCTCTCATCATGGTGTCGGTTCCCTCTAGACAGCGATGAGGAGTGACGGTAGCCACCCCCCCTCGCATCAAGTAGGAACTCTTCATATTTTGGCGTCCGTTCAAGGTGGTTGTTACACACAGGCCTTCTGGCTTTTGTAACAGGGCGGCCTCGGACGCGGAGCGGCATCAGCTGCTGAATAATGGGGGAGCCGTGTGAGGGTGAAAGCTGTTCTCTGAGCTTCTGCTCCCACAAAGATGACAGTGCTCTCGTTTGTCATCCCTAGCTCTGAATGGGATCTGTGGAGCTCTGGCTTTCTCCTCTTCTCTCTCGACCTTGGTGGTGATTGCTTTAGTTAGAGTGTCACCGACCAACGGATGACTGGCCTGAGCCATGTTCAAGATTGCCATCGGCACCGACAGTAACACCCCCCGGTCGTAGGGGGCGCAAGTTCGAAACAGCTGGTAGTAGTGCTTCACATCTACAGTACGATCCCTCCCCTCTCTCCTGAGCTTGTGAGGAGGGGGCGGAAAACTCGGGCTCCTCCTTTAACCTCTCTTCATTTCTGTCCTCATCTGACGGCATTGTCAGCCCCGCCCCCCTCGAGTGGGACGGGCTCACTTTGGTAAGATGAGACAGACCTCGGCCCGTCATTGACGGGTGTTCTATCTCCTCCTCCGACTCCCCTCCCTAAGCCTACTCTGCTCTCACTGATAGTCAAGCGACTGGCTTACTGTAGTTTGGCTCTGTGGCTGTGTAAGGGAGGGGCTGAGTCAGTGAGTGAGAAGGAACGGCACCAGCACTGCGCTGGAGCAGATAAGGTTTTGGGTCACACACAGTATGGTTTTATCACAGTGACCTAACCAACCCGCTTCCCTAGACTGTGTATATATACATGTACATAGGCCTATGCATACATACATACACATCTAGCTTCCATGTGCGACAATACACATACATCACAAACTAACGTAAAAACCCCGGTCTTTCGCGGAGCCCTTCTCAAGGACACGCCGGTCCCCAGAAGTGAACCCCCAACGTCGCGTGGGCAGGCAACCCCAGGATGGAAATCCTGCGAGCCTACTTTAAGAAACATCTTAAAGGCTACACCAACCTTCTAGGGAGCACGCCCGTCCCTAGAGGTCTGCTTTGGCTGACGACCAGTCTTGGACTTTCTCAGGGTTCGATGTCCGATCCGGGTCACGGCACCAATTGATGACTTTCCTTTTCTTTTGTCATTGTCCTTATTTCAGCTCTGCGTTGTGTTTTGATGACAATAAAAGACGGCCCCCAATCTCACAGAATACCACACAGTCCAGTTTCTCCTTTTCCAGGTGTATTCCAAATGAATCTCTCCAACACGGGATTTGAGCCTCAAGCAAAAGCGGTTTATTACAGAAGGTTTGACATACAAAAGACGATGGCATGGCCTAATGTACAGTTGATCTCTCTGTATGCTGTCTGGACCCAAATCAAAGCATTGGTCTCGTTGCAACGTTCTTATGTGGTTTGAGTGTCCCCCCTCCCTTGTCTCTTCTCCGATAAGACTGTCTCTCTGGTCTCTTCTGTGACCTTGTTTGGTCAAGTTAACCTACGCTGCCTCAGCGCCCAGGCCTTTATCTCTAACCACAACAATGGTGTTTAGCACAGAGTGTACCAGCCATGGAATGTCTTTATCTCATAAGTCTATGGAAGAGGGACACAGTTTCTTACCGAAAACTCCCGACAGCCATACTCAGAGGTCAATCATCATAATTAGGAAATAGCTAACAGGATCATATTAAAAGGCATTTCTCTGAAAATCAACCATATTCAACATTAGTTTAACAACACTGCAGATAGAACTAAGTACAACTGAATGGATTACTAGTTTTAAAAACAACAGATCACTATCACAATTATGGTAACCTCCAGCGTCCATACCGCCCGTCCGGGAAATGGGGTAAGATGGGACAGGAGAGCGAGGCGCTGTAACCCCCAGCGTCCATACCGCTGTCCGGGAAATGGGGTAAGATGGGGCAGGAAACTATAAACAAATAAACATAGCCGAAGCTCATGGCTCAATAGAGGAACATGGTTTCGTCCGAGTCCAACGACCCCTCTTCGTGCACTACTGGACCTGGACCTGCTTGTTGCATCCTCTAAAACAAGACAGAACAAGTGTATCAGTGAAGGGCAATAATCATAAGCTGTCATCATAGTCTGTGCAAAAAATATGCATGAGAACATTTTCAGAGTCCCCCCCCCCCCCCAAACCATTGTTGTGCTCGCTCTTCCGTGATACAATGTACTGTATCTGCACGAGAAAGGCAACAGGGGACATTACTAACATTTGAAGGTACACAAACTGGAATAGTTGCAGCCCCGCTCACATCCCGGTAGTCTACAAGTCTGTCAAGTTTTGGTTTTCTCACAAAGAAACAAAAACAGTTTCAGACAACTGAAATTCACCTGTAAGCATCAGTGGCGTAACGCAAAATCTCGCGGGCCCCCCCGCAAGATTAGGTGGGGGCCTTTTGCAACGAAACAGTATTTCGAGCCCTAGTCCTAGACCAGGGGCCTCATTTATCATTGAGGTACGCCTTCTTTTACACGGTCTTTTTCGCGATTTCAGGCGTACGCCATTTGCCCCCCCCACATTGCGATTTATCAAGCCGAAAGGGCGGAAATTTAGTCGCCTTTCTCCGCGCTTTTGTACGACACCTCTCAAGTTGTCGTACCGATTTACACGGTGTTCTACGCCCTTTTTGAACACAGGGGGAACTGGCGACGCAGGTGGTGCGTCGGTGAATTACTATGTTTGACGGAGAGAATAAGAGCGACAGTTCATGAACGCACAAACATGTAGGCTAATAGCCCAATTCAGCACAAACATATATCGCAATGCAAGATTAGACGTGTCCTCTAACCGGCTCATTCATGGTCCGATATGGATTTGTTCCCCAAACTGAACCTATGCGCTGTCCCAAACCTTTCCGCGCTATATGTCACACACCTAATGCAGGCACTCCATCAAACGGCAATAATTGACCAATTAGATTGTCAGTAATATGTGATCATGTGGACCTGTTTGCTGTTTGGTAAGCATACAAATGACAGTCCTCCTGTGCGTAATGCGAGCCTAAATGAATCCGGCGCTACTCGGCCTACTGGCCGAGATAGAACTCCAAAGAGGTGACGGCGATGGCGACTGCACCCACATAAGGGCACCATCAGTGAATGAATACGTCTATGTGAATCGCTAAAATGTGCACACTATAAATACCCAAATCATATGTGACATGCTCATCACAAGTGTAGTGGCACGGTGGCCTGGCTCCACGCATGACTCATTCATCCTGGCGCACAGCAGGGTAGGGACTAGACTGGAGGCAGCGCTGCGCGTGACGGCTGGCTTATTGGTGTGTGCATAGCCAAGATACATATTCTTTGTCTTATTTACTTTAATCTTTATTAGCATTTTCCATCCATACAACGACAATACAATAAAACATAAAAACATACAATAACAGCTTATGGGTACTTCCATCCATGCAGCTTTTTTTTCTTACTCAAATATGACTATTTTAATATTAGTGGTATCATCACACTTCCTTCTATAATCCATCCATTTTTCCCATCTCCCTTCAAACTTTCCTTCATGCATCCTCAATGCATGCGTGAACCTCTCCCTAACATACATCTCCTCCACAACACCCAGCCACTGCTCCTTGGTTGGGCGTTCCACCTTATACCAAGCCCTCGTTATTGTCTTTTTACTAGCAACCAATAGTACTTTCACTAGGTATCTGTCCCCTCCTTGTACATCATCCCGTGTTATGTTTGCCAAGATATATATTCAAAGCTGATAAGAAGGTGGAGGCCGGCGCGCTGGAGGTGGAGGCACTGGAGGTCGTGGCGCTGGAGGTGGAGGCTACAACTCGCGGGGGCACGACCGTCAGGTCAAGGACCACTGCAGACTCCCCCTCCTCTGAGTCCCACCCCACGTCAGAGTCTGGAGAAACAATTTAAATCATTTTCTTTGAGTTTGTCTGTGAACTTGATTATGCATTAAACATTTCATTGTGCAGCCATATTCATTTGATATGTTTTTCTGTTGGCATTCAAATAAATGCTGTGATTTACCGGGTGATTTAGATGAGTCTTATTTTCCCAGAGGGGAAAATGTTTAATGTGTTCTAACATTATGAAGTGGTCATCTGCGTTATTGTTCCCTGTTTTTGGTCCTAATTTAATCATAGCCTACCACAGAATGTTTGCTTTCCTCACAGCCACATGTTACAGTATGTCCGTGTATGCCAAATCCTAGATGCACAAAACGTAGCTAAAGTAGGCTACTAAGCTGTAGGAGCAAACAGACAAAGGTAGGCTATTAATACCTTCCGAAGAGGATTGTCTTCCTTGCGTGGACCTCACCAACAAGCACATGCACCTCCGTCTCCGAGAAGTTCCTCTTCTTAGCTCTTCGTTCCATGTTTAATTGTCCCGCCTGGATGCTCCACGCTACCTTTTTAAGCCGGTTCCTTCCGGGAAACCACGTTTGGCCACTCATGGTTTTGACCATATATGGTTGGATTAGGGCGTGGCGAGGGCGGAACACGGGGCGCGTGCGCGTACGCTCTGTTCTCCGCCAGTCTCGGATTTCGGAGCGTACGACATTTTTGATAGATCCGAAAAGCGTGTAAATATTCTCGTCGTACGCTACATTTCGCATTTTCCGCGTTTTCGTCGTACGCCCTCTTTTACACCAGAATTTACACACTCTTTGATAAATGAGGCCCCAGGGGTTTTCAAACTTTTTGTGTATGTAGACCACTATTTATAATCAAGAATTAGGGGGACAAAATATATTTACAACTTTTTTCCACACAGCTTCCGGTCTAGGGTGTACAGCTCAGCTGTGTTTATGGACTAGGCCAGGGGTGGCCAACCAGTCAGAGACTAAGAGCCTCAAAAATTACTGTGGTACCACCCAGAGCCACACCATATATACCAGCGTTTCTCAACCTTTAGGCTGGACTGGGCTAGGTTAGGCTGGACTGGGTTAGGCTGGACTGGACTGGGCTGGGTTAGGCTGGACTAGGTTAGGCTGGACTGAACTGGGCTGGACTAGGTTAGGCTGGACTGAACTGGGCTGTGTTAGGCTGGACTGGGCTGGGTTAGGCTGGGCTGGACTGGACTGGGCTGGGTTAGGTTGGACTGGGCTGGGTTGGGCTGGACTAGACTGGGCTGGAGATTTGAGGCTTTGAAATGTCCCAATGATGTCTGGCATATCAGACAGAATGGCTTACCATTACGTTCTATGAAGAAAAAATGACTCTCCCACTCGGGTAAAAAATGTCCTGTGTTCGTCTTCATATTTTCTTTTCGCTGCGCATTTGTTTCCAGCCATTCTTTGGTTGTGTACAGTAGCCTAGGCTACGTAAGCTTTTGTCGTAAAACAGAATGACCCACGCAAAGCAAATTATTTTGTTTACAATTATTTTGTTACCAAGGTGATTTGCTACCTATATGATTGGTTTGAAGTGGTTCTCATTTTATGACAAATCTGCAATAAACTAAAATGGGCTGGAAGAAATGCACAGCGAAACTAGAGAGAGAGAGAGAGAAACGTTCTTATGGAATTGATTAATTAATTTTTTTAATGAAAGGATGGAAGAGTCGCAAGCCAACTTTTTTTAAATAAATGGATGGAGGAGCCGCACATTGACGGGCAAAGAGCTGCATGCGGCTCGCGAGCCGCGGGTTGGCCACCCCTGGACTAGGCAATGAAGTCCTCAGCAGGAGCTGTACTGGTGCCAATTAGGAAATTAAGTACAGTGATTGGTAGAAAAGAGGATATCCGCACACTGGATTGTAGTTCCCAAAACTTTATTAGTTGAGTAACATTTCAACCTCCTGCAGGATCTTCTTCAGGCAATGATTGTTGCCTGAAAAACACCCTGCAGGAGTTCGAAACATTGCTCTACTAATAAAGGTTTGGGAACTACAATCCAGTGTGCAGATATCCTCTTCTCTGTTATTTATCCTTTTATTTGGCATCTGGCCTAAATGCAGGTTGGATGTGCACACTACTGCTTTCTTTTTCCAGAAATTAAGTACAGTACCAGTAGCTGCAACTTCTCGTGCTGCAGGGTCCACAGCAGTTTGTTAGTAATCTAATGAAAACAAAAAAAATGCATTCTTTAATTTTGTCCAGGAATAACTTGTAAGTATACAGTTGTGTAGGGGGAAAATAAGTACATTACCAGTAGCTGCCACCGCTGGTGCTGCATGTGGTACAGTTTTGCTTGATTTGGGAGGTCTGGATAATTCAGGTTCCACTGTAACAGTTTTCAAAGTCAAAAAAAAAGAAATACATTTGATGATGATGTATGTATGTTTTCTTCTGGTATGTCTTTGATGCAAATTAGATATAAATGATAATGAGTCATGATAACTTTGCCTACTAAGCATAGATAGACAACAATAAACATTCTGATTCCAAAGCGGTCCTTTGAACCTGTGACTTCCTCTGCACTGTTGCCCTTTTTTTGGGTCGTGGCCCCCAAAAAAGATCTAAAAAATACATAGTGAAACAGATGCTCTAGTTATATTCAAGAATCAGACCAGGAAATCGGAGGCCAGGCTTCCGCTTGCCAAGACTTTGACCCCCTGAACTTTCAAGAGCATATCCCTCTTCTGTTTTTTTTTGCCCATCTTCTGGACTTCTCATAGTCATCTAAGGATCAGAGGGTATTTCATAAAATGATGGCAGTTGTGCCATTTACTTTTTCCATTCAGAGACACAATTTGGTAGGCCTACCTGTCCTGGCAAAAACCCTGACCCTATGCGGTGTCCAGCTGTCTTCATCTGGAAGCTCTCTTTTCTTCACCAATTTGGACGCATTTGCCAGTGGCCAGTAGCTGTACTCTCCCTATATGGATATACAATGTGAAAGACAAAAAATGTGTTAAAATCGCTCTAATTTACTTTAGATAATTTTGTAAGAAAGTGTATTTGAAAAACATTTTATAATCCTCTTTTCCCCCCTAAGTGTAATTATCAGTTGATATCTGCAATCCATTGCTTCGGACTTGAAGGAATATATCTATATTAAGGTAAGTGTAAAATACTTATTTTTCTGGTCTGTTTCTGTTCGCCTGTTATTTTAATTAGTTGTTTTATTTTCATATTGAGGGATTGGCTATGGGGTACAAGGGGCGTGTCCCTGCAGGGGTCAAGCGAGGGCGCATCCATATTTCATTCTCTTTTTGTTGACACGTGGATGCAAGGTCTGTGATTATTAAGCTCGTGATTAGCTTGTCTATAAACGCCAATACTCCGTATACTGTATATTATTTTTAACCACGAGAGACTAGGTGTAGATTGCTGAATGTGCATTTGCCTCGAAGGTCACTTTTTATTTTATAGGCTATGAGACTAAAGAGCTGAAACTTTAACTGGAACTCTAGATTTATTGAGCATTTTGGCGTGGTACATCTCACTTTGGCATTCATCTTATAAAAATAAGAAAGGGGTAGACGACACGTCTAGTTAGGTTCTGGCGGTTAGCTTCCATCAATCTGGGGGCGGAAGTGACAACATCCGCTATGATAAAGCCCCCCAATGCAATCATTACAAGGAGAATGTTTAAATAATTTTCCAGAACAACCCATACATTTTGAGGACATTTTACTTTTTCACATTTTCCATGCGTTTTCCATGACTGGAAATTGGTCACCTCTTTTCTAGGTTTTCCAGGATGCATGAGAACCCTGTAATGTGGCTATTTAGATAAACCTCTCCGCAAACATTTATTATGCAATGTTCCACTTTTGCAAAAATTAACATCACATGGCTGGAGATTTTTTTCAAATGGATTGTGCTGAATATCATGTCGCAATATCATGTTATCCTAACATGCATTTTTAGAAATTTGTAGTAAAAAAAATCCCAGAATGCACCTAGAATTGATAGAATGGCAACCGTGGCATTCAGGGCCTGAATCTAAATGACAAGCACATGACTAGATGAACAGCTGTTTACACAAAATTAGATATAGATTTGCTGTTAAAAATAAGGTAGTCAGTAGGACAGAGGTGTTCTGCTGTGTCACTGAGCCACGCAGGCCGTCCCTCGTGAGGCACTGTCACACAAACGAGGACTTTGTATGAAGGATCATCATGTGCTGGTTGTTTTCACAAATTAAGTTACAAACCGTTCACAAACAGAGCTGGGCCTTGGGAGTGGCCATAGTAACTGTGGAAAGGTGCTTATATATATGGTTGTTAAATAAATACTTTTGTTATGATTTTGAACCCTGGTGTGTCTCTTCTTGTGGCCATTTGAGCCAGGTCATGACACACAATATAGACACACAATGCATAGAAAGAGAATGTGTTGTTGCTTGTTTAAGCTGTTCTGATGACTGTTTAAATGCAGGCACTATTACGTATATGAATGTAATACTGTTAGGCATTATATTACATATGACAATTATGAGTTTGCAGCAAATGTACAATTGTTCACTACTAGTTTGCTAGAAAACTCATTTGCATGTTTACCACAAGTTCTCCAGAAAGTTTGCCAGAAGTTGGCCACACTCACATTTGCATGTGAAAATATGCAACATACCTTGCAAGTGTTTGCTAGAAGGCCAATATTTTTGTAAGGGATGCAGCAGGACAAGAGAAGAGCTCAGAAATGCTTGCCCATGCACACTTTATCTGAAGTAAGTCATGACGCAAGTTGGCAAGGCAAGTTTATTTGTATAGCACATTTCAGCAACAAGGCAATTCAAAGTGCTTTACATGAGACATTTAAAGCATCAAGACAAAGTGCAACACATAAAAGGTCATATAAAACAAAATGCAGGAAAAATTAAATACAAGAGTAAAAGTTACAGTGCAGTGTATGAACATTTCTCATAATAACGACTTCTCATGCATCTCATGATTATGAGAAAGTTTCTTGGTATGGACACATCAGTTTCAATGCTTCCAATGCTAATCCTGCACAATAGGAGCGAGATAGCCAGTTAGCTCATGAGCTCACAACAACTAGCAGCAGCTTCCATAACATTAATGATAGTGGTCAGTGGCTAAAGCAGTTACACTGATGATTACTGTAACGTTAGCTATTTTGCTGCAATTGGTTCAACTACTGTTTCTGGACAAAGGTAAGGGATAAACCCAGATAACACAAGGCTAGCGGACCTAAAGTGGGTCCCCGATGGACGAGTTGGCAGACCTCCGGCGGAATATAACACAAGGCTAGCGGACCTACAGCGGATCCCCGATTGATGCTCCATCACCATTTAACCGGTAGTTAATTGTCTATATTCTAGGCCCATTGGCCGTGGGGTCCGTGGTGTGGTGGCGAGTCAGAGCGGTTCGGGTGTAGTGCAGTTACTTCCGGGCAATCTCCATACACCCACTGGTGAAAACCTGAGTTGTGGAGTTCATGGCATGGATAGTAGCGTGGTGGCGAGACTCCGCCCGCTTGGGTCAGAGCTAATTGAGCGCAGTACAGTGACCTCTGGGCAATCTCATTTCACCCACTGGTGAAGACCGTGGGTCTCTAGCCCACTCAGGGGCTGAGTTGTGGGAGTTGGCGTGTATAGTGGCATAATGGCGAGACTCCGCCCCCTCACGTCATATTGGGTCGGGGGCAGTGGAGCCCTCTCCGGGCTACCCACCTGCCCCCACCAGTGAAGACAAGTATGTCTCTAGCCCACTCAGGGGCTGAGTTGTGGGATCCGTGGCGTGGATAGTGGCGTGGTGGCAAGACTCCGCCCCCTCGCATCATATTGGGTCGGGGGCTGTGGACTCCTCTCTGGGCTACCCACCTGCCCCCACCAGTGAAGACAAGTGTGTCTCTAGCCCACTCAGGGGCTGAGTTGTGGGATCCGTGGTGTGGATAGTGGCGTGATGGCGAGACTCTGCCCCCTCGGATCAGAGCTGGTCATGGACAGTGTACCTCTCTCTGGGCCACCCACCTGCCCCCACCAGTGAAGACCCTGTGTCTCTAGCCCACTCGAGGGCTGAGTTGTGGGGTCCTTGGTGTGGTGGCGAGACTCCACTCCCTCACGTCATATTGGGTCGGGGGCAGTGGAGCCCTCTCCAGGCTACCCACCTGTGGACCCCTCTATAAACCCTTTATACACATTATTTGACCTTTCAATTCTCTTCACTTACATAAACAGACAGTTAGTGTGTGGTCTCTGAAATAATAAAGAAATATAATGTATAACTAACAGAAATACTTACACAAATAAACTAAATAGCCTAACTCAAATACTCATTGAATTGCTGAAACTGAACAAGGAACAGTCTATATAAGCCTGTTGCTGCCCATTGAACTATCTAAGCCTGTTGCTGCCCTCCTGTGGCCGAAAACGGTAAATGCTCTTGTGGTAGCAACATAGAACTGCAGGTTCTGGGACCACTGCCTCTTGTGGTAGCAACATAGAACTGCAGGTCAACAACGGGACAAAGGCAGTGACGACTACTGGGCATTTGCTATTCTAGCAAAAATCCCCAAGCTTCAGCACACACAGTAGGTCCAGTCCTATGCCAGACGTCCTCAACTGGTATTGTGGGCCAATAGTCCTGATGGTGGCGCTACAGCAACCGTCTAAAGTTTAAAACTTTAAAGAATTATAACAAATCAGCTGTACCTCCACCAAAATGCAGGCCCAAGTCAGCAGAAACTTCTATAGCCTATGCTTTGAATTATGAAGTCCATCAATCGTTTTTTCTCAGAAACTGTAAGACCTATCAAACCCTACTCCCCCCACTCCCAAACGAGCTCCACAGATTTTTGAAATATCGATTTTTAAAGAATGTTATCTCAAATTTTTTTTTAATATTTTTTTTACAGTATTTTGAAGTCTATCCTCATTTTGTCCCGTCAAACTACTGCTGTTCATACAGGAAAAAATACACTATCCACAATCCAATAGTGCAACAGCAATGTCTCTGGAGACCTGTGCCACTGATTGATTGGTTTCCACCTGTCTTGTAAGTCTGTGTATATATAGCCTACATGTAGCTTCCATCTTGTTCTTTGTCTGTTTTATTATTTGCTGTAGCTGTGCGTTGTCCCTGGTGTTTCCTGTGCCATCTTCTAAGTTTGTCAACTTGTTTCTTTTGTTTTCCACTTGTTGAGTGTGTACCTTGGTTTTATTGTTGGCTCTGCCCAGCGACTGCTGGCGGAGGGTATATTTTCGGTCGTGTGTGATGTTAATTTGTTCGTTTGTTCGTCCGGTCACATAGCAGGATTATACAAAAACTAGCAGAGCAATTTTCATATAACTTGGTGGAGGGGGGTAGCATGGGCCAATTAACACATTCAATTTTGGTGCGGATCAGAATCACTGGGTGATACACGAATTTAAAGAAAACATTAGCCATACTTAGACCGGCTTCCTTCCCTTTATATTTACTTTTCTTGCCGGATTTGCTATACCGCCGGTGGCCGAGTGGTAATGTACCAGTCTAGCGATGCTATACCACCAGTGGCTGAGCGGCAGTGGCGTCTGGTGGGTCCTAGAACCGGGTAGCGCGAACAATTTCCTTGACCTAAAACAATTTTGGGGATGCGCTTTCAAAGCATGCTCTGATGGGCGGTTTCACTGCACCAGAAGGACGCTGAGCAGTGGCATTTTCATAGGTAAAAAAAACATACAGGAAAACTACAGTAGCCTAGGCTACTGATGTTTTTTAACATGTCAATAAGGCCAATTATTTGACAGCGAGCGAATAAGAGGGCAATATTTAGGCCGAATCAACCAAGCTTTTAGGGACACACTAAATAAATTACAGAGCCAAATCTATGACAACAATGGCCAAGCACCACGAAGAGGAATGACAGAACGATAAAATACACCCCCTTAGGGCACAGCACTCAATATAGAACAAAGAGAATGCGCGCACTACTCCAAATGTTTTATGAACACCTTGATGTCTCTTGTCGGATGCATGGTCAGATAATGTCTATGAAAGGAAGCGATTGACGCAGCATGCCCGTGCAGATGAACTTGAATAAATAATTAGTTGTGATACTATCCGTGAGTGCTGGACATCGCTTCCTTTCATGATACACAGCACTCAATAGCCTACTCTCCTACTTCACAAATTAGTGTTTAAGCTACTACTAGCCTACTAGGCCTATTAGCCCACCGCTCCAGGAAGCAAAGTCCACGCTCTCGAGTGCTGATTAAATCTAGGCAAAGCAAAACGCACAGCCATAACGACTGGTAATTAATCACAAAAGACCTACCTTATATCGTAACCCAAACTTGTTTAATCCACTTTTGAATTGCATAAATCACATCAACATATCGCTGAGGGGGAGGCAGGGAGAGAGAGAAGAAGGAAGGGTGAGAGACAGAGTGAGACCATGATTCTAGCTCAACACTCTCCCTCGAAACAGAGCAACTCGCAGAGGGATTGAATGAGTGGTCCAGTGTGCGAGCGGTCCAGTGTGCGCACTGCCCGACAAACGTCCATCCAATTGTTCAAAACCACTTAAAACTCATCTCTTTACTCAATACTTTGCCCCTACAAATTGTTCTTTATGACTGTTACTGCACTATTCAATGTTTAGTGTTCTATTTATATATTATATTGCACAATTTATTATTTATATTGTTCCATGTCACTGTTCTTGATGCTTGGTATTGTAGTGTGAATGCTTGGGACAGGCGCACTCACTCTTCATTGAAAGTGATTGGTAATTGATTGCACCCGCAGCCTTGCCCGTGAACTCTGCCAGGGACTCTGGAGAAGATATTTAAGTCAGAGCCGGGAGACGGGCAGGCGTCGATGGTTGCGCTGTGGTCTGGGTTGCAGACCCATTGAACGCTACGGGACTCACACTCATCCCGGGGGGTGGCGTGTTCGTGGCTGGTTTAGGGTCGCCGGCACAGAAGAGCTAGTCAGCCAGGGGGCTTAGGGGTCTACTGGTTAGCCAGAGAGGGGCTGGGACTACCTAGGAGTGTGACCGAGCTGCTCCCATCTAGTCAGAGTGTTTGGCCTGCTGCCGCGCTCTCTTTGTTCCTGCGCCGCCGATGATCACCTGGACTCATAAGTTACACTGAGCCTCATTGGACGGACGCAGATAACTGCTCAGACCCCAGGGTGGGTGGGGGGGTCTTGAATCGTTGGCAAGTTACGTGGCCTTTTCAATGATCCATATCTAGTCTAGGCCTAGCATAAAATCTTATTGTCTGTTGTGGTATCTTTTCTTCTTAACTTTTGGGCAGAATGAAAGGACTTCAGGAGCAAAATGCGGTCAAAACAACAATTTATTGAGCATGCCTAACACAGGTCAAAACTTCGGCAATACTAAATTCTTTTCACTCCAGGAACACTCCAGGAATGTCCAAGAATGACCCTCAAGTCATTCGTGACTCCACACAGTTCATAGCTTCATGCTGGTGAGGGGCAACCACTCCTTGGTAGCCCACACAATGCACTCCAGGAAAATCAGAAAACATCAACACAGAACTACACAGAAAACAAAACATCCTATAGTAATAGACTAAACCCAAATTACTACAAAACAGAACAATCTAACCAAGGAGACGTGTACACACACCTGAATCAAAAACACAGGTGAAATGTAGGCGACATCCTCAAGCTTGATTGAACAGAAACCCTAAACAGAAATGACATATAATGCTAAACATTAAGTAACCTCATGTTCCTACATATATCAGAAAGAGATAGACAAGACAAACAAAAGTTAACAGACAAACAACAGGTTTCAGGCAGTCCCCAGGAAGGCATGATCCAGGCTCCTCAAAGACCTGCCGCCCAGGGTCAATCAGCACCTGAAAGATAACACTCAACACAGACTGGGTTCAATAGCAGAGGGGAAGGCCTAAAGCCAACTCCTCACAAAAACATCATCATTATGTGAATGAAATTCATACAGTAGAATGCATAAACGAACAGCTTATGGCCATTCATTGACTATTGAAACATAAACTCCTAAATCAAAGTGAAAAACATAACCCATTTAAATTGACTAAACAACCTTGTAAACCAATTATCTAAACTGATGTTATATGAAACCATAACTGAATACTCCTACTATTATAAATTCCTGTAATAAGCTGAACTAAACATCAAATCATCAATAACCATTCAACACACATTACTTTTTGTTTTTGTTGTTCTGAACAAAAAGATGGTTCATACTCCAGAGTCCATATTCAACTAACTTGCTTCTATAATCATCTTCTGGAGACAAGTGTTTCTCCAAAATGTCACAGATGTAATAAAAATATTCCTCATCACTTCAACTTCAATAATGAACTCAGGCTCAGAGGTGACAACGTAGGTTATCACCGCTATCATTCTTCTCAAAAATTGATTCTAGAAACGTAAGAAATACTTGTTGTATTGTAAATCGCCGATGACATCTATCCAATGACATGTTCAACTTCCTCTTCACCCCCCCCCTTTTTTTTTTTTTTTTTTTTTTGAATTCTTCAGTATAAGCCATATTAGATTCCCTCTTGATGTCATAAGGATGCAAAGTCAAAACTTAATTCATGTGGGAGAACAGAGCATCACTCTCACTCAACAGCTTGTCCGTTGTGCTGTTGACTTCCTTTATTTCGGTTTGAGCTATGATTACTGCTTCCAATGCTGTTTTCTGTGTCCGTCCCACTTTACTGAACAGCGTCAAGACTGTTTAAAATCCTCATAACTTGATAAACCGTTAACAATTCAAACTATTAATAAACTTCTTAAGAATCCAACCGTGCACAAATAGACTATCAATTAGGCAATTGATAAAGAAACAAACACTCAATCACTCACGGACATAGGACACTTCTTGCTCTGACTAAACTTCCTAACCGGATATAATCTTGCTCAACTCAACCCTAGTCTTCAGCACAGGGAGCGATCGGTCCCATTTAAGCACTTTTAATTTTTACAAATTAAAAACCACAAAGCCTGATTTGACGCAAGCTTAGGGTATTGTGCACCAGAGGACAATCCCCTCATTAACCGCTGTATGCCAGAAAATAATGAATTAAAATAAAAAAAGATTTTGACGTAGACATCGAAATGTCCACACCACTTTCCCTGTCAGCAAGTTGAGTCCTACTGTCCGTCCCCTCACAATCCTTTCACTCCACACACACACAATATGCAAAGCGTAATATATGTATGTACGTCTATATCGCTCTACTAAAGCAAACCCTTAAACTGATGTTTATTCTATCAAAAACCAAGACACCTCTAAACCAGATATCCAACAGACCACCAATCTCTCAAAAACCAAAGCTCAACACCAAACCATCTACATCCATTTAACAATTAAACACCCTCAAAACCACTTATATCCAGTATCAAGTAGAATTATTATATAAATAATACTTATAATAATAAAAAGTTGAATAACTATAAATAATTAATCAAGTCATCAATAAAATATTGAAGAATTAATCAATTAATGAACTAACCATTTATCTTTACTATCAAATCAAGTAACCAAACCAATCAATCACCTTATCATAAAACACCAAGCCTCAAATGCAGGTCAACCACTCAAAACAATTAAATCAGGTGATCAGTCTAGTTCAATTAATGAGCATTAATCAGCAATTCAGGCTTACTTTTCAAGCAGGTGATGGATGGTTTTTGCAAAGAAGTCCCTTTAAGATGGATGGATGGTCTGGGATTGGTGACTGGTTAGGACAAAAACTTTTCCGGATATAACTGCAAACAGATTTACTCAAAGGGGAAAGAACAATTAATCACAAAGCAATGATAATTAAAAAATATATTTGCAATACTTATAACATTGGACAACAGAGGTGAGAAGGATGAAAGATTTCTTCATCTCCCTAAAGTATGGCTAACGCTACACCATTCTCAATTTATGAAGATTGAAGAAGGGTTTCATTAATAAAAGTTATAATTGACTAGTGGATTGCTGCTAGGGTTTGAGTGCTGAGTAACCGATATCTCGATCAGTGTCCACCTGGCCCAGATTCAGCATCCACTTATAAATTTATGAATTGATATTTAACCTAATCCAGTCGTCCCATATACCGCACGACCCACTGGATGAATTATCTGTCCCTAATTTCTAAAGACAGGAAAGAGAGAGAAATAAATGTGAAAGAAAGAGAGAGAGACAGATAGATAGAGAGAGAGACACAATGGGGTGACTTCACACTGTCCTACAAAACACAGCACAACCCCCCTGGCCAGTGAACGCGTTTCACTGACCCCCCCTCTTCACAGCTGTTTTATGAGGGCTAGGAATTTACAACTCAGGGTACGGGGAGCAACCTCACCCACAAAAGACAATTAAACAGAAAATATCAGCAAATAGTATTTACATTAACTCAACTTCAAACATACAATGGATCCAACCAACAAACACACAACCTCAACTTTACTCAAAACACAAAACCTCAACACACACTCTCCTCACGCTCTCCTTTCACACTCTCCTTTCACACAGACACAGCCCCTGTCTCCTCACAAAAGATCAAAGGCTGCTGTAGGCAGGCACACACACACACATACAGTACACACACTCACGTGGAAGAGAGAACAAAGGACCTCCCTTCCCTCACACATTCATTCAGAAAGTAAGAATATCAACAAATAGTATCTACATTAAACCAATCTCAAATATACAATGGACCTACTAAACAATTACAAGAAACACGAAAGACCGGACATAGCAGACCGCTAGACACACTTTAAACGAGACACGCAGGGCTCCGGTTTAGCCTGCTCACACACGGGTAGTCTACCTCACTTTTACACAAATATGCAAACTTCATGCATTTAATTTAACCGGCTTTCTTTTATAGACATCGAACTTCACTATATAAGCTCAAGTCTTCACTAAACTTTGCGCCAACGTATACGTCTTTTAAGACCGGCCCATACCAAGTCAGCGCAACTATGCGTACACAATTTTATTCTCCTTATTTATTGGAAGTTCTTTATGGCGAAAGCAATAAAAGAATTTGCAAGACGGTTTACCTCGAAAAAGACAAGCAGTCTCTTTTGTCTCTTGTCTTCCTCTGGCCGATAGGTTCACAAGAGTATCGTTGATCTTGCTGTCTCTCAAGGGTCTTGTCAATTCGTATGCTATATTCACCATCCCATCTCCATCGTCAAAATGTGGTATCTTTTCTTCTTAACTTTTGGGCAGAATGAAAGGACTTCAGGAGCAAAATGCGGTCAAAACAACAATTTATTGAGCATGCCTAACACAGGTCAAAACTTCGGCAATACTAAATTCTTTTCACGAGGTGGCGAGCTTATATACTTGGCTTCAGGCCAAGTATCACATGACAAACAAATTTGCATACAAGGGATGTACACTTAACACAGATCTGCTTGTAATTGGTCAACAGGTCACTGAGCTCTGCCCCCCTCCGGACATGGGGGCAATCTTGGGTTCTTCCTGTGTCACGTTACAACTGTAGACTTCCTGATTTCTTCTTCAGAGGTGTTATCTTTATTGGCCTCAGGGACAAAGGAATGTTTACTCAGGACAGGGCATCTGTTGTCACTATCCTGTTATATTAACACAGTTCTACCTAAAATGAAGTTTATTCATTATTCTTAGTAAATGGATTACTACATGAGAGTAATACAAGTGTATTGATGTAATACAGTATAATACAATATAAAAATATACTACACTGTCATTGTTTTAATGGCAGCAGCGCTCGGGCGGAACTGAGAAGGGGGTAGGCTGGGGATTGGGTGTATCCCAGGGAACCATAGTCTGGTTTAAGTAGGCCTATTGGAGTGTGTGGTGGCGTGCCTATACATTAAATAATTGCATTACACAACTTAGGTCCTGTGTTGGCCGCATTGAAGTGTGGATCACCGAGTGCGAATCACCTAGTGTGCCGTGGCTCTATCGAGCATTACTTTTACTGGTGTGGCCCTGTGGGGCGTGACCCTCCGGTAGCGCGTAGTGTCCCAGACAGGGAATACCATAGCCTGAGTAGCCTATAGTTCCCCAAGCTCGGTTAGCCTAAACGTTGCCGTGTGTGCTATTCAACTGCCCTGGTAAATAAAGTGGTTTTTATTATATCCATCTCGTTGGTGTGTTCTGTGATCATCGTCTGACAGTAGGCCGGTCTGGTCTAACCCACTAAAGGTTTATAACAGTATATTGCCTGTCGTTTTCTGTCCATGCGTTTTTCACATTTGTCTCTGTCCATGTTCTTGTCTGTTCATTTCTGTGATGTTTTTAATTTTGTTAAGTGCTTTGAGGCACCTCGGTCTGATTTTGCACTTGAATAACATCAAATCAATTGCAACGGCAATCTGCTCCAGTTTAGCACGATATCCGGAAAAGATTTTGCTGTAATGATATGCCCGGGCAAACACACCCACAAATTTGCCAACTGTGTGCAATTTGCGTCCATGATTAGCAATTAGCCATGTATGCGTTCTTGTGCATGCCTGGCATGACAGTGCCTTCGTCTGGCTACACTGCTGCCATGATCCCTGGAGAGCCCGGGCATATGTTGCACTTACTGTACCACCAGCTGAATGCAATTTGTTCTTGTATATAGGATATAGAAAAGGTTTTTCTGGCAATTTAGTCATTGATCATTCTGAGAATGATGGGTGTGAAAATCTCATGAAATGCTAGATAGAATTCCACTCCAAACCCGTCAGGTCCAGGACTTTTTCCTGTAGGAAGTGCCTTTATTACTACTTCCAACTCGGTGACAGAATGTTTTTTCTAGAAATTGTCTACTGTTCTCGTCGAGCTGTGGTAGGGTTATAGAACTGAAAAAGTTGGAGTAATCAGACTCTGTCACCGTCGAAGTGAAGGTGTACAGGTTTGAGTAATTCTTTTAAGCAATTGCTAATGTTCTGTGAGTAGGCTACATGTCCCATTTTTTATTTAACCTTGTGGATAGCCGTCTTGGCCAGGTCGCCTTTCAGTTGTCTTGAAAGTAATTTTGGGGGTTTATCGCTCAATTCAGAATGTTTTTGTCTGGTCTTAAACAGTAGGCTTTTAATTTCCTCCCCAAGGATAAAGTTGTGTTCAGATTTTAGTTTCAGAATTTTTTTAATAGGACGACTGAAGTAAAGATGTTTTATATATTTGCTCTGTGTAACTTATTTTTTGTTCAATTTCTTTCCATTTTTTTCTTATGAATTTTTATTGCGGGTTCAAGCCGTGAGGAAGGAATTTCTTTAGAGAATGTTGGTCCTTTGTTATAATGAGGAATCAAGTCAGCTTTAGATATCATCTTAGATATCAACTTTATTTATTTGCAGTTAAAAAAATAAAAAAAATAAAAACTACCAGAACGATTTTCCCAAAACCCTTTCTAGTCTTTGGTTTTTGCCCCTCATGGTGCCTTCAACAAACATTTTGTGGTAACTGCTGAAACCTCCATGTTACATGCACCTGTGACATTTACTGTACATGGCCTGTGATTGTGATGTTTTAAGTCAGTCACGTGGCAGATAACAAGAGTTCAAGCTTAGGGGGATGCAGAATAAAATTGCTAATGCATACTTGGGCATTGTGCTGTCTCGATTTTTTAACAATACTTTTAATTTGTAGCTGTTGTTTCTTTATCTTATTTGTATCTCTTCATCTGACCAGTCTTTTGTCTGCTTGTATCTCAATCAGTCCGACCTGTGTTCAATCCAATAAATTCAGTCAATCAAATTAATTCAGTCAATCAGTGAATCCATGCTCAGTCCAGAGTCCCGCAACTCATTCCCATCACAGTATGTAGGCCTACTAATGTTGATGCAGGATTCCTATGGTGTAAATATCTAGTGCTTTTTTTTAGGCCAAACTGCCAGCTTCTCACATGGTTCAACAAAAACAGAATCTTCACTTGGTGTCTATGGTTGTGAGTTCTGGGTGATGCAGAGGCCGTTACAGACGGGGAGCGATATTCCGCCTGCGTTCTCGCTCGGATCAGTGGGGGACGCACGCGTCCTGCGCGCAGCGGGGAAAGCTGACTACGGCCCTACGGCCCTTTTCGTTTGCACCAAGCCCCCAGGATTCGAAATCTAAAGTGAAGGCCTATTGAACCGCGCCATCTTGGCTAGATTTGTAGTCACTTGGCTATTTCCGGTGACTTTTGACTTGCGCAGTTGAGCTTCTCTGGCCGACGCGCGTCCACGAAAAAGTTCACATTTATCTGAAATGTAGACGCGCGTTCCCGGCTCTCTCGGCTCTCCCCGCTTTGATTTAGCAATGAAAACCGGCTTGCATATTAACCTGTTTTTGTCAAATATATCAATTGGAGAAATTATTTTTTGATCCTGGCATCTTAGTTTTAACAGGTTAAATATAATTGAACATGTTTTGTTTGCTAGTAGATGGTATTCATTCCGTTCGCGATAACGTTATTGCAGCCAGGCTGAATTCCTCCAGGGAGCCAGTGACCGGCGAGTTGAAGAGCTTCACTCCCCGCCAGCAGGAGCTCTGGCCGCGGCTACCGCATCTCGGATAACCCGCTGAGTTCCTGGCTGCTATTTCACACTCGCCCTTGATCAATCCCAATACCGATCCATGGTAATAATGAATCAATCGTTCAGATCAGATGGGCAGTGCTGCATGCATGTTACAACATCATTGTTAGCTTTATTAACATAACCATAGCCTACATTTATCTCTCTAACGTTAGGCTATCCATCTTACACCAGTCGGCCATTCGATAAATGGAAGCGGTGAACGCCAACGTTGACTGAAAACACCCAAACTCAGTGTATCGTTTCATCTTCATGCTACACATCAACTCCTTTACATTGTATGTGAATAAATGACTGTTATTCTAAAAATATCCCATTTCTGTCCATTCCTGGAAAAGGCTAATAATTGCTGTCAAAAGATCACTCCAGTTTATCACCGTATCCCACTACCATTTCAACTATGCACAGGAGGTTGTCTTGTGGTCATTTTCATTAAAAAATGATTAGCCTGATCAGTTTGTTGTATGTATTAAGCCCTTTTTGAGCGGTATGCTTGTATTAATAGCTTATAGCTTGCCATACTCACCAACCTTGGGACCTCATTAAAAGCATTACAAATTAGACATTAAAAGCATTAAAACGAAATGTGAAACATTATATATATATATATATATGTGTGTATGGAGCAATTGTTTTTAATGTCCGACTTTTGTCTGTGCTGTTCAGTAAATGTGCATCTGTCCTAATTTATTGTAGCCTATCTACTACACAACCTAGTTCAAATTTATGAATCTCCCGCGGAAGTCAGGAGGGTTGGCAAGTAGGCTATGGTCACTGCTCCCCAGTAAAATTGAATAATTGAGGGGTTACTTACAGTACAAAAAAGTACAGCATTTGTAGAACTCGGATGATACTACATAAATTGCCATGCAAAGCCAGAGACTGTTGCTTGTAGACGACAAGACTGCTGTAACCATTCAAGTTTGGAGTAGGCTGCATAAGCTTACACTTAACAATGCACACACACAAAACGCTCAAAAAGGGCTTAATACATACAACAAACTGATCAGGCTAATCATTTTTTAATGAAAATGACCACAAGACAACCTCCTGTGCATAGTTGAAATGGTAGTGGGATACGGTGATAAACTGGAGTGATCTTTTGACAGCAATTATTAGCCTTTTCCAGGAATGGACAGAAATGGGATATTTTTAGAATAACAGGAATTTATTCACATACAATGTAAAGGAGTTGATGTGTAGCATGAAGATGAAACGATACACTGAGTTTGGGTGTTTTCAGTCAACGTTGGCGTTCACTGTTTCCATTTATCGAATGGCCGACTGGTGTAAGATGGATAGCCTAACGTTAGAGAGATAAATGTAGGCTAGGGTTATGTTAATAAAGCTAACAATGATGTTGTAACATGCATGCAGCACTGCCCATCTGATCTGAACGATTGATTCATTATTACCATGGATCGGTATTGGGATTGATCAAGGGCGAGTGTGAAATAGCAGCCAGGAACTCAGCGGGTTATCCGAGATGCGGTAGCCGCGGCCAGAGCTCCTGCTGGCGGGGAGTGAAGCTCTTCAACTCGCCGGTCACTGGCTCCCTGGAGGAATTCAGCCTGGCTGCAATAACGTTATCGCGAACGGAATGAATACCATCTACTAGCAAACAAAACATGTTCAATTATATTTAACCTGTTAAAACTAAGATGCCAGGATCAAAAAATAATTTCTCCAATTGATATATTTGACAAAAACAGGTTAATATGCAAGCCGGTTTTCATTGCTAAATCAAAGCGGGGAGAGCCGAGAGAGCCGGGAACGTGCGTCTACATTTCAGATAAATGTGAACTTTTTCGTGGACGCGCGTCGGCCAGAGAAGCTCAACTGCGCAAGTCAAAAGTCACCGGAAGGCCAGAAAAGCACAACTGCGCAAGTCAAAAGTCACCGGAAATAGTCAAATGACTACAAATTTGCCAAGATGGCGCGGTTCAATAGGGCTTCATTGTTGATAGCGGCCAGTGAATGGAGTGGCTGTATCCAGTTTAATTAATACATCCATGGTCTGCACCGATGCAGGCTCGATTCACATGTGCAGCTGTTTTTATTGTCCGAAATGGAAAATGCGCCGTACAAATGTAAGTTCCTCACAAATTATAAGACATTTGCATTGTATTTCGCATCAAATTCCGTTCTCCAGTTCAGAAAACGCTAGATTATGTTCATTAATTGTAATGTAAAGTGGTGGCTGGTGGATATTTACCAGGACTGTTGTTCAGACTAAACAGCTGATCAAACTGAGAATGGAAAATGAAAAGTTGTCCACAAAAAAACGAAACAGCACTAAAGAAGCTTGGGAGTAAGTTTTTTCACAGGTTTAGTCCATGAATGGCCTGCCACTCACCACAAAACACATCTTTTTACACGTAATGTAGACACTCAACCAACAAGCAACATTTCAGTGAGATATAGGACAAGTGATTTGTCTTTAGATAAATGCATCTTCTTCCAAACATATAAGCAAAGTTTCACTTGTTCCATTGGCAGATTTCACTGATTAGGCCTACAACCAAAAACACCTTAATGTTTAAGATTCTTTGAAAGAAGATTAATTGTGTGATTGTATCCCATTACTAGGACTTGATAAATGATGTGTAGGACTACTACTTGGTAAGATGTCGAGTGATTGGAGGAGTCACACAGCACTCATTCTGACCAAAACATTTTAACCATCTTCCCGGACATATTTCTTAACAGCTTCATCATAAAAGAAATGAACCTGGAGGGTCAGGCAAGTCCAAAACAGGCCTCAAAGAAATGGTTGAATTTAAAGAAGTACACAGTAAATGTGTTTCACATAACATGAATATAGCCTTCTAGATGCTGCAGATATCTCATGCCACTGTTTGTTTTAGGAGCTGAGAGCTCCACCAACTGGCTCTGGGACTGACCAGGGAGAAGAAACCCCTGCTACTTGGAGCTTCTATGATGGCATGCATGAGGCAGTGGGGTCAAAACAATCTTTGACTCCACCTGTCCTCATTGCCTCATGCATGTCGAACCCCACCATCAAGGCCAGTCCAGATCCATCTTCCCTCCTGGGCACATCCAGGTCCAATCCACTGCCCCTCCCAGGCACATCCACGTCTGATCAACCATCCCTCCCAGGCACATCCACGTCTGATCAACCATCCCTCCCAGGCACATCCACGTCCGATACCCCATCCCTCCCAGACACATCCAGGGCATCCTCTCTTGAACCCCCCCTCCCCTGCCAAGAAAGACAGGGGTCCATTGATGGGGATTAATCATTTTCAGTTTTGATCGGTGCTGCCCAATTTTCAGTTTTCAATATTATTTTATTTTCAATAAATAAGAATTGTGGAAATCCCTGTGTATCTTTTATACAGAATCTGGAGACAAATATGTGCAATCTCTGGTTGTCATATTAGTGGTATGGTCTGCAATCTAAACTAGCCTATACTTCAGACCACAGGTGAACACAGCTCTGGAAAGGATGAGATCACAGCAACATCCTGGTTTACTATGTATGGTTTACTATTTATAGAGGTTTTTGAGTAAGTGCACTTTCTATATACTACTTTTCCCCAAAATTTAGAATGTCAGACATTATTTGCAGAAAATGACAAGAGGACAAACACAGGTTCATACGGCCAGCTTGTGCAGTTTTTATGGGCTTGTTTTAATAAACAAGTATAGCAACTTTCAACACAAAACGAATTGCAGCCCAAAGTGATTCATAACAGTGAAGATGAAATGAGCATAAAATCAGGACAAACAAAATCAGGCCTGCTTTGTTTTAATGCAAATAAAAACAAAAATACAAACAAAGAATACACTATTAGCCTACAAATAATCGTGCTGAAGCAGCAGCGGTGGAAAAATGACAATTATTTTATTGACAATAGTCCTAATAATAATAATAATAATAATAATGAATTAGGGTAACGGTGAAATGAATAGGTAAGAGTTCTTAAAATGATGTATAAATATAATTGAATGCCTTGGCCATATTGTAATTTGGATATTTCCACTTAGGACCTAGGTAGGCTATCTGATATAGGCAATCCTCATAAGCTGTAACAAGGAAGATACCAACGATGCTTCTGCCGCTGCAAAGTGCTGTTGACGCGAAACCATGGTAACCGTTGTGGTTTGTGTTTCCTTTTTTAGAGTGAGGGAGTGCGTCCCTAAAGGTTTTTATACCCTACACCCTAATCAAGGGAACTACATTCAGCTGTGAGGGGACTACAAAACGGAGTGCACTCGGTGACTGAGTGCGAGTGGGGAGGGACTGGATTCAGAAAGGGCCGGTGACTGAGTGCGAGTGGGGAGGGACTGGATCATGGATGTATTAAGGGACTGGATTCACGGGGTCGCGCCCGCTTGGCGCTCCGCCCCAGATTGTCCGCGGCTCCCAAATTGTCCGCTCGCCTCTCTCATTGAAAATGAATTACAATGCGCGGATATCGCTCCTCGTCTGAAACGGCCTTAAACCTGCTAATGCCTATTCAGGCATTGTACTGTTTGGAATTCAGACACATGATTTTAAAGATTATTTTTTGAAATTTAAGTTTTAAATAATTAGAGTCCGGGCAGAGGCCCTCTTCTACAGTATTTGTCATTTGTCTCCTCCTTCCTCTTCCTCCTTAAAACGGCCGGCCCCGCTCCAGTGTACATGACGTACAGCATAACCTAATGACTATGGCAATAATGAAATGTAAAATATCAATACAAATAATTACTAAAATGTCTGTAAAAAGATTACACAATGCTATTAGTACATATAGCATAAGACTGAATGGAGTTACAGTGCTATTCATATCTGTATGGGACTGCATATTTCCTCTTTTACCATGTAGACATGCCCTCCTAACCATCCCAAACAGAATGCTCCTGATCAACGTAAAATCCAGAGAATGTAGGCACCGATTATGTAGTCAGGACTGGCCTAGTATAAGTAGGTGTAGGGGGCACCTCTTTTCTAAGCAGTTCAGATCTCTTGTTGTACAGTATGATTCAATACCTTCAGATATATGGTGTGCTTGCATAGCCAACTGTAGTATTTGGAAGCTGACTCTCATGGTCAGTGATGCACAGCAGGGTCAGTCCAATTTTAATTCACCCCGCCCCCCCCCACACACATTTTTTTTTTTTTAAATATATATATATATATAATCAATAGTTTGATTGATGATAATGACATTTATTTGCTTTTTATATTTACATTCGGAATTGATGGAATTGAAACAGCCTCATGGTTCAGCTACACTGTTAAGGTTGTTCACTTTCTCTGCTCTAGCAGAAGTCAAACCATTTGATACCTATAATATCTGAGCTGTAGTCTGTCAGAAGCTCATAGTTCATTGCCTTGAGAAACTGAAAAGGTAAACGGAGTAACTTCTGTCCAGATCCCCTCTACAGAACATTGAATTCAGAGGATGATGACTGTAGTATCTTTAGGGTTAAAATGTGTTTAGTTGCTCTTTTGAACCACGGATACAAGAAAGCATAGATCAGAGGGTTGACACATGAATTAATCTCAAACAACCATACGTAAAACTGAAATGAGGAATCTGTAAAGAAAGATGAACAGAAATATGGGGTGAAACAGATCAGAAAAGTTAAAACAACTATGCCAAGAGTTCTTGTGGCTTTTCTCTCAGATTTCCATGTCTTTTTACACACTCTGGCTCGTAGGCTCTGTGCCTGGTAGATTGCTACCACAAAGATATTCATATAGAGACCTATCATGACACAACAAGGGCCAACAAACGAGATCACTACATCAATGATAGCAAAGCTATTTGGATGTACCGAACATTCTCCATGGCACTTGTTGAATGCAAAAGGGTTATTTAGGTGTTCAAACAGAAGCCAAGCGTTATATATGAAAGAACAAACCCAGCCTATAGTAGTGCACAGAACAGTTTTCCTCATTGTCATTTTGGAGGGATACTGGAGAGGGTCACACACAGCAATGTAACGGTCAACAGATATGAGCACCAGGTTTCCCAGAGAGGCAGAGGTGAGAATGCACGAGACGTAGGGATACAGGGCACACAGGAGTCTGCCTAGGTACCAGCAGGACATGGTGCGGATGGTCTCCAACGGCATGATCAGCAGGCCCACCAGGAAGTCAGCCAAGGCCAGAGAGAAGATGAGGGCATTGGTGGAGGTGTGGAGCTGCCTGAAGTGGGAGATGGAGATGAGGACCAGCAGGTTGAGCAGTACCGTCAGCAGAGACACAGAAGAGAACAGGGTGTAGATGAAGGCAGTCTCAGACCTGGAGCGAAGCTTCCTCCTGCAGGAGGAGTTGATCAGGGTGAAGCAGACCTGCTGCTCCTCTCCTGGTAGGAACTCCATAGAGTGAGAGACAAGAGAGAGTGGGAGAGAGAGAAAGGGAGATATACTTCAGAGAGAGAGAGAGAGACAGAGTCTGAGGTGGAGGTGAGAGATGAGGACTCTTCAGCTCTGCCAGCTATCTGAGTAACATGCCCACAACTGCTATATTTATCTTTGAAAGAACAAACATCCCACCCTCTCTCTTTGTCCCTCCTCTTCCCCAATCCTCAAGTGCCTCATCATCTCCCTTGTCTCTTCCCCCTACCCACCTTTACCCTTTTGAAGTTTTTCCTTTGAAGTTTACAATTGGCCTTTTTCAAGCTGTAAATCCACTGAATTTAGTCTGATCTGCTCTGTTGTGCTGTAGTGGTCTGGCCTGACAGTGGTCTAGTGGTCTGATCTGAACTGGGGGGGGGGGCATTGTAATATTTTCTAAGCCTTTTTAGACTAGCCTTGTCTGCTTTGTTCCACTGTATTCTTGCACTGTATCTCTGTATCTCTGTATTGTCATTGTTATCTGTACTGCATGCCCTGTAACTTGCTGCCTTCTTGGCCAGATCACCATTGTAAAAGAGATTTCGATCTCAACTGTATTTTTTATCTGGTTAAATACAGGTTAAAAACCCCAACTATGTTTACACTACGGCTTCCTTTTAAGACTGCGTCTTAAAGAGTCTTCTTTAAGAGGAGGAGAAAGCAGATGGCGCAGACCGCGGCAGCCATGGTGTTGTGGTGTGCTATGTTACAGTATGTGTTGTTTCGTCCCAGTTTGTGCCCTGCATGACCTCTCACACTAGAGAGGAACCTGTTAACATTAGGGGAGCAACCCCTATGGACTTTATACCGGACATACTCACCAACTCTGCAGATTTATTGGACATCCTGGTCAGAGGTACCGCTGTCTTTGCCCAAGCTGTGAGATGATGCCGGCACAAGTGGGGGAGGAGAGCTGGGGCCCTCGTTTGGCTTCACAGAAGCGGCTCACAAATACCTCGACCTGGAGTTCTATGCTGCTAAGAGGCAGTGTTTTTTTGTGCATGGTAGCGACGCACCAAAGGTAGCACAAGAGGCAGTGATTTTTTGTGCATGGTAGCGACGCACCAAAGATAGCAAATGCCCGGTTGTCCCTCCCTCCCTCCCTCCCTCCCTCCCTCCCTCCCTCCCTCCCTCCCTCCCTCCCTCCCTTCCTCCGTCATGTTGTTGACCTGCAGTTCTATGTTGCTACCACAAGAGGCAGTGTTTTTTTGTGCATGGCTGTAAGCCAGTGCACCTAGACGAGAGGCAGTGTTTTTTTGTCCATGGCTGTAAGCCAGCGCACCTAGACAAGAGGCAGTGTTTTTTTGTGCATGGCTGTAAGCCAGCGCACCTAGACAAGAGGCAGTGTTTTTTTGTGCATGGCTGTAAGGCAGCGCACCTAGAATAGCATTTGTCTGGTTATCACTCCCTCCCTCCCTCCGGTCAATGTTTACCTGCATTTCTCTGTTGGCACCACAAGAGGCAGTAGTCCCAGAACACCAAAATAAAGGACACCAAAATCAACCTGCCGATCTCCACTGCACAAATGGGGGGTGGGGATGACTTTATGGGACTATACCCCAAACGTCCACATGTTCATCCTTTCACTCCAACCTTTACCCCTTGCCTTATAGGTCAGATACTGTCCCAACCCCAACCCTTATTCTAACCCCAACCCTTATTCTAACCCCAACCCACACTAGGGACTGGAAGAAGGACACCAAAACCAACCCATTGATCTCCGCTGCACAAGTAGAGTAGTGGTGAGAGCAAAGGACTCCCACCCGGGAGACGGGGGTTCAAGGCCCCGGTGGGGCTGACTTTATGGGACTATACCCCAAACCTCCACACGTTCATCCTTTCACTCCAATCTTTTTATCCCTTACCTTGGTCCAGAAACAGAAGTTGAACCAATTGCAGCAAAATAGCTAACGTTACAGGAATCATCAGTGTAACTGCTTTAGCCACTGACTGCTACCATTAATGTTATGGAAGCTGCTGCTAGTTGTTGTGAGCTCATGAGCGAACTGGCTATCCCGCTCTTATTGTGCTGGATTAGAATTGTAAGCATTGGAACTGATGTTTCCAGGCGACAAGACCTATCCTAATTTATCAGACATTATTTCATGTCATTTCAATTCATTTCAGTGGCGTGACTAGCTTCCGTTCGACCAGTCCTGAACAGAAACAAGCCAGCCACATACATTTGAGATGCGAATATTGCGGATATATCCGCGACATCGACGGATGTCTGCATCCGCAGGTGGGTGAGCCAATAAAAATAAACATTGTGATTAATTTCGGGTGGAATGCAGGTGAATTATATTCGTATTTAATAACTACTATAATTCAGTGGCGGCTGGTGACTCAAAAAACTGAGGAGGACAGGAGGAAGAGAGGCGAACCGCCCATGGGCGCCGGGGGCACTTTCCCTCAGTCAGTTATTATTTGAAATATCAGCTTTAAAATGTGGATTTACAGTCAATTTTAGCATATGAAAAACTGAATAACACTTTCTTTACATGCAGCATTTATTTATCATATTTATGATAAGATATTACAAAACAACAATAAAACATTGTAAGCAATAGTTTTTGTAATGGATTGTACTCTTCTCTAAAGAGAGAAAATAATTGATATTGGTGAGGTGCTGGAGAGGTTAGGTGATATATGAAAAATGTTTTTGATTAGGGGACACTGAGGTGTGCTGGCTCTCAAACATTTTGTTGGCAAATAGATTTGACAACTGGACAATGGAATACGTTGCACAGCAAATGCAGTATCCAACAGTTCGCTCATGGCTAGCTAGCAATGGTACAGCTATGGGATTACCTCATTTGGGTTGCTGTCAAAGCTGCCACTCTTATGTTGCTATAGCCTACAATTATCAGAACAATATGAACATTCAGTTGAAAGTTTTCCATCCACCCATCCATCACTGGTTGAGGAATAAGCACCGCAAAGCGATAAATTCTCACGCAAGCAGGAGCCAGGCTGTTCAGTGCATTTTTCCGATCCAGTGTTGCGACCCAGTCTCTAGAAATGTTTTGGACGAGTTGCCGACAGTTTGCGCCTCCAGCCAATCTGCACGCCTGCCTATGCCCTAGCCTGACGTGCACCTTGTAGCCCCGTAGCTAACGTTACCGGCTATAGCCAGCCAGTGGAACTGTCGTGTTCAGACGGCTCTAGCTCAAAAAGTATTTATGTCAGCTTAGATATTTAGATGGCTAGAATCAAGACAAATAGACAAACAGTTTGATGTATAATATGTCCCATTGTGGTGGATACACATTTGCATAGTATTGAGACATTCACCAGAGAGTTAGGAATTCAGAACGAGAACTAACAGCTAGTTCAAATGTAGACAAATGTCAGATGTGTTTAGCTCGTGCGTTGGATACTTTCTGGGTTGCTAGGCTATGAGAGAGGGGAGGTTAGTTGTTACATTGTTTATACTTGCTACTTTGTTGTTACCTCGACTGGAGGTAACTCACCTGTTAAACTCCTTAAGTTAACACAGTTCCTAGTTTAGTGAAGATATGTATTATTCTACAAAAATAATTACTACATGAGAGTAATACAGACATGTGATTGATGTAATACAGTATAAAAATATACTACAGGTTTGAGTATGAGTGAGGTAATACTCCTCTAAGACAACATCCAATATCTCATCTATAATCAATCAGCCAGTTAAACTAAGGTTTATCTAAAAATCATTCAGATGGATAGTTAAGGTTATTACAAAGAAGTTCACCCCATTTACTGAGATAATTCACATGTATTTATCATTGGACAACCTTATTTTCACAACTACACTACTGTGCATGTGCAAAACAGTGTACATGACGTACAGCATATTAAAACATAGTATATTGACTATAGCAATAATGAAATGTGAAATATTCATACAAAGAATTATTCAAATGTGTGTAAAAACATTACACACTGCTATTAGTACATACAGTATATAGGACTGAATGGAGTTACAGTGGTGTTCATATTTTTACATTCTCTGTGGGGCTGCATGGAGTTGCTATTTTACCATGTTGACAGGCTCCTAAACAGAATGCTCCTGATCAGAGTAAAATCAAGTAGGTGTAGGAGGCACCTCTGTTATAAGCAGCCCAGATCTCTTGTTGTATGATTCAATACCTTCAGATATATGGTGTGTTTGCATAGCCTACTGTAGTATTTGGAAGCTGACTCTCTGGTCAATCATGCACAGCAGGGTCAGTGCACTTTTAATTCACCCCCACCCCCCACCAAATAATAATAATAATAATAATATATAATAAAACTATTGGTAACCCTTTAAATTACAGGTCCCTAACAACGTATGAACTATTTTGTAACAACATATACATTATTTTGTAACAACGTATGAACTATTTCATAACAATGGATGAACTATTTTATAATTTACTAGTAAATTGGAGTGAATCTATGTTCTACAGTTCTACAATAGTTTACGTGTAATTACGTGTTACCGGACCTGTAAATTAAAGTCAGGTGTTCTACAGTAGTTCATATGTAATTATGTGTTACCGGACCTGTAAATTAAAGTCAGGCGTTCTACAGTAGTTCATATGTAATTACGTGTTACCGGACCTGTAAATTAAAGTCATGCCTTCTACAGTAGTTCATATGTAATTACGTGTTAACGGACCTGTAAATTAAAGCCAGGTGTTCTACAGTAGTTCAAATGTAACTACTTGTTACCGGACCTGTAAATTCGAGTCAGGTGTTCTACAGTAGTTCATATGTAATTACCTGTTACCGGACCTGTAAATTAAAGCCATGCTCTTTTCTTAAGTTCTACAGTAGTTCACATGTAATTATATTTTTTATTTTTATATTTTTGCACGGTCTACAAATCATACTCTGTGGCAAGGTTTATTTTCTTTATTAGCAAATTGTACAATCAAGAAGAACAGTAGCATACATTCCATAAACACCAGACAGGGTAGCCTAATCTCAGTTTCGACAACGGAGTTTGGATACTTGATTCTGATTGGCTAGCAGCCGCTAGCTAAATACTAACCCACGGCTGCGACCGCATAACAATTAGTATTAATGCGCCGTCAATCTCATTGACGAGGCCATTGAAAAACCAAGCGGTAGGCTATGCTTTGCGTAGCAACCACTCGCAGCAACCTCGCCTTTTTCGTATCCTTTTACAATAACGCACTCATCAGTTCGACTCCAACACTTCCACACCCCTACCAGCAAAAACGAGTGCTCTGGAGAACTGTTTTAATAACTGCAGCATAGCTGGAAATATTCTAATAAACGCGAACCACTTGATTTTTCAATGGCCTCGTCAATGAGATTGACGGCACATTAATACTATTTGTTATGCGGTCGCAGCCGTGGGTTGCAGAGTATTTTACCACGGCTGCTAGCCAATCAGAATCAAGTATCCAAATTCTCTGTTGTAGAATTAAGCAATTGACCACGATAGGCAGTGGGTTACAGGGGATTTTACCACAGCTACGGGGCATTGTTAGGCCCGACGCGATAGTAGAGGGCCTAAAACCCCCGTAGCTGTGGTAAAATCCCCTGTAACCCACTGCCTCGAGTGGTCAATTGCTTCTCTACAACGGTTACTACATATATATATTCACAAAAAACACTCAGTAGTAACATTCAATAATTTATTTACCGATCATTCTTATCATTTTAGTATTTACAAAATCTTCCGCGATAGGCTATAGTTCTGAATTAAATGGTTGCCAGGCAACATAGGCTATCTCGCCTATTTGGGTTGGCCTTGTTCACATAAGCCATAAGGCATAATTCGGGTTGTTCACGTTTATTTGAATATTTCCAGCTATGGTGCAGTTATTAAAACAGTTCTCCAGAGCACTCGTTTTTGCTGGTAGGGGTGTGGAAGTGTTGGAGTCGGACTGATGAGTGCGTTTTTGTAATAGGATACGAAAAAGGCGAGGTTGCTGCGAGTGGTTGCTACGCAAAGCATAGCCTACCGCTTGATTTTATCAATGGCCTCGTCAATGAGATTGACGGCACATTAATACTAATTGTTACGCGGTCGTAACCGTGTTACTGCTAGCCAATCAGAATCAAGTATCCAAACTTTCCGTTGTAGAAACTGAGACTAGGCTACCCTGTCTGGTGTTTATGGAATGTATGCTACTGTTCTTTTTGATTGTACAATTTGCTAATAAAGAAAATAAACCTTGCCACAGAGTATGATTGTAGACTGTGCAATTAGAAAAATATAATTACATGTGAACTACTGTAGAATTTAAGAAAAGAGCATGGCTTTAATTTACAGGTCCGGTAACAAGTAGTTACATTTGAACTACAGTATAACACCTGGCTTTAATTTACAGGTCCGTTAACACGTAATAACATGTGAACTACTGTAGAACACCTGACTTTAATTTACAGGTCCGGTAACACGTCATTACATATGAACTACTGTAGAACACCTGACTTTAATTTACAGGTCCGGTAACAAGTAATTACATGTGAACTACTGTAGAATGTCTGACTTTAATTTACAGGTCCGGTAACACGTGAACTATTGTAGAACTGTAGAACAGAGATAAAAAAGTAAATTATAAAATAGTTCAACCATTGTTATGAAATAGTTCTACGTTGTTACAAAATAATTTATGTTGTTACAAAATAGTTCATACGTTGTTAGGGACCTGTAATTTAAAGGGTTACCAAACTATTGATATATAAATCAATAGTTTGTAAGTGATGCACAGCAGAGTCAATACAATTTAAATTCTAAAATGACCCCCCCCAAATATAAAACAAAAGGCTTCTTATAATCAATAGTTTGCAGAGAGTTATATCACTGCTATTTATATTTACATTCACATTGATACACAGCTTCATGGTTCGGCTACATTGCTACTTTGTTTACTTTCACTGCTCTCACAAAAGTCAATTTTGATTTTGATTTGATGCCTACAGTATAATGTCTGAGTTATAGTCTGCCAGAAGCCCATAGTTCATTGCTGTGATAAACAGTGAAAAAGTAAACAGAGTAATGCCTCTCCAGATCTCTTCTACAGAACAATGAGTTCAGAGGATGATGATTCTAGAATCTTCAGGGTGATGATGTGTTTAATTGCTCTTTTGAACCATGGATAAAAGAAAGCATATATAAGAGGGTTGAGACAAGAATTCAACTGCATAAGCCAAGTGAGGTAGAACTGAGATGGGGACTCTGGAGAGTAAGCTGTACAGAAATATGGTGTGAAACAGAGAAGATAAATGAAAACAACTATGCCAAGAGTTCTTGCTGCCTTTCTCTCAGATTTCCTTGTCTTTTCCAAAGCAGTCTCGGCAAACACTCTGGCTCGTAGGCTCTGTGCCTGGGAGATTGCTACCACAAATATTTTTGTATAGAGAACTATGATGACACTGCAAGGGCCAACAAAGGTGACCACTATGTCAACGATACCATAGCTAGTTATATAGACAACAAAACATTCTCCATGACACTTGTTGAATCCAAACGGGTTACTTATGTGTTCAAACAGAAGCCAAGCGTTATATATGAGAGAACATGCCCAGCTCAGCGTAATGTGCATATATGTTTTGCTCAATGTAATCATGGAGGGATACTGGAGAGGGTCACACACAGCAATGTAGCGGTCTACAGATATGAGCACCAGGTTTCCCAGAGAGGCAGAGGTGAGAACAAAGGCAACGTAGGGAAACAAAGCACACATCAGCCTGCCTAGGTACCAGCAGGAATCCACAGTGCGGATAGTCTCAAATGGCATGACCAGCAGGCCCACCAGGAAGTCAGACAAGGCCAGAGAGAAGATGAGAGCGTTGGTGGAGGTGTGGAGCTGCCTGAAGTGGCAGATGGAGATGAGGACCAGCAGGTTGAGCAGTACCGTCAGCAGAGACACAGAAGAGAACAGGGTGTAGATGAGGATGGACTCAGACCTGGAGCGAAACTTCCTCCTGCAGGAGAAGTTGACTAAGGGGAAGCAGTCCTGCTGCTCCATTCTCAGCTCCTCTCCTGGCAGGAACTCCATGGAGTGAGTGACAAGAGAGAGTGGGAGAGAGAGAGAAAGGGAGATATACTTCAACAGAGAGAGAGAGTCTGAGGTGGAGGTAAGAGATGAGGAGTCTTCAGCTCTCCCATCTATCCGAGTAACATGCCCACAACTGCTATATATATATCTTTGAGGAACAGACATCCCACCCTCTCTCCCTGTCCCTCCTCTTCCCCAATCCCTAAGTGCCTCCTCCTCTCACTTGTCTCTTCCCCCTACTCACTTTTTTCCTTTTGAAGTTTACACTTGGCCTGATAGCTAATTAGCTAATGCTATTAGATTTGCTATGCAGTTTTCTAGTAGACTAAACTAAGCTGATCAAGTTAACGTTAACTATACAAGCCCCTGCTGAAATAAGACTGCCCCCGTAATTCAGGATCGCAAAAGCTGATGATGACAAACTTTTCAGAGTAGTCCTCAAATGCAAGTATAGCAAATTGGTTTAATGTCAGACTTTGCTAACCTGATGCAGAGAGAACATATCTGCTTCCTGTTTACCAGTGGCCGCAGAGTGCTTTAAGATACAATGCTTGTGAGTTTGAGCCCCCGAGCCACCTTAAACCCCAATTTAATGCAATATCTTTGTATTCGTAATAGGCCCCAGAATAGGCCCCAGAAATAATACTGCAACTTTTGGAAAATAATTTATTTACATTTAGGTTTATGACATTAAAGGTATAATATGTAATATGTGGATTAAAATAAACATTTTTTCAAAAATAATACATCCATAGGGCTTTGCGAAGGCTGCAGAGTAAAAGTATTGCTTTTCCATAAATAAATAAAAAAATGTCTGAAATTATTACATTATGAAATGTTGACAGCCCGACGTTGACACTTTTGATATTATAACAGCCAATAGTATTACAGCGTTGGTACTGCGCGCTGGGTTGCCAGGTACTATTCTAGCTTTACCACTGTGAGATTAGCAGTAGCCAGCTAATGTTATACTTCCATGAATTAGCAGCATTATAGATGTTGGTTAGTATGTGTGCGACTATAAAATGGCAGCTTTTCCGTCCACTTCCGCTTACTCTTTTCAGCTAAACGTTTGGTAAAATGGCCGAGTTTCGTCGTCCTGCTTCTCCGCCTGAGCCCCGGCAAACTGTGCGATACGAATCTCAAAAGCTCAGTGACCGAAGAAGGAGCAAAAGTCGGATAGATATCGGGCCAGCCTTTGCTCGTTGGACGGAGTTTATGGAGTTTCATGGGATAAAGTCACATGGTGACATGGCTACTTTTCTACTAGACCGGTAAGCTAGCTACCTAGCTATGTTATCTTTCTTGGAATCTGCATAGCCAGACCTAACGTTATCTCCACACTACAGCATCTAACGTAACTTATTAGATGGCACTCTGAAACACTTGATTGTGATTACTGATTAGTGTAACGTTATGTTCCTCTCGGAGTGAAGATCTTATCACAATATGACTGAAACAGTGCATTCTCTGGCATTTTAGCAACCAATACGTTGTGTTGTTGCAGTTCTTATCTTTAGATACTAGATGGGGGAAATAATCCACATATTACATATTATACCTTTAACTTTACCATCCAAATCTACACTAATTGACCTTATTCTGACAAATCGAGCAGAGAGAATAGTTGCCAGTGGAGTATTTGAGCTAGGAGCTATTTATCCCTGCCCCATCGCCTGTATCAGGAGTACACTTGTTGAGAAAACAAAATCCTGTATAGTTATAAGGAGAAATCTTAAACATTTTGATAAGAAGGCTTTCTTAGTGGATCTTGCTCAAAGTGACATCTCTCATACAACTGAGTTCTATGATACTCAAATAGCCCTTGACTTTTTTTTCTAAAAAAATTATTTCAATTCTTGATAACCATGCCTCTTTTAAAAAGCACAGAGTAAAGGACAGAGAAACACCATGGTTTTCACAAGAGCTCTTAATTTTACTTAGGCAACGAAATACAAAAATACAGAAATACATATGAACACAGACCAGGGTATGTCTGCCTTTGCGGCTCTAGCTCCTAGATTATGGAATCAACTACAAAACATGTTGAAATTGGAGATGTTACCCTCTTATGGTCATTTTAGGGCTCTAATCATGGGCTATTGTGTCTCTCATTGCAACTGTTTTATTTAACTTACTTAGCTATTGCATGATGTGAATTATGTTTACCATGTTTTATTTATTGTTGTTTATTGCTTAGTATATGTGTTTATTTGTCAACTCAACGCACTTGAAAATGAGGTGAAAACCTCAATGTGACTTCTTGAGTTTAAATAAAGGCTATTAACTAACTAACTAAATAAAATGCAAAAATGAAAAATTGCAAGTTCATTGGGCTGGGCTTGAACCAGGAACCTCAACGTTCTAATCAACTGAGCTATTGAATACACACTGTTACCTCGTTCCTAGTGAGTTGACAGATATTACTTGTTCCAATGTTGACTTTGCATTATTGGGGGTCGTCATCCAAAATGTAATGTTGCTCATCCTATTGATTATTCCTCAGCCATGCAAATGTATCATCCTAGCTCTGGAAGGCTTCAGCCCCCCAAGTTCTACTGATCAGTTGGAAATTAAGAAATGCACAGTTAATAACTGCATTTTTGACTTTACAGTGTACATGTTAATAACTTAATTACTAAATTACTCTCAAGAAAGCACCAGAATACAGAATTTGACCTTTGAAACATCAATTTTTTTTCTTCCAGGACAGCCCTCCCCTGACAAATATCATACTCCAAGCTGTCTCTGGAAGTCATCAGGCCTGTTATTATTTATCACCACTTCATGATTATCCTGCTGTTTAACTTCAAGTTCAGCTTGACAGAAGCTGTTTATCCACCAAATGTAATTTGTGGGGTATTTTGATTGACATTTGGCTGCATGTGTTCCCTTAAACTATGAAATTGATTTGATGAAAGTGGTGGTGAATTAGTTGACAGGTGATGAATGAATATCTGTTTCAATCGTTTCACTCAGCCCAGAAGGAGCATGGAATACCTGTCAGTTCACCCATAAACAACATTATCTGCCAGGGGGAGAAGGCAACC
This sequence comes from Borostomias antarcticus, assembly GCF_949987555.1. Taxonomy (NCBI): domain Eukaryota; kingdom Metazoa; phylum Chordata; class Actinopteri; order Stomiiformes; family Stomiidae; genus Borostomias; species Borostomias antarcticus. Next base: position 11,878,646 of record NC_140246.1, read on the forward strand.
CAATTAGTACCTCTAACTGGCTGTCTAATGATCTGTTTATCTGATGCTCCAGATCTCACAGGCACCTCACCAATCAAAGGTGTTAGAATACACACGTTTGAAAATAACCCTGTACACACAAACACATACAGAGACACACACACACACACACACACACACACACACACACACACACACACACACACACACACACACACACACCAAAAACATGATGTCATTCCAGGCTCTGGAGAAGTACAACTTGAGGTGCTGGAGCTGAACTGTACTGGACAAGTCAATCAATCAATGACTCATTTCATACATACATACATACGTGAACGCGCCTCGGGAAGGCTGGAAGTTCACTCCTGGTTCCGGTTAACCCGGCGGAAACAACGTCAATACAAGAAGACCCACCCTACTCTGCCTCTGATTGGCAGGTTCGTCCAGTGGACGCAAAGATTCTGGCCGTCATGCAGTTTCCTGTGCCCATGACTAAAAAGGAGATTATGCGGTTCTTACAGTAGGTCTGGTCGGATATTATCAGGCCTTCTCTAAGAACCTCTCCACTGTGGTCGTGCCCCTGACAAATTTATTGAAGGGTGACGTTAAGTTTGTATGGGCTGTCCAGTGTCAGGTGGAGTTTAAGAATGTCAAAACCCTGCTATGCTCTACTACAGTACCCGCAGTGCCACGCCTGGACGAACCGTTCAAGCTGGAGGTTGAAGCTAGTCTAGTTGTGGCGGGCGCCGTTCTGTTGCAGGAGTGGGAGGAGGTTAACAGGTCTTTTACTTTAGTAGGAAGTTTAACTCATACCAACTCAGCTACTCGACAATCGAGGAGGAGGCCTTGGCCTTGATTTGGGCGTTCCAGCACTTCGAGGTGTGTGAGTTGTGGTGGTCGCCCAGTGGTGGTCTACACAGACCACAACCCCCTTACTTTCCTGTGCTCCCTAAGGTCATGTTAATTGACCACTCTAATCTGCCTCTCATCTCCTGCAGGTAATGAGCCAACCTGGTGCAACTTGGCCCGGTGCGCCGGTGAGGCTCGAAAGCCAATCCCCTGGTCTACAATGCTGGCTTGTGCTCTTGCTCCTTCTTTGCCCCTCTTTTGTTCCCTTTGACAGGCACTTGTTTATTTTGTGTTTGGTTATTTTATGGTAGTTTATTTAGTATTTAGTTGATGCATTTTTCAACACCCATACACCCATACACTCACACACATCCAACATGCAGCACCACTGATATTACATTACATTACAGTCAGACGCTTTTATCCAAAGCGACTATCAATAATTGCATTCAACGTAGGAAAAGCCAATGTACTACTACTTGCCTGAACTCACAAGTGCATCTTCTTTCTAAAACAAGTGACTAAGAGCATAATCTAGTGCTGAAGGCAAAGTACAAGAATAGCAATCTAAAATACAATAGGTGCTTAAGAGGGAGGATCGTTGTAGTACTTCTTGAAGAGATGAGTTTTGAGCCTGTGACGAAAGATGGGCAGCGACTCTGCTGTCCTGACGTCAGTGAGCAGTTCGTTCCACCACTGCGGGGCCAGGACAGAGAAGAGTCGTGACCGCGTCGACCGCAGGGGCCTCGGAGTGACGGGGCGACTGGTTGCCCCGTCACTCCAAGGTAGCAGAGCGTAGTGGTCGGGAGGGGATGTAGGGTTTGACCATGGCCTGGAGGTAGGAGGGGGCTGTTCCTTTCACTGATATCACTGACTTTCACACCCCATCGTATATTCTATAACTTGGTTTAGTTTAGTTGTTTTCAATTGTTCTACTTTTCTTGATTATATATATTTTTTGGTTAATAAACATTTTTGTCATATTCAAACCGTGATGTGCCCTCCCTCTTGTTGTGACCACCTGAGCCAGGCCATGACACCGACCAACACTTCAGATAACCTCAGACTACCCAAGTTCATGTTGCTAATTGGCTTCAGCTGCCAGTGGTACCAAGGAGCCAGTTGGCACCTCCATCTAGTTGTCTAATTATCTGTTTATCTTTTTTTTGTGATGCTCCTCATGGGAACCTCACCAATCAAAGGTGTTAGCACACACACACACACACACACACACACACACACACACACACACACACACACACACACACAAACATGATATAATTCCAGGATCCAGGCTCTGGAGACTCAACTTTTGTGGTGTTAGAGTTGTGCTGGACAAACAGCCTGGCTTCGCCAGACCCAATTCGCTACAATGCGAAGGGTCTGAAATGATCAATTCACTTTTGATTTCCAAGGGGCGTTATCAATCGGTGTAGATCAAAATGGCTCATTTGGATCGACCTTTATCAGGGCAACGAAAGCCATTCTGGTTGTAAGGACCACAGATTTCCATTGTGAATTTCAGACACATACACATAATGGCACAGAGCTATTATTGGTCTGAAAGGAAGAAAGAAAAAAAGAGGGAGATTTTTGGGATAATCTTGACATCCATGGGGGCTGTAGGTCAGTTGAGGTTTGCCAGTAACTGAGGGGTCAAATCCCTGGTCCAACAAGAAAAACTTGTGGGAAGTCTGGCTGCCAGACAGTTGCTGGACAGCCAACTGTTTGTGCTCACCTGTGCTTGTGTGTGTACATTTGTGTGTGTGTGTTTATGTGGCCCTCTACCCCTTGCAACTCTTCCCTCAAGCCATTGCTGCAAAATAGAGCTTGCAGTTGAACAGTGAACCTTGCTTTAAAGGGCAACTATCCCCCCAATTTCAGCATTTGTCCGACAGCTTAATGTGTCAAAAAACAAAATGCGACAGTACCACCCAAACCTAGAGGGCAGAGTGCTTTATACAGAATGACTGCTGTGAGATGACAATGGCTGAAAGGGGCCATGACATCACAGATTTCAATGAGCAGAGTTCCAAAATGTTTCAGATACCAGCAGATCAAAATCATCAACTTTTATTTTGCTAGGCAAGTTAATTAAGAGCAACTCTTATTTACAATAACGGCCTAGGTGGGGGTAAAAGCCCCCTAGGGGATGGGGATGGAGAATAAAATAAAAAAGAGGTATAATATATATTACATTTGCAATGGAATGTCCAGGTGAAGACCATGATTGATGTGCTTTACTATAACTAAGCTTAAAACATAAATTATACAAATAGTGGTTTTACACACATTTCACTGTGATTGTACACTGTATGTTTACATGTGACAAATAAAGATCTGAATCTACAGGTACTGTTATCAGTTATGTCATTCTATCTGATGCCCTCTAGAGGGAGACATCACCACACCTACCATTCAGAAGACAGACATAGGCTACAGTTGCTATTCAATCAAATGGGATTCTGATCCTCTCAGAGAAGCTTTCAGGGAAAACCTAAAGCCTATTTACTGACACATTGCTGTATACATTTGGTACACAGCTTTGTGGAGACATTATATTTATCTGGAATGTAAAGGTGTGATGTAGATACCATAGTCAACATGAATCCCCTCCAAAGCAGAGGAAATCCATGGGTTATAGATAAAGGTTGATTACTGTATAATCTGTCTCATGCCTTGGCCTAGAGTTATGAGTGGTAATTACTATCCATCTACACAATTATAATGGAGAAATAGCGTCTTCTTTTAGATATGCCTTGTATGTTCAGTGTGGGAGCTTAGAGATGAGAGCAGCTAGCTCTGATATGAAAAAAATATGCAAACGCCAACAGGCAACCAAAAGAGGAATGACTTCTTTTTGACTTATTTTGTCAAAGTCAGAGCAAACCTCACACAAATCTAGCATAGCTGAGTCTTCTAAAGAGATGAAGAAAAAGAGACAAGACAAAAAAAGGGTTTAAGGAAAAAAGGTGAGTAAAGTTGCGGCAGCCGGCCACTGTGTTTTACCTCACAATGGCTCTTGCTGAAGATTGTGTGTCTTCACATCTTCTCTCCGCTGGACCCCTGCTCCCCTGCCCGTCTCCTCTGATCTGCACTCAGACATCGCAAGGCTGTTAGCCGGCCTGCCAGCTGTCAGACTAGCGCTGGTATCAAACACAAGGCCTGACTACACCGTGATCAAAGCTCCCACAGGTAAGACAGACAGGAAGCCACATGCAATTGCCATCTAGAGGCAGGTGGAGGGGGGGAATTTTCATTTTCAACATTTTCTTTTGTGTTTCTTGACTAGGCAGACACCAAGCCACAGACCCGGGAAGCATATATCAGGATGAAGGAGAGATATGATCAGCTCTGAAGATGAGAAAGTGTGTGTGTGACAGAGAGAGATAGAAGGCAAGAAGGGCTTTCTATGTATAGGGTTGCAAAGGGGCGGAAACTTTCAGGAAATTTAACATGGAAAGTTAAAGGAGAATGCTAGTTTTTGACAACCTGGACCTTATTTACGACATATTATAAGACGTTTGACTCACCGAGATAACTTTGGTGCAATTCGGAGGCCTGTAGAATAAATAAAAAATCCAGCGCGAGCCAAGTATATCCATGTAATGGCGGCGGATGGGGCACTGAGAATGCAGCTTCTAAAAAATCTATTTTCTGCCGTGAAACGGTTGTTTTCATCAATCTGTCTTTATGAATCGCTAGTTGTGCTTACATAGAGCGAGGTCTTGTTGTGGTTTTTCACATGCCTCTGTAATATGATCTTTAAGCTGAATCCCAATCTGAGTGCGCAAACCACCCTTGCGGCCCCTCGCACTTGCGGCCTGAGGCCTGAGCACTTAAATGACGTCAGCTGGAAGAGCCAGAGAGTGCAGGGCAGTGAATTAAATGGGACAGCACTTCCAGCGGCGTGCCAACGATTCCCAAGCCAGTTTAGCTCAATGCCCCTCCCACTTCGTTTTCATTGGCTGCTCTGACGCTCCCCTCAGCTCTAAGCTCGGCTCTGCAAATTGACCGATTGACGTATGTTTTAATTTAATAATAATAAAAAAATTATGCTGGGTGGGATATGTTTGCAGCATGTGGATTTCAAGATAAATGTTGTGTTATCTGCAAATGTCATAATTTATGTGTGATGCACTCGGATCATGACTCGGATGCACTCAAGCACTCTGTCACATGAGACGCGGTGGGCTGTGGCTATTTTCTGCTCCTAAGTCCGCGAAATTGCGGACTTTCAGTAAGTGCGGTTAAAGTGCGCAAAATGGCGTCAGTGGCGCACTTGTAGACCTAGCAATTCCGTTTTGGGACTACCCTGAGCCCTTGTGGACTTAGCGGGAACGCGCATTTAAGGCCACAAGGCCGCGAGTGCTCTGTACTTTCGCCTAAGTGCGCGATTTCGGATTCAGCTTTAGAAACGTCTTTAGAAACGAAATAGCTTCCCCACTTGCTCCAACACCCATGCGCACAGCGCGCAGACTGGCTATTCTCCGTTACGTCTGTAGGCTACACTCACGGCTCACATTCTCTACTCTACGATCGGCTTGTTGGTGCCTGGAATATTGTGTGCAATATGCCTGAATATTTATCAGATTTTGAGGATAAAGAAGATGACTTAGAATATGATGGACGCCGATCGTAGCGTAGAGAATGTGAGCCGCGAGTGTAGCCTACAGACGGAGAATAGCCAGTTTGCGCGCTGTGCGCATGCGTGCTGGAGTAAGTGGTGAAGCTATTTCGTTTCTAAAGACGTTTCTAAAGATCATATTACAGAGGCATGTGAAAAACCACAACAAGCCCTCGCTCTATGTAAGCACAACTAGCGATTCATAAAGACAGATTAATGAAAACAACCGTTTCGCGGCAGAAAATAAGATTTTTTAGAATCTGCAATTGTTTAGGAACAAAGGGCTAGCTCAGCTAACCTGGATGCCATCCCCGTCTTCTCTTTAGCAAAAGCTGTAGCATCCATGGTTAAACTTGGAACTGAATGTAAACAAAGCTGGCGTGTTGTTGGGGAAGGGTGGGGGCGGAGAACCCGGAAGCAACAGCCAATGAAACCAAATCATGCTAATCGATCTGCCCGCCCCCAAGCCCGGCTCGAAATCAGCTAAAAACGAGCTTAGTTTGCAGACTAATTAAACATATTTCGTGAACCTAAAACTGTTGTCTGTTATAGTAAGTAGGTTCTTCACAACTTCAACTTTGGTAATACGCAAAAAAACAAAAAACGAAAAAAAAAGTTTTTTTAGCTATTTTGCCCTCTAGCGCATTTCGGGGTTTGCCGAGTTGCGGACCAAATCACCAGCCGCTGTCACAATTGGCTATAATGATTTAATTAATTTGTAAAAAGGAGTTTATATAGTACTTATAAAAAAGGAGTTTTATAGTACTTAAAAATGATGGAATAACAACATTTATGGACATATTCACTTTGATTTTACCTAAAGATAACTGGAATGTGTCACATTCAACCACTGTATAATCCCTTTAACACTATTAAAGAGTTAAAATATTAACACTGTCCCAAGTGTAACTTTAACTCTAAATTGGTGAAGATTATATTAACTCCAAGGAAGTGTTAATTTTAAAGGCCCTACGAGGAGTTTCGGGAAGCGGAAGTGTTTTCCGCCCAAAAAGACCACATTTCCCATGAGCCTCCCCGCGCATTGTCGTAAACCTTAGCTACCTGAGCCGGGTGTTTTGAAGACGGAACGATGGCCACCGACGAGGTAATTACATAGGTCTTACTAGTAACGTTACTTTTCACAATATATAACGGTCATATTTAAATTATTCTTCATCTTGTCATTTTAATTTTGTCTCGTGTTGTATTGCCTTTATTACTGTAAAGCACTCTGTGCATCCGTGCTGTGAAGAGCGCTAAATAAATAAAAGCTTACTTACTTACTTACTTACTTACTTGTCGGCAGCGTAGGCTACTGCAGTAAATTGTTTCGTCATTCCATTTTTGCTGTTGATTCCACACATGATGTGCAACTAAAATGGCACATTCAGGTTTCTGTCCTAGAAGATATTGCAATGAGGATATGTTAGAGATATTTTCTAACTATTTGTATTTCTGGGTAATTTGGGGGAAGAATGAGACTCTAATGTCATTGTATTTGTCACAGTGTATCAGGAAGTGCAGGTCTGTCTCCATCTCCTTGTGAGCAGAGGGAACATAGCCTGTCCTCTCTAGGCCACCAGGTTTGACTATGTCTTATGTCTATGACTTAGGGGCAAATCGTATTCTAATTTACTGTGAGTTTTTGTGGCATTTTTGGAGCATGCATTATTTTGAGTTTTTCTTTGAACTTGAATGGATTTACAAAACTCAGTGTGAATGGTTTCAATTTGATGTTTGACCCAATTAGAAAATTCATGTTAGCCAACTCACTACAATTCAGGGCAATTGCGTGGTTGATCTCTCTCTCTCTCTCATACACACACGTATGCACACACACACGCACACACACACAAACTGCTTAGAGGTCCAATGATGCGCACTGTCAGATCCTGCTGTCACACACTCACCAAACATTCGTTCTCCAGAACCCCAACACAGGAAAGGAAATCTAATACATCTCTCATTTGGTATTGGCCTTGCAGCTTGGGCCGACTCATTGTGGCATAGTTGTAGCATACCGTAGCTTGTCAGGAATCAGGATATAGTAAATTAATGTAATTCTTATTGAAGCAGCAGAAAATCCTCTTAACAACATGTGCAAGTGCAGAAACTCAAGATCTGTCTAAATGGGTTTGATATGGGACATTGGGCAATCAAGAGAAATAAATAGAGACAGAGAGAGGAGGAAAGAGAGAGAACGCGTCTGCTCTATTGACCTCCCCATCAGACAGAAGAGCTCCTCTGTCCAGCAGATGTCTGATGCTCCTTTCAGACTGCCATGACCTTTCACACATAGTCAAGCAGACAGGAATCCATGCATATCTGCTGCAACACACACGCGGGAACACACACACACACATACACACACACACACACACACACACACATATATATATATACACACACACACACACACACACACACACACACACACACACACACACACACACAAACACACACACAGGCCTGTACAGTAGCAGCCAGAAGCAGAGGCCTCTCCTGTTCTCTCTGAGCCCCACAGATGGCGCCTGAACCTGGTTTGATTACCCACTTAGCTCAACCTCTCAGACAGCAGACTGCAGGGAAATGCAGACTAATGAAGAGCTGTTGAATTTCCATTGCCAAGTGTCCCTGCAGACACCTTGATTTAGCCTGCCTCTGCTGTCTGGGTGCTTCTACCCTCCTCCATCCCTCCATCCTTCTCTCTCTTCATCCCTCTCCATAAGGCTCTAACTAACATGAATAAACAGAATCAATACAGCGTCTGAAGGAGGAATCGGAAGCTGTTTCTTTCAAATCAGCCTGGAATGATTGTTCATCTTTCTCATTATGCAGATTAGCTTGTGGCAGTGAATGGTTGAGGCCTTGGGTTCTTGAAGCAGGAAGGAAACCAGTTACCATTGCTTTGTGAAGGTGACCAACGAGAAATTCCTGCATTTTTGATTTTGGATTGGATTCAGAGATATAAGAATTGTCATCAAAGACGTCAAAGTAAAATATGCTTTAATGCATCCAGAAATATTTCACACACGTGGCCAGTTACAAAGAGCTGACTCAACATACTGTACACCGGGTTTAAACCTAATGTGTCAAGTCCTCAGAACTGCTCCCTTGTGGCGTTCACAGAACTATTGTCCATGGAAATGGACTCAACATTTATTGTATTGTATCACATAATTGTCCTCCGCCCAATGAAATCTAAAACTGAACTTGTCCACCCATCCGTTTGTCCATTTGACCGTTCATTTGTTCGTTCGTTCTTCTGTCCTGTGAAATCTACAGTACCAGGGCCCAACACTAGGAGCGCTAGTCACACTTCATTTTTGCCTCAGCCAATACATTTTGGCTTTTTACACAGTACAGGTAGGCTACAGTACATTCTACCCAGAGGCCATTCTACTTTCCAAATTCATTCTAGACATGTGGGGGCTTCCTAGCTTGTTTAATCCTTGTTTGAAATGTCAGGATTCCCATGGTTAGTGTAGAGGTTAGGCACATTGTGGGTACCATTACTGTAGTTAAAATCCTTGTATTATAGATGTATCATAGAATAGATTAGTTGGCTGTAGTTTAAAAGTATTTATTTTATAATGGATACATTAGAGTAGAATAGTTTTTCGCTAGGTGATAAAAGTGTCCAACCGTCAACAGTTTGGCCATGTCCAGAGGGTGTCTGTGGGTGTTCCTCTGATATTACATGATATTACTGATAGTACACATGTCTAAATTTTGCTTGAGGGATGGTTCCACTAGTACACATGCTTCATTCCACGTCCATGATGTACTGATGAGGGTGGCTGCTAGTGTGTGCAACTGCACTTGTGCATTGGTCAGCCAAAACCAGCCGTTTTGTCATCTTCCACAGGAGATGATCAGAGTTCACCTCTGGTGGTACTCGTAAGAAGTTCAAAGTCAAAGTCAGTAGTGAAATGTTCCTAGATTGTGCACACACTAAGCAATATAGAGAGGTAAAATATAAAAGAAACAACACAGTATTTATATATCTAAATACAAGATACAAAGTATATACAGTACATACATGAATATGGGGTTAGATCTGTTTCCAAACTTCAATATACACCACGTTTCACAACTGTTTTTTTGTGATTCACAAATACATTTGTGTGGTTCACAAATAAATTATTGTTTCACAAATGTTTTTTGGTGATTCACAAATCAATTCTTGTTTCACAAATGTATTTTTGTGGTTCACAAATTTCACCTCTTGTATTTACTTGCACCCGAGACACAAACCATTCTGGCGAGAACCATGAAACTGCTGACACAAATCAAAATTTTGAAACAGATCTACCGTCAACCCTATGATAGTTATTTTTCATAATGTTTGCAAATATATTTCTGTGATTCACAAATACATTTGTGTGATTCACAAATAAATGATTGTTTAAGAAATGTATTTTTGTGGTTCACAAATATATTTCTAACTCACAAACATGTGCACCGCTTGTATTTACTTGCACTGCTTGTATTTACATGCACCCGAGACACTAACGAGAAATCTATTATGAAACGTTTAGAAAAAATCTAACCTGCCTCATCTCCAGCCAATCAGATAAGGCAGCTCAGACCAAACAATGTGCGCGGTCTTGTAAACAGTAAAAGTAAAAACTTTGAGGACAGCAAGCGAATGAGAAGATCTGTGAAGAGCTGCGACCAGTGCAAGCTAACAACTTTCAGGTAAGTTCACGAGTACTTTATTGTGCTGGTTCGCCTGACATTGTGTAAGGAAAACTAAAGCCACCTGCATTTGCTACCTGAGATCTCTTTCATGCTAACGTTAGCTAGTTAGCTTGTCACGCTACAATTGTGTGTCCGTCGTATACTTTCATGTTATCCAACTTCATAATTCAGTGTTCCCTCGGTGGAATCATGAACACATTTCCAGGAATTGTAGCTAGCTAACGTTAGCAATGAGCATTATCGGAATGAGTTCCCCAAGTTGCTAGCCAGCTTGACGGCAAGTGGCTACAAGAGGAAAATAATTAAAACGGGCAAGTTCGGTAGCCTGAAATCCAGCCTGCTCGCTCCGTTCACCGTTTTTTCTCTCTGCTTCACAGGTGAAGTGGAAAAGTAACCTAAAGTTATCTGAACTGAGCGAGTCTGGATTCCATGCTACCAAATTTGCCCGTTTTAATTATTTTATTTTTCTAGGCAGTCTATATTCTTCAGCCTTCTTGCATAATGTGTCTGACCTAATCCAGCTGCTTTGAGAATTGTACTTGCTGGTAACATCCTTTTCTCTCATTCTCTCACTCTGAAGACTGCAGAGCCTGCACGTTATTTGTGTTTGTATGGATTGCATTTCTGTCCCCCTTTTGGTCAAGGCAATCCTCCACATTCGCAGATTTGACAACCACGTGACCTGGCTGGTGGTGGCCAAAGGCTCCAGGAGGAATATCTACTTAGAGACAACTTGGGTGGGTCAGAACATCAGCACCAAAGAGGGGGCAGTGACAAACGGCGCATCATCACCGACATCTGCAAGCGCAAAGGTCAGTACACGCACACACACACCAATGTTCTGTTAGCCTTCAGCCTTCTTACATGTCTGTACATAAATACAGCTACATCGTCTTGACTGCCATTTGCGTCAGTAGATGCCTTGACCTCCTTACCCACCAACCTTGCTCAATGTCTTGTCACCAGGCACCACAGAACCCAGTACACCCCAGGTGCCAGGGCGAGTGGAGATGAAGCTGGAGGTAGAAGGCAGCAAGTCTCAGAACTGAACAGACACTTTGAACATTGAACAGAAAAGATATGAATGAAATAAAATGCGTACTAAGTTCCTGTTCTATTTGTGGTAAAAGTGCCTATTTATGCCCTCTCTGTCTCCTGTGGGTAAAAATGAATCGATTGTCATAGATGCCATAGAGTACACCTTTCAGTTCTATAAAGTGGAGTAATTAAAGGGTTAGTCTAGGGTGACTCTTCCAACCTTGTAATAAGCAGCTAGTGAAAATGGACACTTATGTACTGTATGTCCTTCCATACCCTCCTGTTGTACCTCATCACTTATGGGGTGCACACAACCTGCTGAATTGGGCTGTCAACTAAGAATAATTTAACTAGTACCGTCTCCCCCCCTCCCCCCAACCTAGTGTCCCCACATTCTTTAAATTACTTGACTGAGTGACTGACCTTAACTTGTCAGTCATAGACCATGGCAAGCCTGCTGCACTGTGGTAAAAAAGAAAAGAAAAGAGGAAACTGTTTTATAACATAGATTTTTTATGCAGTAAAATATAAATGCATTTTTAATGGGTAGCACTTCATATCATGGTACTGTAGGTTCTCCAGTAACACCTGCAAATCTTAGTCTGACCAAACAAAACAAAACGTGCACACTGATTGGTCGGAGCTGCCTTGTAATCTGATTGGCTGGAGATGAGGCAAGGTAGATTTTTTCGAAACGTTTCATAATAGATTTCTGGTTCGTGTCTCGGGTGCAAGTAAATACAAGCGGTGCAAGTAAATACAAGCGGTGCAAGTAAATACAAGCGGTGCACATGTTTGTGAGTTAGAAATAGATTTGTGAACCACAAAAATACATTTATGAAACAAGAATTTATTTGTGAATCACAGAAATATATTTGCAAACATTATGAAAAATAACTATCATAGGGTTGACGGTAGATCTGTTTCAAAATCAATTTTGATTTGTGTCAGCAGTTTCATGGTTCGTGTCTCTCTCGCCAGAATGGTTCGTGTCTCGGGTGCAAGTAAATACAAGCGATGCACACGTTTGTGAGTTTGAAATATATTTGTGAACCACAAAAATACATTTGTGAAACAAGAACTTATGAATCACCAAAAAACATTTGTGAAACAAGAATTTATTTGGGAACCACACAAATGTATTTGTGAATCACAAAAAAACATTTGTGAAATGTGGTGTACAGTATATTGACAAGTATTGAAACAGATCTAACCCCATACATGAAAGGGATGGGATGCTGGGGAGTAGGTGAAGTGGTACAGTTGGGTTAAATAGATAAGTGTATGTACTATATATGGGTCTGAAGGAAGTGTGTCTATACAGTATATACTTATCTATATAGTCTATTGATATGTATATTCACAAGTGCAGAATGTAGATATGTATATTCTACTGAGTATAAATATAAAGTCCTGTTGTGCTGAGTGTATCTACTGAGTTTAGTCCAGAGTTTCAACAGGCAGTCTCTTCAATCAGGATCCTGATGGTCTGAGGGAGGGAGCTGCTTCTTAGCCTTGCTGAGTTGGTTTTGAGTACCATGCCTCCTTCCTGACCTGAGCAGAGAGAAGAGGCTGTTGTCCGGGTGGCTGGAATAATTCAGGATTTTCCTGGCTGTGGTTCTGCACCGCCTTGCAGTGGTCCTTTAGATACGGGAGTCTCCCCTGTGACCAAGATACTTGTCCACAAGGGTACCGTTGATGTTTAGGGGGTTGTAGATCATCTCCTGCTTGTTCCTGTAGTCCACTAGCATCTTCGTCTTACTGACATTCATATGGAGTTTGTTGTCCTGACACCACTTAGTCAGGCACTCTACCTCCTCCCGGTTGTAATTCCGATTGCCGATACATTTGGCTTTGAATGCTGAAACTACGGTATGTTATCTGTTTCAGGAAAAGTAGAGTCTATTCTACTCAGGGACACTTGTACTTTTCAAATAGAGTTTAGACATGTTAAAGCTTCCTGCCTGTTTCAGTCCTTGTTTTACATGTTAGGATTCTCATAGATTAGTATATATTCATTCAAAAATAAATTCCACGTTTTCACTCAATCATTTACACAAAGGAGCATGCATCGTGGGTGGGGGACAAGTTAACCATCAAACTTTTTAATGCATTCCCTGACTGGCTGGATTTTAGGATTTCCAATTTGTAGATTCTGGTTTTTATTATATTCTACTGCACTTTTTATATAGTGTTAATGCTGCAACAATAGAATTTCCCCGTTGGGGATTATTAAAGTAATCTATCTATCTATCTATCTATCTATCTATCTATCTATCTATCTATCTATCTATCTATCTATCTATCTATCTATCTATCTATCTATCATCTAGTCAAGCCTCTATGAGTCACAACCATACAGTCACACTTATGAAACAACTCAGAATGACTTGTCAGAAATCAGAGATTCATTTTGGCCACAGAGAGAGAAAGGGAGACGGAGAGAGAGAGAGACTGAGAAACCAGCTTCCCCTCTGCACTCTGCAGAAAAGAGGAAACAGGATTTGGTTAAAATCTCAGCCCGTTTCACTGGACCATGCATCCAGGACTCCTAGACACTAGCAGACTTACTACAGTATATAGGCTTAGTAGCAGAGAAAACTTAAATAAATAATATAAATATAAAATAATAGGCTAGCGGACTACATTAGTAGAGGAGCATACTTCCAATATATATATATATATATATATATATATACATATATATATATGCCTAGTAATAGACTATATATCAGACTTAGTTGTATGCTACCCAGTGTACTTGCTATATAGACTTAGTAGTAGACTAGTGGATGTACTACAATATACTTGACATGTATATACTGTATGATTAATAGCATGCAGTGGACTACCTACTGTAATAGACATGTCATGTAGCAGACTTAATTCAGTATATTGACTTAGCAATAAACTACCTAGTACAGTAATATACTCAAGAGTCTAGACTCTGAACACTTACAAGGTCAAGTGGGCTGATCCTCACCACCTCCTCATTCTCCAGACACAGGTAACTCACCATTTGGTCTAAACTGCTAGTGTTTTTTTTATTAATTTTTTATTTCCCACGTCTTTTGTTGAGTAACCCTCATTTATAATGTGATAAACTGTCTGTCAGATTATAGTCACAGTTCCCTTGCTTCAGAAAATGTTTGGGAACCTGATCATGTTGATGTTACTGTGTAATATGAAAACTGTTGAGACTTTCTTAATCAGGGAAGCAGGGGGTTACACAGAGCTCCCACATCCCACCTCCAGAGGGGGACCATGCATCAATATACAAGACTGATTCATGGAAAACCTTTTGAAATAATTGGCCTTGTTGAAACCCTTGCAGTTTGAGCATCATGCTGTGATGTTTATGTTTTGGTGTCAGTCCACTTCTTCAGAGAGCAGGATGACACAGCAGGCTCGTCTTCCCTTCTCCTCTCTAGTACGTCCTTTTTCTCAGTCACCAGATATATTCTCTCTAAAAAAACAACAACAGATGGGCTGTGATACTTCTGCATGTTGTCCATCACGGGGGCAGGGTGATTGTAGCATGAGGGCACAGGCTTCCTGTGTTGACAGGAAGTGGTCAGTTTGTACCCAGCACAGCTCCTCGGTGGAGGGGCCCATAGTGGGTATTTAAAGGGCTGCATGTGTTACATCCCCAATTAGAATGACTAAGCAGTCTGCGTAACAGATGTACCTATGGGTAGTGTGCATTAGAAGAGGCGGTCAATACATTGTGAAATAAACCATTGTACTATGGCTAGTGTGGGTAGGAGGGAGAAGTGTGCAAGGCCCTCAGACTAGTGTGCAGTATTATGTGAGGTGAGGAGTGAGGCGTAAAGTAGGACTTGGGAGATGTGTGCAATATGTGAGAGTGGATGTGTTGCAATTTGTGAGTTAGGGTTCATTCATAGTCCTCGAAAGATGGTTCTGATTTAAAATGTAAACATGTAAATTAAAATTAAAATTGATTTAGAAATGACAAATCAAGGCTTCATAACTCAAAATATGATGTTATTTCAAATGTTTGGCGGTTCTATGTACTGTAACAGGTAGTTCATTTTGGTGTGAGGCTTCAACTGTGAGAAACAAAGAATAAAGAAAGGGTCAGGAGCATCAAAGGCAATAAAAATACAGTGTAGATCTCCACCTTGTGGCTTGTTGACTAAACTAAATGAAAGCATACAGATACAGTTGGCTTTGTCCCCCAAGCAGGTACAGACCAGTGAGTCCAATGGTTTAGTTGAGTTAATGCAGGTATCCATTACCTTTGATTTACTAAAGAGCATTGCAGTGCTTAGTTTGATGACAGACAAAAAACAACTTTATCTCACCAGGAGATGAATGACATTGGTTGGAGATGACTGGATGACTCCAGTCTTGTGTCTAGTGCTTGAAGTGGAAGAGCCCTTCTGCCACGGCTGCTAGCGGACACTTCACTGCTCTAAGGACACTTAAGTCTGAAAAAATAAGCATTTGCACAAAGTGGGAGAAGGGAGAGAGAGATTTTGATTGGGGTAGAGTAAGAAGTTGGAATGTGAATGAGAGAGCAAAACTGAAATAGAGACACACAGCGAGGGAGAGACAGACAGACAGACAGACAGACAGACAGACAGACAGACAGACAGGCGGACAGACAGACAGACGGACGGACGGACAGACAGACAGACAGACAGACAGACAGACAGACAGACAGACAGACAGACAGACAGACAGACAGATAGATAGATAGATAGATAGATAGATAGATAGATAGATAGATAGATAGATAGATAGATAGATAGATAGATAGATAGATAGATAGATAGATAGATAGATAGATAGATAGATAGACAAACCGACAAACAGACAGACACATACTATTTGAATTCTCTATTTAGGTCCACACACACATGTACACAGACACACACACACACACACACACACACACACACACAGACACACACACACGCCAGAGAGCAGAGAGGGTGGGGGGTGGTCTTTAAGAATGAAAACATTGTGTGCTCGAAGGCTTCAGTTCAAAGCGAGCTCTGCCAGGATTTCCCAGCAAGGGGGCTCCGTCAGATGGACTGGAGGTATGCATACCGCACACCCTCGACCGGTCAGATGTGACACAGAGACCTCCCGCTCTCCACGGTCTGTCGCCCCGCCTCAAACCCCTCAGTTGTCTCTGACGAGTTCCACTTCTGTCTTTGAAGTCTGGAGAAGGATCTGATTGACCTGTAAGGCGGACACCAGCATGTTTTTCCCCCCCTAGGATGATATGGACCATAATGGACCTCAGACCATCTCTCTCTCTCTCTCTCTCTCTCTCTCTCTCTCTCTCTCTCTCTCTCTCTCTCTATCACCGTCTCTCTCTGTCTGTGTGTCTGTCTGATCTGGCTGGTTACTTATACCCTCCAGTTTAGGTCACTCCTTAAGATCACATTGAAATCTCCCTGTATTCTACTGGCTGACTCTG